>NC_084595.1:19094764-20294764 GCF_033807715.1 Cololabis saira
TTCCGATCCAACAGCATTTTCTTCTTCTGTGGTTTTGTTGGGAAACCCGCATCCACTGGTGGTCAAACAAACCTTTATCTGTCAGGGACGGTGTTTCAGAATCAATCTTCCCACCGTTCTTGTTTTTTTCTCTAACAAACGTATCTCCCTTCAGGTCAAAAGGAGAACGCAGGTGACGCATCCATCAGAAAATGTCAGGTGACCCACACCTGGAGCAAACTGAGCTCTTTGAGAGGCTGAAACACAAATGTTTAAATGTAAAGCGTATTAGACTTGCTAAGACGTGTCTCGATCCTCTTTCGTGGTACGAACCAAACAAACCCCACATATCTTCCAACAAATGTTTGTTTTGGATTATTTAAGAATATTACTGGAATTAACCAGCACCGCACTTCTTCTGAAGTATTAAAGTACAAATTTACTCACATTAGGCGTCAAAATGAGACCTTTGACCATCTTTATTAGCAGAACACACAACTTTGTAATTTTATTAAAATAAGGTCAAATTTACCAACTAAGTAAAGCAGAAACAGAGTCTTGGTTCAGAAAGACCCTTGTGGATTCATTGGAGCGTTGCATTTGTAGCCTGGCAACAAACAAGCTGATGACTTCACACGAGGCTCCAGTCGGTGAGGATGTGGACACAAACCTCCTTTAGGGGCTACATGGTCCACCACATCACTGTTTTGTAGTGATGTCTGAATATGTACTGAAAACGCTGTATAGCTCTTCCAATATTTCCCACAATGCATCATGAAAACAGATCTATCTCTCTATCTAACAGATATGACTTTCGTGAGGAGGCAGCACTCTCTTTTGGGGGTTTCTTTTGGTTTGGTAAAAATAACGTTACCATAACGATTTATCCCCCAAATTCATTACCTAGACATCGTGGGATTTTTATTTCAATCTGAGGAGACGCAAAATATAGAAACCAGCCACCCAGCAACGACATCCAAAGCTATTAATAGACTCTTCAAGGCGTTGCTCAAGCTGCGCAGAGCTCCGTCAGCTAAACAGCTTTCCATCGTCATGGTTACTCAGTATTTCAGAATAATGAATCCTCCAGAAGATCAAACTATGAGAAAAATGGAAAAGAAATCTGAAGAAATGTGGTGTATATGCTTAGTTTTGGGGGGGTTTGCTTCGTGGATTTGTGGTCATTGGCACCTCCATGAAATCTTTACAGTCAATATTATACATTGAAGAATTAGAAGGCATTAGAAGAAAGTCCTTGTGTCGCGTTATCCAGCCCCAACGAAGACAAGCGTTTATGTTTATCAACCAATATGATAAAACGTTGCTGCTATCTTCCCCATGTCGACTCTCCCACCAAAACACCTCTCTATTTATCTGAAACACAATTTCACATCTATCTAGCAAGGACATTTCTGTATTTCACAAACTTGACATCTTAAATCTGTGTCTGCAACATGACACGGCGGATCCCAGTCTGAACTGGCCAGAGAGCTGAGCTACATTCATTTAATACTAATTTAACGACCCGCTGGCTCGTCTCACCTGCTGTCAGCGCCGCTGCAGGAAGCAGGTGCAGCGGCGTTAAGAGGAGCCCCGACCAGCCTGCTGTGCTGCCAAACAATAATATCATTAACTGCATAAAAACACAGAGGATGTCCGCCGGAGCGGTGGGGGGGTGGTCTGGGGAACGCTGGTCATTAGCCGGCGCAGCTGGGAGTCTGAGATGCATTTGCTTTATCCCTCTCAGTCACCTTATCTGATACAAGCTCAGTTTAATTCATTGAGGGGTTTTATTGCTTTGATACACGGATAAAATACACATTATTAAATCATCACAAATTATTATTCCTAATTTCGTTGGCCCGAAGTTCATTCTTTGATAATGAAATATTAAAATTGAAAAATAAAAAGTTGTTCCCAGTGCTATAACACCCAACGCTCTTCATACGAGTGTATCTGTGTGTGTTTGGTGTATTTGCACAGAGGAGGAAGCGACTTGAGGAAACCAAGGACACAGTGAGCCAGCGCCAAAACAAACCCACCCAGCTCCACCCTCTCCCCCTTGCTTCACCCCGGTCCTGTTGCAGGGACGGCAGGGTGAGAGAAAGTCCAACCCTGGAAAAATAATCATGTCCACCAAAACAATGTGCCGAGATGCAGATGACGGGTTTCTCTGTTGTTCCCTGACAATCCAAGTAAAAGGTCATCCATCAAAATATTTGTACTTTCTCATCTGAAACCTTATTGTCAAGGATACGCGTCCTCACAGCTTTACGATTAAGGATATAAACTGTTGATTGAAAATAATAAATAAAGATGGATGCAGGCTAACAATAAAGCAGTGGCTAATTCAATAAGCTAAAAAAGGAAGTTAGAGCAAAACAGATGAATTAAAAATGAAAAGGGTTTCATCTGTCATTTATACTTTGCTTCCGTACGTTTGCACATCTCTCTGCTGTAAACGTTTATCCCTCACTATTCAGAAATTCTTCTGTACATTGTTTGCGTTTGTGTGGTTTCTTAACAACACATCCACCAGGGGGCAGTCATGAGACCATCATCGATATCTCATATTTGGTTAAAAATAGACTCACAATGCTCAATACTGCCCCCACGACCCATTTCGTACATAATAATAAGCGACGAGGTTACGTACCAAAAGATGGAGTAAATTAAAACAAGATATGGACAGAAGGGTCCATCCTTCTCCGTTTCAAACAGTGAGCATAGATTTGCCTTTAAATCCTAGTTTAATATCGTAAGTCTCTTTTTTTAGGCCTAACTGGCCTGTCACAGAGCTCGCCAAAGGGTCAGTGGCAAATCGGCAGGTCAGGACTTGTATCTTATGTGTGAAGATCTCAAAGACCTGTGACGAGGCCGGGCCACCGCCAATGGATACTTCAAGATATGCAACAAGCCAAATATCGGGACGGGATGCTTCCCATCTCTCCATGTTGGGAGTATCCTGTTCTGGGACAGGTGAGGTTATCTGCGAGCCGCCAGCTGACATTCAAACCTAGGTAGTCATGGTGACACACCCACTGTGACCATCAAACAGATGCATCTTGAGGCCAGAGGATGAGTGAGAGAGCATGGCGATGGGTGAGGTCAAGGTGAGGATGGGAGTATTAAAAGATCTTGAAGGAAGGGAAGATCTAAAGTGTCCTACCACAATAAAAGCAGGCAGGTAAGTTGTTTTTTTTGCTCACCTTAACCTCTCTGTACTACAGACAATCTCCACTACCTATATCTGTTAATGTGTTCCTTTACCCGTGAAATTTATCTTTTCTTTTTGTGTATTTTCTGAACAAGTTATCACACAGATTGAATTGTTTCCTCCTTCAGACCATTTTCAAATATTAAACTTTTTTCTAGACAAAACATCATTTTGAGACCGGGGGGATGACATCCTTACAGCCAATTCAAATACAGTAATCCCTCGCTATAAAGCGGTTCACCTTTCACGGTCTCGCTGCTTCCCGGATTTGCATTGTGCATTGTGTTCTGCATTCTGATTGGCTAAACAATCTCCCCGCTTTTTCACTTCCTGTGTGTCAATAACGTTACAGTTTAATATGTATTGTACATGTATGTAAAACAGCTTGCCAAATATAAGTTTGCAAATTTTCTCCAAAACCCATAAAGTCGACCAAAACGTTCTGCACTGATTCTCCCGATCAAATCCAATTACTCAGGTCGCGCTGGGGCAGTGCTCATCTCCGCAATTTGAAGCCTTGTATAATAATTGTAAAAAAAATAAAGGTTACTACTTCATGGATTTCACCTATCACGGGTTCATTTTGGAAACTAGGGATTACTGTACATCAATTGTTTTGGGTCTTCTGCAATTGTTAAAGTAACAATATGCAGCAAACTGCTTTTGACCACATGGGGTCAGATTATCACGAGCAAGAGACATGCCTTTGTCATGGCAATAATTAGCCAAAGACATATTTTTCCACACAATACAAAACAAAGCCATAGTTTTTTTTTTCTTGTAATCTCGATCTTCGTCAAATGTACTCGCAGGGAGGGATGAGTTGTGTGTTGTGTGTGGCTTTAAAGGTTTGAGGGGGTGCATCACTTTAGAGCTGTAGGAGCAAGAGCTAAAAACAGCTCAAGGGAAAGAATAGGCCAAAAGTAGGGTGATCAAACAGGTCAGTACTTGAAAAATGTCCTCTTGGTCGATGACGAATGACCATTGCCTGGACTTTCATGCAGTGTTGACTGAAGCTCAGTCCAGGTATCAGGAAAAATTGCTTTTCTCTTTCTTTTTTTTTTTTTTTTTTGTCAAATGAATCTGAAGTCATCCAGTTTATCAGAGAGACGATTCTGAAGGCAGCATTTTTCTCTGAGATTGAACAAACAGCACGAAGGCTTCATAAAGCAGCGGACCCTGCAGTCTGACCTCAGTGAAAAGAGATTTTCTTCAGGAGATGGCGAAAGTCAAACACTATTTGATTTATGAGCTGAACTTCTTTCAGGGTGAATAAAATATCAATGTGCACCATAAATATTTCAAAAACAAGGTCTTTTTTTTGTTGTTGCTATGAATACATCAACTGCACAGCTTAAGTGAATGGCCTTCAGTTAGGCTAAAAAAAATTGTCACGACTTCGGCATGACTAAACAAAAGAAGCAGCATTTTTGTCAATTCAAAGGATTTCTGAGTATTTGCACGTGAAAAGAATGTTGGATAATACCTTCTTTGGGTCTGGCAGAGCTGTACAACCGTAATAGTCCTGCGGTCAAGGTTCTCTCTGTTAGACGCTCACGTTTTTGTACAGAAATGCCTTTGTTACACTATTGGGAAAGTTTGAGACGCGTCAACGTGGCAATGCCATCGAGGGTCTAACGAAGGGGCCTCCTTAACCAGTTTGTGTGGTCTCATCCTTAACAAGGAAATTAAATAAATGCAGCATTAGCCTCAGTCTAAGTGTGCTGTTTGTGAGAGGCCGCTCCCAACAATCCTTGCTCCAGATCATCTTCAGAAAAGTTCTGGTGTGATGCGTCTGACATTGTTGGATTCTGAACGTTCCCAGGGATTCAACTTTGAAGCCACTTTATGGAAAGCTGGAGACAGACCCCGCTCAATTTTGGGAAGACTTTACCCTCCTCAGTGTAAACGTACAACTCTCGACGGTACTTGAAGCTGTTTGAGATTAATCAAGATATCTGTGGCTGCGTCCACATAAACACGGCAATATATCTGGCATTTACCCCACTACCCTAAAAAAAAACTAAGAAAAATCACAAATACAGCTGTTGTCTTCCTATTGATGAACAAAAATGTAAACGTTCAAGTATGATGTAGTGGCACTGTCTTGCTTCATTACTTCCTCTGGACACGTCCCTGATGTACCAAACCTACTACCACGTAAGCCTGAAGATGAAGTAAACAACAGCTTACACAACAGCTTACACAACAGGAAGACACAACAGCGACTGCTCTCCTCTTCGTTAACCTTATCAGCTGTTATGCAACCAAGAATGTGTTGACTTTAACAGCACAACTGCCAAAATATTTTGTTAAACGTCGTCTTTTACGAACAATCTGGAGCAAATGTCAGTCCTGAGGAATTCCGGCCTGTTTCCACTCATGAACGCATGTCCGGTGTGACATGGTGGCATGTCGTGGATGAAGAACCTTTCCAACACATGGTTCGGACACAGCACATGCTTCGAAGTGGATGACTGATGACAGACGCTAGAACTCTCCGAGAGGGTTACGGGCAAAGGAGAGATCCCAAAAGGCAAGGAAACTTCAAAAGAACGTTCTTTTCTGGTTAAAACTGTAATCCCTCTGTTGCATGTTGGTTTAATAATTACTGGCATTCAATTTTGGTCCATTTGCTCTTTTGTTCTCACAGCTCTACTAATGGTAAATTGTGTTGTGGTTAGGGGTGTAACAATATATCGTGCCACGAAATTTCGCAATACAAAAACGCCACGTTACGTGTCGTGGAGGTGACAAACTGTAGCGCGATATTGGGTTATTAATAATAATATATTGTGTTTACTAGTAACGCGCATCCTATTGGTGCAGCAGGATCACGTGACGACCGCGCCTCTACCCGCGGACGAAAATCTTACTACGCTCAAAAGAAACTAGTACCGTTTTGCAGTCCCGATCACAGGACTTTTGGGGGGTTTTGAGCTCCGAATTTTTACTTATAAGGTGAGCATGAATCAATCTTTTTTTTGATGTAAAGATTGTGTAGTCCCCAAAGGTGGAAGCGGGATGAAACGATAACAGGGTTCACCTTACGGCCTAAGGCTAGGAGCATGTGGCTGAAGCTCTTAGCTCTGTCATAAGCTAAATAACAGTCATGTTGCATTTTGAGTTTGGGACTTTTCATAGTTTATTTATTTACTTTTATTTATTTATTTAATAAATAAAAGTAAACCAAGTTACCAGGTTTGGAGCACTTCCGGTTGTAGTGACCGGTTATGAAGCGTTTTTCTTTTGAAGATGGTTTCTTGTTTTATGTCGTTTTGTGCTTTGCATCTTTTCTCTATTTGCAGTGCATTTGATGATGCTGCATTTGTCTTTGTTTTTTGCAGCACGATTTTCATTTGCACCACGTTCCTCTTTTTGTACCTTGTTTTGAGTTTGTGAATTGGAATCGTTTCTGTACTTGAAGCCGTTTTCCTTAACGGAGACGCATTAGGCCGTTGCAGTGGGTTTGGCCCTTGTCGGCCACCGTACAATTACCTACTAAACCTTATACAACCTATTAAAACTGGACCGCTTTATGCAGCAATCTGGTTTCTCTTCAGATTGGCAACCAGCCTCAGCTCAGTCTCACTCCCACTGCACCTCAATTTGCCTTTTGTTTGTAATGTTTAGCACACAAACAGCAAATCATGCGCTCAGACCCAAAGTTGGCCTCAAGTTCAGGTTTTAATGTTCATAATTATGTCTTCCCCCGACCAACCTTTTACCTCCTTCAAATAAAAAGCTTCTTTTTTTTTTTTTAATCTGTGTAGGTGTCAACAGTCTGGGAAGGCTTGGGAGCTTGTTCACTTTGTCTCTGATAATGCCTCCAATGTTGCTCCGATTGATGCATCACAGACCAGATGTGAAAAGTACATCTTGCACATATCTTAGATGTCAAAGGCTTTGAAAAATTGCAGCATTTATATCAAGTCCCTGTGACGCAAAAGCCATTTCCACTACGTTATGATTTGACAGGTGGTTTACTGGGACTAACCTTGAACACCATTTTCCACTGCTCAGATTTAGTCCCTTGCAAGTGCCACTTAAAATAATATAATATAATATAGGGACAAGAAAACATTAATATTCTAAAGCTTTAGATGTAACGTGTCTTATTATCATTGTATTGAGGATTTAATGGTGTTTTCACGTGCATAAGGCGAGGTGGACGAAAAGAGGTCTACATCTCCTTCAGTGAAGTTCCATGACTGATCAATCTCATGATGTGAACTGTAAAACATCTTAGAGCTCTCTAAAGCCTTCCCGGCGGAGCCTCCCTGGTCTTTGAAGCAGTAATCTGGTGACGCACTGAGGGAGGTGGTGGGTAAACACCACTGCCAAGGATGATCAGCGTGGTCAGGTCTCCAGAGCGTGCATGCCTGTGCATACAGACATGTGCATGTCTGCAGATTTGCACGCGGGCCCAGGTGTCGCAATGTACAAGTCTCAGGCCCAGCAGGCCGCAGCTCCAACACACTTCACTGCATGAACTCATGTACATGAGCTCCCCCACTCACGCATTACATGGATCCAACCCTCCCACTTCATAAGCTGTGGGCACTGGAAGCTGGCAGTGTGATCTCCAGCTGCAGAGGAACTGGACAGTCAGCCAGCCCCCACCCCCCCTAAAAAAAATCCCACTAATCTGCCCACACTCTTTTCATCCTACTATGTCCCAGATGGACGGGACCACCCACACAAAGAAAAAGGAAGACTGGGCAAGAAGTACAGGATTACATCATTTGGGAGCGTTACACAACAAACCAGGGCAAGTCAGTGGGTTGGGAGAGAACGATTTAGGGATTTCTTTATTCTTCACTCGGATGGATGGATGGATGGATGGATGGATGGATGGATGGATGGATGGATGGATGGATGGATGGATGTTATAGAAGGATGGATGTTATAGATGGATGGATGGATGAATGGATGGATGTTATAGAAGGATGGATGGATGGATGGATGGATGGATGGATGGATGGATGGATGGATGGATGGATGGATGGATGGATGGATGGATGGATGGATGTTATAGATGGATGGATGGATGAATGGATGGATGTTATAGAAGGATGGATGGATGGATGGATGGATGTTATAGAAGGATGGATGGATGGATGGATGGATGGATGGATGGATGGATGGATGGATGGTATAGATGGATTGATGTTATAGAAGGATGGATGGATGGATGGATGGATGGATGGATGGATGTTATAGAAGGATGGATGGATGGATGGATGGATGGATGGATGGATGGATGGTATAGATGGATTGATGTTATAGAAGGATGGATGGATGGATGGATGGATGGATGGATGGATGTTATAGAAGGATGGATGGATGGATGGATGGATGGATGGATGGATGGATGTTATAGAAGGATGGATGGATGGATGGATGGATGGATGGATGGATGGATGGTATAGATGGATTGATGTTATAGAAGGATGGATGGATGGATGGATGGATGGATGGATGGATGGATGGATGGATGTTATAGAAGGATGGATGGATGGATGGATGTTATAGAAGGATGGATGGATGGATGGATGAATGGATGTTATAGAAGGATGGATGGATGGATGGATGGATGGATGGATGGATGGATGGATGGATGGATTGAGGTTTGTTATAGAAGGATGGATGGATGGATGTTATAGAAGGATGGATGGATGGATGGATGGATGGATGGATGGATGGATGGATGGATGGATGGATGGATGGTATAGAAGGATGGATGGATGCTGGTAGTGCTGGCCCACAGTGGTACCTCTGTAACAAAAAGCAGCACAGATGGCGGCCCAGGGTTGAGTGGCGTTCAGGGTACTAAAATAGCCACAACAGGTCCAGATGGACTACGGCTCTCAATTTTACTCTTTAGCCGTTCAGTAGATGTTGGCAACTCAAGTGAGAAAGAGGAAGACAGAGAAACAAAGTATGTAGGAGAAAAAACAGAATAAATATTGTTTTGCCAAAGATGTGAGAAAATAAAACAATGAAACGTTTCCATCTGCTCAATTTTGCTGTTATTCTCTCTAAAAAAACCCCCATCAGCTCCATGTTTCAATCGAGCTAAATCTTTTGGCACAAAACTGATGCTTGAGGATGAATAATTTGATTGCAGGAAATTAAAGCAAATATAACAAAAACATACAAGGAAAAGAGAAAAAAGTTACATTTTAGTATCTATACTATTAAAGTTCACTGAAATAACCATTTCCCAGTTAGAATTCATTTTCACATTATTACATCTTAACTGTCAAAAAATTCTGCTGTTCCAGCACAGATTTAAATGCACAACTCGATGCTTGAATGTCGCCTCACAGCTTAGAAGAAACAAAGTTTATATTTTACACTTGCAGTCCATCCAACTTCACTACATTTAAAAATAAACTGGTGTGTGGGGTACATTGGGATGTATGTAGCTTAATCTCCGGTGGGTTAGATCTTTATACTTCTCATGCTATTGGAACCACGAGCATTAAAACGTGCAGGACGAAGGATCATGAGGACCAGGGTTGAAGAATCCTGACTTAAAGGATGGGATGGGTTCAAAATACTCAGGTACAGCCCAAATGGAGACTAGTAATTGGACTAAAGAAAGAGAATGAAAGACGGATGAATAAACCCTTTTCATAAGTCCAGAAGAAAAAGTTTAAAGACTCTGGACTGCAAGCAGCTTCGAGCTGTTACTGGATGAAAAAGAAAATTAAAAAAAATAACACCTAAAGCTCCTGTACGTAACACTTCAGGGATCCATTGGCAGATCCGGTTTTTTTTTTCCTTTACAGTGTTTGTCAGGTGTGGGAGGAAGGAAAATGACTCCTTTGAGAAAAGAAAAGGCAGGTACTTCTCACGCCTGGTACAAACCGTAATTGACCCTTTGTCAAGCCCCGCCCCCGTTGCCAGGTCGGACAAAACTGTCATCTCTCCCGTCCACTTCCATTGTAAAAACAGGGTTTTACATCACTTTATTTCTAATTATTGTACCAAATAAAATCAACAGCAACTAGATATAAATTAAAAGGAACACTTCAGGTACCGTGTAGTGGTTTTAAAAAACGTAGGTTTTCGGCAAAAACAAGATATTTTGATGAGTTTAGCTGACAGCACGGTGGAAGGTGTGGCCGTTCACATAGATTTATCCAAAGCAGACATTTTTGGTAATTTACCGTTGGTTTTGGGATGAAATGTATTCCTGTGTGTAGAACGGCGAGTGCTACGGGGCCCGACCGACAGGATAGAGAGGACACGGAGTTTAGTGCAGAACCCTTTATTTCACTCGAACCTCACACCCAGGACACACGTGCACAAGCACCACGGCCAGCAGCAGGTTCCCAGTCCTCTTTATAAGGCTGGCAGGGTGGAGAGGTTGACGGGCCACACCTGTGTCCCGTCAGCCTGAGTGGCTGCAGTTCCTCCACTCTGCCACACAGTGATTCTCTCCGGGTAGCGGGTATCACTTTGACAACTTTTACCACTGCTTAACCATTTCAAGATAAATAAATAAACGCTTTCACGGTTGTAGCTATGGGTTGTAGCTGCTGCCGAATCGACGTACGGATCGGATTTCTGCCAGTTTGAGGATAAAAATGCACTGCACCCTCACGACACTACAATTGTTCCTTTAACTAATGTGAAGTTTTAAAATAATAATCCAGTGATTTAAATTTTGATACAAGTAAAAACTAGACTTTTTCCACTGATGTGAACGAGAGAGACGGCTGTTTGGTCCAACCGGATATTCTGACCCGGATGAAGCAAAGGAGGATGATGTTTCTGATTGGTCAGTCAGGGACTAATCAGAAGGCTGACAAAGGGTCAATTGTCTAAAGGCCGCGAGTGCCAATTCAGAGATCACCCGTCCGCAGAGTCCAGGGGATGGAGGCTCCAAACAGAACAGGAATTTTGACCAGAGACTCCTTACATGCCACTGGTGTTGCTTTTTTCTTTTTCTTTTTCTTTTGAGGATGGATGGGCGGGTTTGGGGCGTAGTGTGAAATGCTCCGGCCAGCAGTTTGGTCCAGTATCAAATGGACACAATGGACTGTCTTTGGATTTGGACCACCAGGTACCGGGCATCGTTGTCCCACCGGATCAACAACAGTTGTACAAACTATTTTTTTTTTGGACAGTTTCAGCACCAAATGCAAGAATGAGTCGGTGACCAGAGACATTAGGAACTTGTTGCGGGATTTGGTCCGTACAGTCTTTGTGGGACCCCTGTGAATGCAGAAAGGAGAAGGGAACTCCCGTCCGTCTTTATACCCAGGGGTGCAAATAGTTTGTACGAGGGCCAGCTAGTGCATGTCATAGGTTTTCTTGTTCTAACATTAGGGGTGTCAAATTAGTGCTTTAATTGAGATTAATCAGTTACAGGCATATTTAGCACGTTATGGTTTTTTTTTTTTTTTTTTAATCCCTGATTTTTTCCCATTTTTACCACCCCGTGCTCCTACCTAAGTCAGTCCTGGGCATTGCCATCCTCTGCCAACCCTGGGAGTGCCCTGCACTGAGCTCAGGTCTCCCTCTTAACCTGAGGAGTGAGCAGGCCACTTCTGAATAGGGGAAAAGAGAAGTGAAAATGGAGGAGCATGTCAAAGTTGTCGGTCCAGTGAATGGGGAATTTACATTTCTAAAATGCCCCTACGGCCCCTTTGATAAAGGTAGAGTGATATGTGTCTTTGTGGAAAGGACTTTGCTCACCACCTAAGCAGCTCAAGTTTAGCCACATAAACGCAAAGCACTCGGTCACTGCGCAACCACAGCTAACGTTAGCAGCGACGATGTTGCCACAACAATGCTCTTCCCAAAACTAAACTCGAGGAGAGCAGCGCGCATGCGCACGTCTGCAACCGAGAGGCTGCCGAATGTTCTTGACAAGTGGATGTAAATGGCTAAGACTGCATCTGTTCAAGTCTGTTAAAAAATAAATAAATAACTTTATAAAGCCAATTTCTTTGTTGTTATATATCAATGTTTTGATCTTCCGCAATAATGTAATGTATTTAAAGGAAAACATGATTTTTAATTGCTTGACAGCACTATCTAATGGCGCTTTTACACTAGTACCTACTCAGCCCGACTCGACTCGCCTTTGCGCTTCTCCACTAGGGGTGGAGGCGGGTGGAGGCGCGCCGAGTAGATACTTTTTCTGTATCTATTCTGCTGAGGTTCTAAGCGTGCTGAGTCAGCCCTGGATCTGACGTCATCACAAAACACACGTCACCGATTGGTCGGGGGGCGGGGCTGTCAGACGTCTGAGTCAGGAGGCGGATATCAGCGAAAGAGCGACTTGCAGTTTCTTGTTCATTTTAGTTGACAGGCAATGGCAATGCAAAAAGTCTGTTTGGTGATCCAACTCTGAGGTGCAGATGTTGATAAACCTTGTGGCTGAGGAGAGAATTAAAAAGGGATGTAGACGGGCGATAAGGAACGACCAGATCTACCAGGAGCTATGTCACTTCATAGCTGCTCGCGGCTCCCAGCTGACTTTTCAACAGAGCCAAGACAAACAAACAAACAAAAGTGTCGCCGCTTGAAACTTCTTTCACTGTCATTTTTTAACTTGATATCAAACACAAGTCACAGACCCAGCAGCACATATATCATCTCCTCAATGTTCTACTTCTTTAGTGTTGTTGTCTTCTTCGTTTAGATCACATACGTCACAGCAGCTTCGCTCCAATCCCGCCTACTTCTCATTTGGGTATCGAAAATAAACAAGGGAAATGCGAGTTCCAACCAAAGGTCATCATCAGCATGTCATCAACGTGTGCACAGGTCCGTTAATGACACAGCCATGTCTGTTAGGGTAGACACCTCCCCTCGGGTACTAACTATGTGCACCCCTGTTTACCTGCACACTCGTGCGTGAAAGTGACTAAAGTCAATTCTCTACCCCGTGACCAAGATCCCCTAAATAACAACAGTGAAAATATGCTCAAAACTCCTCACATGAGACTTAATAATTGAGCTATTCCTTATTTTTTTATAGGTTTTTTTTATACTTGAAGCTGCATTAAAAAGGCAGGGGTCTTCTTCTGGAGTTAAAAGACTTGAACAAGACCAAACCTATAGCTAGGACACAAAACTGTATTTTTCCAGTGGTTGCCCCACATTTGCAACTCTTCATCACGCTCTCGCTCCTCCTGGATGAAATGCGGAGAGGCTTGAACATGTTCAGAGACTACGCCGTGAATTATTGAACTGCAGTAGTACTCCTCACAGATGAAGCATAACTAGGCCACCAGCCAGCGCTGAGGCAGGGTGTTGCTGAGGTTTTTAAGGTGGAATGTGCAGTGTGTGTTTTGGAGAACACACTGTACTGGAGTGTACTGTACCCGGCTGTACATCAAGCTCCTCGTCTGCATCCTGTTTCACCCTGTTCAAGTGTGTCCTCAGCCCTCGCAGGTCGCCGGTGTTATGTTTTGCCCACTTGTGGAGTGAAAAGGAAGCCTGCTTTGCAAAAGTCTGTCAGTACAGTAACGTCCTGTAATAAAACCTGTAAACTCACACAATGTTTTGATATAAGTTTGTTTTGACCATTTCCACTATTTTCCTATCCACCATTAGCCTATTTTGATCAGAAATTATGAGCTTTCATCATATCAATTTACAAGTTATGTCAGTTTATGTCAGTTTGTCTTGTGAGGAAGTGGGACGGATATTACTAGAGCGGACGTGCATTTTAAAGTAAAGTAGATGACAACATGACAACAAAATCCTTTGCAAAGAAAAGTTCAAATCTACACTTCAAAACCTGCAAATGTGATTGGCTGTAAATGCACCAACTGTCATTTCTCTTTTCCATCATGTAGGGAAGGCTGCAGCTGCGAGGGTTTGAGGTCCTTGGATTCATCATATCGACTCTACACTGGCTCACATCCAGCGCGCCGCTGTTGCACGGTTACACCAACAATGTAATGTGGTTTTCAACAAACAAAAGACTGCGTGGGAGGCAGCAGAAAGCTGTGATAACTGCTTTATGAAAAACAATAACAACAACAAAAATCAGCATGAATGCAGGAAATGGAGTCAAAGCAATTGGCATAATTTTCCAGGCAGGTGGATGAGCTCATACTGCCAGAATGCAAACATGTTTTTTACCAAGCTTTCAGCCGCCCACCCGTCACCCGTCAATATGGCCCCCCCGTTGCGTCTGGTGGAGCCAGAGGAGAGCAGACACCTCCCCGTTTCTTCTGGGTAGAACCAACCGGGCCCCATGTGTGAAGACCCAGCCACGAGCTCCTCCCCCAGGCTCGACTCCAGGGTGGTATCATGGTAACGCACGACCACATGAGGGTCATGCTTGATAAGTTTCCTTCGTACAAGTCTATTTGAGGTGCCGTTGGTCTGGCCTGTGTCCCAAGACCAGTTTGTCCAGTTTGGTACCAACCCCTTTTCCATCAAACCGGTTCCAGGGCTGGTTCTGCGCCAGAACTGGTTCTGGTTCACAACTCGTGTAACTTGGGAACCAACTGAGAACCGATTTGTTTTTCCATGGCTCAGGTGCTAAGGGGAGCCACATCATTACGTCGCTGTAAACGTCAGTTACGTCGCTGCATTTGCGTTGGCGCGAAAGTTGAAGCAACAACAAGGTATTTGCTCTAATAGGACTTGGTCCACGTAGCACCTCCGTGGACACATCTCTAAAAGACAGGTTCTCTCCTCCTCAGACCACTGCTGCTTTGCTGCATCCAGATTAATTCTTATTTGAAAATGTCTCAGTCTCCCAGTCTTGCTATTGCCGTTCGTCTTAATAACTCCGCCCCCTCCGCTTATGTAAGTGGTTCTTTCCTCTAGCCCTGCAAAGAGTTGGTGCTACCTTGGAACCGGTTCTTCTGGCCCAGAGCCAGTTCTTTGTCAGTGGAAACAGAAAGCCCGGTTCCAAACTCAGCACTGGCCCAGAAACAGCCCTGGAACCGGTTTGGTGGAAAAGGGATAGGATTGGCAGGATCCTATTAGGGCCAGTTGCTCCCGACAGCAGGGATCATGTAGGAGTGCACAACCATCCACCACAACAAGTTTCATGGATCAATGGACGGCTATTGTACAACCTGTGTCATACAGTTAAGTACATTTGGTCAACGACAACATGAAACATGAAATTACAGCTTATGACTGTCTGCAAGAGCTACAACTAACCTATCACCAATCTCAATGTGTTTTTACAACTTTCCATAAAAATGGGATTGTATTTAGAAATACTTCCTACACATGAATCCCCTGAAATTAAACTCTAGAGCTACTCAGCCGGCTGCAACACGCTGCTACTGTGCTGACACTCCCACCAACTCACCCTAACACAGAAAACACTCGGGTAATTTTACAAACAAAAACAGTTTTGTCTCATGTTATTCACATTAAGTCGGACACACACACAAAAGAGTTTGCTGTTTATCAGTGGGCGTGTTGCTACGCTGTGTTACGTGTCAGTATTGCTCACAGGGGGAAGTAAATGCTAATTTTCCAACTGTGCAAATGGCTCTGCTCAATCATGACAAATACACAAAAAACAGGGAAAGGGTGGAACATTCACATCTGTGTATTACAGCTAACGTGCACATCTGTGTATTACTGCTCCTTAGTGGGAGTGAAGGTGAGATTAGGACTCGTTTGTAATGCCAAGGATGTCATTTTGACTGGGAACAGTTTTCTTTTTTTAAACTTAACTTTTAAGGGTTAAAAAAACATGGGTATAATAAGAATAAGAAAGACGAAAAATGTTGCTTTTTCACGTAAATTCATTTTCATGTAAAACCCCAAGGTTTAAAAACCCCAAGGTTGGAAACGCAAAGAAGAAAAAATATTCATAATTATCTAAAGTTATGCCGTCAAATTATATAAAAAAAATATTTGTGCCAAATTAAAGTCTCATGTCAAAACAATTCATCTGAAAGAGTCCAGTGAAATAAAGGCTATTGCATCAAAGACTTCTGCATTAATACTTTTGTTTGGAAAATGAAGAAAACAAACCTCAACCGAAGAGGGACAAAGGAAAGCTCGTTTACACACTTAGAAGGACCAACATCCACATTAATGCTGCTTTGATTGGCTCTGTGCTGCAGACCCATTCATGATGATGAATATTGTTGACCAAGAGAAACATTCATTATGATCTACCCTTGGTAGAGCCTGGTTCAGGAAATAAATGATCCAAGGCAATTTTTAGTACGCATGAATGGATTTTATATTTATGGAATTACACTTGAATGTGCACACTTAAACCCCCAACTAAAGTGTTAATGTTGCAGCCATGCAGTAATGAGAATAGGAAGACGTAAGATCATTCCCATGATTCCATTTTCTGAACCAATTATAGCAGGTTAAAAAAGAAACACCGGAAAACAAAGAGATTATACATCTTTGGTAACAGCTAAAATAAGCTTGACATAAACAAGCTCAGATTATGAAACCGAAAATGTTTCCAGACAGTTAAGTAGCCTTATTCAACTAATAATATTAATACTAGTTATACTCATACTACAGCAGTGGGCCTGAAAACATGTGAGTCTCGGGACTAACAATGTGTTGGCATAACACCCTAATCTGATTATGGGGTGGCTCAGACCGGCCCGTAGCTCGTCCAAGCATTGCTCACAAATGCCAAAATTCAATTTCACAGAGACAAGCAAGATCTTTCTAAATAAAGGCACTAAATAGGCCACACTTGGATTACATTCACCCCGTGGTGCAAGGCTGCAGACAAGAACAAAGGCCTTTAGCTGTAATCACATGAGCTAGCATTAACTGGGTACACAAACCAAAAAAAAAAAACAACAAACAATAACAGTAAAAGTACACCAAGCCGACTGATTTGCACTTCATAAAACAAGGTTAGGTGGAAACTGCTGTTGTGTGATGAGGGTCTGCCCAATAAGCACGTAACTGGACTTTACCTGCATGTAATCCCCTCTTCTCCCCCTATATCCTCTCTTTGGTCTTCCCTTTTTTCTCCTGCCTGCTAGCCCCGTCTCCTTTTACCAATATATTCCCTCTCTTTCCTCTATTCGTCTAAAACATCTGAATCTGTCCTCCCTTATTTTATCTGCAAGACGTGCAACCCTTCCTCTGATGTGCTCATTTAATCCTCCCCAAACTCGTCTCAACATCTGCAACTCCGTCACCTCCAGGTGCTCTTTCCGTCTCTTCATGAGCGCTGCCGTCTCCACCCTATAGAGAAGGGTTGGTCTCACTAGCATCTTGTAAAAATGTCCTTTTCCTTTCTCTCTTATTATTCCATTTCCCGCCAGTTTAAATTGCCAGTTTGTTCTGCAGCACCTTTACTCCAGCCCGCTGTAAGGTGAAAAGGTGTTAACATTTTATTCTGCCACTTCTATGGACCTGATCTGCCATGGGAGGTAGAGGCACAGATGTAATGAGGGCTTTGTGAATTGGCAATGCAGAAAGGCATAAGTGGGATGCAAAGCCAACTACAAACTTCACTTATATATCTTTTCCACCAAAGCGGTTCCAGGGCTGGTTCTGGTTCTGGGTTGGAACTGGGCTTTCTGTTCCCACTGACAAAGAACCGGCTCCGAGCCAGAAAAAACGGTTCCAAGGTAGCACCAACTCTTTGCTGGGCTAAAGGAAAGAACCGCGTACGTAAGTGGAAGGGGCAGAGTTATTAAGACCAACGGCAGTCATTTTCAAATAAGAATTAATCTGGATGCAGCAAAGCAGCAGTGGTCTGAGGAGGAGAAAACCTGTCTTTTAGAGATGTGTCCACGGAGGTGCTACTGTACGTGGACCAAGTCCGTTTTAGAGGAAATACGTTGTCGTTCAACTTTCGCCCCAGCGCAAACGCAGCAACGTTTTACGACGTTTGCAGCGACGTAATGACGTGGCTCCCCTTAGCACCCGAGTTATGGAAAAGCAAACCGGTTCTCAGCTGGTTCACAAGTTGAACGAGTTGTGAACCAGCACCAGCACTGGCCCAGAACCAGCTCTGGAACCAGTTTGGTGGAAAGGGGTATTAGAGGATTCAATCAGTCCATCACCGTGACAGTCAGTCCGTTTACATGCACTAGGACAAAGTTTAATCATTGCCTTAGTCTGACTGATAAACATTTTAATGTTTTAATTCACTTTTGTGTTTTCATTGAGGCTCTATTATAGGAATTACATTCATAGGAATGTCTCCAGTATTTCAGTGTCAACAAAGGTAGAACTATCAGGCTATGAGCACATTTAGTTTTTTTGTTTTTAGTTTAGTTTATTTTGTTTTGGTCATTTACATTTTAAGATGTTTGCATATACACACTGTATATGTACAGTATACACACAGGTATAAATATATATATGTACACATTTTCTTTTTTTTTTTTTTTTGACCAAAAAGGTATAAGCTGAAGCCTCATGGCTTATTTTGCCTATCCTTTTCAACAAAGGCAGACTTCAGAAACAAAAGATAATAATAATAAGAAAATGAAACGAACGAATAAAACAAAGAAAATAAACAAAGAAGAGAAGAAAATAAATGTGGTCACTCACGATTTGAGGATAGCTGCAGGAGGAAAATTGCATAATTTAGACAGTTTAATATGAAGATAATTTATATTAGTGTTCTATATTTATCCATTATTTTAGATTTATAATTTTATTTTAATTTATAAATTGAGCTACTTTTTTTTAGTTCCTCATCCAGGCGGTTCCATTGTTTCACACCTTCGACACTGATACACCTTGACATTTTTTTTGTTCTTGGCCATTTCTGCTCAAAAATGCCATATAAATGCCACATAATTGTAGTTTGTAAGTTGCTGACATGTAGTTATTTAAGATTTTTTGTAAACCTGTCTTAAAATGTAAAATACTGGACCTTGGTTGGGCTGGTGGGACAGCGGGTGGCGGATTTCCCTTATTTTTAAATCCAAAACTTGACAGGTATGCACCAGAAGCACTCGTCTCTAACCTGCCTGCACTCTATTCATCTCTTTTCCACACTCCTCATTGCCTGAAAAGGTGACCCCCAAATATTTAAACTCCTGGACCTTCTTCACCTCTGCTCCCTACATCATCATCGTTCCGACAGCTTTTTTCATTTGCACAGATGTATTCTCTATTGTGGCGGGTGACCTTCATTGCTCCTCTCTTGTCCGTGCCTCCATCTCCGCAGGGTCGTCTTTTCCCTGTTCCCTTCTCTCACTACACATCACAATGTCATCTGCAAACATCGCAGTCCACAGAGAGTTCTTTCTGACTGCATCTGTGAACCTATACATCACCATGGTAACACCATCTTCCTTTCAAAATGATGAAAGGTGGTACTTGTAGGTATTGCATACCAGTCCTCAAAGACGGGGTTTTAATTGAGAATCCTGGGTATTCCTATGTTTTTGTCCCTCTTCATCTACTCAGAATTTCTTTTGTCCTCATCAGGGGATCGCATCTCAACAAGCCCCCTGTAGAAAACCAGGGGACGTCTCTGTGCCTCTGCAGGAAGCATAATTAGCCTCGTCTTCCTCCATTCTTCGTCTCCTTCATACAACCCTCAATCCTGCCTGTGGCACTGTGTGTAAATGAACTCTCAGTATGACTGGTTTCCTCTGCTGAAGAGCTAATCCATGCCTCACCTGCATAACAAAGAGTTCAGCTTTTGTTCTGCAAAGGGAATCACAGTTTTCCCACTCTCCTCAATGTCATCTTCAAAGAAAACCGACATTTCTTCGAAGAAATTAAAGTTATAGGAGACATAGCTGGCCATTAAAGTCCTGATAAAATTCCAACCTGGATTTAGATTTTGCCCTTTGAGTTGTACTTTAATACTCATATCCAACTTCTTTCATTCCTTTCCAACAACACAGCCAAAGATGTCTTTGCAAACATAATCACACAACAGTAACCTGAGAGTATGAGAAATGGTGAGAAAGAGGATCATTTGGCAACTTCCCATTATTGGAAATATTCCCATTATTATTATTTTTTATTATCTTGAAAAAGAGTGAAAAAGTATGGAAACTAAAAATGAAAAACCGTCTTCAGTTTCACAAATGTTTCACACTTGGTGTTGTTTATCTTTTCTTCAAAACACTTGTCCACACAAGGACATCTGGAAAGAGTTTTTACAAATAACGGCACTTCCTCAAGATCACTCTGAATTAATCTGTTGAAAACGACTGAGGCAACTTGGTTTAGGCATGTCAAGTTTTTTAAAGGTTTGCTTCAAGGTAGCGACTACTAGTCTGGCTCTCTTTTTTTTTCGTACAAGTAATATTTATGATACACAATCAATCCTAACATTAAACCCACTGATAGGTAACGTGAGTCAAAACTGTTCATCTTTGTACCAATTAATTGCTCTACTAGGAAGCTCTACGACCTCCACTTCAGCAATTCTCAATGACAGACCTGGTAGGATCTACTGACTCACAAAACTACCACTCCATTAACACCAGCCCTGGGAGTCGGTAGTGCATCACTTTGACTATTTACCAACTCAGAATAAACACAAAGAAGGCAACTAGGAAGACCATCATAAGGGAGAATGGGGGGGGGGAATAACAACAACACTGCAGGAGTTGAGATGGTTGCTGCATATACAACGATGGTGGATCTCAATGAGAAGAGATTATTCAAATTGGTAGATTTCATCTCTTGCCGACAGCACCCACTCTACTCCCAACTAGCTCAAGAAGCAGTTTTTCCACAGCCATGAAATTATCCAAGTCACCGCTAATGGAAAAGCACTGTTTTGTGTCAGTGCCCATACGTAGAACGGCAGGCCATTTCAATCGTGTCACTGCAAAGAAGATGGGAAGATTAATTCTGCGTGCATCGCAGGACACACCCCTCTCATAACCGACAACCCTCCTGCCACTCATGATTCCACAATGCCGACATGCTGTGTCCAATCACACTCATGGGGTGCTATATTCTGCCTCCATTCAGCCTGTGGGAGTTTTACTTGGATGTTGGCAGTTTAACAAGGACAGCCTCTTTCTGCAAAAGAGGCACCACAGCTGGGTGTAGAGGGCTTGACTCTACAACTGCAACCTTCTGGACATGAAAGCAGCACTTTCTTAGTCAACAACACACAGCAGATGAAGCAGACAGCGACGTGTGCAGAGTCATCACAGTGTGGTCCAGTATCTGAAAACGTGGTTTTAAGGGTCAGTATAGGAGGAGAGGCATTATCAAGCTTTAATGTAATTGTGAAGCTCAAAATGACAAACATGACCGAGGTGATATTTCTGCAACTCAAGAGTGCCGTGTTAGTACTTATAACAGAAATTGTCTTTGAGGAAAGCAAACCATGGGAATACTGTTGCAAAATTCAAACCTTTAATAATCTTAAACGTTCCTCTCGGTCTATACATTCAATAAGAATCCTGCATTTTCTATAAAAAGTGCCTATTTAAATTCATAATTTCTTTTTTTTTTTAATGAAAAAAATATATAGTGAATTTATTATTTATTCATGCTGCTTACAATTTTGGAAAATATGGATATGATATTGGCGCATATTGTCCATCATGCTGCAGCTTAACAGTGGAAAAAGCTCCAGTTTGACCCCCCAATTCTGTAGATTCATGTTTGGTTTCAATAGGGGTTTCCCTTTGTCAGTCAGTTTCCTTCATGTTAGGGTCTTATCATCTATCTAGAAAAGCCTTTGCAGTATTTCCTCTGTTGCCCTTGAACCCAACTAAATCTTATGCATAATAAACACCAGTGCAGGTTGATGTTATTGCAAGGCAGCAGCTGTGGTCAGCTCTTCAAAAGCAGAAATAAAATGTGCGTAAATCCGACAGCAGGAGGTTCAAAAGTGGCATTTGCAGATCAAACGGCTGCTACAGCCTCCGGGCATGACATGCCGGGCACGTAGAACTGTGGCATTTAGAGCTCATACAGCTGGGGCTGTGTGTCTAAGGTGAAAATACTCGAGTTCCAGTTCAGACAAAATAAAGCAGGATGGGGTTTGCAGAAAGGACACAGGGGCCTGAGGTTAGAGGGGTGGGCTGGTGGTAAGATGGTGGAAGCTTTCATTCAGAGCTGAAAGAAAGTTCCTAATTTCTCTGTTAGTTGACTGCAGCTTTAATAACATTTTCCAGTGTGTGCATCCAGCAGCTCGTTCTTACTTCATATGTAAAATGACGCCACGTTTAAGAGAAGATTGCAGGCGGCGAAGAGTGTTTACAAACGCTCGCGCTGGTTTCACGCTTGCTTTTGTCATGGGTTGGGACGTTTTCTCTCCAACAATCAACAGTATGTATCATGTGAACCCAGTAGCTCCGCCATTACCGTGCTATTTTTCTATGTACCTACAAACAGGGGCCCAAAAATGGTACATTATGGTTCGGTTTAATGGGACTATTTTATAATGGAAACACACTAAATTTCATTGCATTTTATTTTTTATTTCATTCAAAAAACAAAACAATTTAATACAAACACAAATACAAATGTTCCTAACTTATGAATGAAAAGGGAGCAGAAAGAAGAAGAATCCTATCCGATCTGCCCCTTTCACAAATAACATAAATTAAAAATAATTAAAAAAAAAACAACTAAGTGAATAAAAACAACTTTTTACGTTTAAATACCATACCTGACCACAACGAACCGCTCAGTGGAAACGGGGCTATAACTTACACAAGGGTTTGTAGGACCATCATACTGATTTCTATGCTCATGTACTAAATTTCACTGTGGGATAGTGTTGTTGCGGCCGATCACGGCATTTTCAAAACATCGGTATCGACCAAAAAAGTATCGGGACATACTTAGTTATTAATGTTTTTAATATATATCAAATCGTTTTATATATCGTTGCATTTAACGTTACTTCCGGCCGGCCGTCGGCATCACTTCCGGTCGGCGAAGTAAGCGAAACTAAAATGATTTACATGTTTGAATTGTGAAATTTTATATATGTTCATGTTGCCATAAGCTGCTGCTATTCATTTCATGACATTCAGAATGTTGCACTAAGGTTAAGCCAAAAAGTATTTTAATTTTCTTGTGTTTGTGAGTTTGACTGGATGTCATTCAACTACCTCTTTGGAAGTTACATTTATTTATTTTTGTTATTGCACTATTATGCACTTTTTGTTTTAGTTTACAATTTCCTGTTTTTACATTTTGTGGCACCAGTGCTGATAAGCTTTGTTGAAATATATGTCCATGTTGTTCTCCAACGCACAATAAAATACACTTTTAGTCCTCTTTTCTTTTTTTTTCTTTTTTAATTCATTGCCAAAATGTATCTGATCGGGAAAAAGTATCGGAAATGTATCGGGAGCCAAAAAAAAGTGATCGGATCGGGAAAAATCGGGATCGGCAGATACTCAAACTCAAGTGATCGGGATCGGATCGGGAGCTAAAAAATCGTGATTGGGACAACCCTACTGTGGGATCATTGATTTTTCATTCTTTCTCACTCATTACATTGTCCTCATTAGCCGTTTGCTCAAGATTAAGTAAAAGAAGTTTAGGTAAAAGAAGGTCAAAGTGAGGAACCAACACAAGATGGGAAAGACTGGTCTACCTGGGCTCTGATTAAAAGGCTGCAGGCCCCTCGGTCAGCACCCAGATAAGTAGACGAAGTGAAAAAGAGGCCCAGTTTGATGGTAGTTTAGACAGTAATCCCCATATCAGCTGCTGATAACAGTTCTTGATCATCTGAGGGACATGAGATCACCGGTTTCCAGTTTAAACTCGCGCCCTTGTACTTTACACTCTGAAATTATTCCAAATCCTTTCAATTGTTTAATGACATTTAGCCCTGTAGCAGAATAAACATGTACATTCCTTTCAATTTATTTTGGGGACATTGCTATTAAAACATTTCAGCTATTTTTGTCATGCATGTTTTGACAAAGCAGAAAACTTCAACTCCTTCTTAGTCCTCAGAGATTCAGCCAAAATTACACTTAAATGTTATTTATTTGGGCCGCTGGGTGCCACAGTGGTTAAAAAAAAGCGGTCCATGTACTGAGGCTGCAGTCCTCCTGCAGTGGTCGCAGGTTCGAGTCACGGCCTGCGGCCCTTTACTGCATGTCATACCCCATTCTCCCTCTCTACCCCCTTCCTGTTGACACTTTGAATAAAGGCCACTAGAGCCAGAAAAATCTTGAAATCTTTTTCTTTTTATTTATCACTATTCATCACTGATTTGAAGTTTGTGGCAGGTCTGTAATGCCGGAATATTGATATATGACTCACCTATGGTCATGTATTGTGGGTGGTGACTGAAAGAATGACATCTCAGGAGCGGGACACACCGACCCGACGGCCGGTAGAAAAGCAGTCGGACTGAAAGTCGGTCAAAAAAACACTCCCGAACACACCGACCCGATGTCGACTGGATTATACGTTCTGCGCGAGCTGTAATACGTCCCCACAACTGCAGGAGGCGCTAATCTGTGATGTCACCCAAAAAGCATAGGAAAGAACAACAACCCGGAAATGACGGATCGCACTAATCTAAAGTTCTGAACAGAGCCCGCCGTCAGTCAGTGTTTTCACTTCTGATAGAAGTCAAGAAGGATCGAAAATACGATGCTAATAATGAAAATATAATAAAATCAAACACAAGCCAAATCCAAACTAATGCAATGGTAGAGTGCAGCGTCTGTGCCGTCGCTGTTTATCTAGTATGTTCACCGTTGTCATTTCCGGTTAACTCTGATTCGCTAGTCAAGGACTAGCACTCCACCAATCAGATTGTTCATAGAGGCCGAAAAATATAATTTATTAAGAAAAGGTCAACAAAACAGGTTTCAAAATTCAAATTACCCTTTGTAGAAATGAAATCTTAAATCTTTCCCCTTTTCTTTTCTTTCAAACATTTTTTAAAGTGTGTCCCTGCAGCGAGAGACAACAGGTTCACACACCTGAGTCTTAGGGGCGGACATTTAATTACATGTTACCCTGCTGCAAAGTAAACATAATTAATCTGAAAAATTTTGACAAATTTGAGAATCATCTTTCACAATCTCTAATAGGCTATGTTCTGCTCTTACATCTGATAATTCTTGTAACCCCCTTTGTTGGGCATGTGTAGGCTATGATAATGAGACGGGTATTTTTGCAGCCTGGAGAGACGAGAGGCTCCAGGCTGCAAAGGGCCTGGTCATATGCCCCCCCCTGGCCCGGCTCTCATATGTTCCGCTACTGGTCCCCCCCCACCCCGACCAGACCACCGTTAACGCACTGTTTCACGGTGTTAGTCAACTCACTGAAATTCCCCTTGGGTCTGACTCATCACCACTTTGGGTTTTCCACCCTTATTACGTTAGCTACCTCTAACAAAAGTCACTATCTGTACTGCTAATGTTAATTTGGTTGTCTTGATACGTTTGACGTTAACGTCATTAACAGAGGCTGATGTTGCCTAGCTCGGGGCTTACCTCTCTCATTTCTCCTTGCTGTGTCATCCCTCCTGCCAGCAAATAACTTTGATATCCATCTACAGGAGTAAAGCTGTACGAGTCAAATAAAAAAAAATATGATATTATACAAGTATTCAGCAAGTTGTTATGGGCTAATGTTACGTACATTTAGTCACTCAGCTGCTAGACAGCAACTCTCTCTCTCTTTTTCTCTCTCTACACGTGAATTAATTACCATATTAAGTAGCCATGTGCGCATTTTGTAGCCTATGCTATGTAGACTTAAAACTCCAAATTTATTTTTTACTGGTGAAATGTATACTGGGGCACTGCAGATCAATACTGGGGCCCTGTAGATCAATACTGGGGCCCTGCTGATCAATACTGGGGCCCTGCAGATCAATACTTGGGCACTGCTGATCAATATTGGGGCATGTGCCCCAGTAAAATATGTGTGGTGACGCTGATGGGCTGGTGTGTCCCGGCCTTTAGAGGAGGAAGAGGTGGATGGGAGAGGGAGGGCTAAAGCTCCGTGCTCAAGCTACCGCCCCATGACCCGAACCTACTGTAGGTAAGAACAAGTTGATGGACAAATGTTACCAAAACATGAAATCTCTCTGGTTCACCGTTGATATCTGTTTTTGTTTTCACTTTGCACACACACAGTTACACAGACATACACACCTGCTCACTCACCTACATACACACCCCACAGTTTTGGGGGACAGATAATCGCAGTAGCCTAGTCTTGATTCAGTTTTAGAGACCTGAAATGGTTGCTGTTTGTGTCTCTGTCTGTTCTCGTGTCTGTTTGTTTGTTTGTTTTCTCTCTTGCAGATTCCAAAGGCCGGTGTGCCCGTTGTGTGTTTTCCTGTGTTTCTCTCATTTCAGACTTGCATCCCCCCATCCCCCTTACATATATGTTTAAAAAAAAATAAAAAATATTAAACCCCCTCAAATTGTCACAAGAAAAAACAAAAAGATTAAAATGCATACATATTCTTTAAGTTTTACCAACCATGGTATTAACCATTAATATATATGCAGACAAAAGAAAAATAAAAAGATATTGGTGTTTTTCATTTCTATCATGCTCGGTCCCGATTGAGCTGAATCATAAAATCATCCCAGACGATCAAAGGGAGAAGGAACTATGATGATATGTTGAGATCAAACTGTACTTTAATGCAGTTTCTCAGTGTAATTACCGCACTTAAAGATAAATTCAATAAAATAAGGCTCAGGTAGCCTTATATCTAATCTTTGATAACTTTTGATGGATTAAATTAAATAAGCAAACAAGAATAGAGAGAAGCTAAGTGGCCCAAAGTCATGTCCACTTCACATAAATCAACCAAAGCATTGTACATACCACGTGTCCGCTAAGGGAATTTTACCATGGGAACGACATGCCTCCGTTTGCAGAGCAAACACGGCTGTTTGTTTACACTGTTGTGTCTGGCAGCAGTTTGATTCGGACGTCCTGTTCTGCCCTCGACAGAGGCCTTTTCTCATCTTCCTCAATGACCCCTGTCATCGGCGTCTTGCATAACTGCCGTCCCCACACCAGTAATGATCTTCCCTCCTCACGTCTTGTAACGAGCGCTATCTGAAGATGAACGGGGTCGGGAGGAAGTAGCCTGAGGCCGTCAGTCATCCAAGCATGACATCAAGGCGCAATTACATTACCCCTGCCTTCAATCTTACAAGGAGCAGTTTACGTAAGGACTTTCTTTTTTTTCGTGGGGGGGGGGTGTCAAGGCCATAATGTGAACTTGACATCTATGTGCTGCGTTTGCATTTCATGGTTTTACACAATGTCGGAAGTTTATCAGGTTAGTTTATCACGTTAGTTATCATGTTAGTTTGTTCAACCGCACCAGTATCATTTTACAGAAACACATTTGTGTAACTTTGAGTCTTTTCCTTTGAACCAAAATATGTTTCGGACTCACTTTCACAACTATAAACAAACAATTTTCTGTATTACTATTAAATCCTTAACAGCTGAAGATTCAACCTTTAAAGAAACTTCACACCAACCTTGTATAGTTAACGTTGCCATGTAGGCTCATTCTCAACCATCTAGCTCTTATCTCTGGTACCACGAAGGCACTTTTGCACTCAGCATTACTCAAAAAGCTTGTAATTAATTCAGAGCGGCAAAAGCTGAAGATTACGAGGCAAGGCAGCTACGATGTTTTCACTAAAATGTGCACAGTAAATTGTTGGTGTCAAAAACAACCCTGGCAGTTTATCTACCTGTCTATCTACATGTCAGACTCTCAGGCTTCTGTGCCAGCAACAGAGAAATGTATAAAACTACGTCCATTGAGCCAAAAACATTTGGGGACATCTTGGGGACAAAAGAAAAGGAAGTACGAGCAGAAAACACCACATTTGTAAACTTAAAAAAAAAGGACTGCTGAAACTCTTGCTTTTGCACCAAACTGGTTCCCGGCTGGTTCTGGGAGTTTGGAACCGGGCTTTCTGTTTCTACCGACAAAGAACCGGCTCCGGGCCAGAAAACCTGGTTCCAAGGTAGCACAAACTCTTTGCTGGACTAGAGGAAAGAACCGCTTACGTAAGCGGAGGGGGCGGAGTTATTAAGACCAACGGCAATAGCAAGACTGGGAGACGGAGACATTTTCAAATAAGAAATAATCTGGATGCATCAAAGCAGCATGGGTCTGAAGAGGAGACAACCTGTCTTTTAGAGATGTGTCCACGGAAGAGCTACGTGGACCAAGTCCTATTAGAGCAAACACCTTGTTGTTGCTTCAACTTTTGCGCCAACGCAAACGCAGCAACGTAACTGACGTTTACAGCGACGTAATGACGTGGCTCCCCTTAGTACCCGAGCTGTGGAAAACAAACCGGTTCTCAGCTGGTTCGCAAGTTGAACGAGTTGTGAACCAGCACCAGCACTGGTCCAGAACCAGCCCTGGAACCGGTTTGATAGAAAAGGGGTAAATTATGTTAAAAAAAAACAGAATATTTACTTTGTTTCTTCAACTCCTGATGACGTCTGAGATGGCCATTGAACACAATAACACTTGTAGGCAAGTCAGAAAACACAAAAGTACGGGGTGACATCCCGTTATGGTCAGTTTAATATAAATGAAACAGGAGAGAAGAATAACCCTCACTGAGACACATGATAAACATTAAAACTGAATTAATTCCCCGTTGATCCAGATTAGTCCAGCCAGCTACACAAATGTCCATGAAGCTCAGATCAGGACTGCAGAACCAGAAGAAGAAAGAAGAAATCCTTTTAAAAAAAGCATCTATAGAAGAAGAAGATGTTCATCTGCAAGATGCAGATAATGTAGTTTCTACAACAATCTGAACCCAGAAGGTCACAGATGGATGAACTAATGGTTATGACAAAACTAACATTGGGAACTTTATATCCATAGTTTATTCACAATTATTTTATTTAATTCACTTTCATGACCCATGCATCTCAGCAAGGACAACGGTTCCAGTCTGCAGACTATAGGTGCTTTTATACTAGTACCCACTCAGCTCGACTCGTCTCGCCTCCATTCACCTTGTCCTCGTTTGTTTTTAGAGAAGTGGGTGGGTTGGAGCGAAGCGTATTTGATTGTGTGATCTAAACGGAGAAGACAACAACACTAAAGATGTAGAACATGGAGGAGATGATAAATGTGCTGCTGGATCTGTGACTTGTGTTCGATATCAAGTTAAAAATGAGAGTGAAAGAAGCTTTAAGCGGTGACACTTTTTGTTTGTTTGTCTCGGCGCTGATGAAAAGTCATCTGGGAGCCGCGAGCGGCTGAGAAGTGACCGAGCGCCTGGTAGATCTGGTCATTCCTTATCGCCCGTCGAGATCCCTTTTTAATTCTCTCCTCAGCCACCAGGTTGATGAACATCTGCACCTCAGAGTTGGATCACAAAACAGACGTTTGCGCTGCCATTGCCTGTTGAATAAAATGAAGAAGCCGCGAGCCACTGATTCAAACGTCTGACGGCCCCCCAACCAATCGGTGACCTGTATTGTGATGACGTCAGATGCAGGGCTGACTCAGCACTCTTAGAACCTCAGGCAGAATAGATACAGAAAAAGTATCTACTCGACCCGCCTCCACCCGCCTCCACCCGTAGTGTAAAAGTGCAAAGCGGGGGCGTGGCGAGTCGCGCTGAGTAGGTACTAGTGTAAAAGCGCCATTAGTTTAATCAATCAGCTTTGACCAAGTTAAATTTAAGACATTTTAATTAATTCTAATTAATTTTTCAAACAAAATTTAAGACCAAAAAGACAGTCACACCCTTTGAACCCAATGTAACAGTGTAACGGTACAAACATCTGAAATGTAAGCTCACTTATGTTACTTGAAGCACTTGACACAAAACTTTCACTCACACAAAACTCTCACACACAATACAATACTCCTCTTCTCCGTTATTGGTGCAAAAGACGTTGATTTGAGGCTGGCCTATTGCAAAAGCTACATGTTTGCCGCTCTGCATATGAGACTCCAGCACTTTGATCCCTGTTGAGCCCATCTTAAAACGTTTACAGCAAACCTGTGAGCCTCGCTGTCATCTTTGGGCATCTTAGCTTTCAGCCTCCTCAAGACACTGTAATTTTCGAGCCATTTGATGCTAAATTTATGTTTACCCATATTTGCTTGCCGGGTCTCGAAACTACGCCGACAAAGAAATCCAGCGCTGAGGTTGAGGTTATCAGATCTGACAGGTTTAAGCCCAAATGTGATGAAAAACCCGCCGAAATAATGAAAAACCAACCCAAATCCTACATTCTCTATGTTAAAACAGTCAATTATCAGATGTGTAATAAATTTCAAGCATCACAACACCACTAAATAGCCAAAAAAGTTCAGGCTCCAAACTAAGACTACAATTAAATTGAGTAGATTAAAGCAAATCAAATGAGTGAGTTTATTGTGTACGTTTCTACTTTTCTCTGCCATAATAGAAACTTTTTTGTTAATTATTTTTGTCCTAAATGTTTTGTAAAAACCAGGAAAAGCAGCCCAAATTTGATCAAAACACCCAGTCCTATATTTTTCAGCCCAATTTGGCTGAAACCCTCTCAACCTGACGACACGGATTGAGGTGTCTAACAACTGGTAAACAGATTTATTTCTCTTAAAACGATTAAATAAACTTTTCCTTTTTCAAGTCTAAGAAAACTTTTTACTGATTACTGGATAAATTCCCTCTAAAATAGAGACCCTTGACCCTTGGATTGAAGTTTCAGACAAATTAAGACATTTAAAGGCCTTATTTTAGAAAAATTGAATTTAAGATTTTTAAGAATTTGTAAGGACCCGCGGCCGCTCTGTCAATATCATCATGGTCATAGTTGATTAAAGAATTGCAAAAGCGAAAAGATACAACCTACGTGTACAGTATGAAATATGGCATAAAAAGAAGAAATGAGAGTAAGAAAATGTAGCCGTGCACTCTGGGGCACCTGACCACGGAGTGAAGCGAGAGAAGAAGCCTGACTTTCCCTCCATTGTTAATGCAAACACTTGTGCAGATAGCGCACATATTTTGGAACTGAAGGCTTTGCTTTATTCATGAACGTCTTCTTGGTCCGCTGGGATCAAAGCGCAGTCTGACAATAGCGGTGTCAGCGCAGGGTTTAGACGCTGTCAATCAGGACCGGAGCCTGGAAGGTCACCATTGTAAATTCCTGAGCAGCGGAAAGGGCTCATGGATCCCAAACACGCTCCCCTCTTTCATCAACCACTGCTGCTGCCCTGGAGCCTCTGGGCAACGCGTTTCATCATTCACTTCTCCAGAGACCAACAGTGGATATCAACCCGTTAGACAATTGGTTGTCAATGATAACCCCCCCCCCCCCCCCCCCCCCTCCCCTCGTTTGTCAATGCATTTCCAATAATCCCATGGCTTTCTGAAAATGACACTAACCTGATCCAATTCTTATGACATTCTTATTTCATGTTAATATTAATTCTTATGTCTTTTTCCAAAGCCCTAGTTGTGCAGCGAGTACACCCTGTGGTAAACTGAGAACTGGGTCCAGTGGAGTCCTTGATGTGTTTTTTTTTTTTTTTAACTCGGCTTAAAGCTCGGGTCCCACGGGGAATAGGAGAGCAATAGCTCTGTTTTGCTGTGATTGCGGTCCGTCTTCAGATCTCACGGGGGACAGATTTAAAAGATGAGTGATTGGAAGAGTTTCCTCCTCAGCTGAATTTGGGAGATTAAGAGTCTACCTATCAAGATCGCGTGACGATTGCGGGGTGTTCTGCTTGTTTAGAGATAGCCTTTCATATAAACATCTCTTCTTTCTAGAATTATGCATGTAAAAAGGATGAGTGGTGTCGAGGAAAATCAGCTTCTTGATCTCTAAAACCGAACCTATGTGGTTCAAGTTTCCTCCAAAACCCTGAATAGTACTGCTCCATATTTTAACATAATCTGTGAGTCAGATTGCTTGTTTGCATTTTAGGGTGCTTTCACACCTGTACCGTTTGGAGCAGTTGTTCCGGAACAGGGAGCGTTTCCCCCTAAAGATCGGAACATTTGGTATATATGAACACAGCAATCGCGCTCTGAAACGGCACAAAACAAGCAAGCCGAGATCACCTCGGAGAGGTGGTCTCGATTCCATTCGAGACCTGAAGCAGAGAGTAGTGAGAACATAATCGACACAGAAACTGACACAACTCCATTCATTGTGTGACCGCGGCACAACGACAGGAGTCGGTGCAGCCTCCACCACCTTCTCTTCTATTGGACGTGCCGAGATGTCGTCCCAGCGCGGCACGGTGAAATTAAAAAAAGTTCAATTCGGACAGGCAGGCGGCCTCTTGCCCGCCGCTGAGCTCCGCTCTGCAGCGAACTCACATAAATGAATGGGTAAAACCTGAATTATGGTTCCGTGTTAAATCGACGCAGAGCCTACGCCGTGGCTACACCGTGGCTACGCCGTAGGCTCTGTGTTGGTGTAACGTGGAACCATAATTCAGCCTAAAGCCGGCGGTTGCGGTCTGCACTTTGTACCCTCTCTGTGAAAGGGGCGTGTTGTTTATCCTGGGGTGCGGAAGAGAAAACTCCTTCCACGTTCATTTGACCAATCAGAGAACAGCTGGTTCGCGCATGGCATTTGTTATCAGCTCTGAACCGCTACAGACGTTTGCCTTGTGAACACAAACCCCACAAACAAGAAACGAAACAACTGTATCGATTTAGCCCCTGAATCGGAACAAAACAAACGGGCCACAGGTCTGAAAGCACCCTTACTCAAGGTGTGGTTTAGGGCGGGACCCAAATACTTGCATATTCAGGTATTTGGTAATTAGGTGGGCATCTGGTTTTCAATTCGGGTATCAGATACAAGAATGCCAGTGATATCATAATAACATTGGCCCAGTCATTCCTCCATTTAGCCTGGATCCAGATGCCTTCTGAGTTAGAGGGGCCATCGTCTCCCGATGCCATATCCAAGGCATCTGCATCCCCTCTAGTTCCCCTGTATTTGGATCAGGCCTAGTGTGACTAAAGATCACTTCCTATTGTCTTACGAGATGCAACTCACCTGCAGAAGTAGAAGTAGGACAGGTTCGGCATTTTAAAAACAGCCATGTAAAGTCTGACTTTGAGAAGCCAGATTTAGTTGGAGGTCCTGTTTGCATGCACTTTAAGGCCGCGTTCAGACTGCAGGCAAATCTGATTCATATCTGATTCCTTCTCATATCCGATTTTCAGGGCTGACTGTCCACACTGTTTTTAGCAAGTGTCCAAATCGGATCTGGCTCTGTTCAGACTGGGCCACATCATTGACTGATCTGATGGGTTGCCGTAGCAACGACGTCGGAGCGGAGGCGTCACCCAGCGCGTGTATTGTGTGATGTCATGTAATTGCGACAACAAAAACAATAACAAGATGGAGCCAGCTCACATCAGCATAGTGAGTAGTAATGAGGCATTTCGTTTCTTCCTCTGTCCAAGGACTGCTGTTTTCGGCATCTTCCGACTGCTCCATACCTGTAACGTAGCTCCACAACTCGAAATGGGCGGGTGGTTTGGCGCATGGGTCTGGTCTGGCGTTGCGTAGAGTGACGTCACGGACAGTCAAAACCGATCTGAGTGTTTGGAGCTGTTCAGACTGACTGCCCAAATGTGATATGAAACTACCTCCTGGAGGTGGTTTTGATCTGGTTTGCAAAAATCGGATCTCATGCGGTTTGGGACTGTTCAGACTTCAAAAGAGTCATCCAGTTTCAATCTGGATGGGCTAAAAATCGGATAAGCTGGCAGTCTGAACGCGGCCTAAAGGCTGAAATATGCTTCTGCGTCACACCAACGCAGAGCACACGCCGCAGCGGTGACGCCGTGCTGAACCCTTCAGACTTCTCCATCTCTCCATTTGGTCGCGGTGCAGTACCCCCCGCGGCCACTAGTTAGCAATCTTTTTCTGAATGGTTTATCCGACTTTTTCCGGTCACAGTAAATCAAAGAAATAAGGACAACTATTGTGCAAAAAACAAAAACAAAAAAAATCACACATAAACGAAGAAAAGAGCCCTGGAAGTTCACTACTTCTTCAAACCGGAAACCGGAAATGCTTCGCTTTCAAACGAACCAATCAAAGCCCTCTCTGTCTGCGTGTGGTCTGCGTCTCCTCGACGCGTAGTTACAATTTTCTGTCCTCTGCGTCGATCCAAACCACACGCCGTAGGCACGGCGCCATTTTGACGCAGAAGCATAATTCAGCCTTAAGAGCTAGTTTCAGTTTCTTCAGAGAAGCAAAAGCAGGTGACGAAGGCAGAGCATTAACGTTAGAGAATTAACAAGTCTGTAGCCATCTTTGTGGTTTTTGGACGCTCCAGCATGCGAGTCATCACATAAAGCCCGCCTGATTGTGATTGGTGTGGTATGTTTTGTTCTGGTGGAAATGGTGGTGAACGGGAAGGGGTATGAAACCAGAGACAGACAATTTTGCTAGGTGAATGGGTTTAGTTGTTCAGGTTCAATGGTGAGGACGCGATACAAATTTATTTCTGAGTCCAATCAGCAACTAAATAAATACATTTTTAATGTCATGTTTACACATTAAAGTGCTCAATTAAACCTGACTGTTTTTTTTTGTATTTTTTTTTACATGCAACGGTAAATGTAAATTTTCTCATTAACATGTGGACAGGAGTGTGACCTGACAAATAAAGACTGTGGATGAGATGTTGGTTGTGTTTTCCTCTCTGAATGAGCCCCAGGTGTTAACACCTCTCTTCAGCCACCTAATTGGTCAATTATCACTGCGGTGCTGTGGGTTGCAGATACACAAGAAAAAACACAGGAAACCCTCCATTATTCATTCTGTCGTCTGTGGCGGCAGACGGTGCACTTTTCCTGCAACATCCAGACCTGAGGGAGTTATTAAAAGGTTTAAGAGATGATTTAATCCCTTCCTGCTCTGTGTGTGTATTCGTCTCTCATGGGTTAGGGTTTCATCATTCATCTATCGAATGTCGAGGACACCGTCACCGATCTTCTAAACTAAAAAATGGTTTTGGCATTTTTTAGCATCCAAACTCATCAGAATATCACTGATATTCACCTTCTTAAGTAGCTTCTTCTCCCCTGAAACTCTTTTTTCCTTAATGAGCACATAAATCATAAAAAAAAAAAAAATTAGAGCAATTAATTAGTTTCAACTTCGAGGGGACAGAGTCCTGAAATGTACTGATTAATAAGTTATACATTCATGGGAAATAAATAAGGTTAAAACATATAAGGACATAAACACCATACAGTTAGAACTAGAGAATGTTAACCTGAACTAGCTCTTTGTTCTGTTATATCCGGTCAATGTTAAGTACATCATATCAGGCTAATTAAGGCTGTTGGATTTTTTTTATTCGTGTCTGTTACAGCCAATAGCTATCACCGCTTATCAGCTGCGTCGAAAGACCTAAGCTGCCTTAAAAATAAAATTGTGCTGCACTGTCACGACACTCCAAGTGTTCCTTCTTACTAATATAAAGTTTAAAAAAAGAATCCAGTGATTTTAATTTTAATTCAAGGAAAGTAAAAACTACACTTTTTCCATTGATGTGAACGAGAGAGACGGCTGTTTGGTCCAACCGGATATTCTGACCCAGATGTAGCAATGGAGGATAATGTTTCTGATTGGTCAGTCAGGGACCAATCAGAAGGCTGACAAAGGGTCTATTGTGCCAACAAGCCACCGTGGCCGGTGGTGGGTTTGCCCAGGGCGGTCTGAGGACGAAGCTTAGCGAGGCCAGCTTGTGCAAACCGAGCATCGGTAAAATGCAGCCGCCATTTCTAACTCGCCGTTTGAATCCCACTGAAACGTTTTGCCAGCAGTCCCCCCAATCCTCCAGCAAGGCTCGGCTGAAGGAGCCAGGAGCCGCGGATCATTTCAGGATCGTTTCAGGTTGAAGTCTGTCGGTAGTAGGGATGTTAATAATTCATCGATTTTCGATTAATTGCCGTTATGAAATTATCCGATTAAAATGAACGATTACAATTAATCTATTTATTTATTTATTTATTTTTTCGTTTAATTTCACCAGCTGGTATTACGCCCGGACCACATTTAATGCGACACAACTCGCTGCCGCCGCGGCGCGCACAGAAGAAAGAGACGGCGGATATGTTTGGTTTTAGTAATATCATGCTCAGGCAATGAGTCTGCAATGGCCCAGACGGGAGACACATGTAGCTCAGTGCTTAACTTTTATTTTTAATCCACTCTATATTCTTCTGGTTGTTCTCCGATATGCTCCCCTAAAGCCTGAATTATGGTTCCGCCTTAAATCGACGCAGAGCCGCCGCCGTAGCCTACGGCGTAGGCTCTGCGTTGTTGTAACGCGGAACCATAAATCAGCCTTCACCCGGTACATACATAGGTTTCTCTAAACATCTGTCCCCGCTACAGACTAAAAGAAAATGTGCTCCAATACAGCAGGTCTCATAATTTTATTTTGAACACTGCCAAAACTCTAACTTAAAACGTAACTAGAACTTAAAATTTGCTTGACACAAATGACACTATTATGGCTGCTGCTACTACTAATAGCCTTGAAGTGCACTTTATATTATATTCCTTGTGGTACAAAAATGTCTTTTTGTTACTTTTGTATCAAATAAATATTTGATTAAGGAATACATTAAAATGTCCTTTGTATTTTATATAAGCAAAAAAAATTATGTTTGTATCTCAGATGGGGGAAAAACGCCGCTTATCAACTAATCGATGATCGATCGATAAGGTTATCAACTATCAATTAATGAAATAATCGATAATTTGCATCCCTAGTCGGTAGCCGACTACAACTCTCGACCACGGGTCCAAACAGAACCCAGAGTTCTTTTTTGTGTTTTTATTTTTAAAAACATACTCCATGATTGAAGCGATTGAGATTAAAAGAAAGTCCCACTGGACCTCTTCGTTCGTTGGTGTAATGCCTCGATAAGGCCTGGACCTCCCCATCGCTCCTTCCATAATTTTTTTTCTTGCAATTCACATCTTCATTAAATGCACTTGGAGCAAAACGGTCCAAATGGTCCAAATGAGTAGTGTTCATGTGATTTATGTTCACGCGAGACGGCTGATCGGAAATAAGAATACCTGATCAGCAGACACCCCCCTCCAGCTAGCTCCACCTCTCCTACTACAGGAATGCTTTCCGCCCTGAAAAAGGTTCCCGAAGACCACTTTTTCACGTCCATATGTGGTAAAGAGGACACTTGTCAACAATCGGGCCCCTGAAGAAACCTACCTGAACCCCTGGTAATGGAAACGATCCTTGAGACCAGGACCAGTCAGCCAGGTAGCTTCTGGCTGAACGAGCTTTATAGAGAAAGTGCTTCACCATAAAACCATACCTGATCCTTCGAAAGTAATCCAGGGTGGACCAAAAAACTGGGTCTAATCCTGCAGTTACGTTGCATATTTTTCTGAAAAAAAAAACGCACTTGGGCTCTTCTAGGAATGTATCCAGCCCCCTTTAGCAACATAAATGTATAGCTAACTGAGCATTACAAATTCATAGACTGACCTAAGAGCGTGCATTTCCCTGCATTTCAATACTGAACATGCATCACACCTCTGGGCTCCACCTTCATTACCGGTGTGTGAGGACAATCTTGTGGCACCTTGTTTTAAGGATGCTCGCGTAATCCCGAGGACGAAGCACAGCTATCATCGGTATGTAAATATCGGCTGGCATGAAGCGTCACACTGCATGCTGCGATAAAAGAGCAAGGACATTACAGATTCATGTTAACTATGTTCTGTTCAGAGCAAGAATTTTTAACCCTCTAATGTTCAACTTTTTAAGAGACTTTATTCAAATTATTTCTTCCTTTAACAACAGTTTGCTAGATGGTATATTTAGTTTATCAAACAACATTTTTAAGTTCTTGCTTACTCACAAACACAGGCAGACATCTTTTTGTTTTTGATATTTTCATGCAGGATTTGACACTTCAAAATCATAAAATAAAATAATTGCCTGGAAAACAAACCCTCAGGTGGATTTGTAGAAGTTTGTTTCTAAATGTATTTATATGATGCATTTGAAAAATTCCTTCAGATTTCTTATCAGTTAAAAACCTTCAACCCATCCTCTGCATTTTTGTTTTCCGTCACAAATGTCTCAACTGGGGGGGAGGCTTTCATCAGTGGTTGTGGCATTTCGTTTTATGCCAACGAGAAGCTTGTTAGTGAGTTTTGATTTGCGTTATTCACCTGGTTTTCCTTTAATATTTATGAATTTAATGCGTTTTACACAATTCTTTCACAGGATTAATTTTTTCCCCTGTTCCTTTTAAAGCTCAGCCAAGAAAACCTGATTTCATCTCCTTGCAGTGCAAAGAAATGTGTCAGTTACAAAACCACAGGGCGGTTTGACAGAAAATGTCTTTGTCTGTCACAGCAGATGCAGTTTCCCTCCACAGTTGCAAATAAATCCATTTCTGTGCTCTGGAGTATCTAAAGAAGACGAGTTCAACTGAGGGTCGGCTGAATACTGATGAGTTGGATGGCAAAAACAAACTGTGGAAGTCTCTGAAAAGGCTAATAAATGTGCAGCAAGGAAGGTCCTAAAATATATGCAAATCCATTCAGAAATGAAGAGTTTATATGCCTTACATATATTGAGCATGATCCATTCACGTTTATCCATTTATACCTTGTCTATACCGTTTAAAATGATCCTCGTCACAGCTGGGGAGATCTTGTACTCAAATGCAGGAGGTAGGAGTATTAGAATGCTTTTACTCAAGAAAAAAAAACAACACACCCAATGAGACGTCAAAAAATCCATTCTGCAGAGAACTGGACAAACCATTAGAGATCATGTTTCTAAAGTATTTGATGACAGTTTTTACTTCTTCTCACCCCCGATTAATCCAAAAATGGGTAACTGGATGGACTAATCATCCCTGGAGATGAAAATCTGCACATAAACTCAGCTACCAGCCCATTTTAGCTTAGTTAATATGCCATCTAACTTTGACTGAAATTATTATTAATTCCGTCTTTATTTCAGAAATCGCTAGCAAAAACAGCATCAGAAGGAGAGTTGTTAGAGCCCAAATAAGGATTAAGAGCTCCAGACGAGCTTCTGCAGACCTACAGTAGCCATTTGCTGCTAGCCTAGCCTCAGCCTGGCTACCAGCCCCCCAATCTCACACTCAGAAGGCACGCCGATTTTTTCCAGTGGCCAGCCGCGGTACTGCAACACAAAATCCCATGGGGCCCAGAAAGCTTTTTTCCCATAGACCGCAATAGTAAAAGAGAAGTCTCTAAAACTGTTCACAGGACACCTCCAGCTGTAATCACCGGCAATTACTAATCTTTGTATTCTATATTTTTAAGTCATGGACTTTATATCCGTCAAAAATGTTTTATAACGGCCAGAAAAGTCAAAGAAAAGTCTCTTTCTGGGCGTGACATGACGGCCGTGTCGGTGCCATTGATGTTGCCCCGGGGCATGATGGGAGGCCCCAGAGCATCATGGGAGGTGACTCAACTGCGCATGCTCTATGGGCCCCTTAACGCGGAAGTAAACCCGGAAGTCAGGAACTCATTTCGGCGTATGCGCTGGTGAGCAAATTGCATTGAAATGAATGGGCGGCCATTTTCGATATACCATCCAGTTAATATTATAGATCCACGCTGGCTACCTGCTCGCCGTAAACCTTCCCAGGACCCTTTCGGGCAAATTTAGAGCTGGTCATTGGCATGGTATGACAATTAACGTCACAACAAGTCATATTACCTTCAAAATATGGGCTGTTTTCACTTTTTAAAAATTGTACAATTTTTAAAACATATAAAGCACTTTGTGCTACATATATGTATGAAAAGTGCTTCATGAATAAAGTTGCTTGACTGACAGTCTCCATGTCTTCAAATCCCATTTTAAGCCTCACCTGTTTAATCTGGCATATCCCACGTGAAAAAAAAAACAAGTATACAGCCTGTTTTGTTAGCTCGGTGTTTTACATTTAATTCTGTCTATTTTGATGGCATTGGCTAATGTTTTATCTTTTACTCTTTTGTTGTTATTGTATAATAAATGTTTTTCTCTAAGGTGTCCTTCAGTGTTGTGTAAGCCGTCTCAAAATAAAATGTATTATTATTATTATTATTATTATTATTATTACACAATTTAGCAATAAATCCCTTCGACTACAATGCGGCTGTCATAAAAACCAAAAGCTTAAAATTGCACCAGCCTGAAAATATTTATTTTACATTTTCAGTAAAGTTGTACATTTTAACTTGTGGGTAGATGGAAACAGATGCACCGGAAACCAAAGGAGGAAAGTTTGCACAATTATCCTAACCTCATTCAGTCAATAAAACTGCTTTATAAGATTTAAAGGTTACAATATTAACAAAAAACAAAAAACAAATGAATGTCAGTATATCAACTCCATGATTAAACAAAGATCTGCTGGGCTGACATTTAAAGCGCTGCGTCAGTCCGTCAGTCCGTCTTTGTACGTTTCAAAGGAAGAAGAGGCTACGGACGGTTTGTTCTCACATGTCGATCCTTTTGAGAGGACAGACTGAACAGATCATTTTGGCCCGGTGAAAACTGGTGAGCAGCAAGTCAGAAAACGCAGACGAACAAATTTGGAGCTTAGAGGCAAAAAAACAAAAACGCAAGTCAACAGAAAAACCTAAAAAAAAAAAAAAAAATCTGAATCAGAATCAGCTTTATTGGCCAAGTTTGAGCATGCCCGACAAGGAATTTGACTCTGGTTATTTCGCTCACTGTACCCAGATTTAAAAAGTAGCAAACAGTAAATAAACAAATGTACAGTAAATAAACAAATGTGGCACTTATTAAGTGTATAAAGGGTTTCTCCTGAAGTCCACTGTCATCTCCTTGAGCGGGTTCAGCTCCAGGTGGTTCTGACTGCACCAGTGGACCAACTGTTCCACCTCCTGTCTGTACACGGACTCGTCACCCTCCCGGACCGGGCCGATGACGGTGGTCTCGTCCGCGTACTTCAGGAGCTTCACAGACGAGTCCCCTGAGGTGCAGTCGTTGGTGTGGGAGAAGAGCAGTGGTGAGAGGAATCACCTCAGTGCTGATGGTCCGGGTGCTGGATGTGATGCTGCCCAGCCTCACCTGCTGCCTCCTGTCACTTTCATAAAGACCCAATTTCATCTCAAAACCAATGGTAAATTACAAAAAATGTCTGCTTTGGATAAAGTTACGCAGATGGCCGCACTCGCAGTTCAACCTTTCCACCGTGGTATCAGCTAAACTCATCAAAATATCTAATTTTCGCTAAAAATCTAAGTACTATAGATTTAGTTCATGCAGAAAAACATGGGCACTGTGTTGTTATTGAATTGAATGTAATTGACCCCACATCTGGATGGATTAATTATGTAAGTTAATTTTAAGGTAAGATATCAAATCACCCTACCCACTTATAAATCTGTTTAAGGGAAATATATGACTTTTTTTTTACTCTCTTTCTCTCTTCTGCTCCCTCCCTCTCCTTTTTGCATTTGGACTTTAAAGGAGCTGTATGTAAGAGCAATAATAAAACGAATCATAAAATGACCCCGATATGTCAACAGACATTTAAAAATCATGTTCATTTCAAATACTTATGTCACTGACAACAGCACTCAAGCCAGGATATTCCAGTTTAAAAAGAGGAGTTGCAGCCCTCAACTGATGTTTATGTTGTCATTTTTTGTTTTGGCCTGAAGCTCCACCCTCCACCTATCTCCCAATCACCAAGTCAGTATTGTTTCTGAAGCTCCACCCTCCACCTATCTCCCAATCACCAAGTCAGTATTGTTTCTGAAGCTCCACCCTCCACCTATCTCCCAATCACCAAGTCAGTATTGTTTCTGAAGCTCCACCCTCCACCTATCTCCCAATCACCAAGTCAGTATTGTTTCTGAAGCTCCACCCTCCACCTATCTCCCAATCACAAAGTCAGTATTGTTTCGGCATCCGGGTTGCCAGCTCGGCTCTAATTATCGCAGCCATGGCAGCCTACGTTCCTGCTGCATTCTGCAGCCTACCTGGCAACCTCTGGTCGGGGGGAGGAGGGGGAGGGTACACGCCGCTCAACAATATTTTGAAAGTGACTGCAGTACCAGTTTTGGCCATTTCTTACAGACGGCTCCTTTAACTGTTTGAAGTTAAACTCGGATGTCCCTGTGATATTGTTGCACTGACATAGTGAATAAAGTGAACCGAATGAGTTAAATTGTGTTTGTCAGATACGCTTTTTCTGCTCTCTAACTCTGCCGCTTGCTGTCCGTGGTGCAGAAAACGGATGCGTATTGCGTAAAGGCCCATTGGCTGAATTGACGCCACTGAGGGAGGAGACAGAGAGAAACTCAGGGTTTATTGAAGAAAACCTGCTAGCGAGCAGATTAGGTTCAGAGGGTCAGTTGCCGTGGTAGCTGACTCAGAGTTCGAGTTACGTTGCTTTCTGGAACTGAAAACTCCGGGTTTCCCTCATCTCAGGCTTAACAAACTCAGAGTTTTCACAAAACCCGCTTCCTGGAATACCCCTCTGAAGTGTTCCTTTTTATTTATATCTAGTTGCTATTGATTTTTTTTTGGTATAATAACTAGAAATAAAGTGATGTAAAACCCTGTTTTTACAATGGAAGTGGACGGGAGAGGTGACAGTTTTGTCCGACGTGGCAACGAGGGCGGGGCTTGACAACCCCAGGAACCTTCTTGCTGTGAGGCAACAGTGCTAACCACAACAGCATTAAACAAAAATACATGGCTAGGGATTTGGTTGTTTTGGGGGACGATAACTCATCGGACTACATTGAGCTTTTATTGTGAAAAGGGCTACATCTTACACTATGGATAAACACAGATGACACATGCCTGAGTGAGATTTCACTCGCTTGTTTAGACTCCATTTTCTAATCTTTAAGACAAGCTCCAGGGCTTTTTCATAATCTTTAATTGATTTTATGCTAATCTCTTTAGTATCCACTCTCTCTGTGAAGGAGCCAGGAATGACGCCACCAGGACAAAACTGTCAAAGATTTCCTCTTTCTGCACTACTAATTTACTGCACTTGTTTTTTTTCTGACAGCATTTGCTGCCGTTGTTCAAATGCATCTACAAGCTGTTATTTTTAACGGCTCAGATCACCTCATGATTGTGATATCACATGGTTTTAGAGAAGTCATGCAGTTTTGCTGTTCACCATTCAGAACACCATGTGACTTTAGCGTGGTAGATCAGTTCTGTACAAGACTTTTGTTACAAAATTACCTCATACTTCATCATTTATGGCTTGATTTAAAGAAAAAAAACAAAGACAACTTCGGAAAGCTTAATGAATTTTAGACTGCTTATCCCCATAATTTTATATACTGTAGTATCTTTTTGAATACAGTAAATGGCTCAAAAAGTTCTCACCAAATTCCTTTCGCTTAGGGCCCTATGTTTATGAAAGTTATTTACAAATGTGGGTCATTATTGGAGGCTACGGATGTGTTTGAGGTCAGCTGAATTTGATCTTCATTTAGAACATCCACCCATTTAATCCATTTATCCATCCATTTAAAAAAGGACAGTGTGGACTCAGGTTAGAGCTCTTCAAGGACATAAAGTAGTAGTACACACATTTTGATCTTTATATTAGATTGTCACACAAAAATACTAAAGACAATGGTTTCAACTTGTTAGGTGTGCATGTGTTACCTTTATAATATAAAAAAAAGGTACCTGATGCGTTTAATACACATTTAGTAATTGAGTGAATTTTATCCAAACCAAATTACAGAAGTTACGTTGTACATTAATGTTACGTAAGAGATATGAAGGGCAACTACAGAGAGCCAGGGAACAAGACCCTGTGGTTTATGGTTTAATGTAACATTTAAGACCTGTGTCATCGTTGAGATTCAGGATAGTAATTTGAGTCGCTCTGTAATTACACCACCAACCGCTAGGGGGCAGTGTGGGCTCTTTTCTGCGATGCGGTAACTTTTAACTGCTGAGCTTCCTTTTCTTACATCACGTTTGTTACTCAAAAGTAACAAAGGAACAAAAAAGCAACTATACTTTTTACTGACATTCCAACAATCTTTCTGCGTGGCTTGAAAATGATAAAGAAGTAGAAGTAACAGGAAATACGAAAAGAAAGAATGCAGGCAGACCAACTACAATTGTTGTGGTCAGCCTTACTCGTAAGGCGCGTTTGCATTACAGCCTTTCGCAGGAGGTGAACTTGTTCAGGGGATGTGGAGATGACGGCAGTGTCGGTGTTGCCATTGAATGGTCTTTATCGAAAAAGTAATTATCATAACTCTGCATCCTGAGACTCCAAAAAAACAACACAGAAAAAAAAGTGTGGTAAAAAATGTAGGAAGTAGAGGGCAGCAAAGATGAAGATGTACCAGTGAAGAGCAGTTGGAGAAGACGGCAGTAGGATTAGAGGGAGGTATCGCACAGAAAGTGCGGCCCAGAGTGATGGTAAGGACTAATGTGCAGGTAAAGGTTTTGGCAAAAGAGGTATTCTTTGAGGAGACTGGTTTTCAAGGTCTTCTTGAAATTAGAGAGGGAAGCCTTTGATCTGCTAGCATGCTATAGGGCATTCCACCACTTGTGAATAACAAATGTACACATTCTGGGGCGGCATGCTTTACAGGAGCACAGCCCTAATGAGAGAGTTAAGTGGGTGCAGGTTCAGCTGTCTTTGTAGGCAAGCACGAGTTACTTAAATCAGTCCGCCCGCCATGGATGGTTGGTAGATCTTAATGAAAAGTTGGGTAATGTGCCCTTTAAAAATTATTGAAAACCAGACGCACTGCCACGTTTTGCACCATCTGGAGAGGTTTTATTGCAGAAGTTGAAAGGCCCTTTAGGGGGTGTTACAGTGGTGGAGCTGAGAGGAAGCTGAGGCCTGCACCAACAGCTGGGTCACCTGCTGAGTGAAGTATAATCTGATTTTTCTTATAATGAATACTAATAATGTAAAGCAGCACAACCAGGCAACAGTGGTGAAGCATTCAGGAAGAAAAACAAAACGTTAAAGTTCAACCAAACCATCTGGAGAACATATTCATTTAATCTGTTTAACTTTTAAAATTTACGACAAAATGTATTCTCATAGTTTTACTTAAAAATCAAAACTGTAAGAACATAGAGGACAAAGGCCGACTGGCCCAAGCTTGATTCCCGTTAGGAGTTTTCATTGGCACCAACTGGCTTTGACCACGTATGTCCATACTAGCGAGGAACCCTACACCGTGGCCTGACGTGGATCTCTTATTTGAATTTCCTGCCACTATCTTTACATTTCTCCCTTTGAAACTCAGCAGAAAGAGATATTGCTGCAATGTCAGTAAAAATTACATCAGCTCCAACTCACATAAGATACGCTTTATTTGCTTCACCCCCATGTCTGAACTACATAAAAGGAAGCAAACAAAGGAAGCCCAACATTGCAGAAAATAACCTACACTGCCAGCTATGGTTGGTTTAAGTTCAGACCAACGCATAAACAAAGAAGGGAACAATGTAGGTCCTACGTAGAAGCATAAAGCTTGCTTAAATGTTGGACCACAGTCTGGCTGGTACAAAGCATGGCATGGCAAAGGCAAGTTTAGCCCATTTCATGACTTCCAAGACACATCTAGCATACATACCAGTGCCATAACAGAGCCATACGTGCCAAAAGTAGCCCAGATTGGACCCAATTATCCCTGCTAAGTAGGATAAGACCACAACTAAACCCAACAAGAGAAGGGTACGCAAACCAGGGATTTTTTTCAGGTCTTTGAAACTATGCCCAATATAGGCCAGAACTGAAGGCCAGTGCTGAATAAACAAATAAGCGTGGTTACTATAAAACAAGCTCAACAAAGCCAGGCTTTCTTTGAAAGAGCTGCCTCGAGAAACAGTAAAACTGCAACCAGAGATAAATCTGGGACAATGATCAACTGAGCTTGTTAACCGGAGATTTCTGCTCCAGGCTCTGAGAAGTATCGGGATCCCCTGACACTGCTTCTACAAGAAGAGCAGGATGTGTGAACAGAAAAGGTGTAAACAAGATAACAAAAATACTGTAATTCAAACAAAAGAGGAACTGTGACAGTAGATAGTTACAGAATAAACTGTTGTGCAAAGTAGGAAGTTGGTAAGTTCCATTTAGTGTCAAACAAGTCATGCTGTCAGTGCAGCCGTTTATGTAGTTCAGCTGCACAGAAACCTCTCAAACTTTGAAAACGGTGTATTTTTCCTGACACTCAAAAAACGTTTTATTTTATCGATACCTCAAATCTACTTTCTGATCTGTATGACTATTACTGTATTATTGGACCTCCCTCCCCATTACCTCCTCCAGCTCTTCTGGGAGGATACCCGGGTGTTCCCAGGCCAGAGGAGAGACGTTATATCTCTGTCCGGAGTCTGTCTACTGGGTTCCTCCCAGTTGGTCCTCCCCAGGGTGGTGCCCAGGAGACATCTTGACAAGATGCCTGAGCCATCTCCTCTGGCTCCTCTGTAGGTAGGGAGGACCAGCGTCTCTACTTCAAATTCCTCCCAGATGACTGAATTTCTCACCCGTCATCTCATCTCTAAAGGGAGAGTCCTACAACGTTACAATTTAAAAAATGAAAAAGGAACACAATATCTCTCCTGTGGACATGGGTCACTGGAGAGCAGTGCTGGAGGGAGGATTGGGGTTGACCCGGCTACCTCAGACCTCCGGCAAGTCATATTACCTTCAAAATATGGGCTCTCAGCTCCCATATTTCACAGAGCACATGTCAATTCACCAAAACACTCCTTTCTATAACTTCTGTAGACACAACGTCCACTTCCACTGCTATGCAGATGCCACCGAGCTCTCAGCCTTCTAAATCTCCACAACTACTTCCTCAGAGCACATCACACCCATCCTTGAGCAGCTTCGTTGGCTCCCGGTTTACTCTTGACTTCTGCTACTCACCGTACCAGTGGGGGATCTAGGGAGTGGTTACGTGGGCTACAGTCCCGGATGTTTTCTCATGTTTTTACTTTTTAAATTGTAAAATGTTTAAAACATATAAAGCACTTTGTGCTACATATATGTATGAAAAGTGCTTTATAAATAAAGTTTGATTGCTTGATTGACTGTTTCCATGTCTTCAAATCCCACTTTAAGACTCACCTGTTCAATCTGGCATATCCCACGTGAAAAAAAAGCATACAGCCTTTTTTGTTAGCTCAGTGTTTTACATTTACATTCACACTTATATTGATGGCATTTGCTAATGTTTTATCTGTTGCTCTTGTAAAATCAATGTTCTCTCTAAGGCCCCGTTTACACGGAGCAAAAACGGAGGCGTTTTCATGCATTTTGGCTGTTCGTTTACACGAAAACGCAGCTCAAAGCCCCCAAAAACGGTCATTACTGAAAACTCCGGCCAAAGTGGAGATTTTCAAAAACTCCGTTTTCACGTTTGCGTCTAAACAGAGGAAAACGGAGTAAAACGGAGGAAAACGGAGATTTAGGCTCAGAACGTGACATTATGCAACAGAAACGTCACCAGCATCATGTGTGCGACCTTTTACAATTTGTTTGGCCACCGTCAATATTTTATTTTATTTTACCTGTTTTATATTCTAAAGTCACACTTAAAAGTAACTCCACTTCTCTGTCACTCCAAACGAAAGACTCGTTCCGTCTTGGAAGTAACTGGCAGTCAAGGCTGATTTATGGTTCCGCGTTACACCAACGCAGAGCCTACGGCGTAGGGTACGCGGCGACGCACACCGTACGCCGTAGGGTACACCGTCGATTTGACGCGGAACCATAAATCAGGCTTCACACGTGTCATTTGTTGATGCTTTTTTCCAGGATTTCGATTGGCTTGCATGACTTTACGCTTCTCGTTACACTGCCCCCTGCAGGTTTGGCTGCTCATAGCACTTTAACAGCGTTTTCATGCGGGCTCGTGTAAACGAGGATATTTTTGAAAACGTAGAGGGGAAAATATCCTTTTTTGTAAATACCCGGCTATATGTAAACGTGGCCTAAGGTGTCCTTGTGTTGAGTGTTGTGAAAGCCGCCTCAAAATAAAATGTATTATTATTATTATGGGCATGCCAAATAATGGCAGGCCCATATTGCAACTGTACAAAACAGCCCAAGGGCCCTTTTTGGAAATACAGCCTTTCATTAGCATAAAAAAAGGAAACCATCCTTTTTTGGCCATCTAGGGGTAGACAACCTCCAAAAGTTGCCCAATGGTTCAGGTTGCAGACTATGGCTTGGACCACTGTGTAGTGTCTTTCGGTTACTGAAACTGTACATTTAAATTTGGGAAATACAGAGTATAAATGACTGACTTGAGATGGCAATCGAATTACTGAATCATTTAACAATCTCATGTTTATTCAGCATCCATTAATTGCTTTCAGATTGGTGATAATGTGACAATGATGAGTTCAGCATAAGTAGCTCTGGCTTCAGCCTTATCGGCTTATTTCACTACAATACATTCTTACTCAGAAGCTTTACAGAGACAACGTACATAAGAAAAATAAGACTAAACTAACAAAACCCCAAAAATCTCAACAAAACAGCATCAGAACCCAAACACCACTGCGACTCTAAATTACTACGACTGGTTCAGTCCTCATAAATCCTGTCATGCCCTCCTGAGCTCCAGGACAAAAACAACTGCTAGTAATGTGTGGAAACTTACTCAGCCTTATCCTGTTGTACAATTTAACAAACGACTTAACAAATGTCACTTAAGCAAATAAAAAGCCTTTGCTTGCCCTAGGCCAGTCTTAAATCATGAATAAAACATGGACCCACGCCTCCCCACCACCTTCATATCAAGACAGAAAATCCCCTCCTCCCTTGAGGCTCCTTACAGTACAATAGCAAACAAAGACATAGAGCTTATAATTTGATCTGAAACCCAATTTGTTTAACAGCTCATGTATTCACAGTTCAGCCCCAAGCATCTCCAATGCATAAATTAAAAAATAAATAATCTAAATATTTTTTGAGGCTTTGTGTCTGGGTGTGATAAGACGAGCCGGTTTTCTCCCGATCACTCCCAAGCTTCAGACGGGATTTTTACCTCTTTTGATACAAACATCCAATTTGGATTGTTGGGCTAAAAGAGTACAGAAATTATTGTATAAACGGTTTGGCACAGAATGTGTGCATATGTTATATTTGCCACCTGTGATGGACTGGCTACCTGTCCAGGGCGTACACCTGCCTTTTGCCTGTAGTGAGCTGGGATTAGCTTCAACAGACCCCCGTGACCCTGTGTACAGGATTAAACGGGTATAGAAAATTAAGTAATTAATTAAAATATTTTCCACCAACACAGCGATACAATACAAAGCAACATTTTGGGTTTGAAGACCCATTTTAAGTCTACAATCGTATCCTTTGAAAAGGACTATATAGGTTCACATTCATGTGTACATTTTTAATTATTAGGTAGGAAAAACATATTTTTCATGGTTTTCCCATTGGAAGTAACAAAGAGGGGCAGAGCCTCCTCCCATACTGGAATAGCTTACGGATCAGTGCCTGAACTCATCGCTCACCCCGTTTCTGCCACGCTGCTGTGACTGCATGCAATTAGAGATATTTGATTAATTTGAGCGATTATGAAAATGCACACGTCTGGTATCCCAGAAAATTGTACATATCTGTATGGCTGAGCTATGAGTTTGATTTACTTTTTGAAGTTCTGGTTCTTAGTGGATCTGCAGAGGCCGCGATGGAAGAAAAACATCTCGTTTGTTTAATGGATGTTAAATAGCTTTGATTCCCCTATAGAGGCTCCCATTTTCATGTTTTGAAAAACATTACATTAACATAAAAATGTTATGATGTACTTTCCATCTAGTCAGTAATGGCTTCTTTGGGGTATTACTGTGCATATTTATTTAAAATGAATGAGTAAATGCCTAAAAGATGCCGTGAAGTTAATGGATACCGGGACAGCTAAAGAGAATTCTTATAACCAGTAGACTATGAGAAAAGCAGAAGGGTCCCCCTTTAGGAAAAGCTTCAATTTAGACCACTGACTAACGCTGACTTACCGAGACTGCTGAGACAGCCCGACTCACGTGATAATACAGCTGTCTGACTGGACAAGCATCCCCATTCCAGCCTGCAGGAACTGAGAGGACTTGCAGTTCCTTTACTGACCACTAGGAGCAAGCCACTCTCCATACACCTACATGTTTTGGTTTCCTTACCTAGATTTCAAATCCATGACCATTGTATAGGAGTGAAATTATGTAAAACTATACATTTATACATAAATGTAAAGTAAGACTAATTACTAGTTAGCATAAGCTAAGTCAGACAAGCTAAAATGTGCAACTGACATAAGGTGGGCGTGTTCCAGCCAGCACCCTAGGTTTGCTTGTTCCATCCATTTACAAGATGAGGTATGGCAAAGTTATGACTTTAGCCGTTGTTTTGTTTTAAAGGCATAAATTATCTTTAAGAGAAAAAAACTGTAAGAATAAAACTTTGGCATTTGATGCCAATATTACAAGAAATAACCTCCGGGTTCTACCAGGTGCTATGGTGGGTCATGGGCTAATCTGCTCAGTGTCTCAGCTTTTCTGGCAGTATCCTCAAAGACGGACCAGCCCAATCTGCCGTGTGAATTAGCAGCGAGTGATAAGACTAGGCACGTATCTTTAGCGAGGCAGAGCAGATGGTTGTTTCTAGAATGTGCCACAGAGCTACTGGTGATACCACTCTCATTGACCTGCGTGGTGCCGATTCGCCTTGGCTACTGTGGCACAGTCAGAGTATGTCACTTCCTCGCCCGATAGGATCCTGGTATAGTGGTGCAAAAGCGTAGGAAGATGACAATCACAACTCAAGACCCCAGACCATGTAATCTTAACTCCTACTTTGGTCCAAAGGGGAAATCGAAAATTTAAAGGACTGGGGAAAAAAATAATTGTATAGCGGTTGTCAAACTCGTGGTCTCTACCAACTTTACAGCCAGTCTATACAATAATGTCGCTACTGACCACCCTGGACCAATATCACAAGAAAGTTCTTGTATCAACCCCTGGTGTAACACAAAAACAAGTGTGCGACAGCAAGGGATAATGGTATTACAAGACACGCTGGACCGTCCCCACTCGTTAGCACAGTATGGTCAGTTGCTCTGTTGACGCTGAGGATCTAAACAGGATGACCCTAAGTGGTCAGAAGTGGTTTTGCTACATAAAATGTCTAATTTATATACACGTCTAATCTATAAACATTAGTGACTCGTTGCTGGAAATTTACCAAAGATAAGGAAAGGAATCGCTTTCAGATTATGAAACGCTGTAATGCTTCATGAAAGCTCACAGTGGGGGAGTAATGTATCCGCTTTGTGCACGCACGGCTGGAGTAGAGACAATAAATACATGCATCTGTATACCATGATCTCCGTGTACAACTCGCTTAATACCAAACACCTGTCGATGTGATGAGCTACATCACGTAACCAAGCATCAATGAGGTCACATATGAAGATATCTTGAGATACTCATCAATGATTGAAGATGCACCTGTGTAGGGAAGCAATTGCATCCACCGATGGCACTGAAAACATAAGATGTTTTTTTTTTTTCTTTTACATCAACATTTCTACTTGAACTCCTTGCACTGAGTCATATTCATGCAGCCAACATACATTACCTCTCAAGTGAAGCTTTAATATGATAAGCCTCCTCATTGGGGTTAATCAGCTTAAACTGTAGTGCAGTACTGACATGTTGGGAAGTCTCTAAGCCAATTTCATTTCCTTGCGGATTACCGGCCTTGGAGAGGGGGGAAGCAAAGGCCAAGGAGTGCAAAAACAGAATATTAGCTGATTTAGTAAGTCGGACCCTTGTTGGACGGAAAGGCAACAGGAGGGGGGTGGTTTACAATTTGTCAGGCGTTTGTTGAGCTGTTTGTTCGGATTGCTTAACCAAAGTTTACAAGCATTTTGACTCCTGATCCCTTTAACTTAATTACGTGAAAATCTATCTGTAATAACTAATTATGAGTTGAGTCGAGAGATGATGTAAATTATGAACAGTTCAACCAAGGCTGAGGTTGTTTTTTTTCTTCCGCATTCTCGGTTGTTATAACTGAAGGATCTATCAAACCATTGGACATTTATACAAAATGCAGAGCCCCAAGGTCAACCACTGCCAACGATGTGTTTCCAATCATTTTGTATGCAGGTTTTCTTCAATTGAATATTAAAAACTAATGAGTAGGAATGTCCCAATCAGGTTTTTCTGGCCCTGATCCGATTCCGAGTCATTTGAATTTGAGTATCTGCCGATTCCGAGTCTCTGATTCTTTCATAACATATTTAAAATAATGAACAAATGCAAAATAAATAGATCCAGGTTGTCCCCCTATTTTTATTTTATTCACCTTATTTTATCATTTTGCACTTAAACAATGAAGTTCTCTTTGAGGTAGCTTGAACAATCAAGTAATATTAGTGCAACTATTAACTACTAAAAATAGTGCAGATTTAAACATGAATTTGAATCAAATAAAAACAGCAGCTCAACTTAAAATACCCAGCAGGCATGTAAACAAATAAGCAAATAAAAGTGCAACAGTGTCATAAAGTACGGCAGTAATGTGCTTTTTAGACTGTACTCTTACTTCTTACTGTCCTTTTCTGGTTAAAGAATAAAATGTATGATGTTTGAAGTGACCTACGATCTTCCTCGCAGTAGACGGGTGTCCATCACGCTGCTCTCGTGCATGCAAAGTTGGCAAGAACGCGCAACGCAGCCTGTGATGTTTTTCTGAACACTCAGCTGAGGAAGGCGACACAGACGCTTCGTTCGGTTTTCAATCAGCGTTGTACCTTAACTTTTATTTATTTACCGCTGTAACACGGCTGTCCGCATGTATAGATCAACACAAACAAACAACTTTATTGAACTCACTTTACGTGACACGGCCCACACTCCACTCCGCCCATAGCTTTCTTCATATTAGCAGCGTTGTCACGCAAAATTATGTGGACCCGTTGCTTGTTGATACACCAGTTTTTTAACATTTTTTACATCATCTGTTTAATGCGCTGATCAAACTAATGAGAATAAAATATATATCCGATCCATGATCGGGATGCAACGTCCGATTTCGATCAAGTCTGAAACAACGTGATCGGGGCGATTTCCGATCACGTGATCGGATCGGGACATCCCTACTACTGAGGGTGAAAAAAATACTGATGCCATGGTTTGTTCACCAACAAATACTTTACCAATCTAGCTAACTTAAGTGTGTGGTAATTAAACTCCCTGGTACCTCGCTAGCCCCTAAGGAAAGGTCAATTACCAGGAACAGCCACCAATAAAACATTTTTGGGAAAGTCTGTGGTGATAAAATACCTGCCTGGGTTGGGTGCCATGACCACATGCCATCTCAAAAGATAATATTTTCAAGGTCACAGGTCAGACTCAGTTGTTTCCAGGCCTGGGACATTAGTGCAGGGAACTAATTCAAACGTCAAAACATCCAACTCTAGTTTTTCAACTTTCTATCATATATTTGCAGGGGTATTTGGGATCTTTTTTCCTGCTCATGAGCTAACGTTTCAATTAGCTCCAAAAGTGAATCATTCTTTGTCCATGTTAAAAGGTCAAATCACTTTGATTGGTGGTGGACAGCTTCTGCTAACCAAGTGTCTGGTAAAAGCAGGGGTCATATCTGATCTTGCTACGCCGTTATGGATGCAAGGCTCCGAAGTTCTAACTTACTGCAGGGAACAACCAGGGTGTAAGTACGCAGTTCCTTTGGGTAACTTTTGGCCATAAAGCTGACAGGAGACCTGGAGAGCTAGATGAAGGAAACCAACATTCCTTCAAATTAAATTCAAACTGACATTCACTCGTGGTAAAATAATAATAAGTAACGTCATTCATAAATTGAATAACCTCTCTCACTGAAGAATGTTAAACAACAAATAGTTTGTGTTCAATTTAATCAAGATTTATTGGCAGCAACAGTTGTTTCTCTAAGATCATTGCTGACATCTTTTCTTCTTAGCCTTATGTTAACATACATCTGAATGCAGTACAATGACGAAACATCAGCTTTTCTAGAGGCGTTTAAACTTGCTGATGAGTTGATCAGCTGTAGTACATCAGCACCTAGCACTTACCACGTCCACAGGAGAGATATTGTTATTTTTTTAAATACAGTAAACCCTCATTTTTGGCGGGGGTTACGTTCCAAAAAGATCCTGTGATAGGTGAAATCCATGAAGTAGTAACCTTTATTTTTTTTTTTACAATATTATTATACAAGGCTTCAAATCACGGAGATCAGCACCGTCCCACCGCCATCCGAGTAGCAGGATTTGAACAGGAGAAAATGAACAATGATTATGAAAAAAACAACAAGTACAGTAGTATTGTGACTGGCGCATATTTCACTGCTCGTCTGACTGTGCCGCTGCATCCTGACTCGCTCTGTAGAGTCTTTTTCTTCTAAAGCCCACGGTGCAGGGTGTTTCTTTGAGAGAAGAACATTGTTATGGGTAGTTGTCACTCTTTTTTCTTCTTATAAACCGACATGCCACCATCGGTTATATCTGAGAACTGTAATTAACGATTCATCAAAGGGTCCCATTCGTTAGCTGCTCGCTGAAGTTCATTGGCCATTCTCAGCATTGTTGCTAAGCGACCAACGTTATAGACATACAGGAAGTGAAGAAGCGGGGAGACTGTTTAGCCAATCAGAATGCAGAACACAATGCACAATGCGTTATAGCGAGGGATTACTGTACACCATTGCTGCACATGCATGGAGACTTTGTATACTGTTTATTTTTAATTCCATGCCTACTGTGAGTAAATACCCATTTCATGAATGACACACCGCCACACTTAAATGACCAAAGATCCACGAAGAGCAGCGGCTGCGTTGACGTCAGAGCGTAAATCTCCTCAGAATCGCAGCAACCGCCACTCAGAGCAGAGAGAAATGATTGTGTGTGTGAGAGAGAGAGAGAGAGAGAGAGAGAGAGAGAGAGAGAGAAAGAGAGAGAGAGAGAGAGAGAGAGAGACATTTTATGACTGAAATGTAGGACAGAAACTTTCCTCCTTCAGTTCAAAGCGTGAGCATGTGGAGGATTATCCAGCGTGTCATTGAATACCAGGTATTAAATGAACACAGCAGGAACACCAGCACAAGCAGCCGCGAGTACGGGCTAGGCTGGAGGCCGGCGTCCAGGCCATGACTAATAATCACAAGACCTGCAGGCGCTGAGACGTACTTGTGAGCAGCTAAGCGCTCAACATAAACACATCTAAAAACACATTCCCACTCCCAGCCAGAGAGCTAATTTCATCCCCGTGGTTTCATGTTTTTCCTCTGTGCAAATTCGTGTGAGGACACAAGATTCCTGCTATGACAAGGTTACATAACGGCCGAAGGCATGTGTCTCCGAACCGTCTGGTCTGTGGCCAACACACACACACACACACACACACACACACACACACACACACACACACACACACACACACACACACACACACACACACACACACACACACACACACACACACACACACACACACACACACACACACACACACACACACACACACACACACACCTTGGGCAGTGGGAGGAGGTTGTGCAAGAGGTCAGTATGTATTTGGCAGATTGTCAGAATACAGGAACAAGACATAAAAATCAAGGATTGTGTAACGTCAGAGGTTACAGATAATATTTTAAGTTTTGTACACATTTTAGCGCATGTCCATGTGCACACCACATCAGGCAGCAGCAGCTGGAGGAAAACATGACTAAAGACAAAAAAAAAAAAAATCTAAGTACTATAGATTTAGTTCATGCAAACAAACATGGAGACTGTGTTGTTATTGGATTGAATGTAATTGACCCTTTGTCAGCCTTCTGATTGGTCCCTGACTGACCAATCAGAAACATCATCCTCCGTTGCTTCACCCGGGTCAGAATATCCGGTTGGACCAAACAGCCTCGCGTTCACATCAATGGAAAAAGCGTAGTTTTTACTTGCCTTCAAATATCCAAATTTAAATCACTGGATTGTTTTTTTAAACTTTATATTAGCAAAAGGAACACTTGTAGTGTCGAGAAGGTGCAGCGTATTTTTATTTTTATAAAAATCCGATCCGTACTTCCAAAACAAAGTCAACTCGGCAGCAGCTACAACCCATAGCTTCAACCACGAAAGTGTGTATTTATATATCTTAAAATGGTTAAGTGGTGTGTTTGGGGCACTTGGGGCACCCAAAACCAACCGTAAATTATGAAAAATGTCTGTTTTGGATAAAGCTATGTGGATGGCCACACCTTTCACCGTGCTATCAGCTAAACTCATCAACAGATCTTGTTTTCACCTCAATTTTTTAAACTCACTACATGGTACCTGAAGTGTTCCTTTTTATTTATGTCTAGTTGCTGTTGATTTTCTTTGGTACAATAATTAGAAATTAAGTGACGTAAAACCCTGTTTTTACAACGGAAGTGGACTGGAGAGATGACAGTTTTGTCCGACTTAGCAATGGGGGCGGGGCTTGACGAAGGGTCAATTGCTGCATATTCAGTGGTTAGGAAGACTTCCCCACATAGACACATAGTGCCATTAAGCGATATACAGCTGTTCCAAACTAAACTACATCTGGACAGGTTTACATCCTCACAACCCTGTTACACCCTTCTGTGACACTAGCTAGCACAGCCCTCTTCCTCTCCCCCCATTCCAGCTCTGTTACTACCTACTCAGGTGATACGGCTGTGGGAAACGATGTTTTGCTGATCCACCTCTGCTACTGCAGAGACGGGAGAGCAATCTGTGTGAATAGTGTTTATGACTAACTCCGCCTACGTTAAGCGGCTTCTATGAACGTGGCGACAAAGACGAGGGTGAAAATGAAACTTTCATACCGAGTCATCATAATGATTATTCCATTAAGACCTTTGTGTCAAGAATTTCTCAGAAATATATGTTTATGTCTCCTTGAAGGTTGTTGCCTTTGTCGTCATCGGACGCCATACATGCCTGTGCCACCCCACTTCCCCCACATGTACAGATAATGACGTGTGCTTCTGCGATATTTCCGAACATAAACAGTTCCAGTTTTTTTGCAATGAAAACTAAAGTTATGTAGATTAAAAGATAGTTTGACAAAATCCAAATACTGTAAACGGTCCAAACATACTGGATGTACGCAGCTCCTTTTTCAGTCTTTGTTTGAAATGTGGGACCGAGCAAATCGGTGGACGACTTTTCTGTCCTTTAATGTTTGCTGGAAATTGATACATACACCCATTTCCTGGCGAGGAATCTTCATCTGTCTGACTCTGGATGATGAGTAGGGATAGGAATCGTGAACAGGTTCTTGTTCCCAGGGTTTCAGTTCCTTGAAATTGTTTGCAAATTTTGCAAAGGATTCCCTTTTCGATTCCAGCGGGCACGAATAACTTCATCATGCACGTTGCGTAGCTGAAGCGAGCAGTCAAAGGAAACATGGCCCCCAATTGATATAAACGCTTGAAAGTCTGGGTACATTTCAGTAAAAAAGTCGACAACAGGGCAACTAGCAACACTTGCCAAGTGGATAATTTTTATGATTAGGGTTGCAGATTTGCAAAATTCACAGTTTGATTGGATTTGACTTGATTGCATTTGTCACAGGCTGACAGTGCTCAGTTCATATATCCTTTTAAAAAGGAGAATTTTAATTTCTATTATAAAAATGTTCTTGCGGAATTGCCACAGAATAATTTATGTTGTATTTTGTTAATTGCTACAGAAGAATATTTAATTTATTATTATTAAAATGTTATATTGGTGATGCTTATCAACCTTTCATTGTCCTTTTTTTTCCCCAAATGAGAATCGATAAGGGAATCGAGAATTTAATTGGAATCATAAAAATCTTATCAACTCCCATCCCTAATGAGGCTGGGTTTTCGTTATTACATGAGGACTATTGCAATCATCCATTGCTCTTTTTCTTCTGTAGACATTCTGACATTTATATGTAGCCGACCAAACCAGCATTTTTTTTTTATTTCCCCTCAGACAAGTTAAAGTCTAAGCCAGATGAAAGCTTTGAAGTCCAGTACAGAAAAGACAAATAATAAAATAATCACGAAAGGACTGGATCTGAGCTAAAGTGAGTGCTATATTGATTTGATTCCTGCAATCAGAAGGCCAGTTTTGCCTTTGGGCTGATATTGGGGGGGGGGGGGGGGACTCAGATGTGCTGTACACAAATAAACCTCAAAATAAACAGCAACATAACTTAGTATGAGGGCGAGGAAGCAAAGAAGTGCACAGACAAAATTTGCATTTGCTCAGTGGTCATAAAAAGAGACGGAAATGGTACGTTACAGACATAATCCTAATGATTTAATGAACATCTGCCATTCATATCACAAATTCATCGAGGGGCACTTAAGAGGCCATGTGGAGCCGGGATGCTACAGCAGGCGAGGTCGGGTGTTTTAATTCCCATCGGGGCCACCCCTACTAAAAAGGTCAGCACACTTGAAGCTTTAAAATAATCCGTCCGTCAAATGCCGCAGATCAAACGTGAGCTTTAACTGGATTACAAGATGAATTAGATTGTAATGTTTGGGCCGTTTCAGAGACAGTATTTAAGCAAATGCTGCATGCCAACTTTGCAGCCTGAAGAGAAAAAATTCAGATAATAGAAATTAAACTTATTGCCAAAAACAAGTATTTAGAAAGTTATTATTGATTTTTACATGATTTGTGTCATTAGATCACTAGTGTATTGACTTTCCATAACCCCCATTCACACTTAGTCCTTCTGTAGCAGCTTAATGGCTGCCCGTTCACACAGCAGGGATGGTGGAACAGTCGTACCCCTTTTCCACCACCAGTGCTGGTTCTGGTTCACAACTCGTTCAACTTGGGAACCAGCTGAGAACCGGTTTGCTTTTCCACAGTTCGAGTGCTAACAGGAGCCATGTCATTTATTTCACTGCAAACACCAATTACATTTCTGTGTTTGCGTTGGTGTGAAAGTTGAAGCAACATCAACATAATTGCTGAAATACGGACTTGGTCCCTCCATGGACACATCTCTGAAAGACAGGTTGTCTCCTCCTCAGACCACTGCTGTTTGCTGCATCCAGATTAATTCTTATTTGAAAATGTCTCCGTCTCCCAGTCTTGCTATTGCCGTTGGTCTTAATAACTCTGCCCCCTCCGCTTACGTTTAGCGGTTCTTTCCTCTAGCCCAGCAAAGAGTTGGTGCTACCTTGGAACCAGGTTCTCTTGCCCGGAGCCAGTTCTGTGTCAGTGGAAACAGAAAGTCCGGTTCCAAACTCAGCACTGGCCCAGAACCAGAACCAGCCTTGAACCGGCTTGGTGGAAAAGGGGTATTAGTAGGTTTAGTGGTTACAGAGGGGGGCAGGTTCAAGCCCCATGGATTGCAACCAAGGTCAACCACTTTGGGCCCCTGAGCAAGCCCCTTAACCCTTTCTGCTCCCTGGGCGCCGTGCAAATGGCAGACCACTGCTCCTAGTTTCACTAGAGATGGGTTAAATGCAGAGAATAAATGTCCCCATTGTGGGATTACTAAGGGAAACATTTATTCATTTACGTATGTATTTATTTATTTATTCATTACATGCAGCAACAAAAAGTCTGAGTGTTGCCTTAATCCGACTGATATCGAAGTTTTAACAGCCATGTTTACACCTTAGCTGGGCCGTAGTCGAACCAAACTGAAGCTCTTGAGATCGAGTTTTTAGTGCCAGATAATGTGTCCTAATCCGAGTTATTCCGGCATGTATACCAACCCACGCTTAGCCGAGCTACTGACCGCCCCGGGACTCCCCCTTCTGGAGGTGATGAGCCGTGGGAGCGGAAGTAACAACAGTCACGGCATCACAACAACACGGTAACAGAAGAAGAAGAGGGAGACTTTGCTGCATCTTACCTGCAACATGATCAGGCTTAGTATGTACCACATTTAGAGAGCTGCTGCATCGTTAGTGTTGTTGTCCTCCTTTGTGCTTGTTTATTAATTGTCCCAAAAGAACGCAAAAGCGCCACCTAGCATCGCGGAGTCCAACCCACCTCACTTAATAATTGATAGTCTTCTCGTGCATGTTTACCTGGATTCCTCTGAACTTTTAATCCTGAGCTGGATTGTTGCAGATACCTTAATTTAGATGTGCATGGAACCGCACAGAGTCTAACATTCTGATATAATTACTATTAAACTTCTGTCTCACTTGTGAGGGAGGAAGAAACAGATGCGTGAAGGGGAACACTGCCATGTGGAAAAAGTGTAACACAGAGGAAGGAGTAAGTCCATCATGGGGATGTTGGGGGGGGCAGTTGTGTCTCCACAGACCGATGTCCACGAGCATATTTTTCGTGTTAAGCATCTTTAACTCAAACATTTTGTTGTTGGCAAGACTTCCAGATTGGCAGGATGTGGACTCCTAGTCCATCAAACAGGAACACAGATTCAGAGACGGTACAGTTGGAAGTTGGTTGTGTGTGCGCTGTACAAGATTAGAAAACAGTCAAAACAATAGCCTATGTTCTGGGATCTGGGATTCAGGACCTCTGAGTCCTCGACTCATCCACGCAGACGCTCAGGTCGCTGCTCTGCAGTGTTCAGTATCTTACGAAAATACTTTCAAAAACGATCAAATTAAATATCCAGAGAGGAAATTCACTTGAAGATTGCATAAATCTTAAACCAAAGTTTATTTGTACAGATTATGCATTATTTAAGTCTACTTTAAATAAATTAGGAGGCCTTTATAGCCTGCAAGTCGGCGGTTTCTGTGGTCAGTGTGAAGCATCTCTGCTTCACTCAAAACCAGTTACTCTGATTTAATCAATGCAGCAAATGTTCTTTGCCGATACGGTTTCTGCTGCCAACTTTGGGCTTTGCCCAAATAAGTGGATCAGATGTCCATTCACTCGTTCTAGCCATTATGGGACAGCGTCACTTCAGTGGCAGCCTGTTGCAGTTTATCTGTCAAATTGGTCTTTCATACCTGCTGGAGATTTTTCACAAAAAGTTTTTGGTTTTCTTTGTCGAGGAATCACATTGAGCTTTCTAAAGACCTGGACAGCTAGATAACTTCCAAGATGGATGGATGGATGGATAGTTAGACACACACATACTGAAAACAACTGAATGCAGAGGAGAGGCTCTGCTGTCAGGAGTTGTTTAATGTTGAATCCTACTTGCCGACATGAGGATCAATAGAAAATCCAACTTTCAAACTAAATGTTCACAGTAGTGCTGAAAAAAGAAATGACATTTTTCCCTTAAATAATGAAGTATAAATATCCTCAAAGGCCCGTATGTTATGCCTCCATTTCTCACTGTTGAGCATTGTATGATGTTGTGTTTGTAAGCTCTAACTCAAAAGCATTATTGAATTAAATTGGCTGAATACAAACATGACGGCTTTGACTTTCCACATTTACTGGTTTCATTCTGAACTGCAACAACTAGTGATGTTCGATACCACCGATTTCCTTTCTGGTCCTATAAAGAGTAAAATTCAGACTGGTATTGGCGATACCAAACTGATACTGATATATTGTGCAAATACAACTAATGTGCCCTGTAAATCTAAAACAATTGGTGTATTTTAGCTTAAGAATACAAAACATCAGGGTCACTCATTTAGTGAGTTCATTTAAAGTGAGAAGTCTACCGAGGTAGTGGCTCATTCACAATACAGCCGAGCTGTTACAACAGGAAAACCAGAGTTTGAAAAAGGTGTTTCCATCACTAAAAAAATATACTTACTAAAATAATAAAACCATTCAAATAAATAAGAGAATAATAAACAAAAATAAGAGCTAATGAAATTAAAAAAAGTAGTTCCTACTAGCAGCGTGTCATTTAGACAAAATCTGAATAGTTAAGTTACTTTCCACCATATTCCTGTTAATGATATACATTACCACTAATGACTGAAGTATCAAAAGTATCGACATTTTTATTTGAGAATCGATTTTATAGCATACAGATCTGGTATTGGAAGTATCGATAGTTCAGTATTGATCCGCACATCACTAGCAACAACAGAAGTCCCTAGATGAGATAAACCAAGCTATTTTAGCATGGCTTATCTTATGCTAACCATGATGCTAACGTGACCTTACATTTGTTCCAATCAAAAATCGAGCTAGCAGAGGACTGGCACAGGTTCCCGGACCGGAGGGTGACCCGGCTATTCAGGCTGCTGCAGTGTCCTTCAAACACAGAACTCAGAGGTTGCAGCTGGCCACGGTGGCTCGTTTGTACAATGAACGGCACAACATGTCATATTGTATATTTGAAATGAGAGATTATTCAGAGGTTTTCATTCTCTAAAATTGCACTAAGGAGCAAAAGTGAAGACGGCTAGCAAGCTTGCTATCTGTTAAGACTGACTTCCATCACTCAAAACCAGAAAAAATGTATTTTATTTACACATACACACACGCACAGTTGTGTGAAAAAGTGTTTGCTCCCTTCCTGATTTCTTATTTTTTTGCATGTTTGTCCCACTTTAACGTTTCAGATCATCAAACAAATTTAAATATTAGACAAAGATAACATAAGTAAACACAAAATGCAGTTTTTAAATGAAGGTTTTTATTAAGGGGAAAAAAAATCCAAACCTAGCCCTGTGTGAAAAAGTGATCTTTAAATCCTGTTAAAACAAAGTCAAAAGTCAAAGTCATCTTTATAGACAATTTTTCACAAAATACAAGAAATCGAAAGTAAGTTTCCCTCTTGTCCGACATAAAATAAATACAAATAAAATAAAGATAAAATAGTAGTGCAAACAGATTTAAAATGAAGTTGAATAGTAAAAATAGTTCAAATACTATATACAAAGTGTTTTAAAATGTTTTAAGGCGGCCGACCAAAATTACACCCAGAGCGCAGCGAGGACTCATCCAAGAGGTCACAAAAGACCCCAGAACAACATCCAAAGAACTGCAGGCCTCACTCGCCTCGATTTAGGACATTGTTCATTACTCCACCAAGATGAAAACCACTGCTGAGCAAAAAGAACATAAAGGCTCGTCTTCCCAAGACTTTCGGGGAAATACTCTGTGGACTTACAAGACAAAAGTTGAACTTTTTGGAAGGTGTATGTCCCGTTACATCTTGCGTAAAAGTAACACAGCATTTCAGAGAAGGAACATCATACTGTACCAACAGTAAAATATGGTGGTGGTAGTATTTTGGTCTGGGGCTGTTTAGCTGCTTCAGGATCTGGAAGACTTGCTGTTGTAAATGGAACCATGAATTCTGCTGTCCACCAAAAAGTCCTGAAGGAGAATGTCTGGCCATCTGTTCGTGACCTCGAGCTGAAGCTCTTGGGTTCTGCAGCAGGACAATGATCCAAAACACACCAGCAAGTCCACCTCTGAATGGCTGAAGAAAAACAAAATGAAGACTTTGGAGTGACCGAGTCAAAGTCCCGACCTGAATCCGTTTCAGATGCTGTGGCATGACCTTAAAAAGGCGGTTCATGCTCGAAAACCCTCCAATGTGGCTGAATTACAACAATTCTGCAAAGATGAGTGGGCCAAAGTTCCTCCACAGCGCTGTAAAAGACTAATTGCCAGTTATCACAAACGCTTGATTGCAGTTGTTGCTGCTAAGGGTGGCCCAACCAGTTATTAGGTTTAGGGGACAATCTCTTTTTCACACAGGGCCATGTTGGTTTGGATTTTTCTTTCCCCTTAATAATAAAAACCTTTTTTGCATTTTGTGTTTACTTGTGTTATCTTTGTCTAATATTTAAATTTTGATCTGAAACATTTAAGTGCGACAAACATGCAAAAAAATAAGAAATCAGGAAGGGAGCAAACACTTTTTCACACAACTGTATAAACAAACAAACAACCTTAATTATTCATAAGTTTGTGGCTGTATACAATTTCACCTGATGGCTTTATGACCACATAAAGAAAGAAATTCCTCCCAATACAGTTGTGATGGACGTACACCAACTATGGAGACTAAAGCAGGTTTTTGTTTCAGGCGTAAATATGATTATTTCTGCGGCAAAAATATATTTTTTAGTTAGGAGTGAGTGGAGGTTGATTTGGCATTTGAGCTAGATCCTTGTGAGGAAATGTTTTTCAAGTTTTTTTTTAGTTCCTTTTTGACGTCAAAATAGAAAAAACCACATAATTTAATAGTATTTTTTTCATTTCACATAAATAACGCACTTGGATTTCTCTACTTTATTCTTGCACCCAATTGCTCTATATTTTCTTCCATTTGTCTCTATATTTTCTTTTTCCCAATCAACACCACAATAGTTTCATACGTTTTTAGCCATCTTAAATTTGTCACATAAAAGGCAGAAAAAATCTTCCTGACGAAGCAGTAAAATATTGAAGGGTTCCTTCTTTCTGCTCTACAGTTTCACTTTGAGTGGCAGAGCTTCACGATCAGAGTCAGACACAGCTGCGAGCTGGATTTACCAAATATGCAAAAAAGACTACCGTGTTTTAAAAAGAGAATAAAAAAAGAAAAGCTGGGGGGAACAAAAATCAGTCCGGGTTTAGGCACAATTCTGGCTTTATTACTGGGATTAATTCTACAAAGCCACCCAATGCCTGAGAGTTAAGCCGCCTGCGGCGACAGCGGTTGACTTCTTCGTCCCCCTGAGGCGGATATTGTCTGGCATGCATAAGGTTAGCATAATTCTCCACTGGCGCCTGCATCCGTTCCACCTGGGCTGTCAAACCACAAAGTCCAAAGGAGACTTACGTTAGAAATGATAAGAGAGCTTCAGCATATTGGTTTATAGTGTTCATTCAACTGTTTTTATCGTTGTGGCTGAAACGCATCGTAACTTCGTTCCGCAGTGCATCTCTGATGTCATGTTTGAATGACAATAAAATAATCTTTTAGCCGTCCAAATGAACGCAGGGCGAATAGCCAACATCTTTCATGCATCTTTCATGCGCTCCAAACAAACTCAGACCCCTGAGAGAAAGAAATCAATTCGGTTTGCTGCAAGTCCACTGAGATGCTTGCTTCACTCGAGGATTCTGAACGTAAAAACCAACATACAAAAAAATGAAAGCATCTTGCAGTTTCTCTGGGAAAAAAGGTAAATTTCCAGCAACCACTCAAAGACTGACAGGATGATAAGTGGAATAAATGTGCGGCGAGGACGGTGATTACTTGATGGATTATTAGCTTTTTTATTATTATACATGAGCTAAATTGTGGTAACTGAGCTAAAGTGGAAATGCTCAATCCAGTTTGGAGGCGTTCTTGTTACGGCTATATTTGGGTGGCAACAATAGATTATATAAGATAAACTATAAAAACCCTTCATGACATCTGTCACATGTTTTCTTTAAAAGATGAATGACTATGCTCTGTTTGGTCTTTATTCACAGCTAGGGATGGGAATCGAGAACCGGTTCTTGTTGAGAACCGGTTCCCAGTGTTTCAATTCCTTGGAATCGTTTGCCTTTTTCCCAAACGATTCCCTTATCGATTCCAGCGGGCGCGAATGACGTCACCAAGCACGTTGCGCAGCGTGCGCATTCGCGCCCAGCAGGAAAACACGGGGACAAAGCGGCATAAACGCTCTAAAGTTTGGTTACATTTTACCAAAAAGGATGACAACAGGGCGACAATTCTTGCAATGTGGACATTTTACCAAAGGGGGGAAACTGTTAGGACTCGGCCGGCTGATCCGCTGGGAGCGCGGAGTCAGCCGGCGTGTGGTAAGGCTGATTTATGGTTCCGCGTTACACCAACGCAGAGCCTACGGCGTTGGGTACGAGGCAACACGCATCGTACAGCGCGCGTCGCCGCGTACCCTACGCCGTAGGCTCTGCGTCGATTTAACGCGGAACCATAAATCATGCTTTAGAAGAGCTGCGCCACGCGGACGAGCCGGGCGCTCCGGCGGACAGCGGAGCTCCTGACACAGCTGCAGCTGATCAGCTCATCTATGGAGAAGTTAAAGAGCATCTACTGCTAGATCCTCCTTTTATCAAGGCAGGGAAGAGTATCAGGCCAGAATAGATGAATGTCACCAGCAGTGACTAAGTTTGTGGTGTTGAACATGTTACTGGACATTCTTGTGGAATTGCTACAAAATCATTTGTTGTTTTTCGTTCATTTCTACAGAAGAATATTTATTTTATTATTAGGCTATTATTTTAAATTAAATACATATTTTACTGTATATTACAAATCATTTTGTGGGGACCCCCTGGCACCATCGAGGAGCCCAAGGCTGGGGGCATCTTAAGACCTCATTATATTTTTTTTGTTCGAAGATATAAAAGTTTTATATCTTTGAACAAAAAAGATCAGAGAAACAAAGAAATTGAAACAAAGAAACAATTTTAGTATCAACTTTTTTTTATTAAAACAAAGTTGATACTAAAATAGTTTCTTTTTAGTATTTTAGTATCAACTTTGTTTTATTAAAACAAAGTTGATACTAAAATTGTTTCTTCTCCTTTTTTCCAAATGAGAATCGATAAAGAATCGAATCGATAAGCAGAATCGATAAGAGAATCGGAATCGAAAAAATCTTATCAATTCCCATCCCTATTCACAGCACAGAAGTCAATATGATGCTAAGTGATGACAGCTCATCATTGGCTGTGCCTGCTGCCAATCAAACAGTCTAAGTATACATACATTTGTTGCTTTATGTAATTTTACCTGATGTGTTTAAATAAAAAAAACAAACAAACAAACACGTACAGTAGGCTTGGGCGGTATCCAAATTTTACCGTCAAACTTCCTCCACATTTTACCCAGGTATACGGTATTACCGTGACTAATTAAAAATGATGACGTAAGCCTCAAGTGGTATTACCAAAGTGTTGGCTTGAGCCTTCACCGTTCAGAAACTGAATGCCAAATACTATTACTGAACAATAACAACATAACATGCTTAATATTAACAACTTTTATTAACAACAAATGCAGCTTATAAAAAAAGTGCAAATACAACAGTCGCGCAAAAATCAATTAAGATCATGTCGGCGCCGACAGGATTTGGCAGGCGCACTTCACATTACCGTAAAGCCTGATTTATGGTTCCGCGTTAAATCGACGGCGTAGCAGTCTCATATCCTCCGCGGTAACGAGGATCGAGGAAAGTGCACTTTCGCATTAATTTGCGCACTGAATCAAATTCATACTTGGCCTCCAGCTTTTTTTTTAGAATTGCAGTATTTATTGACTTTGTTAGTTCGAGGTCGTTTTCTTTTTTGACACCAAGTCACTCGGTGCGCGACCTGCCGTCTTTCTCCCCCTCTCTCTCCCAGTGCGTCTCTCTCCGCTGTCAGGTGATGACATCACGTTCATAAACTTTATGGAAAGTCTCAAAATGTAGGTAGCCGCTAAAACATATTCAACTATTTAAGTAAAACTGAAAATTCAACCACACATAAGTGCTACTGGACATAGAATCAATTTCAATTTTAGGCATTAAATTACTTTCATTTGATTTTTAATTGTTATCTCTTATATAAGTCCATTGCATTTTTTCATGACGGTATTGAAAATTATACCGCTGCTATTTTTAGACAGCGACAGTATACAGTATTACCGTAATACCGCCCAAGCCTAACGTACAGTTGTCATGGACGTGAAATCAAAGTTACGAATATCCAAAACTATTTACTGTATGGACCAGGCTGAAAATATGTTTATTTCTACAGTAAAGTTGAAAATTTACACATTGAGGTCAATGGAGACTGACTCATTTTTGGAGTCAGTCAAGGAACTGATTTAAAATGTAATTTCAACCCAGAAGCTCGTAAGCACGTAAGTAACGTAAGCACCTCATAAAACAGTTGCTTTTCTCTGATATATATACACTGGCAGTGTTGTGCTAGTTACTGAAAAATAGTAACTAGTTACCGTTATTAGTTACTTCATTAAAAAGTAACTCAGTTACTTAGACCAAAAAGTAATGCGTTTCTATGAAAAGTAACTTTTTAATTACTTTAAATAAAAACATTATTTTAAATGCTCCCATTAATGCCCCTCTAGCCTTCATTTCAGCAGGTACTGTATGCATTTGCATTGTGCATCGTGTTCTGCATTCTGATTGGCTAAACAGTCTCCCCGCTTCTTCACTTCCTGTATCAATAGCGTTGGTCGCTTAGCAACAAGCTGAGAACGGCCAATGAGCTTCGGCGAGCAGCTCAATAAACGGAACCCTTTGATGAATCGTTCATTACAGTTCTCAGATATAACCAATGGTAGCATGTCGGCTTATAAGAATCTTTTTGCCCAGAAGAAAAAAGAACGACAACAACTACCTATAACTATTTTCTTCTCTCGAAAAAACACACCTTCACCGCGGGCTTTAGAAAAAGACGCTACAGAGTCGGGATGTAGCGACGCAGTCAGAAGGGAAATACGTGCGAGGCCGTGCTGATCTCCGCAATTTGAAGCCTTCTATAATAATTGTAAAAATAATTTCACTTATCACTTTTTGGAACGTAACCCCAGCGAAAAACCAGGGATTACTGTAATAACAATATCTCCACGTTGCGAAACTCACCTTGCTCTCTTGGCTCGCCATGACTATGACACCTATTGTATTACAGGTGATTTATTACATATCACCACAATGACCGTCATGTTTTTGAAAGAACACACACACTACGTTTCCTCCTGTCTCTGTGTGGAAAAGAAGATTCACTGTAGCCAGAAATCACGGAGTTTGGTAACGGTAATTGCGTTACTGAATTTAAAAAGCAATGCGTTAGAGTATTAGTTACTGCAAAACTAATGCTACTAAATAACGCGTTAGTCCCAACACTGTACGCCGGTATACACAAACATTAATTTGACTGATTTTTACATGTTTGAAAGTGTACAATAGTCCAGCTTGCAGCTTTAAAATCTTTAATCTTCAGGCTCTCTATTACCCCCTTTCCACCAAAAGGGGGTTTGGAACTGGGCTTTCTGTTTCCACTAACAAAGAACTGGCTCCGGGCCAGAAAAAACGGTCACAAGTAGCACCAACTCTTTGCTGGGCTAGAGGAAAGAACCGCTTACGTAAGCAGAGGGGGCGGAGTTATTAAGACAAACGGCAATAGCAAGACTGGGAGACAGAGACATTTTTAAATAAGAATTAGGCCACGTTTACACATATCCGGGTATTTACAAAAACGGATATTTCCCCTCTACGTTTTGAAAAATACCCTCGTTTACACGAACCCGCATAAATAGCTGTTAAGGTGCTATGAGCAGCCAAACCTGCAGGGGGCAGAGTAACGGGAAGCATAAAGTCATGCTAGCCAATCGGAATCCTGGAAAAAAACGTCAACAAATGACATGTGTGAAGCCTGAATAATATGGTTCCGCGTTAAATCGACGGCGTAGCCTACTTACGGTGCGCGTCGCCGCGTACCCTACGCCGTAGGCTCTGCGTTGGTGTAACACTGAACCATAAATCAGCCTTGACTGCAGTTACTTCCAAGACGGAACGAGAGTCTTTCGTTTGGAGTGACAGAGAAGTTGAGTTACTTTTAAGTGGGACTTTAGAATATAAAACAGGTAAAATACAAGAAAATATTGATGGTGGCCAAACAAATTGTAAACACAGGTCGCACAAATGATGCTGGTGACGTTTCTGTTGCATAATATGACGTTCTGAAGCCTAAATCTCCGTTTCCCTCGGTTTACAAGCAAACGTGAAAAAACTGAGTTTTTGAAAATCTCCACTTTTTGAAAATCTGGCCGGAGTTTTCAGAAATTATCGTTTTTGGTGACTTTGAGCTTCGTTTTCGTGTAAACAAACGGCCAAAACGCATGAAAACGCCAACGTTTTTGCTACGTGTAAACGGGGCCTTAATCTGGATGCAGCAAAGCAGCAGTGGTCTGAGGAGAAGACAACCTATCTTTTAGAGATGTGGTCCATGGAGGAGCTACGTGGTCAAGTCCTATTAGACCAAATACCTTGTTGTTGTTTCAACTTTCACGCAAACGCGGCGATGTAACTGACGTTTGACTGTACAGACAGACAACCATACTAGCAACTGAAATAGCATCCTATGCTACGTATGTCCACATCAACCCAGATGTATAATACACATACAGGTGAAGAATATGGTGTAAAAGTGAATTTATTTCAATAATTCAACTAGAATATGGTGTAAAAGTGAATTTATTTCAATAATTCAACTAGAATATGGTGTAAAAGTGAATTTATTTCAATATTTCAACTAGAATATGGTGTAAAAGTGAATTTATTTCAATAATTCAACTAGAATATGGTGTAAAAGTTAATTAATTTCAATAATTCAACCAGAAAATGGTGTAAAAGTTAACTTATTTCAATAATTCAACTAGAATATGTTGTAAAGGTTAATTTATTTCAATAATTCAACTATAATATGGTGTAAAAGTTAACTTATTTCAATAATTCAACTAGAGTATGGTGTAAAAGTTAATGAAAATACGGTACAAATCGTGTCCCGTATTAGTTCAATACGGGACGCAACATTTTTTTCTCAAATAAAGGACAATTCTGTATTTTACAGGACGGGTGGCAACCCTAGCAGCGACGTAATGACGTGGCTCCCCTTAGTACCCCGAGCTATGGAAAAGCAAACCGGTTCTCAGCTGGTTCACAAGTTGAACGAGTTTTGAACCAGCACCAGCACTGGAACTGGTTTGGTGGAAAAGGGGGATCTGGTACCTGTTCATCAACACTGGATGGCCCACCCACCTGCACTAGTTCATTACTGAGGATGGACTGAAGAAGGCAAAGCAGCTTGATGGCCACAAGGCCCCCCGGAGGGCTTTAGAGACAAAGCGTAAAGGAATAAAAGGGATGCTTTTATTCATTTATTTTTCCTGACAAATGGGAAATGAACAAATCCACAAATCTGTTGATTTCATTTGGCACTGCTGGACTAAGTAATTAAATACGTCACGTGCCAATTGGCACAGGATGCCTGCACCCCCACTCCCCACCCCCCTTCCCCCTCCTATATTGACAGATTTAGGCAGGCAAATACCCGGGCAGCTTAGTAATGTCCTTTGTTGCTGCTTAATTGGCTCTTTGTGGGTGTGCCAGTTTGCAAAAGAACAACAACAGAGACGCCAAGAAAGTCTGTGTTTCATGGTAAAAACATGGTATCATCAACAAAGACTTTTTCTTGCCATCTGTTGCGAGGGGGTAAGTCTGATTATTTAAAAAATGGATTTAATACAAAAGAGAACACAGGTTTAGCACATTTAGACTGAGCTCAATTATAGAGAAGGAAAAAGACATCTGTTGAAGCTTTGGGGAGTTTTTTTTTCCTTCACTTTGAAGGTATTTGACTTAATTAAAATCCCTTAAGACTTTGCGAGTACAATCATACAATTAAACAAACTTGAGACTCACCAGTCTGCTGTCGAACAGCGTCTTCTCATTGCTTAACGTCCCAAAAATTGCTGTCTGCAAAGAAAGAGCAAAAAAAAATAGTACTTTTATGAATAAATAAATAAAATGGTCAGGATCAGTGGGTTTTTGACCCGATCTCGCAACAGAAAGTGTTGGATCTTCACAGCGCAGAACAGTTTTTCATCAATAAAAGCTTGATAGTTGTACAATTAATTGCTTGCTTGGCGACGCTTCAGTCAGTGTTGCCAGGTTGAGCAGGTTTCAGTCTAATTGGGCCTAACTTTTCCTTTTTTACAAAATATTTAGGAGAAATTATTGACAAAAAAGTTTCCATTACGGCAGAGAAAAGTGGAAACTTACACAATAAACTCACTGATATTTTTTTTTGCTTTAATTTATTTACTCAATATAATTGTGGGTTTTTTTTAGCCTGAAATTCTTTTGGCTAGTTAGTGGTGTTGTGAAGCTTCATTTGCTTATGACTAGAAATGTATTACACATTTAAGAATTGACGGTTTTAACATGGAGAATGTAAGATTTGAGCTGGTTTTTCATTACTTTGGCGGGTTTTATATCGTGTTTGGGCTGGAACCTGTCAGATCTGGCAACCTCGACCTCAGCACTGGATTTTTTAGTCGGCGTAGTCTCGAAACCGGGCAAGCAAATATGGGTAAATTTAAATTTAGCAACAAATGGCTCGAAAATTCCAGTTTCTCTGGACATTGGGTTCAAAGTATGTGACTGTCTTTTTGGTCTTAAATTTTGTTTGAAAATGGTATTAAAAAGTCTGAAATTTAACTGAAATTCAAAACGTGTAGACACCCTGTACGGGGGACGTCTGTATTTACCGCTGCTGCCTTGTTCTGGGTCCGGCCTGGTGCTTGGCTCATTAGGGGTAACCGTGGCCACGTTAACCCCCTGAGAAACACTTCCTGCTGTCTCAGACACAACTTATTGAATAAAGCGAGCGAAGCCTTGGCATGGAGCGGCAGCCTCGTGCACAAACCTGCTGAGTGTTCGCCGTTGTGGCCCAAACAAACCCCACAGTGTGGGGGGGAGATAATGACGACAATAAAACTTCTGAATTTACTGCAGCGAGACAGGTGCCTGAGCTGGGAGTAATGGCCGTCATCTGCGTTTAATGCAGACCCGGACGTAAGCAGCACACACGGGCTAATTAAAGTTGAGCCTTTAAATACCAAAAGAGCCAACGGAGCAGAATAAAGTGCTTCCCCTTGCAAGTTGGATGACGGCTCGCTGCTGAACAAGGAGAAGCAGGTTTCCTGAAATGCAGAGAGAAGGTGGATGATGGGAAGCAACACGAGCTCTCCCAACCAGGGACGGGATCGACTGTGTGACATCCAGCATTCAGACACAAAGAGACGAAATCAGGAGCAAACAACCTCTTTCCATTTGTGCCGAGGAACCGTGAAGAGCCAACACAAGTGATTTTACAGGATGTTGACTCGGGACAGGCTCTGAGGAGGATGAAGTGGGTTAAGGAAATAAAAGATTATTCAGCCTCTGTTTTCTTCATTTATCCTCCAGTTACACAGACTAACGCTAGAAAAAACAACACTACCGCTTACAAAGAAAGAGAGCGTCCTCTGTGATGTTAAGTATTTATACTTTTATCACCACCCAAGATGACTTGTTCCTTTCTTTATTCTTTATTATGGCACTTTTCCACTAGCACCTACTTGGCTCTACTTATCTCAGCTCGGCCTGGTTTCTTTTCCACTACAATCCAGCGCCCGGATCAGAAGTAGGCGGGTGCTGTGACTTACTTGATTGTGTGATCTAAACGAACAACACTAAAGATGTAGAACTTGGAGGAGATGATATATGTGCTGCTGGGTCTGTGGCTTGTTTTCGATATCAAGTAAAAAAAAAATGAGTGAGAGAAGCTTCAAGCGGCAACGCTTTTTTTTTTTTTAGTTTGTCTCGGCGCTGCTGAAAAGTCCGTTGGTAACTGCGAGCAGCTTTGAAGTCAGAGCTTTGAAGACAGAGCTCCTGGTAAATCTTGTCGTTCCTTATCACCTTTGTAGATCCCTTTTTAATTCTCTCCTCAGCCACCAGGTTTATGAACATCTGAACCTCAGAGTTGGATCACGAAACAGACTTTTGCGCTGCCATTGCCTGTCAACTAAAATGAACAAGAAGCCGCCGTCAGAGTCGCTCTTTCGCTGATGTCACATCCTGACTCAGACGTCGGTGGCCTGTAGTGTGATGACGTCAGATACAGCCCAACTGAGCCTCTTACAACCTCGGCAGAGTAGAAACAGAAAAAGTATCTACTCGGCACGTTAGACCCCTACACTGATACAAATATTGTGCTTGATCTACTTAAAAAAAATAAGTCAACTTTTTGCATGAGATTATTATGTAGATAAAATAGATTATTATGTATAAACTACTTAATTTTTTGTAAGTAAATAATACATTTTGCAAGTACAGTCAACTTAATTGTGGTTACTTTATTTATCAAAATTAAGTTGACTTTACTTGCAAAAATGAAGTTGACTTTACTTGCAAATACATTTTGTGGTTCAGGAAGCTTTAATCTCCGCTGGTTAAACTCTGGCAGGGATTTATGGGTTAAAGACTTAAGCGGCATGTCGGATAACTGATGCCTGTTCACACACAAAGAGAAAATATATGCAAGAAAGGCCTCCAATACCCCCCCGATACCCAGCACAGTCACACTTGACGGAGTCATAACTACGTTGGTCTGAAGCACAAATACGTAGCAGCTTCACAATAAGGGCTCAAAATAGAAGAAGAGAAATCACTGCCGTGTACAAAACTGCTTCGTGTGTCAACCGTAGACCAGGGCGGCCGCGGGTCCTTAGAAAAGTATTAAGTTCCATTTTTGCTAAAATAAGGTCTTTAAATGTCTTTATTCTATTATTTCAACCCAAGGGTCTTAATTCTAAAGGGGGAATTTATCCAGTCATCATTAAAAAGTTTATTTCATCGTTTTGAGAAGAATCTTCTGCGGAGGTTCTAAATCTGTGTTGCCAGATTGGGCAGGTTTCAGCCCATTTGGGCTGAAAAATATAAATTTGGGTGCTGCTTTTCCTGGTTTTTACTAAATATTTAGGAGAAATTATCAACAAAAAAAGGTTTTCATTATGGCAGAGACGTACACAACGTACACAATAAACACTGATATTTTATTTGCTTTAATCTACTCAATGTAATTGTAGTCGCTTTAGAGCTTTGAAGACTCTAAAAACCGTTACATGGCGTCTTTTAATTACTTTGAAAATTCAAAACAAAAACATTTTTTTGCGTCACTTTCAGGAAACTTTTTCAGGATTGGTACTGCACAACCATAATGTGTTATGGTTGGAGGAGGAGGAGGAGGAATCTGTCCCACCCGAAAGCACAACAGATGCCGTCATGGTGCAGGTGAAGGTGCATGTCTAAAACTATAGATTTGTATTATTTCTGCATATCAGATAAAAACGAGGTGGATTTAGCCTTTAGTTGCGACACATCTGCACGTTTCCTTGTGCCGTATCATCCGACGAGGTCATGTGAGCACATCCTCCACTCCGTGAAGCTGCTGCTCTCGCGTGATGCTAAAGATGAGGACAAAGATGAAGAAAGCCATATGACCGCACGATAGTATCAAAACATACGGTTTAATTTAGAAGAGAGGAAATGACCTCCTCTCTGAGGGACGTGACCTGTCCAACGCCATAATACCGCAGAAGAAATCCTCTTAAAGCATATTAGAGAGACAAAGGCTTTAACCGATTACCGCCTGGAGGCTGCGAGCTGGTGGCGTTATCGGGTCAGAGGATCAGGGGATAAACTCCTATTTCACCGAATCTGTATATTGCCTCCTTGTTGTGTTTGAAGCAGCAAGCCTCGTCGGCAGGGTTGACTCGTGAGTTAAATAATGACCCGTAAAGTTACAAGCTGGGCTAGTGGTGCGTTTCTGACTCCGGTCGTCGATCAGCTGGGAGAACCAGAAGTCGGGTCAGAAACTTTCATTCACAACAAGCTCATGTGGGGTCTTCCAAACCTGGAAAACCTGTCTAGTTCCTGACCATAAGACTGTGAGGACCCTTCCAATAACTTGTCCTCTATTGTACAAAATGTTGTCAAAAGAGTTGAGACATTCTGAAGAAACCCCTGTGCACCTGGGACCAGGAATAAATGAATAAATAAATAAATGAATGAATAGCCCCCGTTTGATCTCTGGGTCCTCGGGCTGCACGCCATTAAACGCAGAAGTGGGCTCAGCCGTGCACTCCCCAGATCTGAGCTGAAAATCCTGCCTCTCTGATGGTATGAGGACGCGTAAGCTTGCAGATCTGGAGAGCGAGGGAAAAAGAAAGAAAGAAAGAAAGAAAGAAAAGCTGAAGAAGGTGTGTGCACCGTGTGCTATGCTGCCATCCATAAAACATGTTTTCCAGGGAGGGTCATGCATCTTTCAGTACGACGATGCTGAAACACATCCTGCATCCAGTACAGAAGCACGGCCATGTCGACCCCCCCCCCTCCAACAGTCCTCTTCAGTCTCCTCGGATCCAGACATTCATGGGAGAGAAGCAAGACAGTGATGAACATCATGCTGAACAAACTTTTCTTTTTCCTTTTTTTTGTTTTAATTAATTATCTGTGGTCCGACTGGAACATTAAAAAATGTAAGTCCAAAGCAAGTCCAAAGTTGATTAAATGCATTTCACAAAGCATGGGGGTCTGTGTTTCACCTTCACCCCCCACCCATTCTGGTGAAACGAAGCAGCCTGCTCACTCCTCAAGTAAGGAGGCTTGAGCTCAGTGCAGGGACTCCCGGGGCTGGTAGAGGGAGCAATGCACAGGACTGACTCAGGTAGGAGCACTGGGTGATAAATATGGGAAAAACGGAGGGTGTCTGGCTAGAATAACGCAATCCTTCCACGCGCTACGAGAAAATATATTATTAAAAACAAAACAACAAAAAATGGGAATCACCCAGTGCTGCTACTTAAAAAAAAAAAAAAAAAAAATAAAAAAAATAAAAAATACAAAAAAAATAAAAATAAAAAAAAATAAAAAAAATAAATATATATATATATATATATATATATATATATATACACACACACACACACACACACACACACACACACACACACACACATATATACACACACACACACATGTATACATACAGTACATACACATATATAGATATATATAGATATTTCTCGTAGGGCGTGGAGAGCTCTGCTCCGCCTCTCTGGTTTTGAGATGTCGCTTTGACACTTGAAATGTTTGGACAGATGTGCCCCCTTTTACAAAACAGTATACAAAAAATTACTTTTTTATTTAAAAAATTAGTGATGCACGATATTATCGGTAGAATATCGTTAAGGCCCTGATAACGGCCAAAGAATGCTCGGTATCAAACCGATACAGCATAAACCCGATAATTTTCACCGATAAAATAACGTTTTGGCCTCCTCCGATCCCTCAGTAACATCGGCAGAGTCACCTCAGCACTGTAGTCTTCTCCCCAAACCATTCGGCCGTGACAACCCGGACGTAAAGGCATTCAACGCTCAAGTGATGGAGTTTATTGCACTGGATAATCAACCATTTTCAGTAGTGAAAGCAGACACTTTGAAACTGAGTATTGATTGAGTGAATATTTTGGGCCAAAGCCTCAGGGCAGAGGAGCTTATTTCCATTGTGGTCCTGCGTGTAGTGTTCAGTAGGCCTGATATGAAAAATACATACAGGGTATATGTTAAATATCGGTATCCACAGATATGACCCTGAAAATATCGGATATCGGTCATAATTTCAATATTGTGCATCTCTAAAAAGATGTCCAGTTCTTCATACAGTCATTCTGCAGAACACATCTCTGAATACTGCACATCTGTGAGGCTTCTTTTATGACGACTGACCGTTTCCTCGCCTGCTCCGAGCCAGTTAGCCGTCATGTCATCCGGCTCGTGGATCCGACCTTCATGTGCGAGGCGCCGTTGCAAAACTTGGCCAAACTTGATGCTGATATGGTAATTACATATTCGCGGTCGGCTGTTATCTGGATATCAGTCAGAGGTGATTTTATGTACCAATCATTGCTTCCGCCGCTTCTCTAAGCCCTTAATCTGAGTATCGACGGAGTTTAGAGCGACGGAAAGATGTGCTTATGGAAACTTAGGACATTTTAATGAGAATACTTGAGACAAAAATGTATCAAATCAAATAAAACCAGAATGCTGCATATACATTTTACTTCTCATTCTCAAATATTAGAGCACAGATTTCATTTCAATTCCTGCGTTTGCTGCCCTTCACACAGATGGATGAAATATAACCCACCGCAGGTCCCGTCTGACTGATCACCGCAGAGTTTATTCTTGTTTTAAACACTTTAATAAAAATACCAGTTAATGACAGTTATTTGAATCAGGTTCTGAGCGGTTCTGGTCTTGTTCCTTGTCCAAACCCCTGAAGAACCGAGCGCCTCACGAGCACTTCAGAAAGCCTGACTGGGTTTGAACTTTGACTCAAATGAACATGAAACTATGCGTTTGAATGTCAAGAATAAGTTCTCTTAGGATATTTAACAATTTCTCCACATATAGTTCTGACTTTGTTTAATTATCTGTCCTAAATGTCGGCTTAAATAACTGAAAAGAAACTGGCCCAACGGAGCCGCTCAGAAGAAATCCCCCCCGAGTGACCGCAGGCTCCTCAAACGACCGTCCCAGGACGACTTTGATCCTGGATGAGGTAACTGCAAGCAAACCCCCGTGAACTTTAGACCCTCAGCAACTTCACAGGAGCAGGCTTCAGGTTTCAGACTCATCTGGGTTTTTGTTTTTAATCAAACTGACTAGACTGATGAGGGGAGTTGGGCGAGAGCGCCAGATGAAAGGCGTTTTTGGCAACATTTTCAGACTTCATGTCATTATCTGAGAGGAGGAGGAGGAGGAGGAGGAGGAGGAGGAGGAGGTGGAAGGAGGAGGAAGGGCAGTCAGGCCATTAATGTGCTCAAATATGATCTGTAGGCTGTGTGGGTCACATAACTAATTCACCTGCACGGTCATAGACGTGAAAGAGAATCGATGAGCTGATGATGCTCTCTGAGATCTGTTACATGATACAGCAGATAAAAGGGTGACGGTCGAGAAGAAGAAGAAGAAAAGAGGGTCAGACGACAGTCAAACGGAGACGGGAGATCAAAGCAGACGCCTCAAGCATTCGATCCTGAACGGGGGGGGGGCCTCCCGTTTCTGTCTGTGGACTAAAGTTGCTTTCGTCGACGAAAATTTACTAAACATCGTCTTCAACGAACCTTTATCACCTGAGGAGAACGAAATGAGACGGAACGGAAATGCTGGTAATGTCACGATAACGATAATTAAATATATAATGCAATATCGTAGAGGAATAAAAACAAGACTAAACTGTATATTACAAAATAAAAACTCTGCTAAAATGTGTCTTCATTTTCGTTGACCGAGACGAGACGAAATGTTGTAACAAAGATCCTTAATATCCATGTTTTAAGTAGTTTCCTCTGGTTTAGTTCTGCTGCTGGGTGACGTCACGTCCTCAATCCCAGTCGCTGCAGCGGGGAATCAGATCCAGAAGATGCAGCTGCAGGTTAGAGGCTGATGCCGTTAACGCAGAGCTCTAGGTTCATGGCAATTAAAAACAAAGTTAAATAGAGAAAGGGGCCGATGGCCGGCCACGCGGGGATCTTCTCTGGGGCTGGGAGAAGAAAAAGAAGAGACCATCTTTGGATACACTTTCCTACATAGACGTGGAAAAGAAAACCAAATGCGTCGTCGAAAAAGAAAAAGATGGGGAGAAATGGGGAAAAATAAATATGTTGTAAACTCAAATTAGAGCATCTTCTGTATCTGGAATGAATGTATTCTTGAGTTTATAAGGTAACAATAATATAATAATAAGATTATGCCGAGAGCGCCCCCTGCAGGTTTGGAGCACTTCCGGTTGTAGTGACTGGTTATGAAGCGTTTTTCTTTTGAAGATGGTTTCTTGTTTTATATAATTTTGTGCTTTGCATCGTTTCTCTATTTGCAGCCCGTTTGATGATGCTTCATTTGTCTTTGTTTTTTGCAGCACGTTTTTTCCTTTGCACCACGTTCCTCTTTTTGTACCTCGTTTTGAGTTTGTGAATTTGAATCCTTTCTGTACTTGAAGCCGTTTTCCTTAACTGAGACGCCTTAGGCCGTTGCAATGCGTTTGGTCCTTGTCGGCCACCGTAAAAACTAGACTAAAATGGTCGTGGACAATTCTGACTAAAATAAATAAAATGCTCAGACTTTTATTAGTCGACTGAAATTTTACACAACTAAAAGGAGAATGAACAAGACTAAAGCTAATAAAAACTAAAATGATAGCTTGACCCAAAGACTAGACTAAAGCTAAAATTGAAACAGGTTGCCAGAAACAACACTACTGTCAACGCTACGTTTAGATATTTCCACCAGTCGTTTGGAAGCAGCGGCTAAAAATACGTATTTTGTCTGTGAAAGTCTTCACATAACCCCCCCCGACAACTGCCTCCCTCCATCGTTGGAGGAGTTTCTATGCAGATTATCAACCCATGTCTAGGGAGCGCAGCGGCATCATGTGACCCAGACTACCCCAGCTATCTTTAACACAGCGCGTTAAAGTCGTCAGCTTGCATAACCCATAGCGGTCTCACATCCGAGTAACAACACCGGCCGCACGTAGCAACGCTGGTGGTCATGTGATGTTTTCAACACGCTGCGGTTAATGTCGACTTCAGCCGACTCTCGGCCACGTTTCGTACGGCCCGCTGGAGCGTGAACATCCTGTTCTGTAGGAGCGGAGGACACGGACACACAAAAGCGTTTACCCACCGGCCGTCTGGAGGAAGACTTCGGTTCCAGATGTGGCGCGCTGCGACACTGCAGGAAGACAAAAGAAACGTGAGGGTGAACACCCAGGACCAGGTTGGATCTCTGAAACTGTTTTTATAGCGGCTTGGGTGTACATCACACTTACTATTGTTGTTTTACCCAAAGTTGGGCAGAAAAGATATAAAAAGCATATAAAAAGGTTTCAGGTAACAGTGGTGGTACAGTGTGTTGCAGGACCATGTAGGAACATTTGATTAGTTGTTAGCTGCGGGGGACGTTGTGGGAGAGACAAACAACCAGTGGTGGACAGTAACGGAGTAAATTTACTTGAGTACTGTACTTAAGTACATATCCAGAGGATTTGTACTTTACTTGAGTATTAGATTTCTTTGGTACTTATTACTCTTACTTGAATACATTTCCAAGACAAATATTTTTACTTTTACTCGAGTAAATTTCTAGGAAGGCTGAAAAGTACTCGTTACTTTCAGGACAGACATTGGGAGACAGTTTGTTATGCTCTATATTGCTATATTGTACTGGTACATGTCCTTCCTGTAAAGTTAAGTGACTTCAACATTGAGTTATTGAAAGCAGAGATGTAGTTTTTTGTAAAGCAGTGGTCTTTGAGGGGGATCCAGACTTAGTTGGATGGTGCAGATTCATTTGGTTTCAGTTCATGATTGTTAATAAACTCTGCATCATCTGCTGTCCTCTTATGATCCCATTCATTTGATTTGTTTTGGGTGTTTCTGCAGGTTTTATATAACATTGTGTTTCTAAAAGCAGCACATCGGTGCAGCTGGTTTCAAAGAGTTAATTCTCAGAAACAATAGTTAAAAGATCCTTAAATTAATTTAGAAATAATATAGTAATTTACTGATGTGGAAAATAAGAAATGTACTCTTACTCTTATACTTTTACTTAAAGTAAATTTAAAAGCATTTACTTTTGGATACTTAAGTACCTTTAAAAGCAAGTACTTTTCTACTCTTACTCGAGTAATATTTTGACTGAGCTACTTTTACTTGTAACGGAGTAAATTTTGACCACTAGTATTTGTACTCTTACTCAAGTACTGGGGTCGAGTACTCTGTCCACCTCTGCAAACAACTGACTCAGTTTCACGACGAGACGGTTGCCAAGCGAGACACCAAACAAGGGTGACTCCGGGACATCGTTGGACATTGTTGTTGAACCGCCTCAACCTCCAGGCCTCTAGGAGGAACTAACAATTGCAAAAGGTCCTTTGTGCCACTTTTAAATGTTAAAGTGGACCTCGGAGGACCATTTCCAGTTACTGCTCTTATTTACTTCTACAATTAAAAAAAAAAAAAGAAAAAATAAATAAATAAGTAAATCTACTACTGAAAACATTCATTTTTATGATGAACGCAGAGTCCAAACCTCCAGCCATCCACCGGCCGGGACACATGATGTATTGTGGAAAGCTGATGTTCTCATGAGTACAAGCCCGTGAGTTGATCCGTGGCAGATTCTGACCAACCAAGACAATCCTCAGATTATAAAATCAAGTCAGCTGCAGTCCTGAAATAAACTCTTTGATCCACTATATTTATCTTGATGCACAAATACAACAACACTTCACACATTCCTCTTGAGGAGCTCGCGATGACATCTGAGGGAAGAAATCATCATTGCAACGCTTGTTGGACACAGCCTCGTGAGGGACCCTCATGATGCTTAGGAGGTTCCCATGGCAACGAGGCCAGATTCTCAATTTTTCCCTGGCAGAGACGGCTCACCAAACGTCAACAAATAAACCAAACTCTGAAGGATGAGGCAGAGAAAACTTCCTCTCAGAAGCAGCGGAGCTCGAGTCTCTGCAGGACATCAGCTCAAGTCTCTGAACACAGACATGTGACTGGGTGAAACAGAGCAACAAGAATCAAGACGAACAAAGTGAACGTATATTTGGGATTTTTGACAGAACAACAAATTCTGATGAATATATCTCCAGCCACATTGCTTCACTCATAATTGATAATAAAAAGGTCCATGATGCTTCTGAGATGAACAAATATCGCTCACTGACAGTTTTTATCATTGATTCTTGAAGTACATGTTTAAACAACCTTTTAGATAGTAGAGAGCGTCATGTGGCTACGATGGAACGAATCTCAGATTGGAGGACAGGAACGGGGGCAAGAAAAACCACAACAGGATGGAGAAAGGGAAGGAAGGAAGCGGCTCGTCTTTTCCATCAGATCAAAAAAACAGTCAGAAATTTTACTTCTGACCTTTTCGGTTCAGACGTCTCATCAGAAGGAAAAAATGCTTAAAGTTATGCTCACCAGGAAGGAAAATAGTGACGTGATCAACAGAACAGGTGGTGTTCTTCACCCAGGAAGTATATTGTTTTGCAAGGGAACAGCATAAGTTAGACACCACCAATTGGGACTACTTTACAGTACAATCACTTTCAGCAAATATTTCCAAATATCTTCCCTTTGCCTTCCGTGGTAAACAACAACAGCTCCTGAAACATCCTCCTGGATGCTAAAGAGCGCTTTTTGAAGCATCTCTTTGGTCATACTCCCACGTTGCCCGGGAAGCAGACAGGAAGACGCCCACCAGATGTCAATAAAAAGTCGTCTGCGTCTCCCAGCTTCTTCAACGGATCCATGCCGAAGGAGCTGTAGAGCTTCAGATGTTTCAGTGGTGAAAAATCAGACATAACGGCTGCATTTAGACGACATGGGTTAGTATAAACTGCAGAGTGCACCGGAAGCTTCGTAGCATGACGATTGTCAAGGAAGTAATAACGGCTAGCCACTAGGCCTGTGTTGGAGAAAAAAAAAATTTAAAAAAATAAATCGACTTTCCGATTATAAATCGATTCTCATATTAATTCCTAAAAATCGATTCATATGTCTAAAAGATTGTTTTTTTCATTTGAACATTTTCGCCCGGTGAACTTTAATCCCAGTAGTCACGCCATTTAATTCACGCATGCACGTGGTGTCAAAATATCAAACAATGAACACGGCGTCTAAGAGTAGCGGAAGCGCTAACAAAGTGCTGGTTTTGAAAACTCCTGAAAGCTTACTGTAAATCTCATATCTGGTTCCATTTCGGGTTCAGAAACGACGGCAAGAAAGGTGAGCAGGACAAAAGCAAAGCGATTTGCAAGGATGCCAAACAGAAGTGAAGTATTGCCGTAATACAACCAATGTCACTGTTACACCGTCACTGGCTGAGAATGTCTTTTTCATAAACTTAAAATAAAATTGCATTTGTATTCAACAATAACAGCTTTTGGGTGAATTTTTAATCTCATATTTTTTATAATGCACCAGGTTAGTGTCCTAATGGCGTCGTCTGTTTGCTGCCCTGGATCTGTTTGATAATTCTGCCCCACAAGATGTTTCTGAAAGCAGTTCTATCAGCATTCTGGGAGGTGATTGGTCCTTACAGCATCATTAGCTGCCAATACTTGCTGTTGAATATCAACATAATACTAGTATTAATATGTTGCAGAACTACATAGTATAATTCAGGTAACTCGGAATCGAATCAATTCTTGAAATTTGAACCAATCCCCAGCCCTACTAGCCACCTCTCAAAGTATATAAAAAAAAAATGTATTACCTTGTTTAAATTCACCCGATTAGGCACAAAAATCACCCCAATCAGGAAGAAAAAAAGACCAAAACCATTTTATCAGTTGGGAGGCGACCTAAATCCACTTGTTGTTGGAGCTAGCCCCCAGTGTTCACGCGAGGAACTGCAGTTTGGTTCTTAGCATTAGATGGTTGCTACTTGATCTCCAGTCCTGCTCTGCTGTTAGCTTCATTCACAGGACTTTATTTATTCATTTAAATAAATCTGGCTCCTCAGTGCCACCAGCTGTTTTTGGAGGAACTGCATCCACCTCTAACGTGACCTTCGCTATTGGACAAAAAATATATATTAAAAACGTTTTGAACAAACACTCTAGCTGTTATCAATAAGCACATATAAACCCCCCCCCCCCCGTTAACTTTTGCCTGTAGAAATGTAAGCGTGCACATGTGTGCAGTAGTTGTGTTGGTAAACCATTGTGCATGAACGTTTGTGAGTGTGCCAACAAGCCCGAGCCGACACCGGTGCGAGCGCATGAATGGTGGGGGGTCCTCCTGTATAGAGCATATCCAAAGAACTCATTGCTATTCGTGTGATGAGCCTCCTGGAATCAAACGGCGGCCAAAAGCATATTTGCAGAGTTCAGATGCACGCAAGAGAGAATCTACCACAACTCCCCTGAAGATGAAACGCACCTCATTTCCAAACGTTCGCAATGCATTTGTAGGAACACGCAGACGTCACCACGTCTGCATTGTTTGTTCAGTGTGTTACTCAATTTCTTCCTTTCTCCTTTAAAGTTGAGCTACGGAATTTTAAATCGAACTTCAAGAACAAACTCGAGCCGACAGTTAATTAAAAAAATTAAAAGCAACCAGAGATTGTACTTAAACTGGACTTTATTCTTTCCTAAATAAACCTCAAGGACGTGCAGCTTAAATGAGACCTAAAAAAAAAAAAAACAATAATCTGCCAGTTAGGTCATATGACCCAGCGGTTTCTGAAGAACTGTTTTGAAGCCTCTTTTTGTTTGTGAGAGATGCCGCCATGCTACTGGGAAGCCGAAGGGGACACGCCCCCCCCCCATGTCAAAGTTAGCTGCGGCAGTTTACGTTTACAGCAGAATAAGGGCACCTTCCTGAGGGCTACCACCTTAACCTGTTAACCCCTAGGGATTTTGGAGGTGAATTCCGCCTAAACAGGCCTATCAAAATTAAATCAACAATATCTCCACAATTGACCCTTTGTCAAGCCCCATTGCTAGGTCGCCCCCATTGCCAAATCAGACAGAACTGTCGTCTCTCCCGTCCACTTCCGTTGTGAAAACAGGGTTTTACATAACTTTATTTCTAATTATTGGACCAAAAAAAATAGATATAAAAAAAATGAACACTTCGGGTATCATGTAGTTAGTTTAAAAACTACAGTTTTCTGTGAAAAAGAGATATTTTGATTAGTTTAGCTGATAGCACGGTGAAAGGTGTGGCAGTCCACGTAGAACCAAAGCAGATATTTTTAGTAATTTAACGTTGGTTTTGGGATGAAATTTATTCCTGGGATTCTCTCTGGGTAGCGGGTGTCACTTTTACAACATTTACACACCGCTTAACCATTTTAAGATAAATAAATGAACGCGTTTGCGGTTGTAGCTTTGTTTTGAAAGTACGGAACGGATTTCTGCCACTTTGGGGATAAAAATACGATTCACCCTCACGACACAAGAGTTAATTTTACTAATACAAAGTTTTTTAAAATAATCCAGTGATTTAAATGTTGATACAAGGCAAGTAAAAACTAGGCTTTTTCCACCGATGTGAACGAGAGAGACGGCTGTTTGGTCCAACCGGATGTTCTGACCCGGATGTAGCAACAGAGGATGATGTTTCTGATTGGTCAGTCGGGGACCAATCAGAAGGCTGACAGAGGGTCAATTGTAAGGACAATATGCATAAGTTTGGTCTCAATGGATAGCGAAGACCTCCCAGGATACATTTCCAGTGTCAGAAAAAATTGTGAATGTTCACATGTCTGAGCAAAAAAAAAACAAAAAAAGAAAAAAAAAAAGTCTCATTCAAGTGTAATATATCATTTGAAAATGACAAGCCGAGCCGATGATGACCATCAATCTTAATCTGGGAGACCTCTAAAACATGCAGGGCCCCGAGGGGCCACAATTATCCCACCCTGCTCCACATCGACTACAATTAAGAGTAAGATGTGATAGATAGATGGATAGAGATATATATATATATATATATATATATATATATATATATATATATATATATACTTTTATCCCAAGCTTGGAAATTGTAGTGTAGCGGCAGCATTACACACAGTGACGGTGGACAACATATAGGATAAGAATAAGTAATTATAAGAACAGATTGTACAAAATAAAATAACATATAATAGAATAAAGTGGCAAGCGGTAATAACGAAGTGAAATCCTCAGCTCTAAAAGAACCCAACAGATTGTATTGTATAAAACAGCGTAACTGCAAAGAATGTAGAGTGAAAATCCATGATTTTATCAGCTTTTTCAGTAAGAACCATGATTTGAGTAACCGAAGCTAAGTTCTCCACATCAGTCTTTAAAAGAATCCATTAGAGCGTTTATTTCCTTCATCTTTCATTCATTGACGGAAAAAGACATCCTAATTACGTGAGCCCAGTCTGAAGGCGGCCGGAGACACTCGTCGAGTCATTCAAACCTCCAAAATACCTCTCGAACCATTTATAACCCTCCAGTGACAATAGTCTTATAAATTGCCCAAAGAACTTAAAAGATGTCAAATTAGCTTCTGAAAGCTCAGTTTCTTAAACAATTCCTTGTAATTTTCTTTTCCAAATATCCTTGTCGTATCTGAGTGGGGGTAAGTGTCAGCTATTACTGGAGCTGCGTCTTCAAGAACATCCAGATGGGTTCTTCTCCATCCTGCACGGTACAAATAGCCGTGAATAATAATACACGAGCTGCGTTCGGCACGTTGGGAGGAGATGCAGCTGCCGGTCAAGAAGGGACGAGATTACAGTCTCCATCCGACTCAACCGTCCTGCAACCGGGCAGCAAAGACCCGCCCCGGTTTGACTGACAGCTATCAGAGCCCTCTCTTGTGGAACCAGCTCGTAGTTTGGGTTTTAGGATTCAACTTATAAACTTTCCCTTTTTTCCCCATGATGCAATGGGCTCTTCCCTTCTTTAGTTTGCATATGTAATTAGGGCCCGAGCACTTACAGTGCGAAGGCCCTATTGTATCTGTAGGAGTTCTCGTTCTCGTTTTTATTTTTCTTCCAACGAAATGAGGGCCTTTTTGCCCCCCTAAACGTGCCCCAAAAGTCACCAAATTTTGCACGCAAGCCAGGCCTGGCGAAAAATTTGATATTTGATGGTTTGCATTAATGGGCGTGGCCTAATGGCTCAACAGCGCCCCCTAGAAAACTTTGTGCCTCAAGCCCCAAAATACGGTTTGACGTACATGCACGAAAATCGGTACACACCTGTATCATGTCGCAACTTAAAGAAAAGTCTCTTGGTGCCATGGCCGAAACCGAACAGGAAGTCGCCATTTTGAATTAATCGTGTAATTTTGGCGCAATTTATGCCATTGCTTCGGCCGCTTCTTCTCCCGAACCGTAACGTGCACCCAGGTGTGTTATACATCAAAATGTGCGTCTCGATTCTGCGACGATGCCCATTTCTTTTCTCAGTCAATAGCGTTACCGTGGCGACGATAGACGCCAAAAAGAGCGCCCCTCCTTTAACTGATTGGTCCATATTTGACAGTTCCTACTTTCTGCCATAACTTTTAAATGGTTTGACATAAAGACTCGTGGATGGTGTCATCAGACTCGGTTTTGAGTCCTTGAACATAATTGGTGCAGATTAGCCCCGCCCCTTCTTCTGATTGGTCGATATGTGATAGTTCCTATTTTCTGCAATATCTTTTGAATAGTTTGACATAAAGACTCGTGGGTGGTGTCATCGGACATGGTTTTGAGTATTTGACCTTTACTGGCCTGAATTAGCCCCTTCTTCTGATTGGTTGACATCTGATAGTTCCTACTTTCTACCATAACTTTTGAATGGTTTGATATAGAGAGTCGTGGGTGGTGTCATCCGCTAAATGTCCAGGCCTGAAGAATCTACATGCAAGTCATACAAGCGCTTCCACTGCAGCACGCCTGAGCGTGCACAAGGGTGCGAGGGCCCCTTCATCGCTGCTTGCAGCTTTAATTATTGTTGTTCTCCGTCTCTCTGGGCTGACATCTCTGTGGTTGTTGGTCTCTTTCATCTCAGAACCCCGACTAGGGAAAGCAGATTGCTTTCCCTCCCCAGTTATGGTTCTGCTAACCCCCCCTTTCTTTTATTTATTTATTTTTTTAAACAGCTATACAAAAGCGCTGAATTAAACTCAAGATACATTTTGCCACCAAAGATCAATCGTGACCTGAAAACGTAAATTTTGCCACCAAAGATCAATCGTGACCTGAAAACGTAGATTCCACCAGACTATTAAATCCATCATGATTACACATTTTCCACTTCAAAAACAGATCATCACTTCAAAACCGGTCAATCCGACTCCAGCGGGAGTCCCGAGAAGCCATTTAACAAGACTACTGATCCACAGAAAAGTCACATGCATGTGATTATAGGAAATAAAACATAAAAAAGTGTGTGAGAGTTTCAAATGTTCTGCGTCGGAGTCTCGTCTGCACCAACGACGCAGCTGATGAGCTCGTCGGTGGCGCGTTAAGTCAGCCTCCCGTCAGCCTCTGCATCTTTCTGAGCTGCTGGTTTATAACAAGTAATTCAGCTGTTTTGTTCTGAAAAGCTTAAACTACTTCAGATTCGAGAGGTCGTTGGGTTAACAATGGTGGGTTAGGGAGCGTACTGATTTGCGGGTTTCATCGATAAAACCTGCAAATTCCGTCTGGGTTCGTAGACTCAGGCTGCTGTGATCAACGCCTCCAGCCTTTTCCAGCCACTGGCACGTTCAATGATTAATGTTCGCTGATCTCTCGATGGTACTTTACTTACTGTAAATATATTCTTGATTTTGGTCGATACGATATCATTCCGATATCGATATAAACAATATGAAAGCCTCAGAAAAACTGCCGAGAATGCCCGCAACAGATGCCTGTGAAACAAAAAAATATTTTTGCCAAGTCTATGAAACTCCACCAGAATAACATTTTAGAAAATAAAAACTATACAACTAAATGAATGTTCAGCTTTTCTTTGTTGTAGCAGGGCGAGTGCTACGGGGCCCGACCGACAGGATAGAGAGGACACGGAGTTTTGTGCAGAACCCTTTATTTAGCAGACACCGCCACACGTGCACAAGCACAGCATCACACCGATCCCCAGCAGCAGCTTCTCAGTCTCCCCACCAAAACCTTGCTGCTGTCCAGCCTCGCCTTATCAAGGCTGGCAGGGTGGAGAGGTTGATGGGCCACACCTGTGACTCATCACCTGAGTGGCTGCCGCTCCTCCACCCTGCCACATTTGTATTTAGCCTTCAAACAAAGAAATATGACGTCACCATCAAATAAACAAAAAACTGTCTACTTTGTCCATATTAATAGCTGGTGTAAAGGAAGAGCTTCGGTGATGATACGCTGGATGTATGTAGACTGGCCTAATCTTCCCCTCAGAGAAGATGTAGCAACCTTTCTCCTACCCCTTTTCCACCAAACTGATTCCAGGGCTGGTTCTGGTTCTGGGTCAGTGCTGAGTTTGGAACTGGGCTTTCTGTTTCCACTGACAAAGAACTGGCTCCGGCCAAGAAGAACCGGTTCCAAGGTAGCACCAACTCTTTGCTGGACCAGAGGAAAGAAACGCTTACGGAAGCGGAGGGGGCGGAGTTATTAAGACCAACAGCAATAGCAAGACTGGGAGACGGAGACATTTTAAAATAAGAATTAATCTGGATGCAGCAAAGCATCATGGGTCTGAGGAGGAGACAACCTGCCCAAGTCCTATCAGACAAATACCTTGTTGTTGCCTCAACTTTCACGCAAACGCAGCGACGTAACTGACGTTTGCAGCGACGTAATGACGTGGCTGTGGAAAACAAACCGGTTCTCAGCTGGTTCGCAAGTTGAATGAGTGAAACAGCACCAGCACTGGCCCAGAACCAGCCCTGGAACCGGTTTGGTTGAAAAGGGGTATCCTTTAAGATGAATTTATTGACCTCTATCACTGTAGTGCACGGTAGTATGTGTGGTTTGCAGAGGTGTATAATCCAGGTGCCATAAAGTAAAAACTCTGCCATGTTTCTGGATCAGCATGTACATTTAGAACAGGGGTTTTCACTGATTGACCTACCATCTACCTGCAGAGGAACTGGTTTAATGATTGGTTGGAACAACTGCTGGACTGGATTTTTACTTTGGCACCTGGATTATACACCTCTGGTGGTTTGTGATGTCAGCAGAAGACAATAATAAACCAATATTAGTAATAATAATAATTAACCCACAGTGGCATAAATAAAAGAATTACCTGAATTACAAAGGACATAAATAACACGCCATACTGCAAATCACCAATAGGGGTCAGTGTCGGGTCATTAAATGATACCATAGCTTGGTGCAACAGGCAGGTCACGTGACCAAGCCAAAGTGAGACAGCCCCGTCAGCTACCGTCAAGGTCAATACAACAGCCTCACTGACTGACAACTACACAACTAAATAAACACTGGCAGAAAGAAATAAGAGTATAGTCATTAACTAAGTTACATGTCTGGCCATCCATGTTTCGCGGGGTTCAGTAAGACATGCTAAATGATAAGCTAACGGAACAAATGAGCACATTACCCTGATAATATTAATAGCTTTCTTCGCATATGAAATATAAATAACATCCACTCGTCATGTAACTTACATCCTCACCGACGCACACTGTTGTACGAACGAAAAATAACGCTGACGACCGGTAGAAGATTAAACTCGACTAAGGTAATTAACTACGCTGACAAAAGGTCATTTTGTAAGGAATGGGGCAGAGGAAGATGACTTTACCCTCTTTATTAATGGAATAAACATCATGAGTCACTACTGTAATAATAAGCAGGGGGGGCGCGGGAAGACGGAGCAGAGCTGTAAACTAGAGGGCTGGATTGGGATCGGGTCCCAATGCAACGCAAATCTCGCGGGACCCGGCAGGCGGTTTGAACTCTCCTGCGGGCGGGAGCGGGCAACCAAAAAAAACAAAAAACAATGCGGGATCAGGATGGAGTTTTTTTAATTTTTTTATTTAATTTAAATCTTAAAACTCAATGAAAAATGAAGAACAAAGGTAACATACAAATACAGTGATTCCAACGCCATATTGAAGAATATATAAAGGACAAGGCAGTTGAATGTAAATTAAAAAGATAAGTAAAAATAAAAAAAACATATTGTGCGAGAGTAGGTTTCATGTAAACAAATTGAGCGATTTACAGATGACGATGGTCTTTTGTGCCTTTGTGTTTTTTGATGAGTAGATTGTCCTCATATATTGATCAAGCTCTTTTTTGAATACAAGGAGTTCAGGCTTTCTGTGGATGAATTTGCACTTATGTATGTGAAACTTAGCTAAAAATAAAGACAGATTAATAAAAAAGAAAGCGTCTTTGTGATTAAAATTATGAAAACCAAAAATAACATTCTTAAAATAAAGATGAAAATCAGAAAAGACAGAATCAGCAATATACTTGTGGAAGTCCCTCCAGAATTTATAAGTGAATTAAAATCACATGACCAGAATATAGGTGAGGATATGCTTCAGGATGCCTTTGGCAAAAATAACAATTAACATCTATATCCTTCTTAAATTTTGATAAATATTGTTTTACAGGGTAGAATTTGTGTATCAATTTAAAAGAAATCTCTTTGACTTTATTTGTTAGAAAGAATCTTTGTGGTAACGACCAAACTTTTGTCCACTCAATATCTGTCACGAAATTGAGCCAATAAAATGTGGCTGGTGGGGTGGAAGTTAAACCGTCCTGAGACATGGCTCTTACTTTGGCATTCGGAAGCTTACCAGATGAAAAGGAAACACTACCAAGAGAAGACTGTGACATATCAGGAGGGTTGCATGATAGGGGGGGATCGGGATGTAGTCTAGCGACAAGGTGGACATCAATGACGTGGAAAATAAACCTCAAAGAAGGTCTTTACAAAACAAAGACAAAGCAAGGAAAGTCAGATATTTGGAGAAACTGCGTGCGAGTGGCAGTCTCAAAACAACAGCCCTGGTTTGAGAAGATGTGCAAGGGAAAGCAAGCACACACAAGTCATTGATAGAGTGTGGAATAGGAATGGAATAGTGATGTGATTATTTGCAACCTGCGGGACAAATAGGAGTTCATGTCTATTAAAAGGTATGTGATCGTATTAAAAAACATTTATTGTTATACTGGGTGAAATGGTCCTTCCATCCTGAGAGTAGCCAGTGAATAATGTGTTCAGAAAAAGGAAAGAAAAAAATCCGACCTCTCTGACAGCTTCAATCCTGTAAAAACTCTGTTTTTTGCGCACAGCCCACCCCCTAGAAGGCCTATTTTCAATTACTACTTATTATTGTTAGTATCATAATTGTTGGTTGGTATTTGTATTGAAAAGTGCTATACAAATAAAGTTATATTATTATTATAATTTTTATTTTATTATTTCACAGTGTCACCGAATCATTTGCCAATACAAGCACTTTTGTTCATGTTTAATTAATAATACAATATAAAATTATAGTTGGGTTTTGTGTCTTATTATTAGTAGAGTAATGTTTGTACAATTATGTTTGTACAATAAATTCTACCAAGAATTACTTTGAATGTAAAAAATTCAGAAGAAAAAATGTAAACACACTGCTCACATAATTGCATGAATATTTGGAGAAATGTAATGTCTTACTTAGTTTTATTTTATTTAATATTTATGCTACTATGCATTATCCTACGGACTTCATTCACTGTATGTCTTGTAATGTATCTGCTTATATTCTTGATGCCAGACTTTGTATTGTTCATGGTCAATGTTCTGACTGGGTTCAAAATCTTAAAATAAAATGGGCTGTGTCCGCGGCTTACGTCATCACTGACATAGCCAATGTGTTGCGGTGGGTGAAACACTGAAATCAGACTGATCTATATCAAAATATCTAGAAAATGTGTTTAAAACTCATCACCGCTATTGTATTAAAGTATATTGTGATATATGTTGATATTGAACTATTGTCCAGCCCTACCTGGGGCCGGGTTACCTGATCACTGGCAGGGCAGGTGTGTTAACGGCCCAGATGTTGTGCTTCCAGTTCAGCAGGAAGGTTTATTGGTGACTTGGAGTTTATTTCGGCAGGTAGGTTTCTTTATGAGCAGACGCAGCTACCCCAAGAACAACTATAGAGGCCGCTACGCTCCCCCAAGACCAAAAAGATCTCACTGGAGACACAGAAGGACCGAAGCGTACTCAAGAAATGCAGCCGGCTCCACCCCCTTCTTGTAGACGGCAGCCATTAAAAAGGTGCACAGGTGAGGCAGCATCTTCCGCTATGACCCATCCTGCAGACACGCCTCTCTGATGACGTCAGCAGCCGTGAGCTGGTCCAGATATCGGTGAAAGCTTAGTTCGTATTTAAGTACATGTGAAGCCGCCAGCTGCACACTTGGACCCCCCCCCCCCCCGAATCTGATTAAGTTCATTCTGAGTTCAACTTGGCTCAAGGATCCACAGATACTCCCGTTTTTTTGTTTTTTTGTTTAGTATTTATTTTACAAAACAGACAAACAAAGCGGTACAAAAACAAAACAACAACAACAAAAATCTATGTTTTTGCTCAGATTTCTTTTTATATGTGGGTGTGTATGCGGGTGTGTATGTGGGTGTGTATGAGTGTGATGGTTTTCTAGAATGATGGTTATTTTAGGAGACAGCAGCCAATAATAAATAAATAAAATACAAAAATAAATGAATAAATGAGGAAAAATGATAAATAAATAATCATATTTAAAAAAGGTTAAAAGGGGGAATCAGTATTAATGCAGCAAGAAATGAGAAAGAAAGGGATGAGGGAGGTGAGAAGAGAAGAAAGGAGAGACAGATCTCTCCGGTCCGGATCCTGCCGTTTGTCCGATCGTGGTTCTGGACTACGTTTCTACTCTGGTGACCAGAGAAGACGGAGAGAACCACGTCAGGACTTACTGTTTTCATCCATGAAACCGGAGCGATGCACAATAACGTGACTCTCGTTGATGAAAATGTTTCCCTAAGCTGTCAGTAAACAATTTTGTTGTTGATGAAAAACGTGGCTGGACAGCGATTGCATAATGCCAGCTCTAAATGAAAGTCAGGTTCAGACCACACACACACACGCGCTACATAATCCACCGCCACCACAGGATTGCCAACCCGTCAGGCCTCATCTCCATCTGCCCAGCACGCACTGCGTTAGCAGAAATATTAAAATCAGTTCAGAAATGTGTCCCGAGAGGATCACCATGGTGGCTTCTGGGAAAATGAAAGGATGACCTCCAGCGGCTGGCTTCATGCCACATGGTGGCCACGATCAGACGCACCAGTACTTGAATAACTCGGACTCTCCAGCTCACAGCACGAATCAGCTAAAATGTGCAGATTGTTTGGAGCTGGGACTGTCATTTATTTTATATTTATTCATTCATTTTGGTGTTAAAAAGCAGCCACTTGAAAACATGAAGAAGAATGATTGTTTTAACATAAAGGGCCTGCAGGTGATGCACTGCTATGATGGAGAGTCTCTGGAGAGCCAATCCTTCAACAGGGTTGTGAGAAACAACATGAAGTGTAATTACTAACAGAATTTCGAAAGAAAGAAAGTTCGAAAGAAAGAAAGGAAGTTTGAAAGATCTAAAGCAAGAAAGTTCGAAAGAACAAAAGAAAGTTTGAAAGAACAAAAGAAAGTTCGAAAGAACAAAAGAAAGAAAGAAAGTTCGAAAGAAAGACAGAACCTCCTCCATGACTCGGGCTGCAGCTATCGAATATTTTGGTAATCGATCATTCTATCGAATATTCCATCGATTAATCAGAAAAAAACATATATATATATATATATATATATATATATATATATATATATATATATATATATATATTATTATGCAAACTAGTAAACTGTTTGTTATATTTTCCCATAAAAATAAATAAAATTACTTCAAACTTTTTCAAATCTTTTTTTTATAAGTATCACAAATAAAATCAAAAATATTGTTAAACACTAGGGGTGTAACGATACACTAATCTCACAATACGGTACGATACACGATATTGAGGTCACGATAACGATACGATACGATATTATAGCAGTATTTTTTTAACAACCTTGAATGAGGAACATATGACTGGAAAAAAATTGTCTTTTATTTGAAAGACACAAAATACAAAACAATGCTGTGTGTTTGCCCTATTGTTACAGTTTGTAATGCTTTATAACTGTTTAAGTTTTAAAGAGAAAGCCAGGCCAACCATTTTCCACAAACTGAACTAAAAGTAAATGTCCGGTTTGCATTATGCATCTTCAGTTTCATACAAGTACAAAAATATTTTGCCACAAACTGAATAGTTTCTCTCATGTATGATTTGACCTTTTTCTTTCTAATTTAACAACTAAAATTAAATAAATAAATAAAAGTAAATAAATACATACAATTTTACATCATAAAAAAGATTGATTCATGCTCACCTTATAAGTGTAAGAGGAGATTTATTTTTGTTAAGAAGTTTATTTTGGTAATTCAGGGTTCATTATTTTATAAATATATTCTTTATATTCTGATGTAAATCAGGGACTATAATTACACTAGTCAGTTTATCTGTAGTGATTAGTCTGTTTTAGATTGGGCGGAGTGATACAGCACAAGGTGCTGTGTTAAGGTTCTAAAATCCTACACTGTTGAGGGACATTAAAGTACACTGGAGCTCAGCAGAAGTTGCCCGCGTGTTTATCCTACTCACGACCCGAAAAAGGTTTAATTTATTAAGGTAAGGCTTAACTCTACACCAGCCTTACATTAGTAAAAGTTCAGAGCTCAAATCGGGACCGCAAAATGGGACTAGTTTCTTCTGAGCGGAGTAAGATTTTGGTCCGCGGGTCGAGATGCGGCCGCGGTCGGATGCGCGTTACTAGTCAACACAATAGATTAATATTAATAACCCAATATCGCGATACACTTTGTCACCTCCACGACACGTATTGTGACGTTTTTGTATCGCGAAATTTCGTGGCACGATATATTGTTACACCCCTATTAAACACTGCCTTTAAATTGTGCAACTTCACATTCAGAACCAACACATTTCAACAGAAATGCTTGGCTGTGGACCGGGACTCAGAACAAGAGTCTTACACCATGTGGACCGGGGCCTTTTTTATTATTTTCATATTTTTCTTATTTATTTTTAATTTGAAATAATCCCACACCTTCTTTCTCTTCCTCCTATTACTTTCTCTTTGCTGCATTTGTCACTGTTTTCTGTCCCGGGCCGGCGTCTGTGTAGCTAAACAGTTCAAACATTACGAAGAGCCCGCCACCGTCTTCTTCCGCTTTATAAGGGACGCGTACCTGTAAGCGGGTTATGTCACACTGAAAAGAATCCGTTGGAAACGTGAGTTTTACATTTATTTTTTAATTACACAACACTTCGAGGCAGAGGAAATTCCTCCATTACTTGTTGTAATCGAGTTACTCGGGCTAATCGAGGAATCATTGCAGCCCCATCCGTGACCCCTTCAGACGTGACCGACCCGGTAGGATCAACTGACTGAGCAAGCGGCTCCATACCAACAAAAAGTAAACAACTGTTTACCTGTGTTGCATTTGTAGCAGTGGATGAGGAGACGTCTCCTAGAAGAAGAAGACACCATCTCCTCAACCACCTGGACAACATTTCTGCTGCTGCTGGAGCAAAACCGAAGCAATAATTAAAAAGCTGTATTTATGTAACAATGGTTGTATTCCCCCAAATTATTCATGTATCTTAAAAGGTTCTCCTCAGGTGGAACTTTAGTTTCTGAGTTTCTGTTTTTGTACATTCTATCGGGGTGGCAACACCCCTATAAAAGGCGTGGCTGTATCCGAAATCGCATACACCTTTATCGCATACTAACTAACATTAGTTTGTCTGAATATAAAGTGAAGCTTCATGTTTTACCTGGAGCCCCAGAAGCAGCGCTGCTGCTCTGTCTGTACATCAGAGCCATCACAATTTTAATAAATGTATTAAAATGAACATAACAGTCTATTGAATTTCATTTTTTTTTTATTAAGCTACATATGTTTGGGTTTTTATTTAGTGCACCTCTACATACTTGGTATCAAACATAATTAAAAAAAAAAAATCACGCGCACAGTACAGTACTGATGACGCATAATAAAGTAAGTAAGTCCGCCGTTTTGTATTGCACTTGTGTTTTCTCAATAAAGCTTGTAAAAAAAAGAAAAAATTGTGCTGTCCGGTCAAGGGCGCATTGCATTCTGGGACATAGTAGGCGAGGTAGACTGGTCTGATGCATCCTGTGGATTTTTTCCAAATCAGTATGACATCCGGGTATTTTTCGCATACTGCAGATTTTGCTTTTGTTCGCATACTACATACTACATTTTGGCAAAATCAGTACGTACTAGTAGTACAGTATGCGATTTCGGTTTGATTACCATAGATATATATAGAAAGGCTAGATGACTCAAGACCAGCCCCCGGGTCTCGCACTCAGAAGGTGTGCCGATTTTTTCCAGTGGCCAGCCGCGGTACTGCAACAAAGAATCCCATGGGGCCCAGAAACCTTTTTTCCCCATAGACCGCAATAGTAAAAGAGAAGCCTCTAAAACTGTTCACAGGACACCTCCAGCTGTAATCACCGGCAATTACTAATCTTTGTATTCTATATTTTTAAGTCATGGACTTTATATCCGTCAAAAATGTTTTATAACGGCCAGAAAAGTAAAAGAAAAGTCTCTTTCTGGGCGTGAGGTCACAGCCGTGTCCGTGCATTCCACGGATGTATTATATATTATGTAATTATATTATATTAATACATTAATAGTGTATGTAATACTATACATTAATTAATATATTATATCAATACATATTATATTAATATTCGCGTCATTGCCCCAGGGCATGATGGGAGGCCCCAGAGCATCATGGGAGGTGACTCAACTGCGCATGCTCTATGGGCCGCATAACGCGGAAGTAAACCCGGAAGTCAGGAACTTTTTCAGCGTATGCGCGGAGTGAGCAAATTGAATTGAAATGAATGGGCGGCCATTTTCCTAACTCCTATCCAGTTATTTAAAAGGAGCTGTATGTAAGAGCAATAATAAAACGAATCATAAAATGACCTCGATATGTCAAAAGACATTTAAAAATCATGTTCATTTCAAATACTTATGTCACTGACAACAGCACTCAAGCCAGGATATTCCAGTTTAAAAAGAGGAGTTGCAGCCCTCAACTGATGTTTATGTTGTCATTTTTTGTTTTGGCCTGAAGCTCCACCCTCCACCTATCTCCCAATCACGAAGTCAGTATTGTTTCAGCATCCGCGTTGCCAGCTCGGCTCTAATTATCGCAGCCATGGTAGCCTACGTTCCTGCTGCATTCTGCAGCCTACCTGGCAACCTCTGGTCGGGGGGAGGAGGGGGAGGGGAGGGGAGGCTCAACAATATTTTGAAAGTGACTGCAGTACCAGTTTTGGCCATTTCTTACAGACGGCTCCTTTAATATATCCATGCTCAAGACGGAGTCTCCAGCGTCGTTCACCGGCAGCCATCTTATTTCGGGGGACTCTTTAGCGCGCTATTGTTGTTGCTGTTGGAGGGTGAGTGGTCTGTACAGACAAAAATACTCATAACTTGCTGAAATCTTGACGGATTTACAAACCGTTTGGTTTATTATAAACGTCATTAACGTGGGTATGATTCGGGATACTTGGACATGTTGAAATTGTATTTTTTCATTTCGAAAAACGACTTAATCATGCAGCACCACATGTATCACCACTAACTACTTGCCCAAGTTATCAAGGGTGACCACAATCGAAAATTTCAATTATTATACAGCTTCTACTGCAATAAAATGATTATTTTATGACAACCTACTCTTTTCTCTAAATCTTTGTGGATGTGGTTGTATTTATTAGCTGGCTAATATCAAGAAGCTGTGATTGAGACCTAGTACTACAGTTTACCCAACTGTACATCAGTGGGAGAGGCACTGTCCTTTATTTTAAACATAATTTAGGGAGAGGATGATTTCCAATCGGTTTGATTTGTTAAAAATATTTTCCATTATGATATAGGACATTTCTCACTTTGTGTTTACAGAAGCCTGAATATGCCTGACTTTTGTGCAGCCTATGGATGCTCCAATGAGCGCAGTACCAAAACGAGAGCCCGTGGGATCACCTTTCACTCGTAAGATGACGATATTATGACTATAATTAGGATAATCGTTAGTTACTTAGTGGATGTATGTAACATTACGGTACAGATCCTGCTACACAAGAAGAGCGGGGGTATATGAGATAATAGTATTGTATGTATGCATGGTAATATGTTTAATATATATATATATATATATATATGGTAATGTGTTTAATATATATGTATGTATGTATGTATGTATGTATGTATGTATGTATGTATGTATGTATGTATGTATGTATGTATGTATGTATGTATGTATGTATGTATGGTAATGTGTAAAAAAAAAAATAAATAAATAAAAATAATCAAAAAGGCCGCGGTCCACATGGTGTAAGACTCTTGTTCTGAGTCCCGGTTCACAGCCAAGCATCTCTATTGAAACGTGTTGGTTCTGAATGTGAAGTTGCACGATAAAAGCAGTGTTTAAGAATATTTGTTATTTTTGATACTTGGAAAAAATATGTTTTTTTTTTATGTTTCAGGAAATGTTAAGTTTAAAATAATTGTATTTATTGTTATTGGAAAATTTAACAAACAGTTTACTAGTTTGCATAATAAATAAATGTCAATTATTCTCATAAAAGAAACAAATTGGCTGTTTTGAATCAAGTAATCTGTCTTGTTTTCTATTGTATATTTATAATTGGGCTTTAATACAGCAAAAGTAAGTTTCATCCGATTACTCGATGGAATTTTTCATAGAATAATCGATCACCAAAATATTCGATAGCTGCAGCCCTAATTGTAACCCTCTTTGTTCTGTGATGTCTCTGGGGAAAAGGAATGAAAATAAAGTTTTAGAATTGAACGGCTTGAGTCCAGTCACCTATAACACACAACGCAGAAGCCCCCCACGCCCCCGGTTACATATATACACATTACTGTGTGTCGCAGCCACCTTAAAGTCCTTTCTTGTTTTTAAAATCAGTTTAGTAAATTGAATGGTGAACAGTTTGTGGAAAGCTGGGCGTGTGCGTGATGCCGTTTGTGGCACACTGACCCAAATAAACGCGGCACTTGAGTTTCTGCCATTTCTGACAGGGATTGGTTGTTGTTCTGGCAAAACGCAGAGCTCTGCCGGAGGCAGGACTCACCATGATGGCTTTAATCGTCCTAAAATAACATAACTTGACCTTTGGCAGGCACAAAAAAAAAAAAAGTCTGAGCGCCAGGGAGACGGAAGACGCAGTAATGTGCGTGAATCTTCCAGCCTGAAGCAACATGCTGGAAGATAAACACAAATGTTGTGTTTGCAGGAAGAAGCAGCGGCAGCTTCAGAGCTGGAGCCTCGGGCATCGCTGCTAATGATCTGCAGCGCAGCGGCTGTCAATCACAGTGATGCACAAAGCCTCAGCCTCCCGTTGCCATGGAGAAACCATGGACCGAAACGCAGCTTGTACCCATATCTAACCACGAGGGAGGGGGAGAAGTGAAGAGAGGTCACACGGAGGAGCACCGGATCACCCACGCCAGAGCTCCGGGTCCAAAACACCCTCACCTGGACCCTACTCTGTTACTGCTGCAGCTGTACCAGCAGAGCTCCATCTACAACCCCAAGAACATACATTTATTGATTTTGCTGTATTGCAGGCAAAAAGGATTATTGCTCTTAACTAGAAAACGGATGCACCTACAATCGGTGCTTGGATCAAGGTTATGACACAATGTATGTCAGTGAAGAGAATAAGACATACATCAAAAACAAACTCAGGATTTACGAGGAAATCTGGAAACCGTTTAATCAATTCATTAAAAAAGGAGATATAGGGGTGCTTCTACGAGAGGAAAATGCAGGGCAGGATACCTATATATCAGAGTAGTGGTGAACCTCGGAAGGGGAAGGGTCTTGGAGGGCGAGAGCAAAAGTGTATTTATGTTTATGTGTAAGTTTTGTTTATGTATATCTTTAATTTGCAAGAGGTACCATTGGACTGCACTTACAATACTGTCATATGTTATTTTGTACTAATTTTGGATCTTATAAGAAGAGAGATGTAAAGAGAGAATGGATATGGGCTGGGATGGGGGGGGTGTTGAGATTGTTAATTCAAAAGTTGTTATGAAATGTCCTTTATAATAAAATCTTGTGTGAATAAAAAAAAAATCAAAAAAAATCAATAAAGATATTGTTTATAAAAACAAAACAAAAACATCCTTACCTCTAACAAAGGGGGGGGGCCCTTGTCTGGAAGTGTGCATCCCAGTAATTCTGCGAGGAACTTTGCCATATAGAGGTGAGAAGTGCGCAGCGGAGACGCTTTATCAACAGGAAGGTCCTCTTCACGGCCGCCTCGCCAGCTGCACAGACCCGGCATGCATCGCTCTCTGCTCCTCCTCATCTACCTCCAGCGGCTCCGATAACGTGGACATGTGTCGCTGCAGGAGAGCAGCCCGAGCCCCGGCCAGAGCCGCGGAGGTGGAGGTGGAGGTTCCCAGCCGGCGGATGTCGCCTCCAGCACGATCCGACTCAATCAGCATCAGCTGCTGCAGGTGGGGCCGCGCAGAGGGGGCGAGGGCGGGACGACCAGCTGCCGGGCGCTTTTCAGCGACGGCGCTTCCCGATATCCCAGTTAAAGTGCAGGTCCTCCCCTGACCACTGGGGGGGGCTAGCTCCAAAAATGAGCCGATCTCCATTGACCTCCATGTTTAAAGGGGACCTATTATGGCATCTAATACCTTATTTAAACAGGCCTTGAATGTCTTAAAAACTAACTTTTGATTGTTTTTGCTAAATAAATTAGAAATTCAGCCTCTGAGCCATGTCTTTATCTTCCCATTCTCTAACCTCATTATCTATGCAGGATTCTGAGTGGGCGGGGCTATGATAATGAGGCCTGTGCTGATTGGCTGCCTGAATGATGCGATACCCCGCTACGAAAAAATGGTAGAAACTCCGGCCGGCAGAGTTAGTTGTGGTCGTGGTTTCACGCATCGGAGGCCAACCTATGTAAATCGCATTTTTGTTACGTAACGAAAGGGAGCAGAATCTGAACGGCTCGTAGAAGCCACATCAGACTAGATGGCTCATCCGGGCGGCTGTATAGACACTGCAGAATTTGGTTGCTTTCCTCCTTCTCTGAGTTGGCAGGCTGAGGGGAGACCACTTAATATATGTTAAAGCAAGAGAAAACATGTTTTTCATAATAGGTCCCCTTTAAAGCAGCACAATGTAACTTTCAGCTTTGTTGAGTTTGACGGCTCCTTTGGACAAAATCGGTAGTGCTTTACTAGAAAGAACACTACATTTCCCATAAGCACCAGTGCGTACTGCCGGAAAACTCCTGTCCCCGTCGCATGCATTTGTTTTGATGAGAGAAGACGGGACGGACTTTCAAAACTACTTTTCTGTTTTCAGCGGTCGTTTGCAGGATGGATAGCGAAGAGGTAATGTATCTATTTTTGGCTAAACAAGTCGTGTCAGTTTTCAGTCGACTAAAAGTCTGAGCATGTTAGTCTTATTTTAGTCAGAATTGTCCAGGACCATTTTAGTCTAGTTTTAGTCAAAGATTGTATTTAAGCAAACCCATTTTACAATTCAAACAAGCTTATCTTATTATTATATTATTGTTATGTATATGTTATTGTTGTATAGACTCAAGAATACATTCATTCCAGATACAGAAGACTCTAATTTGAGTTTACAACATATTTATTTTTCCGCACATTCCGACACATTCGGTTTTCTTTTCCACATCTATGTAGGAAAGTGTAGACAAATGAAGACACATTTTAGCATAGTTTTTATTTTGTAATCTACATTTTAGTCTTGTTTTTATTCGTCTATGATATTGCATTATATATTTAATTATCGTTATCGTCACATGACCAGCATTTTCGTTGCGTCTTGTTTTCCTCAGGGGATAAAGGTTCGTTGACGACGATATTTTGTCATAATTTTCGTTGACGAAAGCAACTTTAGTGGTAGCGACGGCTAAGTTACTGACACAAAGGGGGGGCCACCTGGTCTTCATGGTCAAATATAAAGCAGGTAGGTTCACTCCACCTCTCCCGTGTCTGCTTGCGTTTCCCTGCACAGCCGTGGGAGTTTTCAAGTACACCAGAACGCTGCACGATGAGGTTTTTTTTCCCCTTAATGACGAGTTTGTGCTCCCAAGAGGCTCTGCTCCATGTGTCTACCACCGTCTTGCTGATGCAGCGTCACAAAAACAATTAGTGCAACTATTTTGTCTCACCTCGTGTGAACCGCCTCCCGCCCCGCTCTGTTGCCGGTGAACCTTTAACGGCCTTCATTAATCACCTGTATCTGCAGGGAATCTGCTCCACTTACCGGAGCACCGTGCATCGCCAGATTTCACATACACAATAACTGGCTGCATTTTTACTTCACTATCAGGTCAAACGTAAAGCAGCAGATTTATGGATAATTAGATAATTATAAGAGCCAACCAGCATCAAACAAAGCGTGTCGCCGATAAGTGGCTGTTCTGACTTTAAAAATGCCGTTTAATGATGAGCTCCTCGTTGGCTGCAGCTCCTGGTCCTGATGCTGCGAGAACCTGCCCAGCTTCAGAGCCTCTTCTGAGTGTTTCATCAGTCATCATCTGGAGTATTTCTTCGCCACATGAGCCCATTCCAGGTTTTATTGCTGATCTCGCTTGTTCTTGTTTACTTTTCCCTTTTGCAGCAAATCATTCATGTCCTGAATCCGTCTTCAGCATCACACCAGCAGAACAAACATCCTGGAACCTCCTCTTTGCTCATTTTCTCCTTCCTACCAGTTCCTTCTCCATATGTCTCCAAACCAATGTCTCTTGCTACTCAAACCCTGTTCCTCCGACGTGCTTTTCATCCCTTCTACTCTTCATCGCTGGTCTCTACCATCTCCTAAATCCTTCCCTTTCCCTGTCGCTGCTGGTTGTTTTTAAATAACAGACAACTCATCACTCATCTCTACACACTGCCCTGCCTCCACCACCTCCTTTAATTGCAACTGACACAACGGCTCACATCACCTCAAAGGGTTTGACCTATGAAATAGTGAATATAATGTTATATATTTATATATTTATATCAGCCGCTTGCATTTGTAATTTCACAGCCATGCTTTTTGGTTTCTTAAAAACGCTCCTCTTTTCTGTGGCGGTGTCTCGCTCCTGTCGATCAGCGTCGAGGAACGCAGCTCATATTTTTATAATGGCGAAACCTCATTTTACGGACTTGACAACCGGTTTAATCATTCATGTTCAGCGGGCTGCTTAGTATCGCTTCTCTTTCCTGTGATGTGATGTGACAAACTCAGAACACATTTATCTCTAAAATATGGAGTTTTTACATCATGACAATTCTCTTTCAGACTGGGAGTCATAATTGAGATGATTAGCTCGTTCCATCTGTGCAAAAGTAGACAGATAGGAGTCTATCAGTCTTGTCTGAGGAAGACTGAAGCTCTTCTTACCACAACATGCTCCCTGATGTGCTTTATATTGTCTCTTTATGTGGAGAGTTGTTGTAAAAAAAAAACATTAACACGAAACTAACTGCTGTTAAAGATGCAACAGTTAAACCAGATCCAGGATTTAACGTAATTTCCTTAAACAGAAATCCTGGCAGGCATCCCATAATGCAACGGCCAGCCCCAGCGACGCCCTCTGCTCACCGCAGCAGCTGGCTGATGTTGCATCAGAGAGCCGGCCGCTCACAGCCAGGCCTCCGACAGAGGGTCCTCAAGCTGCCGCTCCATCATCCATCCCATAAACTATTTCACAGCTCCTGAGAGTAGGAGATGGAGGGAGACTGAGAGCAGAAAATAAAAGAGATGAAATAAAGAGGGGGGGGGGGCAGAGGGAGAGAGGAGAACAGCCAATGTGACCAGATGAGCTCTCTCTGCACTGCAGCACAGCAGAGGGGCTGATTCATCCATCAGCTGACTGGGGGGTTCATCATTAGCAAATGAGACCTAACTTACAACAGAAAACATTTTTTTCTCCTAGTCCCCCTCCACCCCTAACAACATTCACATTATCAAATCTATGTTTATCGCCACTTAATGCAGCAATACCACCTCTGCCGTTTCACAATAAAGTTCATATTAGTTTAACTTGAAATTGGTATTTCATACTTGCCGATTAAGATGGGGCTTATGGATGGATGGATGGATGGATGGATGGATGGATGGATGGATGGATGGATGGATGGATGGATGGATGGATGGATGGATGGATGGATGGATGGATGGATGGATGGATGGATGGATGGATGGATGGATGGATGGATATGCAGCTCTGCTGGCAGGCTAACATATTTTCTGACATACAATTTAAATTAACATAAAATATACAGTGAACATAATAACACATAAATGGACAAGTGTTAACTGTTTCTTTATATGATATATTTTTTTAAAGGAGTTATACCCTTGTGTGTTTCAACTGTACTTTGACATTTTAAAATAAACATCTTTATCAAATATTAATTTAAAAAACTATATTCTCCCATGACACTACATCATTCCGCTTCACAACAACAATCTTGTTTGTTTTTTTTGTCCTTTCTTTCCTCCAAGTTTACTTCTGTTTGCTGATACAAAATAATAAAGTCTGTAGTTCATAAACGTATGTGGATGAAGGTTTGTTCAGAAACAGCCTTGGTGTGCCTCAAGGATCCGCGCTAGACCCTTTATTGTTCACAATAACAATATAGTAAAGATCTTTCACAGCATTGTTATGGCATACGACTACAGCGATACGAGATTACCACGGTTTTATGTGCCTGTGCAACATCTTTTGGTGATATTAGACATTAAAGGGAAAGTTCGTTTTTTTACAACCTGGACCTTATTTCTGGCATTTTTTATGGTCGTATACTCACCCAGGCAAGTTTGGTGTCATTTGGAGTCCTTCGGAAGATATTAGGGGTTTTTTTGCGAGTCGCTTCTCCATATAATGGTAGCGCATGAGGGTACAGCGGGACACAGACGATGCAGCGTCTAAATAACACATGATTGCCGCGAAACTCTTCATTTCTTTTATGAATCACTAGATCTGCTTCCAGGACCTGTTGTCTACATCCGGGGCTGTGTGTGTAACAAATAAATCAGTTTGTAAACAAGACCTCTGAACTCATGACATCATCTCTGTGCGCGCATCGCAGACACAGCTCTGTGTACAGCTGGAGTTCGCTACTGTTAGTTTACTGATAGTTATTTGAAACATGTCTGAATATTTGTCAAATTCTGAGGTTGTGGACGACGACTTTGAATATGATGGACGTCCTTACCGTTTTGAGCCGGAGTATACGGCTGAAGAGCTCACTGAACGGAGGACAGAGTGTGCGCACAGAGATGACGTCATGCAGGTCAGAGGTCTTGTTTACAAACGGATTTATTTGTTACACACACAGCCCCGGATGTAGACAACAGGTCCTGGAAGCAGATCTAGTGATTCATAAAAGAAATGAAGAGTTTCGCGGCAATCATGTGTTATTTAGACGCTGCATCGTCTGTGTCCCGCTGTGCCCCCATTCACTACCATTATAAGGAGAAGCGGCTCGCAAAAAAACCCCTAATATCTTCCGAAGGACTCCAAATGACACCAAACTTGCCTGGGTGAGTATACGACCATAAAAAATGAAAATAAGGTCCAGGTTGTAAAAAAACGAACTTTCCCTTTAATCTCAATTTCAAAAAATACTGTGTATCAAGAAAATTACAATTTGAGTCTAGAGATGCAGCCAATATGTTTATACGTAACGCACACATTTATATTTTATTTAAATAACGAAATCATGAATGTTGATACCTTGAAATTACAAGCAGAAAAAGATTAAACTAGAGGCCAACCAGCTGTTAAAGACATGTGACATGTTCATAAATGTGTAAAATTGTCACACATAACTTGCCGAAGAGTGTACTGTACATCAAGGGGGGCAGGAGACTTGATTAAAGATGTCCTTCCTGGGATGGCACCGCCTCTGTGAGTGAGATCCAGGTGAGGGTGTGAAGATGGACCGAGTCGATGCATCGAGAGGAACCAGCTGGATCTTCACTTCTGTCCCGTTTCCCACCGTCGCATTGAATGACACAAACACCGCAAAAGATGCTGGATGCAAGAGGACTGTCATCGGAGCTCACGTGCACACATGCGTAGATGCGTGTCGTATCTACCGACATATATCCGATGGAAGATTGACGTCTTCAGCCCCCTCGTGCCAGACAGGACGAGTCGTTGGACATGAACATTCCCCATATTATTCTGAGTGTTGGATAAACACACTGGTCATCTCTAATGCCGCCACCACGGAAACCACATTTGTCCCGTTTCAAAGTAAAACTATTTCTATTAAAGTAGCAACAAGCTAAAACGGATAAGTATTTTATGATTGACATAAGGTGGGGGTGTCCCAGCCAGCTGGGTGCATGTGCAGCAAAGTGCATGTGCAGCTGAGTGCATGTGCAGCAAAGTGCATGTGCAGCTGAGTGCATGTGCAGCAAAGTGCATGTGCAGCAAAGTGCATGTGCAGCGAGACTTAATTAGAATAATGTACACAAATATTTCATGAGGAGCAGACTTGCAGCTGCGGGACGTTAACTTTAGTTCAGCGGTCGGCAGATGAACGTTTAGGGTTTATTTTATTCATGTCAACAGACAACTGCTGTAAGACAAAGACTACAAATCCACCTTTTACCTTTTACGTCCTCCAGCTTCCCACAAAACAGTTGATTAGAGTCACTTTTTCAAAAGCAGGATGTAAATGGAGAGGGAGAGAGATGAAAGATCTGCGTGTTGGTTGGTCTGCTGCACCAGAAGAAAACCAGTAGACAGAATCAAATGTTAATACAAGCTTTATTATATCATGACCAATGTTGTTGGGCCGGATGTACACTTTTCTCCAACCACAGAGGTAGGAGAGAAATACACACGGTGGTCATCGATCCAGTCGTGTGTATACTGTCATCTACTATTGTACGTGAACCTGTCTGTCGAGCAACTGCGCGGAAAGACACCCAAAGATGTCCTTAAGCCTTATATCGCTGATGATTGCTTCCTACTTGAGGACTCAACCAGGAAAAGATGTAAGACAACTAAAACGTTAAGAAAAACAGGATGGGACCCATGAGTTTAAAAAAATCTGTTTCTCTTCAATGTCTTCACCTAAAGAAGTCAGAAAACAGCTGAATAATCTAAACAGTCTAATCATCAAAAAACAGGATGTGGTCCTGCTCCGAGAGCAGCCACCAGTGCAGAGTCTTATAGACCAGGGGTCTGCAACCTGCGGCTCCCTTTGGCCTTGAAAAACAATGCCATCTAATTTTAAAATAAAACTTTTTTACATTTCTAATTTGTCAACGAAAATATACGTCAGTCGCATAACGTCATCAGCCATATTCATTTTCCTTCATCGCCATGATGCCGGCTCACCTTCGTGCTTGATATGTGGCGAGAAGATATCGAACAACAACAAATGTAACGTTGAAAGACACTTCCAAAACAAGCACTCTGCATTTGCCAAAAAATACCCAACCGAACCCGAACTGCTACGAAAAGCTGAAGAGAGCAAACTATCTTTCAAGAAGTGGATTACTTCCCAACAGTCAACTAGCACTGCTGGTGTTGTGGCGGCTCTGGAGGTCGTAAAGAGGGCAAAGCCGTCCACAGACGGAGAATATCTGAAAGATTTGTTCATAAAAATATCAGAGCATCTATTCTTTTATTCATCTATTATTATTATTTATTATTCATATTAAAGTTGGGGTAGTTTTTATTTTACTTTTACACAAATATAGACTTAAACAGGCCTACACTTCACAGTTTAATTTATTTCAAAGTTGATGTTATATTTAGTGCTTGTAACAGCTAAAATAAATAAAAGATGAAAACTTTTAAAATCCCTGTTACTTTTTGCGCTCCCAACAATTTGTATTTTGTAGAAGTGGGTGCAAACTGGCTCTTTTGATAATAAAGGTTGCAGACCCCTGTTATAGAAAAACCCTTCAAACCTTTAAACTATTTCATAAAATCCTAACAGAGAGATATTGAAAAAGTGTAAACAAAGGACCTAACAAGCTGCCTTGTGCATCATCCCTTCCTGTTACGGCTTCATCTTGTTCCTTCGTCCTGTTTTTCCTGGGAAGTCATTGGTAAAACAACCCAAGGATCGTTGGAGTTTCATCGAGGAGGAAATGAGGTGCTGGATCAGATGAAACACTGTGTCTGAGCTGAGCGGTTCCTGTCCTGGGGGGCCGCTGTCCGGCATGTCTCAGACACCTGATTCAAACTAATGGATCATCATCATCATCATCATCATCATCAGCTTGTCATCAGGGTCTGCTCACATCAGCTGTAGGAGGGCGTGTTGACGCATGGAAACGTCTAAAACCTGCAGGACCAGCGCCGCCCCGCCCTCATAACAAGGTCATGTTCTACTCCGTTATTAGAAAGCAATAATGGTGCACCAGTACGGAGCACTGTTATCTTAGCAGGTCTTTTGAGTTATATTTTAAATATTTAGGCAAACATTTGTACTTTTCCTTTTGAGTCGTTTTCTAATTTTCTGCCCGTTACCTCTAACATTTGCTCATTTCAGAGGCTGATAATCGCTCAGTCTCCAGCGAGCCAGCCGGCGCTATCTGTCCGTTCTTTTGCCGCCCTTATCTGTCCGCCGCTTGCCATGTCGGCCCTGCTACGAACGCAGGAAGTCAATTAACTCCGGCAACGTTATTAAAAGCCTGACCTCGCCGTCGCCGTTATCGCCAAGATCCCGAGGATGACAAGTCGGACGGCGCCTTTCGCTTGTGAGCTCTGTGAAAGTTCATGCCTGGCAAGGCAAAGGGGAGTTTATTTGTATAGTAGCAAGGTGATTAAAAGATGCTTTTTATCAGGAAAACATGAAAAATAAAGAGAGAAAGAAAAGATTATGAGCTACAATGTTGGTTAGACTTAAGTTAAGTTTACGTTGCGTGATTCCAGGCCCTGCAGGGCCCAAACTTCAGGCCCCTTCGTCTATGAACTTCTTCTGGAGTAGAATTAAAATCCTCTTTTCTTCAACAAAGATGTTCTCTCTTGGTGTTTGATGGCGGTCACACTTCAGGGGTCAAGCGCCAACGTTTTCCTTTCATTTGCCGTTTGTATGCATCTCAACCAAGACGGTCTTAACCCAAATTTACGTTCTTATCTGCAGCGTTTTTGCGCTTCCAGTCAGTCACAAACATTTGCTCTGCGAATGCTAAAATCCTCGCCTGATGCTCTTTAATGATAACGTCCACTGCGCTGATCCGGTCTTACCCCCACTGCCGCCGACCTTTCCTCAGCCTCCTCATCGGAGGGCCGTCACCACCCGGATGATCACATTTTATCCATCAGAGGAGAGTGCAGGCCCGGGATATTTAAGGATTTACGTTCCATTAATAACGCTCGTCTCAAATAGCTTTGCCTTTACATAAAACACAGCCCCTACCAGCCCCGGGACTTAACACAAAATGTACTCCACAAACGATAGACTGGAAGTGGTCGGTGTGCTGCCGAACTCCTTCTGTGGGAAGAGAGGAGGTGAAGGGTAACAAATCCTCCACCATCGTGGTCATGAAGTATTTATCAAACGCTCCCATCCACCTTGGGTTGTCTGAACTTGTTCTCTGACAGCTAACAAACCCCAAACTGCATGAAGTTCACCTGCACAAGGTAATCATAATAAATAAAACACTTTAGCTTTCTATAAACTGATAATTACTTGATTCATTTGTAGTTTTTGGGCTCAACATTCACGTTAACCTGATTTTATCTGAAGGGTTCGGAGCATGTGTTACACAACTGCAGTTTACGGGCTTATGTTTACAGGATTGGATGTCATGGGTCGGGATTAATCCCTGTTCGTTAGTTCAGACAAGTCTGGATTAGATGTGGATAATGAGTGCATGATGCAACAATAACGTGAGAAGCTTTCACTATCTGATCGTTTCTTCTCCAATATGAGCATTAAGACGCCGTCTGAGCCGATAAGAGAGAAGATGGCTGTGAATCTTACAGAGACTGTACGAAGCTCTACGACCCCGGTAATTAGACGTGAGCTGGATGATACGAGTCAATCTGCCTTTTGCTGCTGAGCATCTAGAGGAGTTTTGAGATTGGACCCCGCTATTAACACGTGTCCCCTCGGGCCTGAAGGCGGGTTGGGCGTTATCCGCATATCATGACGTCACCTGTGCGGACGTGTAGAAACTCCCTACATCAGCAAGATTTATCGTTGTCAGACGTAAATAAATACATTTGTAGTTTTCAAAACGAGGATGTATGAACATCTGCATGTTGCTTCCTGCAAAGACCCGGTTTGTCCTTTTTGTGGCCACTTGGACCATCATCCTTTGTGGTTCTGGACATACGCCAGTTTATGGCGTCCAAGGCTGCGAAGCCTAGTAGCTCTGGAATCTCCTCGTCTCCCCAGTTACTCATCTAGCAAATATAGGTCCGGCCTGTGACGTCCTGCTCCTGTTACTCTCATCAGCTGTTTCCTTATTTTATAAAATACTAATAAATGAATAAAAACCTCCCTGGTGGGCTGTACTCAGGTTACCTGATCAACAAACCCCTCCCACGACCCGCCACCCTGGTTAGTTCGGTTTACACTAGACCTGATCTGCGATTGAGAGGCGGGTTATTCGCGAGGTACTGATGGGTCTGATGGTGACCCAAAGTACGGGACAGCTAGAAGGAATGGGGGGAAATACGTTTAAAATTGAGAACTTATAATAAAAAGGAAAAGAGGAAAATGTGAAAATATGTGAACTGCCGGTCGGGAGTTTGGATACACTTTCTCATCCAGGTCAATAGGGGGGGGGGGTGTCCAGGCTCTTGACTGGTAGGAAACAAAGCAAATTAAAAAACAAATTAAAAGGGAATAAGAAACAAAAAAAACACAAACAAATGGATGTATTTAAACCGGTTTGGTATAATCTAATCTGAAGTGGTTAAAAAAAAAATCTCCTAGAAAATCACCTCCCATACAGATATTATGAAACATGTTGTTCTTTTTCTGTACCTGGCTGCAAAAATGTTTGAAAATTTGAATGTATATTAAGATCATTTTTCTCAGGGGAGCCCAACATGGCGTCTCTATTTGACCAGGCAGCAGCTCATGCCTGGTCCGTGTGACAGGAGGGACCCCTGGGTAATAAAGCGTCGGCAATAAAGACCCATTACCTCAGGCAGGGTGGGCTGGGGGGGCTTTCAGGGAGGATGGTGTTAGATGCCGAGCTGAAATCAACAAGGGGCCAGCGTAGCTGTCGAAAAGCAAGAAATGTGCTAAGTCCTTGTGGCTGCAGCAGTGGTGACCCTGTTGAGACAGAGTCCTGTCTGTATTTTGGATGCTGATGGGAGGAATTTAAGATTTAAGAGTTACTCTTGGAGAAAGGAACGTGAGACGGGCAGAAGGAGATAAACAAAACGGACAAAAACATGAAAAGTACCAGAGTCAGCGCCCCGCCGGGCCATCTCAGATCATCAATTCTAGAAATATTAGTTAGAGCAGTGGTTCCCAAACTGGGGGGCGCACACCCTAGGGGGCTATTGCAGGGGGGGCGCAGCGAGGTTGGAAGGTAGATTAATTTAAAAAAAAATAAAAAATCTTTTTTTTTTAAGATTTTTTATTTCTCCAACCCTTTTGCTGAAATGAATGCGTTGTTGCGTCTGAAATGAATGCGTCGTTGGTTGCCAGGACTCATCGACATGGCAACCAAGCAGGCCAGATGTGACAGGAACATGATCTGTTGGCAGTCTTGAGTCAACAACGTTGAGTCAACAACACATGCTGCGCTCCTTGAGAGAGATCGGGCCGTCCGGACCTTTTAGACGTCGCCGCCTCACCTTCGACATGAATCTCTGACCGTCGACATTGTTTTGTGATGAAAGTGATGTAAAAGAAGAATGGACCGACATTCTTCAACAATGATGCAATTCTGCACTGAAAAAAATGAAAACATGTTCCTACAAACAGAAGCCCGGCTCAGAAAGGAGCCTGGAGACACCTGCGTGAACATGATGAGGCCTGCGTGTCGCCGAGGTGCGATATGCGACTGCTCGTCCATGAAGCAGCAATGTGGGTCAAAGTGATGAGCTCAATTCCCCGGCCCAGCTTTGATCAAGCAGAGCAAGCGTTTCTCATCTGAGCTCCGAGCAATCACTTGCGACTCCCTGGAGCTGAGGCATGTTGACACCGCACGAGCTAGGTGGAATGGAAATGACCTCTTTGGCCAACGCTGCCTCTGTGCAGATAGACACATCAATAACGGCCGTCTGCGGCGGCCGGTGCAGCAGCAAGTGTAAAATCAGCAGACTGTAAATACAAGCCGGGGCTGCAGGACTCAGCTTCCCTCTGGAGCAAGTACTTAACCCATACCTGGGAAATGTTACGCCACCCGCTATCCCACCAGCCCAACCGAGGTCCAATATTACATTTTAACACGGATTTACAAGAAATCTAAAATATCTACAGTACCTGTCAACCACTTACTACAAGTATGTGCTCAGAATCTGACAGTTCTACCTTTGTTGACACTGAGATGCTGCAGACATTCCTATGTATGTAAATCCTATAATAGAGCCTCAATGAAAACACAAAAGGGGAATTAAAGCACACTGATTTATTTTAAATATTTTCAGTTTATATACACATAGATTGTCTTCAAGTGAAACATTTACTTTTTCACTCATGTGTCTCTCTGGTGCTGCTGACGGACATCGTTTCTTCCCCCGTGAGAGACACTAACATCGCAGTTACAAATCTTTCAGAATGCCCAACTGAGCCCCGTCCTGCTCCTCTTTAAGAAAGTAACTTCGGTTTCCCATTTTTAGAGATATTTACACGAAGTCTTTGCTTTTTGGGCAGAAATGTTTTCTCTCTCATTACATCCATCCATCTCTGATTTGTTGTTCCGAGTTTGTTCCCGTTGTTGCCACTAACCTTATGAGAACTGCCACCCAGGCTACAGCAGGTGGCAGTTCTCATGAGACTAGTGACAATTCAGTTTGCTGTTTAAAAATTATTATATTATAAAACGGGAAATTTATGGGAAAATACTAATACGGGAGGACGGCAAGAAAGAGGGGTAAAGTACGGTGGTTTCCCAGCCAAAACAGGAGACTTGACAGGGGCATGCTTTGTTTTCTAGTATTGATGTTTTGTTTTTAATTAATGAATGCTCCAAATCATTGTCATATAAAGGTAGTAATGCATCCCTGAATGTCATGGACAGCATATTGCCTTCTCATGGTCTTAGAGGAACGGTTTTATTTAGATTTATTAGGTAATCCAGGTGGCTTGTGTCGATTGTGTGACTTTGGGAGAAAATTAGTCGTTATTCATTCTTCATCGACATAACTGTTGTCTCGGTCTCAGAATAACAGCAGAAAAGTGAAATGCCACTTCGACAGGTCTGACATTTTAAATTGGAAACTGGATAAAAGTTTGCACCTCATTCAGACCTTCGGTAGACGGTGACTTGAAAGTAAATGAGATTAGCGATGCGACAGAAGCGCAGAGGACCAATTTAGCTGACGGTGAATCAAAGATGTAATTAAAAAAAGAAGAAGAGGATACTTTCATTTTAGACACATTCGCAAGAGATGTGTTGCGTTTGCCGAGGAAAACATCATGGTTAATCTAAACTGTGCTCTTGAGACCTCAATGAGTGCCAAGCCCCCCAAAAAAACACAAGAACACAAGGTCGGCCTGTCAGATTTAGAGCACATAATTGTAATTTAGAAATGTCTGACAAGTAGATATTTTCGTTTTTGTAAATCTCTCTTAAAATGTAAGATACTGGACCTCAGTTGGACTGGTGGGACATCGGGTGGTGGAAAATTTCCCTTATTTTTAAATCCAAAACTTGACAGGTATGGTCCAGGGTGGAGCCCTGCCTCTCGCCTGTGATGAGCTGGGAGAGGCTCCAGCAGACCCCCGTGACCCTGCAAAGTAGAAAGCGGTATAGAAAACGTATGGATGTTTTCTGTACTGTCGACGTATTTCTGATTGCTTGGTTAAATCCGTAAGACCGATCCAGAATTCCCCGGTACGTGTTTTTAACTCACAGAGGTTGTTTAAATATGGCGGTTGCATAGTTGTGGTTGGTTACCATCATCACGGTCCCCACCCTGATGTGGCGGTTCTAGCATCTGGCCCTGCAGTGAGGTTTAGGGGTCAGCGTAGCTGCAGTTTTCTTGGCACCGAGTCGGTGCTTTCCTCACAGCCGGCAGTCAGAAAACAGAAAACATCACCGGACTAGTGCTGGAACCTCTCTGGTCCGAAAGCACTAATTCTGCTCTTACCTTGTTGTGTATACATCTTCAGGAACAGATAATAATAGTCTTGAATGGGGGTTTATACGTACTCTCCAGGAGTATAGCGGCTGCTTTTATCGTGATAAATTGGATTATTTTCCAAAGCAGCACCTCAGTACATCATTTATTTTAATCATAGATGATGCTAATGATGCAGGGGACAAGTAGCTGCGATTACTACTCGACTAAATTAGTTACTAACCACACGCATAATCACGTCAGGTGCTAGACCTTATAATCTCCTGTGGATTTCCAGTATCGTAAGAATCTGTGATGCTCATATTTTAGACCACTTCCTAGTCATATTTGAGTTTCAGCTTCTTTTCCTGCAGCCACGTCTCTGACTCCAGCCTGCGGCCGTCGCATTTTCACATCTTCTACAGCTGAACGAGGTTTTTCACCCAGGACAAACTCAGACCTGCAACAGCTAAGCCAGACCCCCGAGTCAATGACACCACCCGTGCTTCCCCCGGTCTCTGGCTGGTGCCCATTAGCACAAGATGCAGAGTTTATGCTCAGAGCTTTCAATTTTTCACAAAAGCCTCAGAGTGTGATTATATATAAATAATGAACATGGCATATAAAAGGAGGGTGGAATGTCCTTCCCACAGAACTTATTCTATGTACAAATCCTCATACATTCTCATGCTTGTCAAAGCGCTGGTTACTAAGTAAGCAAGTTTGCACACATTGTTGAGTATTATGTGAGTGTGTGTATGTGTCTGGTTATGAGTGTGGTTGAGGATGAGGATGATTGTTATCTGTGTATTGTATGTGTATGTGTTTGAATGTGTGATGAGATTGAGAGAGAGTGTATGTGCTGTTGGTCTCTATTGTGCACTTTATGATTTGGCGCTCTTGTTTCCTTGCTTTTATTCATTAGTGCATTCTGTCAAATTTTTAAATATTATGGTTATTATGTCTTATTTCAATTAATCTTAATATTGTATCTGCTTAGCACTTTACCTGCCCAGGGACTACAGGCGGAAATTAGCAATTGTTGCTATAACCTGGCTCAAAGCCTCTCTTCTTGTTTTACAAGATTAATGTTTTTTTTGTGCATTATTCCTGTTTTAAATAAATAAATTCAATCAATCAAACCAATTGTGTGAACCATTTTTCTCACCGGTCTGTGTACCATCGTCCAGCATCTCGGTTATTAATGCAGCTAGTGCCACCTGGTGGCACGTAACAGTATTACTATTGATCAGTAAAGCAGCTGGCTGTTTGGGACGGTGGTCAGTGTTTGGTGAGCATGTGGGGATGAACCTGCAGCAGGTATGTGCTGTTTGGACTTGAAACTGTTTTGATTTATAGAAAAGTAAATAACAAATTATCAAAGTAACTCACGTAAACCCACCTGTTCAAACTCTCAAAACCTCATTTTAATCCCCCCCTCTAGGCTACTGCTGATTCCTGATTTGATAGCATTTATATTGTTGTCCTTTTTTAATAGATGTGTGCACTGTAAAGGTGACCTTGAGTGCCCTGAAAGGCACCTTAAATAAATGTATTTAATGTATTTATTATTATTATTATCAGTTGCACTGTTTCCTGATGTTCTTTTATTTTGTGGATAGGATGTTGTGTTTTTGTTAAATCCACCCAAAGTTGTTTTTTTTTTCTTTTGGGGGGTATTTGTCACGGTGTGGTTGTTGAGGACCGAAATGCAGGAGAGCAGGAGGCGGTAAAAAGGCAGGATTTATTTGAGCAAAAACCAAACTAAAAGCGCTGCAGAGCAGGATTAACAAAAACACGAGCGCAAAATCCAAAAACCTGACAGGACACATGGAGGAAGGAAACAGTACGGACCAACAGGAAGCAGGGAAAGATAAGACTAGATATACACAGGGGATAACGAGACACAGGTGCGGACAATCAGGGCAGATGGAACACAGGAGGGGCAGAACTGAAAACTCAAAACTGTGGGAAATGTCAAAACCCTGACAGTATTGTTAAAGTGAACTCATTTTAAACTTTTCTTTTTCTTGATAGTTTTAAAGTTTTGCATTGTAATCAGAAGTCTTAACGAATACCGCTAGACATTTTAAAAAACATTTTAAAAGATGACGTTAGAATAAGAAATCACAGTAAAAGATACACTTAAGACATAAAAGATTTAGAAAATTAAAATTTCAAAATGTTAACCAGTGTGAAGGAATAATATATTGTAATGTTGTGTATGTTCTTTTTTTTAATAAAGTGAAATAATGATTAGAATGTTAGCTGTTAGCTTTAATGTTAAACAGGCATTTTACGATATAAAGTTGGAAAAACACCACAGTTAGTGAAATAATCTACTCCACCTGGTGAATATAGTTATTTTTTTTTAAAGGAAGAAAATCTAGGAAATAAAGTCTTTGCTTACTAACAAATCGTTGTATTTTGTTTTTATTTACATTTTACACAATTTCCCTACTTCAACCGAATCCGGTTTGTAGAATGCATATTTATTCTACACATATTTACAGCATTGGAAAACGTTCAGAATGTTTGTGTCATGTTTGTCCTCCTACAGAAACCATATTAAAACAAAAAATATATTTCTCTCCCTCATCTATTTCCATTTTCAAACATTTTTGAAAAAGCTCCAGGGAGCCACTAGGGCGTCGCTAAAGAGCCGCATGCAGCTCTAGAGCTGCGGGTTGCCGACCCCTGCTTTAAACGATCTGGAGGTGACGGAAAACCTGTTACCTCTGAAACACTGGGAGGCCAGGAGGACAGCGATTTAACACCCCAAGACTTGAGTTCAGCCCCAGAACTAGAGAATCCCTTCAAACATGACTTATAACAGGGGTAGGCAATTCCGGTCCTCGAGGGCCGGTGTCCTGCATGTCTTAGATGTTACCCTGCTTCAGCACACCGTGATAAAAGTACCTGTGTCATTAACAGAATTGTGCAGCCCTGGATGACAAGCTGATGACGATGATTAATTAGAATCAGGTGTGTTAAAGCAGGGAAACATCTAAAACATGCAGGACACCGGCCCTCGAGGACCGGAATTGCCTACCCCTGACTTATAACCAGTGTTATGTGTGGCCAGGTATGGGTTGCTCCACACCTGCAGCTGTAGGTGTGTGTGTTAATGCTGCTGTCTTCTCCCCCTCTCCTTCCTCTTGGTTCCCTTCTCCACAGGCTGGCAGTCAGTTAGCAATCAGGAGGTTGGGGATAAAGAGGAGGAGGAAGCAGCAGTAGCAGGGGAAGGTTTTCTTATTTAAGTTTGTTATTTTAGTTTGAGTTGGAGATTGCCGGTAGTCCTGTTTTGTCGGTTTGTTTTAGGTTATAGGTTTACCTGGTTTTTCTTATTTAGTGGGCAAAGTGCATGGTTCGATGGCCCATCGCGTGGCTGGCCCCGTGCTCAACCCCTCTTTTGTTCTTTTTGGCCGGGATTTCCATCTCCTTTCGGTTCATTACTTTTGGGTTAACCTTTTCCTTGTTTATTTTCTCCCCAGCAGTTAAAAAAAAAAAAAAAAAATCAATGAAATTTATTTTCAACCCTTGAAATGTTTGTGTGGCGTCCTTAATATGTTGTGGTCACATTGAGCCTAATCTTTTTCACTTTTATGAGGCCGTAACTGTTATGGATCGTTTTCTCTGAACCCAATCGCACAACACCAAACAGGGTTAAACTTAGCCAAAACCAGGCGTAGTTTAATGAAAACAATTCAAAATTCTCAGGAAACACAAAAGTCAAACATAAACATTAACTCTCCTCACAGGAACAGGGGGACAGGTGGAGGTGGACGTGGACAGGTGGAGGTGGACGGAGGGGGACAGGCGGAGGTGATTTTATTCCTGTAAGAACAGAATAAAACTCTGGATCAATACTTTTCACAATAATCAATGAAAAAACAAACGAATCAGCAGAACCGGAGTTCCCGGTCAACGTGGTTCCCAGGTTCAGTACCTGCTCAGGTCCCTGCCGGTCCGCTAGCTCCAACCTGGACATGGCCTCTGTTACCTGGATCCTCTCCGTCAGTCTAAACACATTCAGCCACAAGACAAACTTCTGTCATCTGCTGAGCAAAGAACTCAGAGTTCCTGCTTTCTAGAGTCATGTGATGTGTAATAGTTCCTGCTTATTCTCTTTATTTATTTATTTAGTCTAAACCTCTGACCTCCGTCGATCCTCAGACTGGATCCAGGTCTGGATGTCCTCCGACAGCCTAGCTTGCACCGCTTGTCCTCTTGGGCTGGAAAAGATGCTGGACTTCTTGGTGCGAGGGAACAGGCTCATCAGATATGCAGGGACCTGCGGAGCAGAACCAGAGACCCGGAACCCCTCAGAGACAGCCTCAGTGTTTCAGGAGGCCCTAGTGGTCAGATGTGGACCTGCAGATCTGGATCTGAACCCTGGGGGTCTGTAGAGGACCTGCAGGTCTGGATCTGGACCCTGGGGGTCTGTAGAGGACCTGCAGGTCTGGATCTGGACCCTGGGGGTCTATAGAGGACCTGCAGGTCTGGATCTGGACCCTGGGGGTCTGTAGAGGACCTGCAGGTCTGGATCTGGACCCTGGGGGTCTATAGAGGACCTGCAGGTCTGGATCTGGACCCTGGGGGTCTGTAGAGGACCTGCAGGTCTGGATCTGGACCCTAGTGGTCTGTAGAGGACCTGCAGGTCTTGAACATGTAGTTGTTGATGAACTAACTAACTTCTTGAATCCTTTGGTTTCATTAAGGAAATACGTATGGGTACTCAGGGATATTTGGGGGTACTTGGGGACATCTAGGGGTACTATAGGGTATCTAGGGGTACTAGGGGGTACTTGCAGGCTGTGTAACATCAGGCTCAACAGGACGGACGTCCACTCTGACCTCGTCCCCGCTGGGGTCCAGGACCAGCAAGCAGATCAGGTCCTCCCTGGCCCCGTTCACGTCCTGGATCTTGCGACGGGCCTTCAGCCGGTTCTCATAGTAGCGGCTAGCGCTGGGGTTGTAGCGTAGCGCCTGTGAGAACATGTCCACCGCCTCCTGGAAGCATCTGCACACAGGGACACGGGGGTCAAACCCTCGGGGGTCAAACCCTCGGTCAGCGGGTTTGGTTCTGCGTCTGGGCCGGTCCGGTTCTGACCTGTCCTCGAAGGAGAAGGTTCCCAGCATGTTGTGGATGACGGCCAGGCGGTTCCGGACCGCAGGATCCCCAGAACCCACGATCTCCTCGGCCTGCTGGTAGTCGGCCAGAGCGAAGCACCAGTCCCCCAGTCTGAAGAAACAATCTGACACAAGCACGGGAACCATCAGAGTCCAGAACCAGGACCAGGTCCTGGTCCAGGCCCTGGTCCAGACCCACCTCCCCGGTGCAGGTACACGCTGGGCTGGTTCCTGTCCTGGTCCAGGGCCCGGTTCAGCAGCTGCATGGCCTCAGTGTAACGCTCCTCGGTGAAGCTCAGGACTGCCATGTCGTTGTAGGTCAGCGCTGTCTGCTGGTGGAGCTCCTCCAGGTCCGATCCGGCCCCAGCCGGACCCGGGTCCTGGTTGAGGAGCTGGGCGGCCCGGTCCAGGTCCTCCAGGGCGGCGGGGAAGTCCCTCAGGCGCCGGAGCAGGGTCCCCCTGGAGGACAGGAACATCAGGCTGGAGGTAAAGATCGTGAATTGAAGATTTATTTTGTACGAGTATAAGGGCCAAACTAAGACAAAAAAAAATTGGAAATTATGAGAATAAAGTTGTAAAATTATGAGAATAAAGTCGTAATATTATGGGAATAAAGTCATAATGTTGCAAGAATAAAGTTGTAATATTATGAGAATAAAGTCGTAACATATATATATATATGTATATATATATATATATATATATATATATATATATATATATATATATATATATACATATATATATACTCACTCATCACTCATCTTCTCCCGCTTTATCCGTTACCGGGTCGCGGGGGCAGCAGCCTCAGCAGGGATGCCCAGACTTCCTTCACCCCAGACACCTCCTCCAGCTCTTCCGGGGGGAGTCCGAGGCGTTCCCAGGCCAGCCGAGATTGTCTCTCCAGCGTGTCCTGGGTCTTCCCCGGGGTCTCCTCCCGGTGGGACATGCCTGGAACACCTCCCTAGGGAGGCGTCCAGGAGGCATCCGGTACAGATGCCCAAGCCACCTCAGCTGACTCCTCTCAATGTGGAGGAGCAGCGACTCGACTCCGAGCTCCTCCCGGGTGACCGAACTCCTCACCCTATCTCTAAGGGAGCGTCCAGCCACCCTGCGGAGGAAACTCATCTCGGCCGCTTGTATCCGCGATCTTGTCCTTTCGGTCACTACCCAAAGTTCATGACCATAGGTGAGGGTAGGGGCGTAGATTGACCGGTAAATCGAGAGCTTCGCCTTTCGACTCAGCTCCCTCTTCACCACGACGGTCCAGTACATCGACCGCATTACTGCGGACGCTGCACCGATCCGCCTGTCAATCTCACGCTCCATTGTTCCCTCACTCGTGAACAAGATCCCGAGATACTTGAACTCCTCCACCTGAGGCAGGACTTCTCCACCCACCCGGAGAAGGCATGCCACCCTTTTCCGGTCGAGAACCATGGCCTCGGTCTTGGAGGTGCTGATTCTCATCCCTGCCGCGTCGCACTCGGCCGCAAACCGCCCCAGCACATGCTGGAGGTCCCGGTCTGATGAAGCCAACAGGACAACATCATCTGCAAAAAGCAGAGATGAAATCCTGAGGTTCCCAAACCGGATCCCCTCCGGCCCCTGGCTGCGCCTAGAAATCCTGTCCATAAAAATTATGAACAGGACCGGTGACAAAGGGCAGCCCTGCCGGAGTCCAACATGCACCGGGAACAAGTCTGACTTACTGCCGGCAATGTGAACCAGACTCCTGCTTCGATCATACAGAGACCGGACAGCCCTTAGTAGAGGGCCCCGGACTCCATACTCACTCAGCACCCCCCACAGAATGGCACGAGGGACACGGTCAAATGCCTTCTCCAGATCCACAAAACACATGTAGACTGGTTGGGCAAATTCCCATGAACCCTCGAGCACCCTGCGGAGGGTATAGAGCTGGTCCAGTGTTCCACGACCGGGACGAAAACCGCATTGTTCCTCCTGAATCCGAGGTTCGACTATCGGCCGTAATCTCCTCTCCAGTACCCTGGCGTAGACTTTCCCCGGGAGGCTGAGAAGTGTGATCCCCCTGTAGTTGGAACACACTCTCCGGTCCCCCTTTTTAAACAGAGGGACCACCACCCCGGTTTGCCACCCCAGCGGTACTGTCCCCTTCCTCCATGCAATGTCGCAGAGGCGTGTCAGCCAAGACAGCCCTACGACATCCAGAGACTTGAGGTACTCAGGGCGAATCTCATCCACCCCCGGTGCCCGGCCACCGAGGAGCTTACGAACCACCTCGGTGACCTCGGCTTGGGTGATGGATGAGCACGTCCCCGAGTCCACACTCTCTGCTTCCTCAGTGGAAGGCATGTCAGTCGGGTTAAGGAGATCCTCAAAGTATTCCTTCCACCGTCCGACAATGTCCCCAGTCGAGGTCAACAGCTCCCCACCAGCACCATAAATGGTGCCGGCAGAGTACTGCTTCCCCCTTCTGAGGCGCCGAACGGTCCTCCAGAATTTCCTCGAGGCCGACCGAAAGTCCTCCTCCATGGCCTCCCCGAACTCCTCCCAGACCCGAGTTTTTGCCTCCAAGACTGCCCGAGCCGCGGCCCGCTTGGCCTGCCGGTACCTATCTACTGCGTCAGGAGTCCCACCGGCCAACATAGCCCGGTAGGACTCCTTCTTCAGTCTGACGGCATCCTGTACTTCCGGTGTCCACCACCGGGTTCTAGGATTGCCGCCACGACAGGCACATATATATATATATATATATATATATATATATATATATATATATATATATATATATATATATATATATATATATATATATATATATATATATATACATGTATGTATATGTTTGTAGACAGAAGGCAAGACAGCACTTGGGCAGACCTCACGGATCCACCAACATGTTCCAACGGAGTAGGGTTGAAGTAAACACTTATCCAGTCCTACCCCTGAATCTTACATACATTCTTACATATAATAAGACGAGTTTCAATAAGCTTACTTATAAAACACCCATACCTACTTTAATAACTGTTCAATACAGTGATATAATACTCAATTATATGTATATATAAATATAGTCAAAAACAAAACAAACCAAACAAAAAGAAAACCAAACAAACGCCCAGCATTTAGTTGTGATACTTTGTATGTATGTAATAATGGAAGTAATTATAATGTATAGTATTACATTATCATTATTTTACGATAATACTACTATACCATATACTACTACTATACTATACACTATAATAATATATATATGTATGTAATAATGGAAGTAATTATAATGTATAGTATTACATTATCATTACTTTACAATAATACTACTATACCATATACTACTACTATACTATACACTATAATAATATATATAGGTTGCAAACTTCGCATCGCCTATACTCAGTACTGGAGTTGAGGGGGATGAGGGGGGATGAGGGAGGATGGCATCCCCCCTGAAATAAAATCGGTCAAAATCATCCCCCCTGTAAAACTGCCGTCCTGCCTTTCCATCCCTTATGTCATTTCATCAATGAATGTGGTTTTACTGCTATTTCAACATTTAGAGTCATCACCAGAAAAATAACACCAGAAAAATAACTTATTTGACAATTTTCACCTGTTTCAAGTAAATTTTCACTTGAAATAAGTAGGAAAATCTGCCAGTGGGACAAGATTTATCTTCTCATTACAAGCAAAAAAAATCTTGTTCCACTGGCAGATTTTTCTATTTTCTTCTATTTTAAGTGAAAATCTACTTGAAACAGGTGAAAATGTTTTTTTCCAGTGATGAGTCTTGTTTTAAGTGTAATGAGATTTTTTTACTAAAATGAGACATTTTAACTAGAAATAAGACAAATATTCTTTTTAAGATTTTGAGTTTTTGCAGTGATCCATTTTACTTATCCTGTGAAGGACAGAGTCATATTGATAAGTTCAGAAAACTGTTTTTTATTTTTGTGTTTTGATGTATTTGATGTAAGCCCAGTGGATATTTAAAGCTTACAGAAGGCTGCATTTAACTGCTGCTATGTCATTCCTGCAGTATTTCTGTAGGTGTTTTGGTCAGTGCCATTATTTGTGATATATTATATTATTTGTAATCAGCACAAATTATCTGTCCCCATATGATAAAATCCACCATCCCCCCTGATTTTTTTTTTACAACTCGAGTACTGCGTATAATACAACTCAATATATCCATATACATACCTAGATATAACATATCTATATCCATAATATACATCTATATATCTATATATATTATTAAATGTACATATGTACATGTTTATTCGCATCTGTATTTTGAATAAAAGGTTTCCTTGTATCTTTCTTTTGAGTTTGTTTTAAATCCACCTGGATCCACCTGCACCCACCTGGATCCACCTGGATCCACCTGGACCCACCTGGACCAACCTGGATCCACCTGGACCCACCTGAACAGGTACAGCCGCCCGTCCTGCGGGTCCCAGTCCACCGCCACGTTCAGCGCGGTGACGGCCAGCCGCAGCTCCCCGCGCAGCGCCGCCTCCACCGCCATCCCCCGCTTGTCCTGGGCGTCCACCCGCAGCTGCCGCAGCAGCGCCGCCGCCTCCGGGTGGGCGGGTTCCAGGGCCCGGGCCGAGTCCAGGTCCTGGTGACACAGAACCGGCTGGACACGAGAAAACACCGTCAGGGTCTGCGGGTGCGCCAGGTCCAGAAAAACCACCTACTCGAGGTTCCTGACCTGATTCATCAGGTGGTGGAGTCGAGCTCTGGCGAGGTAAAGGTCGGCGGTCGGACTCTCCGCTATCAGGTCGTCCAGCGTCTCCAGACTGTCGTCGTAGCGACCGGCGGACAACAGACAGTTCAGGCTGGAAGGAAGGAACATACGTCAGTAAATCCTTTAAATGATATTTTCTTTTCTTTCTTTTATTCTTTATTTCATTAATTAAAAGAAAAACAAAATATAATAACAACAAGTATCCGGAGACACTGAATATTCACAATATATACAGAATATCGAGTTTCCAACATAAACCAGTGACATCTGCATATAAACAGATTTTTTTTTTCTTTTTTCTTTATTTCATTCATTAAAAGAAAAACAAAACAGTTCAATATAATTACAACAAATCTCTTTCCTTGAATGAAAGGGAACAGAAAGAAGACATACGCTTATTTTATCTGTCCCTTTTTCCTAAGAAATCAGATTTCAATTAATGTAATAATTAAAAAAAAGCAAAAACAACTTACAATTTACACAATTAAAAAAAACACTTTCCAATAAACGTAATTTAATAAAAAACAAACAAACAAAACTACAACAAAGTTATAAAATAACACAAAATAGGTGTCGTCAAACACAGATAGTTTATTTTTTTTTGATTCAGAGAAAAAAAATATGACAATGTTGCTAAAAAGAGAGAGAGAAAAAAGAAAACCCACCTAACAATTATCATGATATTTCTTTGTCAAACTGACTTTTATTATTCTTTAAATGTAATGTATATTGTATATTGTATATTTGGTGTTTGAGCCGTTGGTTTTGTCTTTTCCACGCGAGATGAGGGACTAAAACTACTCCTGTAATCACAAACAGGTCATTGGTGATGGTGACTCGGTCCAACAGCACAATCCGTGAGACGAGCAAAGATGGACAGAACGTGTCCACTTCGTTTACTAATGTGTTTAATGTTTAAAACACTGACTACGTTTCCATGCAGTCAATAACCCTTTTCTAACCGGAATATTAGCAATAACCCGGTTGCGCACGGCCATGTAAACACCAATAACCCCTTTGAATAACCAGAATATGCTCATATTCCGGTTTTTAAAAACCCAAAAATGAACCATGGGTTACTCCTTTTCTAACCCGAATATTTGGTCATGTATAGTCTAACAGGATATTACGGAAGAGTATTAGCGCCAGGCAGGAGAAAAATAAAAATAATATTTTAGAGGAGGAAAAAAAATTTTTCATTATGCATTTCGAGAAAAAAGTTGAAATGTTGAGACGAAAAGTCGAAATGTCGAGAAAAAAAAGTTGAAATATCGAGAAAAAAGTTGAAATGTTGAGAAAAAGGCAAAATTTCGACTTTTTTCTTGAAATTGTACATCAAGATTGATCTCAACATTTCGACTTTTTTCCGTCTCACCCAGAAATAAAGAACAACAGCAAAATAATGTGTTGGAGAGGGAACAGGAGGAAGCAGAAGGCTGATTTAGTCCTGTCCCTTCCTCACAATATCATGTCATATGCCATAGAAGATATAAAAATTAAAAATTAAAATAAAATGAAAAAAGAAAAGAAAGAGAAAACTAAATAATAATAAAAAATAAATAAATATGTGGATCTAGACAGGGTTTTGGTTCCCACCTCTGGGCCTTAAAGGCCGTGTTCCCTGGTCTCAGCGCCGCGGCCCGTTTGAAGACCTCCAGGGCCTCCAGGAACTGTCCTCCATCAAACAAGCACTCGCCCTGAGGACGGGGGGTCAGGGGGGACAGGGGGGTCAGGGGGGATAGGGGGGTCAGGGGGGACAGGGGGGACAGGACCTGCTGGGTTCTGGTTCTACCCACAGGTGTGTGGAGCTCCTGCAGCCACCAGGGGGCGCCAGAGAGACCTGTTCCCTCTCCAGAGAGAGCCCCTCTCATCCCCCTCTCTGTTTTCATCCCTCTCTCCCTCTCTTCCTCTCTCTCTGTTTTCATCTCTCTCTCTCTTACTGTCTCTCTCTCTCTCGCTTTCTCTGTTTCCATCTCTCTCTCTTTCTCTGTTTTCCCTCTCTCTCTCTGTTTCCATCCCTCTCTCTCTATCTCTCTCTCTCTCTCTCTCTGTTTCCATCTCTCTCTCTTTCTCTGTTTTCCCTCTCTCTCTCTGTTTCCATCCCTCTCTCTCTATCTCTCTCTCTCTCTCTCTCTGTTTTTATCTCTCTCTCTCTCTCTCTCTCTCTCTCTCTCTCTCTCTCTCTCTCTCTGTTTCCATCCCTCTCTCTCTCTCTCTATCTCTCTCTCTGTTTCCATCCCTCTCTCTCTCTCTGTTTTCATCCCTCTCTCTCCGTTTCCATCTCTCTCTCTCTGTTTTCATCCCTCTCTCTCTGTTTTCATCCCTCTCTCTCTGTTTTCATCTCTCTCTCTCTCTGTTTTCATCTCTCTCTCTCTCTCTCTCTCTCTCTCTCTCTCTCTGTTTTCATCCCTCTCTCTCTGGGGGAGGGGCCTACCTACCTGCTTGTAGTAGACGAAGGCCAGGCGGTCCTGACAGGTTCCCGGTTCCAGGAACTCAGCCCTCTCGTAGGAGTCGGCGGCCAAGCTGAAGTCGCAGAGGTGCAGATACGCCTCGCCCCGATGGGCCAGCAGCCGGGCCCGGGACACCGTAGACTCATCACCGGGGGAACCACCGGTAGCCCCCGGCCCGGCCCGGGAACCGGTAGCCGACCCGACCAGGCCCGGCCCGGATAACTGCAGCGGCAGCAGGTACAGGGCTTTGGAGAAGCTTCTGACGGCCGTCTCAAACTGCTGCGTCTCCATGGCAACCCATCCTCTCTCCAGGCTGGAACACAAACACGGCAGCATCATTAAGATCCCGGGACCACCGGGTTCTGGACCAGGAACAGAACCTCAGAGGACCAATAACACTACCAGAATCATTGAGAGGGAAAGTGTTGGTGAATCATAAACATGGATCCCAGTCTCCATACAAGGAACCATCTACTGAGGGTTCCTGCTTATTATTACTATTATTATTGTAAGAGCCATAATGTGAGAATATAATTTTATTTTTTATGTAAAATTCATAGTTCATAATTTATAGTAATGTATAAGATGTACAAAGCAAATGATTGTATATTGAATGTTGCTTACATAACCTCCCTTTAATTTAGCGAGCAATGATGTCACTTGTTCTAGAGTTGAGCAGAGAACTGCATTATGGGAGCATATAGTTTTTCTACCGTGTGACAGTGGAATGCAAACCTTTTTGGTTCAGTAAAGGTTTCTAAACTGGATTCCATCTCCTGTCATTCGCCTTCATCAGACTGAAATTACTAGGCCTACAGCTCGTTTTTTGTGGCTATTTTTGACGTCCAGACGATGCCATTACAATTATTATTATTATTATTATTAATAGTAGTAGTAGTAGTAGTATAATTATTATTCATATTAGTAGTATCGTTATTATCATATTATTATGGTTATTATTAACAGTATCATTATTGTATTATTTCAGATAGATTATCATTATTATTAATATTATAAATTATTATCGTTATTATATCATCATTATATCATCATTATTATTAACAGTATATGTTATTATATTATTAGCATTATTGATGTTATTTGTTCTGGCTTCATCTTTGTTGGATAAATATCGACATGGTGAAAAACAGAACCATGTTATTCCTCCGAGGCTCCATTTGTCTGAGAGGAACATTATTATTATTATTATTATTATTATTATTATTATTATTATTATTATTATTATTATTGTTATTATTATTATTATTATTAGTGTTATATTTATTATTATTATTATAATTACTAGTAGTAGTAGTAGTAGTAGTATAATTATTATTCATATTAGTATTATTATTTTTATAATGAATCGTATTATTATTTTGATTTGTATTATGAGTATTATTATTATCATGAACACTATTAGTATTATTTTGATTATGATTATTATCATCATTATCATCATCATCATGAACACTATTATTAGTATTATTATTATTTTGATTTTGATTATGCTCATCATTATTATTATTAATATTAGTGTTATATTTATTATTAGTAGTAGTAGGAGTAGTATTACAATTATTATTGTTATTATTATTATTATTATTATTATGATTGATCGTATTATTATGATTATTATTATTATTGTTATTATTATTGTTATGATCATTATTATTATTATCATCATACAGTATATTATAATTAATCGTATTATTATTATTATTTGGATTTTTATTATGGGTATGATTATTATGATTATTTTTATCATTATTATTATGATTATTATTATTATTATTATTATTATTATATCAACATAACCCACCAGAACCGGGTTCTGCAGTCTAACGGTAGACTCTAACCGGAGGTTCTTACTGTTCTGAAATCTTCCTGTGGATGATGGTGGCTCCGTCCAGTCGTTCTTTTGGACCTGGAGGTAGGAGAGCCAGGTATCTTCTCTTGGATCCAAACGCCTGGATGATGGCCTCCTCCCTCCAGGCTTCATAATCGGCGGTCGGCATGGATGTATTATATAACTGGATACAGTGCCAAAAATGGCCGCCCATTAATTTCAATGCATTCTGCTCAGCCAGCATGTGCCGAAAAAATGTCTGACTTCCTGGTTTACTTCCTGGTACACGGGCCCATAGAGCATGCGCAGTTGAGTCACCTCCCATGATGCTCTGGGGTCTTCCATCATGCCCCGGGGCAATGACGCGAGTATTAATATAATATGTATTAATATAATATATTAATTCATGTATATTATTACATGTACAGTATTACATATATTATCAATGTATTAATATAATATAATTACATAATATATATTAATATAATACACCCGTGGAGTGCACGGACACGGCTGTGACGTCAGCCGTGACGTCACGCCCAGAAAGAGACTTTTCTTTTACTTTTCTGGCCGTTATAAAACATTTTTGACGGATATAAAGTCCATGACTTAAAAATATAGAATACAAAGATTAGTAATTGCCTGTGATTACAGCTGGAGGTGTCCTGTGAACAGTTTTAGAGGCTTCTCTTTTACTATTGCGGTCTATGGGAAAAAAGCTTTCTGGGCCCCATGGGATTTTTTGTTGCAGTACCGCGGCTGGCCACTGGAAAAAATCGGCACACCTTCTGAACGCGAGACTGGGGGGCTGGCGGTCGGGGGGCGGCTCGGTTCTGGTTCTGGTTCTGGGCTTGGTTCTGGTTCCGATTCTGGGCTCGGTTCTGGTTCCGGTTCTGCCGGCTGCTGAAACGCGGCGGGTTTGAGGTTTTTGTTTAGTTTTTTTATTGAAAGACAAAATGCAAACAGCATAATACCACTGCGAGGGAGACACACGGTGCGTCCGAAATGCCATACTAAACAGCATATACTCAAAAAGTATACTTTAGTTAAATGCACTAAAAAATCTCACAGGCTGTGTCCGTAATCCCATACTTCCACCCTAATGAGTAGCAAAAACAGTATGTGAGATTTTTTAGTGCATCCGAAACATTAGTACATACACAATAGTATGCGCTATCCATACTCATTCTGGAGAAATGTATTAGTATGGATTGACGGACACTAGCTAAGCAGATACGTATATGTCATAAGTATAATATTAAGTATAATATTAAGAATATAAAAAAAAAAAATATGTATGTCCGTCTGAGAGGATACAAATACTGTATGTACAGTATATTGAGGTCCGGGACCTCAAACCCGCCTCTTCTCGAGATGTGTCTCTAATAAAGTGTGAATTGAATGTACCGGTACTTACAGAGTTGTCCTCTTTCTTCTCCTCGGACGGGTCCATCGTGGCTCGTTTTACTTTTTTTAGAGACTAAACACTTACGACTAACGAGTGTTTTCCGCGCATCCTCAAAACCCAGCCGTTACCATGGATAGCCGTTACCACGGATACCAGCTCAGCGCAGCCAGAGACGTTCAATAAATGCAATTAACGGCAAAGAAACAGCGACCAATCACATGAAAGAACTAACTTCCGGTTGTTGGGCGAGTATAAATATCTCCGCCCAACGGTTCCAGTCACAGTTGCCGTTTGAGACGCTTTAACGTCTGTCTGCGTAGCGAAACTTTTATCTACTTGCCTTTTTTCCACCTTAATACAGCAAACATGGTAAGTGTTTCTTAATTGTCAGGTTTATTTCGATTCAAAAGTTGAAACTTTCTCACCTCGTGTCACTTTCTTTGTTAAAATGCGTCATCAATATTTCTTTGACATTGAGTCTGATAACGTAATGTAAAATTTAATTTCTCTGCTGTTAAACAGGGTTCGTGTTTGATACAGAGATGCTTTTCTTTTCATATATGTGTATTTTTTAAACCAACGCCCAAAAGGCCGACGCCTAAATTTCAGTTTAGTCATGAGAACTTTCCTACGGAAATGTATTACATCCACTTGAGAAAAAACAAATTGCTCTGTTTTTCTGAATTAACGATATAACATTTTAATGGGAAAAAAAATCTGCTGTTTTTCCTCACTCGGCGAGACGCCTCCAAAATAAAAGCACTAAATATCTGTCTGCTTAAAACATAACAAATAAAAGCCTGGCTTTAAAGAACGTTAATGAGAAAACATAAAACACATTTATAGAAATACTCTACTCATTTAAAGGCCATTTACATTATTAACTCATTAACGTTCTTTAAAGCCAGGCTTTTATTTTATTATGTTTTAAGCAGACAGCTATTTAGTGCTTTTATTTTGAAGGCGTCTCGCCGAGACCTCGTAAACGTCCAGCGCTTCGGACTTTAACGTTAAAGTTTAAGGTTAAAGTTTAACGGCTGTAGAAAGTGTCTTGATGCTAAAGTGAAGCCTAACTGACACAAAAAGCACCTGCTGATAAAAGGGGCACAAGGTTTGTTTTGTTTGCTACTCCAGCAGATCAGAATGGGCTTTCCGTCTGAACATCCGCAAAGTCCTGAGGTTTCTGCGCAAAGTCGACAAACTAATAACAAAACCATCGATATAACTTAAAGACAAGAGTATCTCCTAATGTTTCAAACCAAAATAAAACTCGATTAAACTGGACAGGAACATGTTTGCTTCCATGAAATCGAGCTCTCAAGTGAATGAAGCTTCTTGCAAGTTTTGAGGAAAAACAGCAGATTTATTTTTGAATTAAAATGTTATCTCGTTAATTCAGAAAAACGGCAATTTTTTTTAATTTTATTATTTTGTATATATGTGTGTGTGTGTGTGTGTGTGTGTGTATAATTTTTTTAGTTATTTTAATTTTTTGCGTATAATCTTTTTATTTTATATTTTTATAAAATGTATATTTTTTCTTTTTATAGTAATTTAAATTTTTTGCGTATAATCTTTCAGTCTAAAGTGTTTCTCTTGTCTTCTCCTGAAATTCCCAGCGTGAGTGTATCTCGGTGCACGTGGGCCAGGCCGGGGTTCAGATTGGAAATGCATGCTGGGAGCTTTACTGCCTGGAGCACGGCATCCAGCCGGACGGACAGACCCGAAGTGACAAGACAGTCGGCGGAGGAGACGACTCCTTCAACACCTTCTTCAGTGAAACTGGAGCTGGAAAACACGTGCCGAGAGCCGTCTTTGTGGACCTGGAGCCCACCGTCATCGGTGATGATCAGTTCTGCTGCTTTTCAGTCTGAGCAGATCACATTTTAATGATTTGAAACTGCTGACCAGGGGTGAAAGTAGGATAAAGTTCTTGTAGGAACTAACCCCTCCCCACGGGCCCAACCTCAGACACAAATTCAATTTTACAATTTTAAAATGACTATTATGAATTAAGACACAGAGCATAACTTATTGGAAAACATTTACAGAACAGAACATAACAGAATTATTGTGAACAGATCTGAAGGATTGGTGGCCATTAATATGCATTGTCCCATCTAAATAATTATATATATATATATATATATATATATATATATATATATTTTTTTTTTTTTTTTTTTTTTAATTTAAAAAAAAAAAAATTTCCAGTGTGTGTTCTGAGACAGTAAAGTTTAACATTTTCAGGCCTTTGTCCCCCCTCTCTTTCAGATGAGGTGCGGTCGGGGACCTACCGTCAGCTGTTCCACCCCGAGCAGCTGATCACTGGCAAGGAGGATGCTGCCAACAACTACGCCCGCGGACACTACACCATCGGGAAAGAAATCATAGACCTGGTTCTGGACCGGATCCGGAAACTGGTGAGTTCCTCTCAAGTGGTTTTCACCTCCAAGGCATCGACTGTTTCCTCACGGTTTTCTCTGTGGACAGGCGGACCAGTGCACCGGCCTGCAGGGCTTCCTGGTGTTCCACAGCTTCGGCGGGGGCACCGGCTCTGGTTTCACCTCCCTGCTGATGGAGCGTCTGTCCGTGGACTACGGCAAGAAGTCCAAGCTGGAGTTCTCCATCTACCCGGCCCCCCAGGTGTCCACGGCGGTGGTGGAGCCGTACAACTCCATCCTGACCACCCACACCACCTTGGAGCATTCCGACTGCTCCTTCATGGTGGACAACGAGGCCATCTACGACATCTGCCGCAGGAACCTGGACATCGAGCGTCCCACCTACACCAACCTGAACCGGCTCATCAGTCAGATCGTGTCCTCCATCACCGCCTCCCTCCGCTTCGCCGGCGCCCTCAACGTGGATCTGACGGAGTTCCAGACCAACCTGGTGCCGTATCCCCGGATCCACTTCCCTCTGGCCACCTACGCCCCCGTCATCTCGGCGGAGAAGGCCTACCACGAGCAGCTGACCGTAGCTGAGATCACCAACGCCTGCTTCGAGCCGGCCAACCAGATGGTGAAGTGCGACCCTCGCCACGGCAAGTACATGGCCTGCTGCCTGCTGTACCGCGGAGACGTGGTGCCCAAAGACGTCAACGCCGCCATAGCAACCATCAAAACCAAGCGCAGCATCCAGTTCGTGGACTGGTGCCCCACCGGCTTCAAGGTGGGCATCAACTACCAGCCCCCCACCGTGGTTCCCGGGGGAGACCTGGCCAAGGTGCAGAGGGCTTTGTGCATGCTGAGCAACACCACCGCCATCGCCGAGGCCTGGGCTCGGCTCAACCACAAGTTTGACCTGATGTACGCCAAGCGGGCCTTCGTCCACTGGTACGTGGGGGAGGGGATGGAGGAGGGGGAGTTCTCCGAGGCCCGGGAGGACATGGCGGCTCTGGAGAAGGATTACGAGGAGGTGGGAGTTGACAGCGTTGATGATGGAGGAGAGGAAGAGGCAGGGGAATATTAAGACGTAAGCGGCAGCGTCGGAAAGGAGGACGAAAGAGGAGAATTAGATCCTTGAACATCCGTCAGCCAGTTCTCAAGTTTTGTGTTCATGACGGAAATGCAGTTGATGTTTGTTTGTGTTCATGACGGAAATGCAGTTGATGTTTGTTTGTTTGAGTTTGGCATCTGAAATGTGTTAAGTCTGGAAATCTAAATTAAAGTGAATTTGTCAATGTTTCACTTTTAAGCTCATTCACGCAAGTGCTGAAATGCTACCGTTTCATAATAGCAGCTTTTAGGGGGGTCTGACACTTGACTCCACCCTCTCTGTAGGCTCTTAGATCAGTGTCATATTAAACAAAACTCACTTTAGTCCCCCTTCAAAATCTGAAATCAGTTAACCTTTCACTGATTTCTGCTGCAGATCTAACTGTACTTTCACATTGGATTAATGACGGCAGAAATACACACTTTTGTGAAAAATTTACCATTTTATGAAGTGGGAATGTTTTTTTTTATTGGTGTTCACCTCGTCAGTTTAAACTCAAACTGTCCTGGAAAGGAGAACAAAGGTCAGATTTATTATACTTGGATGAACCCTCAGCAGCTACTTGTTGGTGGGACCGCGCTCCTTGTAGCCCAAAGCAGATGCTCTGCACCTGAAACTGCCACTGGGAAGCATACAAGAGTTCTCATCATTTGCATTCAGTTTTTTTACCTTAAGACCTTCAGGTGTCGAAATGAGTGACAAACCCAAAGCATGAATTAAATCATGTCCCATCAGAAAAAGTGGGCAATGTTTAGAAACCAAAAAGGAGTTATCCATCTCAACGCACCACATGACCAGTTGCAGAAACTGAATGAACAAACCGTCCACTGCTTTGGCTGCAGAGGACAATCCCCTCAACACGGAGTCTGTTGCCCCTGAATCTACTTAAAATGTTATAAAGCCAATAACACCAGTAATATTTATGGGAGCTCATGGTAAGTGGAATATGACGATGGTGAATTCACAGCTGTAGTACCTTTTTTCATCCAGGAGAGGTCGCCAGAAAGTTTTGCAAGCAGATATTCATTGTATTATAAGTGGGGACAATGTGTGAGTCCCAGCGGAGTCTGCCAGTCCCCGCTCCTGTCTGGAAGCTCGTTCAGATATTTCTGTAGCAACACTTGAAATGAGGAGGTCTGGACAGGTTTGAACAGAGCAGATGGATACAGTGATATTAGCATCAAAGGTCAGCATGAAAAGAGTCAGCCAAACTAAAATAGCTGAGAGAGATTTACATAAGGTGAGCAGGTTCCAGTCAGCTGCCTGATCTGTTTTTCCTGCCAAATTACAACATGGTGCAGCAAAAAATAAATAAATAAATAAGGCTTACAAAAAAATAATTACTGGATGACATAACAGGAGGGTTTGTCCAGTTGGGGGTTCAAACTCACCTCGGTGCCCCATCCCAGGCCTCTGGTCTCGGACGGGATCCAGGGTCGCAGGGATGTCCATCTCTTTCACAGCTGCAAGAAAAACTTGGATTAAGATATACTTCTCACCACTTTTGAAATTAAACTGGTTTAAAACTAATTTCCTGATCAGAAAACAGACAAATATGAAAACATAACCATCCAATGTGAAAATCGTTACGGCTGCTGGGACTTTCAATTAGTCATCTGTGAGATTACTTCTGATGTACAACAGGCAGTGAGTTTAAATGGAGATAACATAAAACAAGCAGATCAATGTCTAGTCTTTGCAGTAGTTTAATTCCAGAAACAGTTGTTTGCTGCAAAAATCTCACTTCCTGTCTTTAACAAAGATTTATGTTCAGTGGGGCAAAAAAGTATTTAGTCAGCCACCAATTGTGCAAGTTCTCCCACTTAAAAAGATGAGAGAGGCCTGTAATTTTCATCATAGGTTCACTTCAACTATGAGACAGAATGGGGGGAAAAATCCCAGAAATCACATTGTAGGATTTTTACTGAATGAATTGGTAAATTCCTCAGTAAAATAAGTATTTGGTCACCTACAAACAAGCAAGATTTCTGCCTTTCACAGACATGTAACTTCTTCTTTGAGAGGCTCCTCTGTCCTCCACTCGTTACCTGTAATAATGCACCTGTTTTAACTGGTTATCAGTGTAAAAGACACCCGTCCACAACCTCAAACAGTCACACTCCAAACTTCACTATGGCCAAGACCAAAGAGCTGTCAAAGGATGAGAGAAACTAAATTGTAGATCTGCACCAGGCTGGGAAGACTGAATCTGCAATAGGTCAGCATCAGCAGGGCATTGAAGATGAAACGTGGCTGGTTCTTTCAGCATGACAATGATCCCAAACACATCACCAGGCAACCAAGGAGTGGCTTCGTAAGAAACATTTCAAGGTCCTGGAGTGGCCTAGCCAGTCTCCAGATCTCAACCCCATAGAAAATCTTTGGAGGGAGTTGAAAGTCCGTGTTGTCCAGCGACAGCCCCAAAACATCACTGCTCTAGAGGAGATCTGCACGGAGGAATGGGCCAAAATACCAGCAACAGTGAAGAAAACCTTGTGAAGACTTACAGAAAACATTTAACCTCTGTCAATGCCAACAAAGGGTATATAAAAAAGTATTGAGATGAACTTTTGTTATTGACCAAATACTTATTTTCCACTATAATTTGCAATTACATTCTTTAAAAATCACACAATGTGATTTTCTGGATTTTTTTTCATTCTGTCTCTCATAGTTGAGATATACCTGTGATGAAAATTACAGGCTTCTCTTATCTTTTTTATGTATTTGATCTTATTTATGTAGCAGTGCTACATAAATAAGATCAAATACATAAAAAAGATGCGCGATGCTGGTGTCAGGAGATTTTTGACGCTTTCAGTGTGAATGCAGGGTAAAGGGGAGTTTTTCCTTGCCACTGTTTGGCTTAAGGTTTTTCTCCCACTAGGGGAGTTTTTACCTGCCATTATTTATGTAATAATTGCTCGGGGGTTTATGTTCTGGTTCTCTGGAAAGATCCTAGAGACAACTTTTGTTGTATTAGATATATATAATTTATATGATTTATATCAATAAAATTGAATTCAATTGAATTTAAATCGTTCCCTGGTCTTTTATAGATGTTTCTATTGTCTTTGTGCTTTTATGCTTTTACTTTTGGTTTTTTGTGTCTTGATTTTATTCCTTTTTGTTTATTTTGTTTGCTGGTATCTGTAGCACTTTGAGATTTTTTTTTTTTTTTTTAACATGTTTCTTTATTGGGTAATCCATGTAAATTATATTACACAGTAAACATTTCTTTTAAAGGGTTCGACAGAATACCCCGTTTTATATTTTACCATACACACTCAAAAAAATAAATAAATAACTAAATAACTAAATAGAATTAAAAAAAAATAAATAAATAAGGACACAAGACTTAACATAACAAACACCCCAAAACACACACACTGCAAAATACGTAATTATAAACAGGTCCCAAAGTAAGTACCGATTACCAATCAGACTCTGACTGAAGACAATAATAATAGGAAAAATAAAGTAATAAACTAAAATACAGGACACGCAAAACAGCAGCAACAAAAAAAAATTAAAAAATAAAAATAAATTAAAAAAACAAAATAAGATAAATAAATAAAAATTAAAATAAACTGACGTAAGAGGAACCCTAAAAAAAAAAAAGAGACATGGTTAGCAATATCATACTTCTCTGTAATTAAGTTAAATCAGATTAAATTAATCTTCCAAGGATGCCAAAGAATTAACAAAAGAAAGAATAGGTTCCCAAATATAAGAGAACTTATCAGAGCAACCCCTAATACCGTATTTAATTTTCTCTAAATATAAAAATGACATCAGGTCTTTCAACCAAGAATTGGGAGATGGAGGTTTTTGGTCCTTCCATTGAAGTAGAATACGTCTTCGAGCTACAAGAGAGGAAAAAGCAATTATATTGATCTCCTTCTTAGTAAAACTATTAAAATCTTCAGGTACACCAAAAATAGAAATTAAAGGGCTAGAATCCACCGGTTTATTAAGGGCTTTTGAGAGAGTATTATAGAAAGATGACCAAAATGAACATAGCTTTGGGCAGGAAAAGAACATATGTGTATGGTTAGCAGGTGATAAAGAGCATCTGTCACATTTATCATCTGTATCAAACAGTCTATGAAGCTTGACTTTGGACATGTGAATTCTGTGTACAACCTTAAACTGAATCAATGTTAGCTTGGCACAAGATGAGGTATAATTAATTCTGTCTAGGGCTCTCTGCCACCATTCAGATGAAAAAATAGTACCAAGCTCTTTTTCCCAAATATTTTTAACTGTTAAAGGAAATGATAATGATGATGAGATTAATTTGATTGCATTTGAAATGTTTCTGCGAGCTACAGGTAAAGATAAAATTGTATCGACAAGCGACTCGGGCAATTGATGAGGGAAGTTAAAAAAGTTATGTTGAGCAAAATTTCGAATTTGAAAGTATCTAAATAAATGAGATTGTGGAAGGTCAAACTTTTTATTAACGGTGTCGAAAGGAGCAAAAACTTTATCAATGTAAAATTGACTAAAATAAACCAGACCTTTCTCTTTCCACGCAGAGAAAACAGGGTCGAGAGCCGAAGGAAGAAATAAATGATTGTCACAGATAGGTATCAGTGGTGAAAGAGAGGGGATTTTAAGGTTACGTCTAAACTGCTTCCAGATCTTTAAAGTAGATGCAACAATTGGATTGGAAATGTGTTTAACAGAATATGAATTTAGAGGAGCACAGATTAAGGTTGATAAAGAGACTGAGTTACAAGAGTGAGCTTCCATCTGACACCAGTCTGTAGTTGGAAAGTTGTACCAAGTATGGATTTTTTGAATATTGGCCGCCCAGTAGTACATCATCAGATTAGGTAGTGCAAGGCCACCTTTTTCTTTACTTCGTTGTAGAGTAGAATATTTTATTCTTGAGGTCTTTCCTGCCCAAATAAATGATGAAATAGCCTGATCGAGTTCCTTAAAAAAAGATTTGGGGAGGAATATTGGTAAAGACTGAAAAAAAAACAGAAATCTGGGTAAGACATTCATCTTAAGCACTTTGAGATTATTTTATGAAAAGTGCTTTACAAATATACACATATATTACAATGTATTATTATTATAGATGAAGAGCATCGCAAAGGTTTATGTTCACTTTCAGTAAAAGTTTTGGGTTTCCTCCCATTATTAACTTTTACTTCAAGAAATCAGTCCATTCCTAGTAAAGAATAAATAAAAGGAGTTAAAATCGAGAGTTTTTTTTACATCAATCTTTTCATCATACTGTGATTCTCGATTGGTGGGAAAGTGATATGTACAAATTATCTGCCCTATTGTGGCTTTTTTTTGTATTATTATTTTTCTAAAAACTGGTCATGTACATGGAGAAATCATGTTCAACATTATTGAATTATCATTATTGAAATGAAGAATACATAACAAATATTTGAAAGGAATTAAATATTTTTTATTTTTTGCGTGTTTATTGGATAAAGGCGTCATCCAGAGGTCCTACGTTTGCATCTTTTCCAGGTTGCAAACTTCGCATCGCTTATACTCAGTACTGGAGTTGAGGGGGATGAGGGGGGATGAGGGGGGATGGCATCCCCCCTGAAATAAAAATGGTCAAAATCACCCCCCCTGTAAAACTGCCATCCCTCCTTTCCATCCCTTATGTCATTTCATCAATTAATGTGGTTTTACTGCTATTTCAACATTTAGAGTCATCACCAGAAAAATAACACCAGAAAAATAATTTATTTGACAATTTTCACCTGTTTCAAGTACATTTTCACTTGAAATAAGTAGGAAAATCTGCCAGTGGGACAAGATTTATCTTCTCATTACAAGCGAAAAAATCTTGTTCCACTGGCAGATTTTTCTACTTATTTTAAGTGAAAATCTACTTGAAACAGGGGAAAATTGTTGTTTTTTCCAGTGATGAGTCTTGTTTTAAGTGTAATGAGATTTTTTTATTAAAATGAGACATTTTAGCTAGAAATGAGACAAATTTTCTTGTTAATATTTTGAGTTTTTGCAGTGATCCATTTTACTTATCCTGTGAAGGACAGAGTCATATTGATAAGTTCAGAAAACTGTTTTTTATTGTTGTGTTTTGATGTATTTGATGTAAGCCCAGTGGATATTTAAAGCTTACAGAAGGCTGCATTTAACTGCTGCTATGTCATTCCTGCAGTATTTCTGCAGGTGTTGTGGTCAGTGCTATTATTTGTAATATATTATATTATTTGTAATCAGCACAAATTATCTGTCCCCATATGATAAAATCCACCATCCCCCTTGATTTTTTTTTTTTTACAACTCGAGTACTGGTTGTAGCCTCCCTCTCTTTCAAAAAATATCCCCTGTATACGTTAATTATTCTTTGCTTTGAACATTAGTTGTGCTGTATTGAAACTTTGCTGTCAGACCGATTTGCCAAGATTTCTAGTTTATTAAGGACGTGAGTAAAACCCAAGCGGTAAACGCCGTGCTACCCCCCCAAAAGCAGCAGGGGGCGCTGGTTCACCTGCCAGGCTGGATACAAACCACAGAAGGAGGCGAAGAAGAAGACGAAGAAACGGGCTCCAGAGAAAACCGAAGAAGAAGACAATAATGTTTCCATCTGTCAAGAAGACTCTAAAATAAAACTAAAGTTTGTGACTAAAGTCGGTGTCAACCGAGGGAGATTTACCGGCCGTGGCAGGCAGTTGTTTGGGTCAATGTCTGCTGGAAATGGCGGGACAAAGTCAGCCCGTTGTTAGGTACAAATGGCATGTTTATGGAGTCATTTCTGCTGCGACCTCTGACCTCTGACATACAGGACTGTCTCAGAAAATTAGAATATTGTGGGAATCTTAATCTTAAACTGTAAACCATAATCAGCAATATTAAAATAATAAAAGGCTTGCAATATTTCAGTTGATTTGTAATGAATCCAGAATGTATGACATTTTTGTTTTTTTAATTGCATTACAGAAAATAAAGAACTTTATCACAATATTCTAATTTTCTGAGACAGTCCTGTATAAGATCAGTCACGATAATAAACAGCTTAGGAAATGGAAGAAAAAAAAACTGATTCTTGATCATTGAACATGCTCTTTTTTTAAATTTTTTATTTATTTTTTTCCTCCAGCAAGGTCAATATGAAAGTCTTCATTCCTGCTTCTGGACCTGAAAACATCACTGTGCTGCCAAAACTAAAAGGTACACCCTAACATTTACCACTAAAAACTATTTGTCATATTGCATCAGAATAAAAGCCACAGACATGTCGTTAGACATGGACAGGCAAAAAAGATCTGTTAAATTAACACATCCCTCTGCAAATAGATTTTTATCTCCTTAGTTAGCGTTCCATCTATTCTGTAGAGCAGTGGTTCCCAACCTTTTTTCCTTGGAGCCCCCCCTACTTGTAGACCAGCCAGGCCCCCCGACCTGTACGTACTAGCACCAAAATAGTCTTTGATTGAAAAAATGAACATTAATTATGTTTTTTTGATACATTTCTCTTTGGTTTACTCTGTATACATATGACTTTGTTTTTCTCCAATTTCACCAATGTATAAAATACGCACAAAAGGACATAAAAGGACATCAAAATATTTCTGAAAAATGTCTCTTTTAATATGAGACCAAATTTTTTTTAACATTTTTTTTAACAACCCTTCGGAGTAAATTAAATATTGAGTATTGAGTAATGATATAATAATAAGGAATTAAATCATTTCCAGGTACCACGATGACCCTACCTGAGTTTGCCCGGGTGAATTCTGAATAGGGATCTACTGGGTTTTAGATGGGGCCCGACTGTTTAATTTTCTAATGTGGGGCTTTTCTAATATATGTTTAAAATATTCAAATATAAAATAAGGGTCTCAGAGAGGTTTGGGAAACACCTTTTTTTTGGTCTTTTTGTGTGAAGTGTTTAACTAAAAGTATATATCTTCTCAGATCAACCAGAGAGGAAAAGCCACATTGTGAAGACTGGACCTTCTGGGTATTATTATCAGGGTGTGTGGCGAGCTCTCAAGGGTACCACAGTTCGCCAGTTCTACACCACAATGATGAGTCAGTGTCTGAAAGGCAAGGTGGTCCACTTTTTTGGAGACTCCACCATCAGGCAGTGGTTTGAATACCTGAACTCAATATTACCAGGTAGCTGCACAGCAGATATTTCTGAAAACATTTTGGATTTTGTTCACATTGCAGCCTTATCTGTTGTCTTTGTCACAAATTTAGATCTCAAGGAGTTTAATCTGCACAGTCCGAAGCAAACAGGACCTTTCATGGCCTTGGACTATGCAAACAACATTTTAGTGACATATCGCTGCCACGGACCCCCTATCCGTTTTGGCAACGTCCCACTCAGTCAACTGCGTTACATTGCCAATGAAATAGAACATGTGGCTGGAGGCACCAACACTGTTGTAGTTATTGGCATCTGGTCGCACTTCAGCACTTTCCCTGTCGAGGTCTACATCCAGCGGTTGCAGGGTATCCGGAAGGCCGTGGTACGGCTGCTGAACAGGGCTCCAGGTACCAAGGTCATCATCCGGACTGCAAACCCCAAAGCTCTGACGCTCTACGAGACATTGACCAACAGCGACTGGTACTCAATACAGCGGGACAAGGTTCTGAGGGCTATGTTTGAAGGAGTGAAAGTCCATATGGTGGATGCATGGGAGATGGGCCTGGCCCACCATCTGCCACACAAGCTCCACCCACAACCGCCTCTTGTCAAGAACATGATCAACGTTCTCCTATCTTACACATGTCCTTCAAAAGCAGTGGCGGGCGGTGCATTTCACACTTAGGCCTTCAGTGATGTCCAACTTAATCAATAAATACCTTTCATTATGCCAGCAGTCATAACACGGGGACTGGAGAGTAGTTAGAAAACACACTTAAGCACTACTCAGTCGTGTACAAAATGGGCTATTATCCGGCACATTTTAAAAATCAACAAACCCGCATCAGCAATTAAAACTTATCTGGTAATCTACTGTCAAAACTTAAAGATAAAAGGGTTTTTAAAATTAACTTAAAAAAAAAAGCTTCAAACAATGATGAGAAAACTGGCTTATAGGCTTCTGGCCTGTTGTTGCTGGTACATCTCAGTTATATATATAAAAAAAAAAGATCTTTCTAAAAAGTTTTAATAAATGAGTCCACAAAAAATATGCAAGCTTTAACAAGATTGTACAATAAATTGCAAAATCATAGTTTAATATCAGAAACACTAACAAGACGGCCATACTTTGGCGACAGCGACACAATAAACAAGTCTCTTTATGAAAAACCTTTTCAAGTAATGACGTATCACGTCTTTCTGTGACCTGTTGCTTTGAGTACAACCAGAGTGGCGACACTTCCATAGGACTCCGTTGTAAAACATGGCGGACAGCACTTCCTGGTGATGGAGCCTCTATAGTTCCACAAGTGGCGTTGATTTCAGTGGCCGCACGTCGAGAAACTCCTGAGGTAAGGCGATGAAATATCGACCAATTTTAAGTCATTATGCGTGTTTATTATATCGGAGGCGCTTTTTAAGTTAGATATGAATTTTTTCAATTTTTAAATTCATAGATTTAATAGACCAAAACATTGCACAGTGATTTAAACACTGCAGGAGTAGATCACCTGTTACCAATGAATTAATTATATTGTTTACCTCTGATTTAAAAAAAATATGACATGTTTATATGGGATGTTGAGTTTAATTATTTTAAAGGTAATCCTGAAAGAGCCTTGTGAAGTTTCTGTTGTCAATAGACTCCACAAGTGGGGTAGCTATAAATTACATGAGCTGCAAAATAATGTTGTGGCTGTTCCTTTTCTTAGTTGTGTATGTGAGTCATGTTTTCTTCTTGCAGGGTTTGCTGTTCCTAAAGCGATGCCGTCTCCACCTCCAGGAATGGGAACAAAGTGACCACCCTTTGCTGAGTCACTTTTTGATTTAAAAGCATATGTCATCATCTGCTTGTCTTGCTTTTCTTTTATCAGAGTACAGTGTAGATGAATACTTATATAGTGGTGTGTATACTTACTGTAACTGACACTTTTATTTTGTTGTCATTGATGAATATATAGACATTAAGATAGTGAATTTAGTGAATGCTAGATTACTTTTTCTCACTCTTCTTTCTGTGTCCCACAGGTTTGGTTGATGTGAACAGAGGATATTGCTAGAGGATATTGTAATAAAGCCAACTTTTACACCAGATACGCCTCTTTTTTTCAAATTGTTCCCCTTTGGAGAAGTGAGAGAGGTTCAAACACTACACTAATTACATATTAAAGGTTTAAGGGTACGTCCTGCCCCTAATAGGTAGTTCTAATAATAATATTCTAATAAAATATATGCTCATATTCTCTGTAAGTGTGTAAAAGGAGCTTGTGTTCCACTGTAAGAAATGTAAGACATTTCGTAGCCCCACCTTGCTGAAATTTAAAAAGGGACACATAGAACGCCACTTTCCGACAATAACTTTGTTACATTTGTTACTTTGTTACATACAATACAAAACACTGTTGTGTTTTGTATTGTAATACCTGCTCTGAACTTCTTAAACCTTACCTACGAACCACGTATTATAATGTTGACAAACTAAAACTAATACTGAAACGAATGGAAAAATACAAAACTATAATAAGTCTGGATACCCACTAATCAAAACTAAAGAAATAACAACATACATATCATCCATACAACATAAATAACTGGTACATGTGCTTCCTGCTGTGCTCTTTGTTATCCAGCTGGTGGTGGATCCACGGCCTTTAGCACCTCACTCCACTCCTCTTCCCTCTCTCTCCACCTCCCCTCCTTACAGGCATGTCTGCACAATTAAATATCCTGATAAATAAAATATAAATCTGATGCACATGAAACATGCGCCCACGCACGCACGCACGCACACACACACACGCAGCCAAGTAGAGGATTGCAACTTAATTTAAATCGCTTTAAATAAAATCCCATGATCTCTAAAACGGTGGGCAAAAAGACCTAGACGAATGGAAATCTCAAAAACTTAAACTGCTGCCTTTATTTTTAGTTTTGCTAGTTTTGCTTTGTATAGTTCAATATTTGTGAAGCAAACTGCTCGATGACCTTGATATAGTTATTGATAATCAAAAAATATCTTGATTATCTTCAACTGTATAATAAGATCCACTTTATTTTTGTGCAACGATATAGATGAATGAAAAGCTATATGGACAATGTTCTGCAGAACTCAATTCATAAAATGTTCAGATTATTTGCCATCCCAGAGCCTTGGCACCTGTTTCATTTTGTCATTTGTTAGTTTGTTACGCCTTTTATTTCCCTCCTGTCACATTGTCACTGTTGTTGTGTTGAAATAAAAGTGACTACAATTCCCAGAATGCTTTTCGTTCAATATACAACATGAGTCTGGGTCAATCTACTGCACAATTTTCAGGCAACACAATTTAAGCAAAGTGGGCCCTCAAATGAAGCATACAGTATTCCTCATCAGTCCGTGGGCAGGTTATGAATTTGACATGTATATATAAATCCCAAATAGACATTTTTTACGAGTGGAAGATTATATTTTCAAAAATTTCAGTTGAAATGGAGACACCTTGTGGAGTAACAGAACCATTGCAGTTAATAAGAAATCAATCAGTTTTGCAATCATACCACATGCATAAAATGGGGATGATTGTACAATGATGATTGTACAATTTCCCATGCTTTATAGAAATGTCTTTGATGTGTTAATTTGGTCTTGGGGAACCCACTTGTTTCGCTGCCAATTTTTCTTTAATATTACATCGACTGAAAGGAAGTTCAGTGGCTGCATAAAGTAACCATATTCAATCTGAAAGTAATGTTGAGATTGATGTCACGACTTTGACGTTATGTATGACATAAGCACCTTTGTAATAACCACCTCATTAGTTACCAACTGAGCCAAATGCCAACTCATTTTCAAGAAATTCTGTTTACACTTTACATCAGCTGATAGACATAGATTATACATTAGACATAGATTATACAATTATACAAAGGTACAAACCAGCCCCAAAATACTGAGTGCTGGCCAAGAACACGAGGAGAAACACAAAATTCAGTTTTACTTTGAAGCCCACCAGCAAAATCAAAGTTAAACATCAACCAACCTAATCCTTCCCACTTTATGAGAACTAGAACACTCTTGATGTTTTCTTTTCTCTTCCCTTTTCTTCTTAACAAATGTTTATATAGAACAGAATATTAAAAAGTGTTGTCTTTTTGTGGCCATGGCTGTGGCAGGAGAGGGAGGGTAATTGCATGAGCTGAAGAAAAGATTAGGAAGGTAAGTGATGTGAGAAGTTGATTGCGTCAGGGGCTCAGCAAAAGGCCTTCTGCATATGACCCATATTACCTAATTATAAAGCAATTTCCAACCTTCCATTTGTATCTTAAATTCTGGAAAAGGTAGTTGAAACCCAGTTACGTGATCATTTGTATAGAAGTGCCCTGATGACCTTCACTCTGCTGCCCTGACGACCTTCACTCTGCTGCCCTGACGACCTTCACTCTGCTGCCCTGACGACCTTCACTCTGCTGCCCTGACGACCTTCACTCTGCTGCCCTGACGACCTTCACTCTGCTGCCCTGACAACCTTCACTCTGCTGCCCTGATGACCTTCACTCTGCTGTCCTGACGACCTTCACTGTGTCTTCAGATGGGATGAGAAGGCCACCATTATTTTTCAGTGTCATCAGATGGAAGCTCTTGTCCTTTCTTGCAGATGCAGCATCCGTCACCAGGCTGGCACGACAGACCTCACAGGACAGCTTCTTTAAAATCTGTCGCGCAAAAAATCCTGAAATTAGAAGCAGATTGGTTAATAATATAAAAACGTATAATAATTAATGAGCTTGGTGAATTAGGTGGACTTTTTTTTTTTTGACTATCGTCTGATTAATCCGCCATTGATTTCCCGTAGATTTGGACTTTTAGCATTAAATGTTAAAGGAAAAATCCAAAATAAAAATATCCCCACGATAAATCATAATTATGAGATAGAAAGTCGAAATTATGAGATAGAAAGTTGAAATTATGAGATAGAAAGTTGAAATTATGAGATAGAAAGTTGAAATTATGAGATAGAAAGTTGAAATTATGACTTTTTATGTGATAATTATGACTTACCGTGGGGATATTTTTATTTTTAAGGCTAAGATTTCATCTTATTTTTTCTTTTACTGGCGGAAATGAGCTTCCATAGACATCACTGGATGTCATTTGATTTTTATCTCCAGTTTGATACTTATATCTTAAAGTCTGCATTAGGGTTATAGTTCTATTTGAATGGTTCTGACCGTGTCGCCTGCGTGCTGTGGTTGTGTGTCAGAGAGCTGATCTGTGGCATTTTTATTTATTTTTTAGCAATTATGTTTTAACGGGGATGTTTAGGCCACAAGGGCCCATCTAGAATGCTTGGCCCCCCCTAGGCTGGGACCCCTGCTCCGCCCCTGACCATACCTGATGATGCAGTTGAAGAGGAGCTCCAGGTGGTCCTGGCTGAACCTGTAGGTCACGACATATCACTGTCCTTCAAGCAGGAACCATCATCATCAATGTGTCAATATTGATGATGATGAAGCCCAGGATAGAGAGGAACCTTCAAAAGCAAATATTATATAACTATGATGATCCACCGCGGTTGAATTGGTTTGATATTGGATATTGGATATTATGAATTCAACAGCCATAAAACTTGTGATACATACCACTGATTTTGGTCAAACCACTTGTGATGTGTTCATGGTCATCTAGACTATATATCACAAAATAGTAATTATTAAAAAATCATATATATGGGCATATATAGCCTATGGGCTGATTTAAAAATCATATATATGGGCTGATTTAATGTGGTTTAATGTCATATTGCTTGTGATGTGTTCATGGTCATCTAGACTATATATCCAAAGAGAGTAATTATTATAAAATCATATTATGGGCTGATTTAATGAGGTTTAATGAAAACAATCGGTGTTAATTAATGATATATTTCATTCCCATTTTAATTAATTAATGATGTATTTATTTATTTAATTTTGGCACAAAAAATCCTCCATAGACTTTACCGTTTGTAAATCCGTCAAGATTTCAGCAAGTTATGAGTATTTTTGTCTGTACAGACCACTCACCCTCCAACTTCAACGAGGCTGGAGACTCCGTCTTGAGTCATCTAGCCTTTATATATATCTATGCTCGTGACCATAGACATAAAAACGTATATAATGTCTATTCTCGTGACAATCAAGCAATGGAACTCGCTTTTTTTTTTTTTTTTAGCAATGGAACCATGGATGGAACTCGCGGCGCTGAGCGTCAGAGCCATAGCACACCTACGTCATCACGCTGGAACACGCTGGAACTGCGCATGCGTCAAAGGACTGATGACGTCATGAGCTGTGTATATATAAAGGCGAACGGAAGGCAAATTTATTTATTTAGGAGCAGAACGTAACTGAAGTAACTGAACGCTGCCTCACCTTGCTTGGTTCTGATTTTTGGGACACAACGGAGCGTTACAAGCATTCTTTCACATTACAAACCTGTGATAATTTAATCAGCGTCTAGCAACCAAACAACTGTGTGAAGATGTCTTCTATTAAATACTGGGAAGATGAAATCCCTATTTATAGCTATAAATATAGCGAATTCACACCATTTGAAGATAGTTTATCCCCTCAGAAATGGAAAGAAATAGAGGACATATTCACAAAATATGACAAGAAAATGGACATTTCAACATTTGCTTACACACTGAAACCTTTATTTGAGGATCTGGATAAAGAGGACCTCCGTTCCATCTTCAAGATGATAAAAGGAAGCTGTAATGGGACAGTGAAATATCGGGATGTTGTACACTTTTACGGCTGGAAAATTGTGCATAATTTGGATCACAGGAAGCAGTTTTTCCCCAAACCTTTTGAATTGATACCACTTGATGACAACATTTTAATATCCAAAATGATTTGCGTCCCCCAGGATTGCCTTGATCTTTATGACTACAGATATGAAATAGAAGAAATGAGGCCTTACAAACCATTTCGGTACCTCACTATCTGTAAAGATGGTCTACTTAAGTACTGGACTGATGACTTTCAGCCATTGTGCACAATGAACTTGCCTGAAAATCCACTTTCCATTTGTCAGAAAGAGAAAACGCAAGTTCTTGACATGGTGTACCTCAAAGGCCTGCGACAGATGGCTGTCAGCACATCTGACAAAGAAGTCATATTCTATAATTGTGACAGCTCAAAGTATTTAGATGTGGAATTCATATTAACTGGGCTACAAGCTGATATTACAACCATGAACTTTTGGTCAGACAAGGAAAAGAAAATATTTTCTTTTGGTGATTCACAAGGATTTCTTTCCATATTTGTTTCCTATACCAGCGTTAGTGATGTCATTGACCCCAGATTGCTTGGTCGGTGCCCTAAGCGAGGTTGTGGCATTTTATATCTTCCAGACCTCAAATACAGTATGTCTCAACAACATTTTTATGTCAGAAAGTTAGTGTTAAATGATGTTTGCTCTTATATGCGCTACTTTCCAACCATAAAGTCACTGGCTGTCTGTGGTGAATCATCCAAATTTATGAATCTTTCTCAAATCACTCGTGAATCTAACGAGATCAAGATCTCTTCAAAATTATTTGACAGTGCAGGAGAATTGCCTACGTTTACCTGTTGTGACTACTCTGCTGATTCAGACAGTTTAATGACAGGTGGCAAAAGATGCATCCTGTATGTATTTGCTTCTGAAAATGACTGGCACCAAAAAGAACTAATAAAAGGACATAAAACGAGTATCACCCACATAATGTTCAATATCATCGACAAAGTATTCATCAGCATATCTGCTGACAAAAATGTACGCGTCTGGGCTGATGCTACCTTTAACCCTATACAGAATTGTTATCCTCACTGCATGCAGCAGACCCCTATCTCCGCTGTATGCTACAACATATGCAACAACAAGCTGTTCCTTGCTAACACAGAAATAGCTAAATGTCTTGGGCAAGGAACAGATGGTTTCAAAGAATCAATGAGATCCTTCAACATGCCTGTGTGTAGTGCACTCTACAATGACGTTTTTAAGCAGCTTGTCGCCGTTTCTGTGAGTGGTATGGTGACCGTTTGGGATATCTTTACTGGAGTTCATATGGACTTCAATGTCAATCCAACAGAGATTGTAGGTCACACTGCCATTACATTTGATGAAACACAATGCAAATTAATCACCATTTCACAAGATAGGAAAGTTAGAATTTGGAATTTCCTCAATGGGATTGAGCTTGATGTCCTCCCTGTTCAAATACCAGATGATGTGAAAGACATCATCTGCAGAGAAGATCGATTGTTTGTTTCAGTCAAGAATTCTAACAACATCCTTGACCTGGACTTAAAGGGGAAAGACAACAGAGTTTTGAATCATCACTTATTAAGTGATATTTGTTCCATGAAACTCAATGGAGAAACACTTATTGCTGCATCCAGTAATGGATATTGTGTTATCTGGAATGCAGACACCTCTGAAGTTTTGCATTGTGCCACTACCAAAGAGAAGCCTCAAATACACATTAAAAGACTGGAGAAGCAAGAGGAGGGTGCGCAGCTTCTTGAAAAAAATTCTATGGGAACAACTATAAACCAAAAGAATGAACAGAATGGAGGCCCCATTGTTGTACCCCTGGAGACCAGGAAGTCTGATAGGAAAATAGCCCGAATTCTGATTTCAGATCATGGCTTCATCTTTTCCTGGGCATTTAAAAAAGAAAACGCAGAGCTAATAGGGAAGTTTAGAGCAGTGGAAACTGATGACGCAATTATTACCTCCATGTCAACTGACAAAATGAACCAGACATTGCTGACTGGTGACAGCACGGGAAGAGTTTGTTTGTGGGATATAGAAAAGTATGGCAGGGCTGGTAAAACTGAAAATACATGCGATGTGTCACTGTGTCCTCCACCATTGCTGAAGTCTTGGCAGGCTGGTCTTTCTGAGATAGTCAGTGTTGTGTGTGACCCTGAATGTGTGAAAATATTTACAGCAGGTTTGGACTGCAATGTTAAACAATGGAAAGAAAATGGTGTCTGTGTAGGTATATTTGGGGTAGACAGAATGAGGAAACGGAGACCTGAGAACCCAACCCAGCTCAAACCACACCCTCCACCGCAACCTCGCCCAACAAATACAACTGCACGTTCCTTGTTAAAAAATGACAAGACAGTTGAACAGAGAACTGAGAACTTGACAAGGAATATACCATTACCACCAATCTCAAATAAGGTGAGTGCCTCCAGGACCCAGATCAAACCACACCCTCCCCTGCAACCTCGCCCAACAAATTCAACTGCACGTACCTTGTTAAAAAATGACAAGACAGTTGAACGGAGAACTGAGAACTTGACAAGGAATATAACATTACCACCAATCTCAAATAAGGTGAGTGCCTCCAGGACCCAGATCAAACCACACCCTCCACCGCAACCTCGCCCAACAAATTCAACTGCACGTACCTTGTTAAAAAATGACAAGACAGTTGAACGGAGAACTGAGAACTTGACAAGGAATATAACATTACCACCAATCTCAAATAAGGTGAGTGCCTCCAGGACCCAGATCAAACCACACCCTCCCCTGCAACCTCGCCCAACAAATACAACTGCCCGTACCTTGTTAAAAAATGACAAGACAGTTGAACGGAGAACTGAGAACTTGACAAGGAATATAACATTACCACCAATCTCAAATAAGGTGAGTGCCTCCAGGACCCAGATCAAACCACACCCTCCACCGCAACCTCGCCCAACAAATTCAACTGCACGTACCTTGTTAAAAAATGACAAGACAGTTGAACGGAGAACTGAGAACTTGACAAGGAATATACCATTACCACCAATCTCAAATAAGGTCAGTGCCTCCAGGACCCAGCTAAAACTAAATTAAATCATCACGTTGCTGTTGCTGTTGCCTCTCTCTTATTCTACCCATCAAAAATTACCAAAATATAGAGCCATTTAACCAGGATTAAAACTCTGTTAATGCTACACAGATGTTTTCTTATGATGCTGTTGGAAATTGCAGCCGAGTAAGAGGAACTTTGACCATTTATGGATATATTTTCAAGGCCTGGAAAAGCAGGACTGTCTCAAGGCCCTGGAGAAAGTGAGCTGAGAAGCTGGGCAGTCTCAAATTGTGGGCAAGATGTCAGTCACAACAAAAAAGCTTGCAGAAGAATTAGAGGATTAAAAAATCTCTCAACTTTATGCCAGAGGAAATCAGCAAAGTTGTTAAACAGGCCACATTTATGGGCCTCATGGGGGAAGTGCGTGAGCTGAGAGGCATGGTCAAACAAAGGGACCAGATGATTGAGCTGCTGGAGCAAAGAGTGGATGATTTGGAGCAGTATACTCGTGCTGGAGATATTATAATCACAAGATTGGAAAACAAATATCAGAGCTATGCTCGGGTTACAGTTTCAGAAATTGCAGGTGAGGAGGCACCACCTAAAAAATACACTAGAGAATCAAGTAGTGACATTTTTGAACAACAAAAACATAATGATAGAGAAAAATCATATTTCAGCTTGTCACACACTTTCAAATAAGGATAAAGTCAAACCCGCAATAGTGATCCAGTTTTCAAACCGAAAGCATAAAGGGGAAGTGTTGAAACAAGCAAGAAAGCTGAAGGGGCACTGGAGTCTACATCAATGAGCATTTAACAAAGAAAAATGCAGAAATTGCCAGACAGAGCTGCATACTGAGAAAGGAGAAGAAAATCCAGTCAACATGGACAAGAAACGGCAACGTGTTTGTGAAGTGTGATTTCTGTTTGTAAGACAGTCTGATTTCACTGAACAGAACAATAAACGCTCGTTTATTGTTCGTGCCATTCTGTGGGGGGTGCTGAGTGAGAATGGAGTCCGGGGCCCTCTACTAAGGGCTGTCCGGTCTCTGTATGATCGAAGCAGGAGTCTGGTTCGCATTGCCGGCAGTAAGTCAGACTTGTTCCCAGTGCATGTTGGACTCCGGCAGGGCTGCCCTTTGTCACCGGTCCTGTTCATAATTTTTATGGACAGGATTTCTAGGCGCAGCCAGGGGCCGGAGGGGATCCGGTTTGGGAACCTCAGGATTTCATCTCTGCTTTTTGCAGATGATGTTGTCCTGTTGGCTTCATCAGACCGGGACCTCCAGCATGTGCTGGGGCGGTTTGCGGCCGAGTGCGACGCGGCAGGGATGAGAATCAGCACCTCCAAGACCGGAAAAGGGTGGCATGCCTTCTCCGGGTGGGTGGAGAAGTCCTGCCTCAGGTGGAGGAGTTCAAGTATCTCGGGATCTTGTTCACGAGTGAGGGAACAATGGAGCGTGAGATTGACAGACGGATCGGTGCAGCGTCCGCAGTAATGCGGGCCGTCGCGGACCGTCGTGGTGAAGAGGGAGCTGAGTCGAAAGGCGAAGCTCTCGATTTACCGGTCAATCTACGCTCCTACCCTCACCTATGGTCATGAACTTTGGGTAGTGACCGAAAGGACAAGATCGCGGATACAAGCGGCCGAGATGAGTGTCCTCCGCAGGGTGGCTGGACGCTCCCTTAGAGATAGGGTGAGGAGTTCGGTCACCCGGGAGGAGCTCGGAGTCGAGCCGCTACTCCTCCACATTGAGAGGAGTCAGCTGAGGTGGCTTGGGCATCTGTACCGGATGCCTCCTGGACGCCTCCCTAGGGAGGTGTTCCAGGCATGTCCCACCGGGAGGAGACCCCGGGGAAGACCCAGGACACGCTGGAGAGACTATGTCTCTCGGCTGGCCTCGGAACGCCTCGGACTCCCCCCGGAAGAGCTGGAGGAGGTGTCTGGGGTGAAGGAAGTCTGGGCATCTCTGTTGAGACTGCTGCCCCCGCGACCTGGGAACGGATAAGCGGAAGAAGATGAGATGAGTGAGAGCTGCATCGCAACTGGTCCGGCAGAGGCCAACTGAGCTTGGAATGGCACACAATGTGATGACTGATGTTTCCAGTTCTCAATTTGGAGCCAGTACAAATGCCCTAACACCGGTTAGTGATGATGGCAACACCATGCTCTCCATAATTGCAAGGCAGAATTGAATTTCTGCTCTCCTGGCACAACCGCATAACATCTCTCATTTGCCACAAAGCGAAATCCAAGTGTTTGATGGGGATCCACTTCACTATCATGTAGTGTTGTCCTGATTGATCGGCCACCCAATCGATCGGGCCCGATCACGTCATTTTCAAAAGATCGGGATCGGCCAAAACAGTATCGGGACATACTGTTATGGCTCGGCTGGCTGGTCTCCGACTCCGCGACCCCGTAGCGCTGGGAGCGCGGAGTCGGCCGGCTCCGCTCTCTGACCCTCAGCTGCAGCTCAGAGCGGCTCCAGCAGCTCCAGGCCAGTTCGTCTTATTTGTTTGCTTGTTGCTCTGTGCCTATGTTTTAACATATATTAATTATTAAATCATTTTATAATTGTATTTAACAATACAGACAGTTGATGTGTGTTTATTATAAGATTTTGGGCGGCGCCGGCGGCTGAAGAGAAGTTTGTGCTGGAGGGAAAGAAGCGTGGCTAACAGAGAGCTAACAACAGCTAGGATAGGCTCAGATAAACGGTCTGAAAGTTTTAAAAACAAAGAAAAGCTGTCAGAGAAATGTGACTGTAGTGTTATGTAAATGATTATCCGTCACTCGTAAATCTTTTGGTCCACTTTATTGACTCGGTATCAACACAACGGATGACGGACTGCTATTTTGCGGGACCGGTGTTACGGTCTAAACCGTTTTTCTCTGAACAACCACACTTGGTTCTTACGCTCCGTGTGACATCATTACAACACAGTGACAGAAAACTATAACAGCCGCAATGAATAGCTGCTGCTATTCATTTCATGCTGTTGAGAATTCTGGTTAAGCCAAAATGCATTTTAATTTTCTTATTGATTGTGAGTTTGACTGGATGTCATTCAACTTTTGAACCTAGTACTGGTAGGTAAACTACCTCCTTTTGTGAAAGTGAAATTGATTTATTTTTGTTATTGCACTATTCTGCACTTTTTGTTTTAGTTTACAATTTCATGTTCCTACATTTTGTGGCACCAGTGCTGATAAGCTTTGTTTTGAGCCAATGATGCAGTCAGTGACAAAAAAAAAAAATGTCCATGTTGGAGAGAATGGACAATACATTTGTTTTTACTTAATTTACTTTACTTTTTTTTACTTTACTTTTTTACTTAATTCATTGCCAAAATGTATCTTGATCGGGAAAACGTATCGGAAATGTATCGGGAGCCAAAAAAAGTGATCGGATCGGGAAAAATCGGGATCGGCAGATACTCAAACTCAAGTGATCGGGATCGGATCGGGAGCTAAAAAATCCTGATCGGGACAACCCTACCCAGTAAAGCAATCCCTGAAGGACTTTTGAGTAGCAATAGTTATCACAAAGAGGGTAAAGTTGAGAAGAAACTTAAATAAATCAAATTACATCTTAAACCTGGTAGTGCAGCCGTCTCACAGCAAGAAGGTCCTGGGTTCGATTCCCGCCGGGGAAGCTGTGGGCGCTGAAGTGCGTGTTAGTTCCCCCATGACTTCAGCGCCCACACCATGGGTGGGGTTGGTGAAAGGATCTTTCTGTGTGGAGTTTGCATGTTCTCCCCGTGTTCCCTTGGGTAGCTAATGTGAGCTACCCTCACAAAAACATGCACACAGTCCTGGGTTATACATGCCCCCTCTGGCCAACCGGGCCGCCAGATGGGGTAGGGAGGATCCTGCCGGAATAACGTGATCCTTCCATGCGCTACGTCCGGCCGGAGAATCCTCACCCTGTCTGGTGAAAAGATGCGGTCCGTCACTCCTCAGGATAAGAAGGAGACCTGAGCTCGGTATAGGGCCCTCCCTGGGTTGGTAGAGGGGAGCAATGCCCAGGACTGTTACTTAGGTATGAGCACTGGGTGATGAAATGGGTCAAAAATCGGGGATAAAAAAAAAAAAAAAAAAAAAAAAACCTGAGTGCCCTTGATATGAGACAGAAGGCACTAGAAATAAAGACAGACAACTTCTCTCAGTAAGGTTTTCTTATTGGAGATTCAAAGCAAACTTACACAAGGTTTACCGTGGTTTAGACTTGGCCCTCCCTTAGTTGGAGCCTTGATTGGGACCAATCCCCCCCACTGGTTCCCAGGTGCAATCAAATTATCAAAGAAACAAGCTGTGACTCGTGAGTTTATACAAACATGATTACATCACACTGAAACATACTTTTATGCAGTAACGTACATTTTCTGGTAGCAGGTGAATTAAAAAGCCAAATCTCTTTTCTCTCGTCTAAACATCAGTTAAACTCAGCTGTTAACGAGTATTTGCAGTTATGAGGAATACACTTTGTTGTCCAGCTGTTGTTGAACGCTCACTCCGGCTGGTCCTCCGGCAGTGTTTCCAGGAACATCTGGATTTCTCTACACCTCTTGTTCCTGCCTCGCTCGCTGATCTTCTTCAGCGCTCGGATGCTGTTCTGCTTGGCGTGGGACTCCAGACGGATCTCTGCTGTCTTCATGTGGTAGGTGATTGACCTGTCCCAGTCTCGCCGCTCGAAGTTTAAGTATTTAGCGTAGCTGTTGTAGACCAGCTGCTTGTCTGCAGGTTCCAGGTCCCGCCTCAGCAGCTCCTGGTAAATACGATCTGCCTTCTGTAGGCCCCCGCTTGCTTTTGCATGTAAGTTTGCGAGGTCGAGCTTCTTCATGAGGGCAGAATCGGGGTAAAGAGGAATCATCTGTTCATGCAGGCTGATGGCTCGTTCCATCATGCTTCTAGATGGGTTTGGACGACCGTCCCTGAAGAAAACGATTCTCCATTTGTAGCAGAGTGCGGCGCACCTCTTCAGGTATCGATTATCAGGATAGTCCTTTAGGACCTTCTCTGCCAAATTGATGGCTTGGTCGATGTCGTCCAGCTGTCTGTACACCCTGAGCAGGACCTTGATCCCGCTGTAACTGCTGACAGGTTTCAGTATAATCTTTTCCTCCAGCTCATGAGCTTCATCGTTGACTTGCTCTCCTTTCTTTGCTTTTATGAGCAGCTCCACGGCAGCGAGGTACGAGTCATCTGGATCCTGCTCTCTGGCCTCTCCCATCTCCTCCCAGATGTCCTGATCCAGGTCTGTGTCACTGTGCTTCTGAGCGCTCACCCTCCCAATCACGCGGCTGGTCCGCCAGTGCACCATGTCCGGCTGCATCTCGATTGCCTTCTGGAAGTAATCTGCAGCCAGCTGCTTCTTGTCTTTGTCAAACTTCATCAGGGTCCAGGCCTTCTCTGCGCAGATCTCCGGGTGGAGCTCATCCTGGGATGGAGACGGGTGTTCCCTCAGCAGGGCGTCAACCTTTGACAGGTAATCCTGACTCTGTTTGTCTTCTCCCAGAAGGTGGTGCAGCCAGGCCAGATTCCCGAAATTCACCACCAACCAGGGACCTTCATCCGTGTTCTTCAGCCGTCGGAAGGCTTCGGTGGCCTGGCTGAGGAAACGCTGGGCCTTTTCTTCATCACCAAGCTTATAGCAGATGAAACCCTGCAGGTTGTAAACATGACCCAGCCAGAGGTTTCCCTCGTCGGTGCCGATGTCTTCCAGCTCGTCCCTGCTACGGATCAGTCTGGAAGAGCTGGAATCCAGGTCCCAGGTGAAGTGGCACTCCAGGCCCTTCAGTCTGGACTCCAACGTGGACGGGCTCTGATCAGCACTGAGGGGAAGACATTTAAAAATGTCACACAATCTGATGTAAAACCTCAAAAGAAAAATGAAGTAAGGAGCTTCAAAAAGAAGCAAGGTAGGGACTAAGGAAGGATGGAGGAAACAATGAAGCAAGGAGGGATGAATGAAAGGGTGGGAGCTGACCAGAGCACCACCAGTGCTGTTTACAGATGTACAATGGCAACTGAATGTTTGTAGGGGAGGGTTTCCTGTCGTCATGACAACAGATGGCAGCATCCAGGATCTACACTGTTCATGCACCACAGGGGAGGATTATATTCATTTACTTTAATTATTTTCATCTGTAAAGACAGGAGTTCAGATCTAACTTCTGATCCCTGTGGAACTGATACTCAGCAGCCATTGGCTCATCTGGGTTTAAGGGGCGGGTCCTATCGATGGATGAGTTGGTCGGCTCTTATTCTTCACTGTCCGCTCAGATATAATCCTGCTTTAATAAAATACTGCGTTTTACATGTGTTGTAGTTGAATAAAACGTTTTTTTTCATGGTGTTTTAATAGGCCGCAGCGGTTTTTACACGTGCTCATTAAACGCTGCAAATAAGGATCTTTCAGTGACGCAAATAAGCTGTTAATCTGTTAATAACAATAACTGTGCAATAATATAAGATGTGCAAATCATATGTGCAATATCCACCAGTCTACCTCACAACACTCTACCTGCTTTTTTTGCACAGTTTTTTTCTTCTATACTGATCATATTCTGTAATTATACATATTTTACATATTTTATATATACATTATTTTTGTATTTTTTTTATATATTTTTTACTTTTTAGTCTTTTACCCTTCCCCTGCATGCGTGTGCTAAGTGTACTGCTGCCAACAAAATAAGTTTCCCCACTGAGGGAGAAAATAAAGGAATATCTTATCTTATCTCTTATCTTACCTGACAGGTAGAACAGGTTTACACGACAATGTTATTTTTGCTGTTCACAAATGCTTTTTTCATCATCATTTGGTATTTTAAACTCTGTTTTGTTACATAATATTGGGTTTTGTTACCCTTTTAGCTCGCCATACCTCTGGATCCATCTGGACAGGTAAAAGTGGTAAACGGGTGGATGCTCACCTGTCCCACCTGTAAACAGGCAGCAAAACTGATCCAGTACCGTGTAATGATCAAATCAAGATATATAGAATTTAAAACTAGTATTTAACTAGAAACAAAATGTTTTGAAAAAAGACGGCGAATTTAAACTGCGGTCACGCCATCTACGCTTCGGAGAGGCGCAGTCACGCTATCTGCGCTTGGAAATCGATTGCGCGTCTACAGCGCGTTGTACGGTAAAGCGTGTGGACGGCTTCAAAACGGTTATTATTATTATTTTCATGTCTTGAAATAGATACATATGTCATTCCTTTTTGTAGTTTTACTAAAGTCTAACAAAATGATTAAAAAAAACAAAAAACAAAAACAAACGCCCATTCAGAATCCCCTTCATTTCTATATAGGCAGATTAAAAAAATTAATAAAAAAAATTAAATCAAATAATAGTCAGCACACTGTAAAATATTCTTGTTCAGCATGTCTTCAAGTACCTCTGACATCATTTTCAAGTTCTTTTACCGTAGAATTTTATAATAATTACATGCTAAAATCATACCCAATACACAGGAATATAGGCAGATTTCAAAAATGAATAAAAAAATCAAATCAAATAATAGTCAGCACACTGTAAGATATTCTTGTTCAGCATGTCTTCAAGTACCTCTGACATCATTTTCAAGTTCTTTTACCGTAGAATTTTATAATAATTACATGCTAAAATCATACCCAATACACAGGAATATAGGCAGATTTCAAAAATGAATAAAAAAAATCAAATCAAATAATAGTCAGCACACTGTAAGATATTCTTGTTCAGCATGTCTTCAAGTACCTCTGACATCATTTTCAAGTTCTTTTACCGTAGAATTTTATAATAATTACATGCTAAAATCATATCCAATACACAGGAATATAGGCAGATTTCAAAAATGAATAAAAAAATAAAATCAAATAATAGTCAGCACACTGTAAGATATTCTTGTTCAGCATGTCTTCAAGTACCTCTGACATCATTTTCAAGTTCTTTTACTGCAGCAGTTTCTAATAATTACATGCTAAAATCATACCCATTCCTGCTGAACTCTGGATTACCTGGGGACAAGTTATAAAAGATTGTACTTGAATTTTCTAATGATATTGTAATATATAGAACTGAATGTGCATCTGATATCAATTTACCATCCAAATAATCCAAATATTTAAAAAAAATCAGCAGTAATTCAACATGACACTCATGAGCTAAAGAGTAGTTTCTCCTGTGTATTGGGTATGATGTAATTATTAGAAAATTCTACGGTAAAAGAACTTGAAAATTATGTCAGAGGTACTTGAAGATATGCTGAACAAGAATATCTTACAGTGTGCTGACTATTATTTGATTTGATTTTTTTATTAATTTTTGAAATCTGCCTATATAGAAATGAAGGGGATTCTGAATGGGCGATTGTTTTTTTTTTTTTTTTTTATCATTTTGTTAGACTTTAGTAAAACTACAAAAAGGAATTACATATGTATCTATTTCAAGACATGAAAATAATAATAATAACCGTTTTGAAGCCGTCCACACGCTTTACCGTACAACGCGCTGTAGACGCGCAATCGATTTCCAAGCGCAGATAGCGTGACTGCGCCTCTCCAAAGCGTAGATGGCGTGACCGCAGTGAATTAAAGGGGAATTTAAAAATATGGGATTATTTTTAAGATAATGGCTGAGACAAGAAGGAGACCAGGAGGGAGGGAATAGGTACAGAAGAATGGAGGAGACAAGAAATGAGCAAGAAGGAAATAGGAGCATATATGAGCAATGAAAATATAAAGCACACACGAATAAATATATAATAAAAGATAAGAGGAACAAGAAGATGAGAAAAGGGTTCAGACTCAGAGCGGAGAAAATCCGGATACTCGCCTCATGATGTGAATGTTTTCAGCAAATCAGAAGTCTCCTGTAAGGTTTGATTGGTCGTTTCTTTCCTCTGGATCACAGATGGAGACTCTCCTCTCCGTGGGCTCGTACACGCTTTTAAAGGCGAGCACCGAGCCGAGCAGCATCGCGTCAGACCAACTTAAGTTTCACTTCCCAGAAATGAAAACTTAAATCCAGATCAACAACTCAGAATTATTAAGTTACATGTTAACCAGGCACGCCCAAGCCAGGGGGCAGGGACCATAATCATCATCATTAATGATGAGCCCGCACCATCATTGATTAACTGAATACTTACAGATTTGACAAATCTGTACATCTGATTAGTATATTTCCGTCATGATTATTTTGTATATAGATCTGTATGTTAGTTTGCTCTTTTATTTGGTTTGTTCGTTTGCATCATTGTCTGCCTCAATCTTGCTGCTTGTTGGAGGTTTCAGCAGTTTTTCCAAGGACTAAAAGTATATTGGTCTCCGAGATGCGTCTGTTTTGATCTCCGCTAGATTACAGTAAAACGCACACAGTTAATTATTGATTACGCAAAGGCTTGGTCGTGTCCGGTTAACGTGAAACCTAACTCTGAGTTGTTGAGCAGGATTTAAGTTTTCATTTGGGAAATGGAAATGGAAATGGAAGTGAAAATTGGTATGACTTGACGTTGCTCGGCTCGGTGCCGCGCCTTCAAAAGCGCGTACGAGCCCACGGAGACGAGAGTCTCCATCTGTGACCCAGAGGAAAGAAACGACCAATCAAACCTTACAGGAGACTTCTGATTTACTGAAAACATTCAGATCATGAAGCGAGCAGGGGCGGATCTGTTACCACCCTATTTTAATGATACCATGCTCAAAAGCTCTCTTTTGCATTAAAATAAGGCATGAAATTATATTTTTTTAACTATAAAATATCATTGTTGCCCTCTAAAATAATGAGTTAAGTCAAAGGCAGACTACCGGTAGCTGGACATCTGCACGAACTGCACAAAAAAAAAGCCGACTTAAGCGGGAGTTCGCGAGTTCGAGCCCAGAGATGCCCATAACGAGAACGTTTGAGATAGTAACACAAATGAGATAGTAGGAATAAAGGTTCATTCTACACATTTCTTTCCCTAAACTATGTCCAATTTGGGACAGTTAGCCTTGTATAAATTCTAAAGGATCTTACTATTTGAGTTTATAACAATGGAATAAGAGGAAGAAAGTCATAAAATCACTTATAAACATACATTTTTATTGAAATGATAATAACAACAATAGAAACAGCACAAATCACAATAAATGCTGACTGATATTTATAAACTTCTATTAACTTATATAAATATATATTTACATGGTAAAAAAAACAGCAATAACAACAATAACAATCGTAGCTGTAACGTTAAGATAATAATAATAATAATAATAATAATAATAATAATAATAATAATAATAATAATAATAATAATAATAATGATGATGATAATAATACATTTTATATGTAAAGCACTTTTCATAAAATAATCTCAAAGTGTTACAGATACAAAATAAACAAAAAGGAATAAAATCAAGACACATAAAAAACCAGAAGTAAAAGCATAAAAGCACAGAGACAATAAAAACATCTATAAAAGACCAGGGAAAGACTTCCTGAACAGAAAAGTCTTCAGCCCCTTTTTAAAAGTCTCCACAGACTGGGGTAGGCGTAGGTGTTCAGGGAGGGAGTTCCAGATGTGGAGGTTCAGGGAGGGAGTTCCAGATGTGGAGGTTCAGGGAGGGAGTTCCAGATGTGGAGGTTCAGGGAGGGAGTTCCAGATGTGGAGGTTCAGGGAGGGAGTTCCAGATGTGGAGGTTCAGGGAGGGAGTTCCAGATGTGGAGGTTCAGGGAGGGAGTTCCAGATGTGGAGGTTCAGGGAGGGAGTTCCAGATGTGGGGGCAGCGGAGCAGAAGGCTCGATCTCCCATGGAAGATGTAGAAAGGCACGTAATTACTCATTTATATTTACAATACTAATATTTTACAATAAGATGTAAAAATGCATGTAATGACTAATATTTAGAAATTAAAATAAAGAAAAACACCAATAACAATAACAATATTCCCAAAAAGATGAATGTTTAAAAGAAAAGCTGCTAAACCCAAACACAAAAACAAAACAGCAAAAAAGTTACCACCTACTAAACTAAACACAACTAATTAACTTTTAAGAAGCAGGAGGGTCCTTGTTTTCTGTAGTTTTTTTTTTTTTTTTTTGCTTTTCTGTAGCCCTTTTTCTCCAATACAGCCCTCCATTCATCATACGATTGTGTCTCTGTTTCTCCACAGTGCCAGTTGCCAAAATACTGCCTGTGTGATGGCGTTTTTCGGCTTTTGCACTTGCTGCAAATAACCACATCTGTCTTTTTTATGTATTTCCTTTTTCCTTGGGCTGTGTGCTCTTCTACCTGTTTCCTACGTCCGCTTTCAACATTGATAGCATAAAATATTAAAAACAAACCATGTAAGACACAATGGCATCTAATGAGCATAATAGGGACAATACAAAAACAATACAAAAAAGAAAAATGCGAAATAACAAAAAGAACCCATACTCTGTCTAGTAACACTAACCCACAATGACAACTTGTAACCCCTTTATTTTAGCCAATTCCAAACGAAAATCCCACCATGTAGCAGCCTACCTGTGCTCTTTAACCAGCATGAGATAATAGATAATATATATATATATATATATATATATATATATATATATATATATATATATATATATATATATATATATATATATATATATATATATATATATATGTATAGGTGAGCGCTGATCTTTTCCCTTTCATTTTTAGGGCCAAAAAGGATCACCTCTGTCTTTTCTGCATTTAGCTGGAGAAAATTCTGGCCCAGTGCTGATGCAGAAAAGCTCTGCTGAGGTTATAAAATCAATTAAATTGACTCTAGATACAAGCATGGCAGTAAAGGTAAATTTGTTTTAAGATTAAAGACACAACTTACTTGACTTTTCCTTATAAATTACAAACATGTTTGCTGATCACAAAGCTGAAAAGCACAAATAGACTGAATAAAGACAAAGAACCCTCCTTTGTGGCATTTACTGATTTATTTATCTTGATCTATTTGTCTATTTGTCTCACTTTGCTACGTTCCTTAAGCTTGAGCTACAGTTTTGCCACAGTCACAATGATAAAACACAAATACTATTTTTCGTCGTAGACAGAGAACTGAGGCACTCGTGAGGGTAAGATTAATTAAAATGCCTTTATTGGTACATGGCTAATCTATTAAAAGAGTGTCTACGCGTTTCAGCCAAACTGGCCTTCGTCAGGACAGAAGTGAAATGTTTGTCAGACAGCTCAATTCACAGTTAAATAGATAATTGCAGACAGCTACTCAGTGTGAGCAGGTAGGAGGTCACATGACCTGAACAGCAAGACCTGCCAATGACAAGCAGAGGGTGAGAGACTCTGTACACTGTACAGAAAGAAACAAATAATACAAAATCACAGTCAATAAATCAGCATTGCACATTTAAACATTACCTAGTCAATTAGACAAATCAAAAAATGCATACAATATAAGTATTGAGCCTAACAAGAGACTAAGGAACCGTCATCAGAGTCAATCTTAAAGGACAACAAAAAACACCAATAGTCACAGAATACAAAATACACTCACAGAAAAGGAGAAAAGTCGAATTCTCCATTCAACTATTTTTCGTCATTAGATGGCAGAATATTCTTATTTTAACAATAAGAAGAAAAAAATTTTTCCGCGTCGACTGCATCGTCACATTAGCTTCCGGAAACGGAGTAAAACATTTTTATGACTAAGTTCGAGAGAAAAGGATGTATAAACATTCTCAGATATATACCACATATTTTAATATGTAAAATTACGAAATCTGATAATTTATGTATCAAGGAATATTTTTAACCACAAAATACATTTGTAGGCATGTATATATGTCTATGTTTGTAGGTATTTTATTTTGAAGCCTGTAACCGGAAGTGTGTTTAGTTGTAAAACTAAACTTAACTGTTAAACTGTTAACAGATGAAAGGCTGTGTGGGTTTAAATACGGCCACAACTTAAAACAAAAGATATTATAAATCAACAATGTGGCTCTTTGTTTCATGCTGCAGCAACCAGGGAACTACGAAGCTGTTTGTTAGACGCAGTATAAATGTAACTAAGTATAAGTAACTAACGTGTAACTAACGTAATGCAATTAACGGCAAAGAAACAGCGACCAATCAGGTGAAAGAACGAACTTCCGGTTGTTGGGCGAGTATAAATATCTCCGCCCAACGGTTCCAGTCACAGTTGCCATAGAGACGCTTTAACGTCTGTCTGCGTAGCGAAACTTTTATCTACTTGCCTTTTTTCCACCTTAAATCAGCAAACATGGTAAGTGTTTCTTAATTGTCAGGTTTATTTCGATTCAAAAGTTGAAACTTTCTCACCTCGTGTCAATTTCTTTGTTAAAATGCGTCATCAATTTTTCTTTGACATTGAGTCTGATAACGTAATGTAAAATTAAATTTCTCTGCTGTTAAACAGGGTTCGTGTTTGATACAGAGATGCTTTTCTTTTCATGTATATGTGTATTTTTTTAAACCAACGCCCAAAAGGCCGAAGCCTAAATTTCAGTTTAATCACGAGAACTTTCCTACGGAAATGTATTACATCCACATCCCAATTGCTCTGTTTTTCTGAGTTAACGATATAACATTTTAATGGAAAAAAAATCTGCTGTTTTTCCTCACTCGGCGAGACGCCTTCAAAATAAAAGCACTAAATATCTGTCTGCTTAAAACATAACAAATAAAAGCCTGGCTTTAAAGAACGTTAATGAGAAAACATAAAACACATTTATAGAAATACTCTACTCATTTCAAAGGCCATTTACATTATTAACTCATTAACGTTCTTTAAAGCCAGGCTTTTATTTTATTATGTTTTAAGCAGACAGCTATTTAGTGCTTTTATTTTGAAGGCGTCTCGCCGAGACCTTGTAAAGTGAAGCCTAACTGACACAAAAAGCACCTGCTGGTAAAAGGGGAACAAGGTTTGTTTTGTTTGCTACTCCAGCAGATCAGAATGGGCTTGCCGTCTGAACATCCACAAAGTCCTGAGGTTTCTGCGCAAAGTCGACAAACTAATAACAAAACCATCGATATAACTTAAAGACAAGAGTATCTCCTAATGTTTCAAACCAAAATAAAACTGGATTAAACTGGACAGGAACATGTTTGCTTCCATGAAATCGAGCTCTCAAGTGAATGAAGCTTCTTGCAAGTTTTGAGGAAAAACAGATTTATTTTTTAATTAAAATGTTATATCGTTAATTCAGAAAAACGGCCATTTTTTAATTTTATTATTTTTTTATATATATGTGTGTGTGTGTGTGTGTGTGTGTGTGTGTGTATAATTTTTTTAGTTACTTTAATTTTTTGCGTATAATCTTTTAATTTTATATTTATATATAATGTATATATATTTTTTCTTTTTATAGTAATTACAATTTTTTGCGTATAATCTTTCAGTCTAAAGTGTTTCTCTTGTCTTCTCCTGAAATTCCCAGCGTGAGTGTATCTCGGTGCACGTGGGCCAGGCCGGTGTTCAGATTGGAAATGCATGCTGGGAGCTTTACTGCCTGGAGCACGGCATCCAGCCGGACGGACAGACCCGAAGTGACAAGACAGTCGGCGGAGGAGACGACTCCTTCAACACCTTCTTCAGTGAAACTGGAGCTGGAAAACACGTGCCGAGAGCCGTCTTTGTGGACCTGGAGCCCACCGTCATCGGTGATGATCAGTTCTGCTGCTTTTCAGTCTGAGCAGATCACATTTTAATGATTTGAAACTGCTGACCAGGGGTGAAAGTAGGATAAAGTTCTTGTAGGAACTAACCCCTCCCCACGGGCCCAACCTCAGACACAAATTCAATTTTACAATTTTAAAATGACGATGAATTAAGACACAGAGCATAACTTATTGGAAAACATTTACAGAACAGAACAGAATTATTGTGAACAAATCTGAAGGATTGGTGGCCATCAATATGCATTGTCCCATCTGTAGAGCCTGTACCAATAGGCTATACTGCAGGGCAACAGGGTTGGTTTTTTGTTATGACGCGTGCTTCAAACTGATTCAAAGGCTCAGACTTAGGATCCGGGTCGGATATGCCAATCCATTTATTCCATATGCAGCAGCAGTCAAAGCAAACATAATTCCACTGTTTAAACTTAACATAAACTTGTGAGTGACAGAACGCCTTTGCACGTCTTGCACGGTCGAAAACTGTTTGTCTTCCCCCTGTCGCACCTGAGTGCAATCATCTCCCAGGAAGGTAATAATAGTTACCATGACAACCACCCACCAAGACTGATTGACAGGCTAAACATGACGTCACCATAAGGGGGATGACAATTCATATTCAGTTTAAATAAATAAAACAAAATAAATCAAAATATTTTGGCTCCAACACCATCTAAATAATTATCATCTTTTTTTTTTGGCCTTTGTCCCCCCCTCTCTTTCAGATGAGGTGCGGTCGGGGACCTACCGTCAGCTGTTCCACCCCGAGCAGCTGATCACTGGCAAGGAGGATGCTGCCAACAACTACGCCCGCGGACACTACACCATCGGGAAAGAAATCATAGACCTGGTTCTGGACCGGATCCGGAAACTGGTGAGTTCATCTCAAGTGGTTTTCACCTCCAAGGCATCGACTGTTTCCTCACGGTTTTCTCTGTGGACAGGCGGACCAGTGCACCGGCCTGCAGGGCTTCCTGGTGTTCCACAGCTTCGGCGGGGGCACCGGCTCTGGTTTCACCTCCCTGCTGATGGAGCGTCTGTCCGTGGACTACGGCAAGAAGTCCAAGCTGGAGTTCTCCATCTACCCGGCCCCCCAGGTGTCCACGGCGGTGGTGGAGCCGTACAACTCCATCCTGACCACCCACACCACCCTGGAGCACTCCGACTGCTCCTTCATGGTGGACAACGAGGCCATCTACGACATCTGCCGCAGGAACCTGGACATCGAGCGTCCCACCTACACCAACCTGAACCGGCTCATCAGTCAGATCGTGTCCTCCATCACCGCCTCCCTCCGCTTCGCCGGCGCCCTCAACGTGGATCTGACGGAGTTCCAGACCAACCTGGTGCCGTATCCCCGGATCCACTTCCCTCTGGCCACCTACGCCCCCGTCATCTCGGCGGAGAAGGCCTACCACGAGCAGCTGACCGTAGCTGAGATCACCAACGCCTGCTTCGAGCCGGCCAACCAGATGGTGAAGTGCGACCCTCGCCACGGCAAGTACATGGCCTGCTGCCTGCTGTACCGCGGAGACGTGGTGCCCAAAGACGTCAACGCCGCCATAGCAACCATCAAAACCAAGCGCAGCATCCAGTTCGTGGACTGGTGCCCCACCGGCTTCAAGGTGGGCATCAACTACCAGCCCCCCACCGTGGTTCCCGGGGGAGACCTGGCCAAGGTGCAGAGGGCTTTGTGCATGCTGAGCAACACCACCGCCATCGCCGAGGCCTGGGCTCGGCTCAACCACAAGTTTGACCTGATGTACGCCAAGCGGGCCTTCGTCCACTGGTACGTGGGGGAGGGGATGGAGGAGGGGGAGTTCTCCGAGGCCCGGGAGGACATGGCGGCTCTGGAGAAGGATTACGAGGAGGTGGGAGTTGACAGCGTTGATGATGGAGGAGAGGAAGAGGCAGGGGAATATTAAGACGTAAGCGGCAGCGTCGGAAAGGAGGACGAAAGAGGAGAATTAGATCCCTTGAACATCCGTCAGCCAGTTCTCAAGTTTTGTGTTCATGACGGAAATGCAGTTGATGTTTGTTTGTGTTCATGATGGAAATGCAGTTGAAGTTTGTTTGTGTTCATGACGGAAATGCAGTTGATGTTTGTTTGTGTTCATGACGGAAATGCAGTTGATGTCAGTTTGTTTGAGTTTGGCATCTGAAATGTGTTAAGTCTGGAAATCTGAATTAAAGTGAATTTGTCAATGTTTCACTTTTAAGCTCATTCACGCAAGTGCTGAAATGCTACCGTTTCATAATAGCAGCTTTTAGGGGGGGGTCTGACACTTGACTCCACCCTCTCTGTAGGCTCTTAGATCAGTGTCATATTAAACTAAACTCACTTTAGTCCCCCTTCAAAATCTGAAATCAGTTAACCTTTCACTGATTTCTGCTGCAGATCTAACTGTAACTTTCACATTGGATTAATGAATGCAGAAATACACACTTTTGTGAAAAATTTACCATTTTATGAAGTGGGAATTTATTTATTTTATTGGTGTTCACCTCGTCAGTGCAAACTCAAACTGTCCTGGAAAGGAGAACAACGGTCAGATTAATTACACTTGGATGAACCCTCAGCAGCAGGTGATGAAGCTTTTTTCCCCTGATGGAAGACACCAAGGATGGATTCTCAACATCTGACCCCACCAGGAGTTTGTTCCTCGTTTCATCTTTGCTCAAGTAATTAACACGGATCATCCTTTTTCTATTAAAAAGGCACAATAGTTCTGGTCCAAATCCAGGGTCAAACATAGACTAAAACTGGACAAACCCCCGGTGACGTCACTCAGGCTTTAAGAATCCTTTTGAAGCCTGTTTTTCTCTTTTTGTCACTGAAGGTGCAATGTTGATAGAAACTGAGATCACCAAAATCTCAGATCATCTAAAAAATATCCAGGACGTGCAGACCTCTGAACCAGATCTAACAAGCCCACTTTAGCTCATTTACTGCGGATTGCTGTATACAGCTTTTCCTGTGAAGCAGTCAGTGCAACAGACAAAGCACAAATATGCATGGACCAGTACTGAGTTAACTTCTCACTACAAGATTCTACATGGTACCAAAGTTGTTCATATTCATTATCACCCCAACACTGAGATGTGGAGTGCAATGGAGTGTAACGTTTGACACAAAGTACTTGTCGGTGGGACCGCGCTCCTTGTAGGCCAAAGCAGATGCTCTGCACCTGAAACTGCCACTGGGAAGCATACAAGAGTTCTCATCATTTGCATTCAGTTTTTTTACCTTAAGACCTTCAGGTGTTGAAATGAGTGACAAACCCAAAGCATGAATTAAATCTTGTCCCATCAGAAAAAGTGGGCAATGTTTAGACACCAAAAAGGAGTGATCCATCTCAACGCACCACATGACCAGTTGCAGAAACTGAATGAACAAACCGTCCACTGCTTTGGCTGCAGAGGACAATCCCCTCAACACGGAGTCTGTTGCCCCTGAATCTACTTAAAATGTTATAAAGCCAATAACACCAGTAATATTTGTGGGAGCTTATGGTAAGTGGAATATGACGATGGTGAATTCACCGTTGTAGTACCTTTTTTCATCCAGGAGAGGTCGCCAGAAAGCTTTGTAAGCAGATATTCATTGTATTATCAGTGGGGACAATGTGTGAGTCCCAGCGGAGTCTGCCAGTCCCCGCTCCTGTCTGGAAGCTCGTTCAGATATTTCTGTAGCAACACTTGAAATGAGGAGGTCTGGACAGGTTTGAACAGAGCAGACGGATACAGTGATATTAGCATCAAAGGTTAGCATGAAAAGAGTCAGCCAAACTAAAATAGCTGAGAGAGATTTACATAAGGTGAGCAACACACTGTTGTGTGTTGTATTGTAATACTTGCTCTGAACTTCTTAACCCACAAACCACACGTATTATAATAACAAACTAAAATTAATACTGAAACTAATGGAAAAATACAAAACTATAATAACTATGGATACCCAATAATCAAAACTAAAGTAATGACCGAAAAACATTACAGATCTGAATCAACATAAATAACTGGTACATGTGCTTCCTGCTGTGCTCTTTGTTATCCAGCTGGTGATGGATCCACTGTTTTTAGCACCTCACTCCACTCCTCTTCCCTTTCTCTCAACCTCCTCTCCTTACGAGGCATGTCTGCACAATTAAATATCCTGATAAATAAAATTAAAATCTGATGCATCTGATTAGAAGATATTGGTGAATGAATGATGGGTCCACACTTGAAAATGGAAATCTTTTTCTTTTAAAGGCCATCGGGAGAAGGACTGAGCCAGGGGCGGAGGTTGTGACACCCAGTAATCCAGCAGCACCCCAGCACCCTCACTTCCCTACCTAACATCCCCTGAAGAAAACCACCCACCCCAGCGCCATCTCGGTCCTTTCTCCGGTCTCTGAAGTGTTGAACTGCTTCATACGTCACTCAAGTTCAAAAGTCAGTTGTCACGTGACCGATTCACTGACTCAGTCAGTAAATACCAGAGAGCCACATGAGTGAAAATAACAAAAACAAAAAAGGCCTTTGACAGAAGGGCACTTTGGGCATCTGAGCAAAGGGCTTGAGCACCCTCCGCACCCCCCTCTGCACGTGCATGCAGCCCGGTTTGGTCCAAGACGGAGTTCATCATCAAACAGTCATGGAAATAAAAAGACATTCTCTGAATATTTTGGATAAAAAATAAATTGATTTTATTTTGAAAGGTTCAACATTCAGCTTCTTACAAAGAAATGTCATAAAAATAAGTTAGAAGTTCTTTTTTTTCACTTTTTATTTCTTTCACAATTTTCATTTTTGCAAATGACACAGAAGAAAGTCCTTCAAGATGTTGGATTTTTATTATAACTCAAACATAATAAAAAAAACAAAAAACAAAAGCATAATATAGATATCTGATTAGTAACAGGAGGAATCGCTGGTGTTACATGTTTTTAATCATTTTGATTATGTTTTTTGTTTCCTGTGTCCCATAATAGGAAGATGGATGGATGTTTGTCGTTTGTCGCCTCAGTTGTGGGGATGAAGTTATTTCACCCTCGGGTTGACTCCTACGCAGCGTTTTCCCTGCAGAAACACAAATATTTAGATTCTGAATGAAATGCTTGAAACTGAACTTGCTGAACCAAAGATAGCTTTTTCTAAACTTAGATTGATAATCCCCCAGCTGGCTCTGCGAAGGTTAATTTCACACACACACGCCTACGTTTCTTTCAACATCCGTCTCACGGTTCCCTTTTACGGCGGTTGCAGGCTGGGGTTTCCGCACAGAAGTGGAGTCTCTTATCTGGAGTTCACGCGCACGTGGGATTGATTGTTGGTGTCTTTCGACATCTGAATGAGCGCATGACCTTTGTTGTTTCACACACACTTGAAGCTGAATGCGGCTTGAAACGCTGTTTGACTGCGAAAAAGGGGAACCAAAAATAATATTTCCTTTTTCTTCTTTAGTGTCGAGTTCAGTGGTTTTTGAAGAGACGATAAACTCTCACTTCTGGCTGTAAATGTTGAAAGTTTTTCAGAAATCAAAACCTCTCTGAGTCAAATCAGAAACACCTCTGGTGTCTGAGGTCCGAGTGTGGAGCTGGAGCCCGGCGCCGACCGCTTCACTTCAGAACCAGCACAAACGGTCAGAACCACAACAACCCGTGAGACGGGATCCGCTGGTCTTTAGGCTGCTTAACGTCAACCTCAGAAGACCAGCAGGGGGCGCCCTGGAGCAGCATAGACTACAGACCACGCAGGTCATACAATGAAGAAAACTACAATCTGCAGTCTATATCCCATAATTCAATGCACCACCACAGCAGGAGGCGGTCGAAGCGGTGACATGACCGGCATTAGTTGTTTCTGAGGTGGCATACTAACATCAACCACCTCTACTAGTATGCAATATATACTGTACGCCGTACTGAAGTATACAGTACGTGGTTTCCAAAAACCGTAAAAGTAGCCCAGTTGTATGATGGGATACAGCGTATAAGGAAGACTGGTCAGTTCAAGCATTTTTCACATTCTGCAGGTTTTACAGCAGTTGGTACGTTGTGTAGCAACGAGACGCGATGGCGTCGGCCCAAACGAGTGAAACCCTTTCAAGCGTGGAGCGGTAAACTTACCTTGCTGTTTTTCTTGCACTGCTTCCTCAGCTTGTCCACGTGTCTCGTCACCCCACTGACCCACGGGTCGTCCGGACGGGCGCAGATTTTCTTGTTGTTTCTGGTCACCAAGCTGCAACAACAGGAAGTGGTCCGGTCAACCAACACCACGGGGTCGTTTGTGCTCTTTGAACATCTTGCAGCATATAAAACTTACATTGTGGCGTCGATATTGCAGCCTTTGGACTGCGGGTAGTAGTCCACGACCCGGGACTTGTGCAGCGATTTGTTGGAGACCGACAGGCAGCAGTCCAGGGCCCTCTGGGCCAACGTCACTGGAAGACAGAGGAGCCCTTCAAGCTCACGTTCATCATCCCAGAAAACATCTACTTTCTCACCAATGTCTTAATGTTCACTAATGATCATAATAATGATGACAATATCCAGAAGAAATGTGCTTTTATTGTTGTGTTGCTGCATTGCAACCGACAAAAAGAGGCACAAGTGCTGTGTGAATGTGTGACATGGAAAGGCATGAGGCACGGATGTTATAATCAATCAGCGCTGCAAGACTCGGCCAAGTACGGTTATAGCGGCCTCCACCGTCGGAGCCGAGGGGATAAAACAAAAAAAGGCATGAAATACAAAATAAAACCACATAAGAGCTGGATTTAATGTGCTAACTACAAAATAAAGCACGTAAGACCTGGAAATCATGTGCTAATTACAAAATAAAATCAAGTAAGACCTAGAAATAATGTGCTTACTACAAAATAAAGTCATTCGGACACAGAATGACGCTGGGAATCACCAGTGTAGTGTTTTACAGCGATATCAGTCCCAAAGGGGCCGTAGCCCCATGGAAACTAAAGAGGGAGGAATCAGGGGCTACAAGCTAAACTCCATAAAGATGAAAGGATAGAATAAGCTCATTTGATTTTCATTAACTCATTGTTAGGATGCTCCAGTACCTGACAGGACAAGAACTGTCATGCATCACCTTGTTTATGACTCATCAGTACTGTCGGCATAAGTTGAATAGAGTTTAAAGAGGGAAAATTAAAACCCTCTTTTACAACCAGGATTATGGTAATTACAGTCCAGCTGTTGCTACTCAGCTGTTGTCTCGGAGGACTTTACTGTCTATAAAAAAGCCTCTGATCCCTGAAATACAGTTAAAAAAAATGCTCGTAAAACATGCAGCAGTCTGCCTTTATTGTGCGCCGGGACGTCCCAGTCCCTCAGACTCCTCAGCTGTGACGTCAGCTGGTTAAAACTTCAGAGGAGGAGATAAAGCCAGCTGTCACTCAAGAGTCACACCTTACTTTAAGTAATTTAAGGTCCAGAACATGCGGTCTTCAGCTATGTGGGGCTGATAAAGGACAAGAGATTATCTGAATCCTGATAAAAGCTGAACGACGTCCTTCTTCAGCGCGTCTGATCTGGACTCAGGATGCAGAGCCCGGGAATTGACCGGGAATTCCAGCAGTTAACCTTTAGCTTCTTTTTATTCTCACAACAAAGTTTGCACCGTGCAGCGGGGAATACCGGTGCCACACCTTCATTAAACAAAGATACAGCACCTTACACAGATCTGGGTATTGATGCTGACCTGGTTTCTGAGACATGACAGCGTTTCAGTGGTTGTCATTCACCTGCTACAAACTCCAGCTTATGAAGTCACAAGTATCCTTGTCCATCCACCCTCTCCTGTATCCTGTCTTTCCCACCCGATTAGAGAGGGATTTAAACCACCTGAGGTGGACTCGCCTCCAGCTCAGATCTGCACACAAACCTCAACATCTCAACGGCTTCCTTCCTTTCAGAGAAACTCCTGAAATCTCAGCTAAGTTACTTGTTTTTTTGGTTTGCCTTCGGATGTGAAAGATTTGGCAGAGACTCAATTCCTTTTTTCAGCTTGACAGCGATAGAAGTTTAGACCGGTGTCAGGGTGTGTGTGTGTGTGTGTGTGAGTTTGTAGCAAAAAAACCTCACCTGTGCTGCAGCATGTGATGAAGAGGAGGCAGAAGAAGAGCTTCTCCGCAGCCATGACGAGGTGGAGATGGCGATGTGGTTTCTGTGTCGGGCTGATAAGGAGCCTGTTTCTTCCCCTCGACACCTGCTGCTGCTGGAACTGGAGTGACTGTCTCTCAGAGTCACTGCTTATATGCAGTGGAGAGACACTTTCACTTTCTTTATGACCCCTCCTCTCCTTCTGCCTAGCCAAACAAAAAACAAAAAAACAACGGAAAGATGGCCAGCTGTAGGTGGTTTTGCTGGAGTAGATTAGATTAGCAGATTCATCAGATGTTTGCACAACTGCTCAGAAGTTGTGTTTTGAACCTGCTGCGTGAAATCATGGACGATGACCTTCCAGAAATCCAGATGTGGTCGCCTCCGAGTACGATGACCTCGACATGGCTTGATGCAGCTGTGCATGTTTGCAGAAATAGTTATAAACCTGCAAAAATGAAACCGGTTTTGTGCTTCTGTCATCAGGATTCTGGACTGAGAGGAGAATGTGATGGATGGATGGATGGATGGATGGATGGATGGATGGATGGATGGATGGATGATGGATGTATGGATGGATGGAAGGATGGATGATGGATGGCTTGTCGGGTCCCCCTACAGCGTGGCGTTTGTGAGATTTACTCTTCCTCCGTCTCTTGTTTTCTCCTCCATCATTACTTTCTTTCAATCTTTCAGACCACGTTCAGACTTCGCTCAGGAACCCGAACACAAGCGCTCAACGCTAACTCCAGAACCGAACATTCCAGGACAAGTTCAGATCCGATCACTCCGGCCAGACTGGGTGTGGAAATAGTGAACAGGGACCAGGACGTCGCCATCAGGTCCCTGAAGAGTCAGTCGAGTGTCAAACAAACTTGATCTGTTTCATCTTGTTTTTTCTGTGAATTATGAAAATAAAACATGTTTGGTCTTTTATAGTGAAAATGACGTGTGTTTATGTGTAAATAGACTGATGGGATCTCGGGACGCTTGTTGCCGTGAGGTCTCCAGGGGGCCGTTGTCTCTGCCATGATGTCCACCAAAGCTCTGCGAGCTGGCTCGCTTTTGCTGTGTGACGATGTAAAGTTGCAGGAGGCAACTAGAACAAGAGTCTGAAGTTATTATACCTGTTTTTTAGTAGCGAGGGGAGAAGTAACCAGATACCTGGTCACCAAAAGTAATCAGATACTCCTTCAAATGAAATTGAAACATAACGGTAAAAATGAGGAAGTCCACTTGCAGATGGACTCAGTTCTCAGGAAAGTCTGGTTCTTCTTTTGCTTCTCGGCTGCAGAGTGGAAGCTGATGATATTCTGCAGAAAAACACAAAACAATAACTTCTCAGTTTGACAGGGGGTTGGAGGACTGCGGTAAAGTGAGCTGCTGTTTGCGAGATAGTGGTAAAGTGAGCCGCTGTTTGTTTTTCGTTGGGCGCGCACTAGAGTAAATACGGTAGGCACGGTTCTCGAGCAAAGTGAAGGTCCTAAAAGATACATAAAGCATACGTGCTTTTACTGGAGAAATGTGGAGAAAAATCACCTCCAATATGAGTCAACTTCTTAGTTATATTTCACTGCCGTAAAGGGGAGAAAAATCACCTTTCAGTGCCATTTTACTGTAATAATGTGGAGAAAAATCTGTTTAAAATGACCCCTATAATAAAAGCCATTTACAGAATGCTGACATTTGATCTTACCTCATATCAATTCCTTCATATGTGTGTTCCTCATTTTTTTGCATATTGTTCCTGTCATCTCACTCTACCTCTGGTACAATTTTGGTAACATTTTACTGTAGAAATTTGGAGAAAAATCATTTTGAAATGACCCCTATGATAAACTCAATTTACAGAATGCTGACCTTTGACCTTAAAACTTAAACTTAAACTTTATTTATTTGTATAGCGCCATATCATACAATATAAAATGCAACACATGGTGCTTTACATGCAGAATAAAATAACAATAAAAAACACAATTTAAAACATTCCATACGACCCCACCCCCCACGCGTACACACACACTCACTCACACTCATATACATGTGCACACACTCACACGCCCACACCCACACACACACACACAATAAGTGGACTGGTGACATGGCTTAGCACTAACAATCCAGGTGAGGAAAACACTACCTATGGGTGGCCGTCCACACTGAGAAGCTCCACCGACCACGACCACCAGGAGCATCGCCACAGAGACCCCCCCAACCCGGACAGACCGGGGCAGACCCCACACAGAAGGTGGAGCCCTCCCCCAGCTACCCAGGCCTGAGGGATCCCCATGACGACACCCCCATGGGCGGAGCAGGCACACCTCCCAGTGTGAACGACCCCCCTGAGGAAACACTGGAGCTAAAAACTAAAAGATTAAAAGAAAGTAAGAAATGCCTAAAAGTGTAAAATTTTAGAGAAATCTATATAAAACTTAAGATGAATAATAAATAACATAAAGTAAAAAGTCACTAAAATGGATTAAAGTTTTAGAGATGATAAAAGAGCTAAAGAAGTAGACACAATACATAGCTAAAAACAATAGGTAAATGAGATCAGATAAAAGCCAAACTAAAAAGGTGTGTCTTGAGCCTCCTTTTAAAAATATCAACATTCTCTGCGGCCCTGAGGTTCTCTGGCAGGCTGTTCCATAAAGAGGGGCCATAATGGCTGAATGCAGCCTCACCGTGGGTTTTGGTCGCGGTTCGGGGAATGGTTAAAAGGCCGGTGCCAGAGGACCTCAGGGTCCGTGAGGGTTGATACAGTAAAAGCAGATCAGATAAATAAGATGGCCCAAGACCGTTAAGACACTTAAAAACCAGTAAAAGAACCTTAAAATCAATCCTGAAACGGACGGGGAGCCAATGCAGCGATTTTAAAACAGGTACCTCACATCAATTCAATTCCTTCATAGGTGTGTTCCTAATTTTTTTTGCATATTGTTCCTGACGTCTCACTCTACCTCTTGTACAATTTTGGTAATAGTACTGATATGATATAGTGTTGATATTTTTCCCCTGCATGTAGGCTACACTTCTTCCATAATATTTTCCATAATATCTGTCCAGTCTGACACACACACACACACACACACACACACACACACACACACACACACACACACACACACACACACACACACACACACACACACACACACACACACACGTCAAATCACACATAGCCTATGGCAAATAAATAGCCTAATTCATGAATGATTTTTTTAAGGGTATAGACTATATAGTATTGTAATTACAAAACTATAAGTGATTATATTTGTTTTAACATCAATTATTAAAAAGCATTGTAACGACTTTAACTTGTTGAAAATTATCAATTAGGTCTACATATCCGATTGTTCTCATGTAGGCCTATCAAATACAGTTAGCGCTAATGTCTTATGGATGGTGGTTTACACTACTTACCCCTGTCGTGGATGACTCATCCTCTTGCGTCTTGGATATTATAAAGATGCGATGGCACTGTTCTCTAATCGTCCAATTTCTCGCCAATTACCCAATGTCAAATGCTAACAGGTAGAGACTCTTGGTGAGGTTCCTCAGGAAGTTCTGGACCTGCAGCATCTGCAGCTGCAGGAGGCCCTTCAAAGGGTCATGAAGACGGTCGACAGTGACACAAAGCGTTCTTCTTGATTTAACTTTGAGCAGGAACGCTGGTTGCTGTTGGTTTGGCAGTAAACACTTTATTAATAATTCTGCGTTGATGCATTTGATGTTCGGTTCTGGTGGAAATGGCTGCAAATGGAACCAGAACGGGTACCAGACCCGTTTCACAAGAGAGGATTTTTTTCCTCGTTTGCGTCTTTTGTTTCAGCCCCTCTGAAGGACAAAGTGAGTTTCCAGCTCTGCATTTTCCTTTGTGATGAGGCTCTATTGTAAAATCAGGATTAAATGTATTCCCTCCGGGTTTATTCCACTTTGGAAACTTGTTGAACCAGAAATGCATCAACTCAAAAGCAAACCTAAGCCGTGTGAAACAACAAAAAAAAGAAAAAGAAAAGGAGACTTCCATGAAACTGACACCAATGCATCTGACAGTAAAGAGAAACTTTCTCTTCCTCACTTAGCTTCTCTGAGGAAGTCAGCATCGCTTAGACGCCGTGGCCCCTTTATGTTCACATCAAACAAACTGAAGAAGTTCGGTTTGTTCCCCTCAGACGGACTGCTGCCGCGTGAAAGTTGGCGTGCACTTATCCGGGTCCGTGGACTTTCCCTTCTGAAGCAATTACAGTAACATGGAGTTGATGGATGTGATTACCCCGAGGAGGAGTGTTTGGCAGAAATCCAGCCCTTTTTTGCTCTGGATTATGGGGAAACTGTTTCCTCCTGAAGGTGCTGTACACTGATCCGACAGGAAAGGACATGCTTTACCTTAGACACCTTTGAAGGCGGCTTTTATCGGAGTAGCTTTGTTTACAGTCACCGACACGCAAATATGCAGTCCTGTCAAAGTCAAAGTCCACAAAATTCCAGCTTTTCATATCTCACATGAACTCAAGTCTGGGTATTTGTTATTTTTAGTTTATGTCGGATTAAATTGTAGATATTTTTGATTTTTGATTGATTGATTGATTGAATTGTTTATTTCGAACACATAAGGAAAAAAATATAAAATTTTAAAACAAATTCAAAACATACAGAAAAAAAGCAACAACAACAAAAACGTAATACAAACAGGGAAAAAAAAACAGTGTCCGAAAAGGAGCAGGTAGAAGTAAAACTTAAACTTTTAAACTTTTTTAACTTAATTTAACTTTTTGAAAATATGTATTAGCCTGTTAGCCGGGCTGTGAGGTCATCACTTCAGGGGGAAACGTGAGGACAGTCGTGCACGGCATCCACAGAAAGAAAAAGGCTTCATGGTCTCCTGCTGAACCCCTGGGTCCACGCTGTGGAGACTGTTGCCGCTCTTCTGCAGTACCGAGGTGGAAGTGCTGAGTCAGCTGTGTCAAAACCTCAGTTTTCCCTGGAAGTTGTCTAATATTTAACTGAAGCCACGTGGTATACTGCCTGCGCTGTGACTGGCGGCAGGTGTGGTGAAGGCGGGACGAACTCGTTGCATAACTCATGACTTTACATGTTTCATGCAGAAGTGGAAATGTACTTCTCTGGAAAAACGGAGGTCTGCAAAATACTCCGGTAGCTGCTGCCGGTCGTGGTTCATCAATCCCACCAGCGGACGACTTGAGCGGGCAGACCAGCTTCTTTGGCCTTTTGGGAGTGAAAACCTGAATCCATGACCGGGAGATGGTCCTGCACCTCAGTTCAAACATGGAACCAGACAGCCTCGGTGCAGAACACTTGTTTCAAACACTAAAAACACCATCCATCCACTATTTATACCTTTATATACTATTCAGGGTCACGTGGGTCTGCTGGAGCTTATCCCAGCTCACCTGGGCTGGGCGGGTCGCCAGTCCATCACAAGACCACATGCGGGCAGACAACAACACTCACTCCTACGGGAAGCTTAGATTCACAAATTAAACTGACATGCAAGTTTTTGGCCTGGTAGAGGAAGATTAAATACCCAAATAAAACCCGTGCAAGAGACGCAGAGACCAGAGAGACAGAGACACAGAGGCCCGGTCAAACCAGGACCCGGTCAAACCAGGATTTCATATCAACCTTGCAGTAATTGGTGTTTATACTTTCACTTTCAGTCTCTGCACTCAGACTTACGGTTAAACCTGGACCCTTGACCTTCTGCGCTGAGGTCCTGGAAACGGTCGGCAACCTCTGTTTAAACGAAACTGAAATCCATTTTGCTTTTAAAGAACATCTGCAAAAGATCTGTCCTCCTGTGAGAAAAAAATTGTCATAAATGTTGAATGTGTTTTACATGACAGGACACACATTCTCGTGCATAGTGGGAAAATCCCACAGGACGCTGTCAGACTTCAGGAGCATCCTGCTCCTACTTTCTGCAGCTCAGAGTCTCGGGGGGGTCAGTTGGACTTGAAGGACTTCCTGTTTGGAAACGCTGGTTTATATTCCCAAAAGTGTTGGGAATCGTTCCAGCAGCTTCTCATTACTTACGATAAATACGCGATCAGGGGCCGCAGATGAAGAAAACCACGAGAACATTGACACAATTTAAAAAATCCTGTGTCACCACAACCGGTTCAGCACTTTTTATAGGATCTTAATCCAGACATTCATCTTTTCCACGGTTTTTGATATAATTTTAGATCCGCTTTCATTTCTACTTCTGAAGCTGCAACGCTGCTGACTAAAATTAATCTACACTTTAAATACTGTGTGTTCAGGGCTTCGCTGCATGTTTTTATATGCAAGTGAAAAGTGAAAGGTACTTTGAAAGATAACGACTAAATCAAAAGTCCCACGACTGTCTGGACGGACCCGATAACCTTTAGCTTCATCAGCTGTTTGTGTTTGTTTCCTGCACGGGTCAGCCTTCCCGGAACAATAAAGATAATCTAGTCCACACACTTTGGAGGAAAGATCAGCTCTCGCTGATAGGAAAGTTGAGGTGAAAATACAGAAATGCAATCTCGGGAAGTTTCAGTTCCAGTGTTGATTTACACAAACTGAAGTCAGGTAAGAAAAATGATCTGATCTTGATTTCAAGCGACGAGTTGAAACGTGAGCAGATGTTGAGGTCTGCCTGGAAAAAGGTCTTCCAGGATACTCTGCGGGTGAGTTTTTATCTGGAAACTAACAGATCGCTGGTATGATTACAAGACGAGCTAGAACCTAAACAATTCAAGTACCTAAGGTTTCTAGGTAAATCTCGTCAGGTGCTGATGTTGTCGGCGCCGTGCTGACCTGACGCCGCTCACAACAAGTGCTGCCGGTAATTCGTGAGGGGAAGTCCAAGTGTCATGGGAACAAATGTGCCAACAAACATCAGCACGTCTTTAACCATTTACACGAGTCACATCTACAGACAATTTTAGAACTGCAGGTCACAAAATGTTGAGTCAACATGGAAAACACACAAGAAACAAAGGCAGAAAAGAAAAGGAAATGTGACGGCTTTTATACAATTAACTCATTTCTCCAAGGATCCATTCATGAATATCCATGGAGGGACGAATCCAGCCATCCTTCTATCCATCCAGTAATGCCTCCATCCATCCATCCCTCATCCATCCATCCATCCATCCATCCATCCATCCATCCATCCATCCATCCATCCATCCATCCATCCATCCATCCATCCATCCATCCATCCATCCATCCATCCATCCATCCATCCATCCATCTCTCCATCCATGTATCCCTCCATGCTGGAAGGACTGGATGGATGGATGGATGGATGGATGGATGGATGGATGGATGGATGGATGGATGGATGGATGGATGGATGGATGGATTTATATATATGGATGGATGGATGGATGGATGATGGATGGATGGATGGATGGATGGATGGATGGATGGATGGATGGATGGATGGATGGATGGATGGATGGATGGATGGGTGGATGGATGGATGGATGGATGGATGGATGGATGGATGGATGGATGGATGGATGGATGGATGGATGGATGGATGGATGGATGGATGGATGGATGGATGGGTGGATGGATGGATGCATGGATGCTATATCCAATTCGAAGCCCGCTATTGATGTGTTTACTGATAGTCCTGCACCAGTAACTGTTTTATATCAACTTTTAAATCCAAAAAGTAATTGTTTACATTGACCTTGTTATATTTTTTTCCAAAAGCTTTCATGTGAATTGAGAATTTAAAATGTATCCCAAATTTTGCCAAAAGAGAAGCCACACCTTTATTTTTTAATTAAAAAGTTACATTTCTTTAAATCATATATATAATATAAAAAGGGCAACGAGAGATTCAAGTGCACTAAAATGAGCACGAGTTAAAAAAAAGAAAAGGAAAGTTCATGTGAGTCTCATTTAGTTCCAGTAACACATGACCCACATTAGAAAATTAACCAGTTGGGTCCTGCCCATAATCCTGGTACATCCCACTTTTGGTCAGTTAACACATATTTTTAACGCTATTTAATCAGAAACTGAGGAAATAAATAAAATCAATCCTGCTCCATTCATAAATATTTAGCTTCATGTGATTAAAAATGATATTTATATGATTTATGTTGAAAATTCAACCCCATGAACAGCTGAGATGGGTCTGAAATATGAAATCTGTTTTAACCGGTGGGACGGACTGCAACGTTCTCTTGCTTCAGGACTGTGAGGGCCCTGAAAACCGGATGCTGCCCCATCGGGACCTCACCACTATCATCTTTCTACAGTCAAAGTATTTCACATTTGATCATTTTTATCCAGTTTTATTTTATTCTGCGGAATTTATTTTTCCTGGCTTGAACTTTGCAGGATTTAAAATTTGACTTGTGCTTGTAAAACTCTTTAAGTTAGATAATTTTGATGGGTATTTCATGAATAAAATGAAGCCTTTGTTTATTATTTGAAGTGTGTCTGATGGGTTAACTGAGGAAATCTTTAAAAGCTCTATAAACGTTTTAATACATGTTTTAATTTTGCACGAGGAGGATAAAGTGGCATGTTGTGTTTCAGTTAATGAAGGACAGCAGCAATGATTTACAAAATCACATTAAAGTTTATTTTCTCATCACAAATCAGCCATATACAGTAAATGTTTTTTCACAAGCAGCTTACAGTACTGTAACGAGCAACCGTTTCATTCTCACTGCCAGTTTCTACCTTCACCATTGAGGCAAGTTAATGCCACTTCCTGTATGTGTGCGCATCACACACAGGTATGGTAGAAACCACAGATCCGTCTGCTACTGGCCGCCTCAGAGTTTCACTAACGTCCCCATAAATTACAGGAAACATGCACAACCGAATCTGCTGGCAGTTTGAAGACGGTTGCAAGAGAAGACATACAGAATATCATCATAAATAATACAAACGTGGCGGGTTCTCGTCAACACCAGGAGGTTGACCCTCTAAAACATTTTTACATCAGCTTCACCAGAAATCTGGGTCTTGGGCTCTGGATTCAGACTCGTCTTTTCTCGGCAGCTGCAAGGAACGATGAGCCGACCGTCTCCAGAGGTTGGTCACTGTCGCTTGTCCAAACGCTGGATGGTGGTTTTCACCCATTTGTTTGCACTCGGGTGCTCGGCGCAGAGATTCTGGCCGTTCTTCATGGTGAACCTGAGGAAGCAGATCAAACAGGGATTAAACTTCAGGCAAAAGAAATGTAAAAAAAGACAAAGTGAATTGTTGTGCAGTAAATCTATAGATTTAGAAAAATAATTTTGATTGACACTTACACAGTGGCACTAATGTCGCAGCCTTTCCCGGCGTCCTGAATGATGTATCGCACGATGTTTTTGAAGGGCAGCCGTTTCCCGGAGACCTGCAGGCAGCAGTCCACCGCGATTTCAGCTGCAGGATGACAGAGACACGAAGACATCAGGGACAGAATCTCAAGGATAGATGCATTCAGTTCTCATGCACCTGCAGTTACAACAAAACACCTCCCCAATGTCTGTTTCTAAACACGAGTCTCACCTGACACAAGTCCGAGGCAGATGACACCCAGGAAGAACAGAGCTGAAAGTCGAGAGGCCATGGTGGGTCTTGATGGGTCTTGGTGGGTCTTGATGGGTCCTGGTTGGTCTTGGTGGGTCTTGGTGTGTCCTGGTGGGTCTTGGTGGGTCTTGGCGGGTCCTGGTGGGTGCTGGTGGGTCTTTGTGGGTCTTGGTGGGTCCTGATGGGTCTGCTCTCTGCTTCTCTGAGACTCTTCGAGAGTGTGCAGGTGTCGCTGTGACTAGACGAGCCCGCCACAGGTGCTATTTATACAGGTTTGCAACAAAAAGTGAAACTAAAAAATCTGTCTTCATTGACTGGAAGTGGGAGGCTGTTGGCACCAGCCGTGCACCTGCCAAACGATTACTGCTCAGCTCCTCCTCTGAAGACAAAAAGATGTTTGTTTAGTTGCTTTTCTCAAGCCAAGGGATTCGAGAGGTTTTGTGCTGATAACCAATATATCTTTAACTCATAATTCTGCAATCAATCAAGTTCTTTAGCATCGTGCAGACATATAAATAAAGAGACAGGTGAACTGGAAAGATCAGTGATTAGATTTGTATGCATCTTTAAGGGTTTACAGTAGATATGATCTTTTTCCTGGAAATGCTCCCTGGATGAATGCGGGCAGGTCTTCGGGTTGTGTGTGAGGACTTTACGCGAGTGGCTGTCTGCATCCCAACAGTTAGTTACAACGTGGGAGTGTGGGAGCTATTGAGCAATGGGAGCTTAAGCTTCCCGGCAGAAAAACAAGCTCCGGCAGGAATGATGCAACCGTTAAGGGCTGCGAGGGACTGCATGTGAGACTTGAGTTTTTTTTTCCCATCAACCCGTTTGAAAGTGAAAAAAAACGGAAGGTACGTTTCCTTGTGGCTTCCAGGCATCCCAAACGCTTCAACGTGTGCCAGTGTCCGCATACTCACCGGTGGGGTCACCGCCCACCCCCAACGCTGCAGAGGCCACAAACAAGAGGGCACAAGGTGCAACCGAAGGCGGCACCCCCCCCCACAAACCCCGGGATGCACCGCCACCGCACCACTCCACCCAAAGGTCCCCCCAAGCACCAAATCTACCACCAGAGGCATGTCCAGGCACACACACTGACAACCCAGGGAGAACAAGCCCCAACCACCCCCCGACCAAACAGACAGCCCCTCTCCATCCCAGTCATTTATATCTGACTTCAGTTATTTTGAATTGTGTCTGAGTGCATAAATAAAAAATAAAAAGATGTGGCGTGTAGAGTGGATGGTAAAGTTGCTTTTGTCAACTAAAATTATGACTAAATATCGTCGTCAACGAACCTTTGTCAACTAAGGAAAACAATAGTACGAAAATGCTGGTCATTCGACGATAATGATAATTAAATATATACTGCAATATCGTAGACAAATAAGAACGAGACTAAAATGTAGATTACAAAATAAAAACTCTGCTAAAATGTGTCTTCATTTTCGTTGACCAAAACGAGATGAAATGTTCTGACAAAGATCCTTAATATCCATGTTTTAAGTAGTTTCCTCTGGTTTAGTTTACGCAGAGCTCTAGGTTCATGGCAATTAAAAACAAAGTTACATAAAGAAAGAGGCCGATGGCCGGCCACGCGGGGATCTTCTCTGGGGCTGAGAGAACAAGAAGAGACCATCTTTGGATACACTTTCCTACATAGACGTGGAAAAGAAAACCGAATGTGTCGTCGAAAAAGACGGGGAGAAATGAGGAAAAATAAATATGTTGCAAACTCTAATTAGAGCGTCTTCTGAATCTTGAATGAATATATTCTTGAGTCTATAAGGTAACAATAATATAATAATAAGAACCTTGTTTGAATTGTAAAATGGGTTTGGATAAATACAATCTTTGACTAAAACTGGCGAAGCTGGTAGTGCAGCCGTCTCACAGCAAGAAGGTCCTGGGTTCAATTCCCGCCGGGGAAGCTTCGTGCGTGTTAAGTTCCCCCATGACTTCAGTGCCCACACCCTGGGTGGGGTTGGCGAAAGGGCCTTTCTGTGTGGAGTTTGCATGTTCTCCCCATGTTCCCTTGGGTAGCTAATGTGAGCTACCCTCACAAAAACATGCAGCATATTTGAGGTTTTAAACTGAAATTGTCTCAATTCTGAGCCATGAGAACATAAACAATTTAAAGAAATGCCCCTGCCGGCACCGAGGGGGTCCTGTTGTAAACCGAGATTATTTTACCCAACAAGTGAAAACAGCAGAACGTGGTCAATGTTTGATTTGATCTCAAAATGAAATGTTAATCAGAACATAAATTGCGGTTTGGATGGGCAGGAACTGTTTGTGAGCAAGTCTGTTCCTGGATGACACGAGCAGCGACGGGCCTACCGTCATCTGTGACCTGGGACTGGCTGAAGGAAGGGGGGGTGGACGTGTGATGGCTCTGATGCAGCCGGGAGCTCACAGAGCTGCTGTGTTAGCCCACCACATGAAACACTACGGCAGCATTAGTTATCCTAAATGGAGCGCATCGAGGTGCAGCTTGGTGTGTAACAGCAAAAGTACTTTGGTTCTGTTCCAAGTGAAAAAAATCTGCTTCTGTTTCTCCAAAAAACGGATAATTCTGGCAGAAGACCATCTGCATGGTGGTTTCACCAAACCTAATTTTCCTCAACTTTCTCGTACGAACAAATGTGATTTTGTTGCATGACCACAAAATGAATGTGGACAAGCTTCATCTTGTTTGTATCAGGAGGTCATCAGTTGTACCTTTTCTGTAAACCACACCTGTATTTTTCTTTCTTCGACTCCGATCTGTCACGGAAAACGTGCAGCAGGTGATCTGTGAACCCACATTTCTGGGATGAGACCTGCGGGACAGTAAACGACAGCAAAGACCCAGTTCATTTCTCCACGACTGTTGTGACTGCTGGCATTCAGTGGGCGGACCCCGCCTGCCCCTGGTTAATAAAATAAAGACGTGTCCCGTCATTATGTTCATGCATGTGTCTCAACCAGCAAAGAGTTGTATTAAAAGTACATAATTAGGTCCGTATGTTCTTGTGGGCCGGATTAAAGAGACGGCAGGTCGGATCTGGCCCCTGATCCTTTAGTAACAGGAAACAAAACTAAATAGAAAATACATGAACTACCAGTGTTTGAGAAACCCACAGTGAGCCATGCATTCTTGAGAACTGGACCAGTTCTCAAATGATTGGCATTTCACAAGAATGCATCTTAAGAAACGGCTAACATATGGTGACAGGGCAGGTAAATGTGACACCTACAGATGTGTGGTCACGAATTTTGAAATATATGTTTCATGTGTTTTTTTTCGTATGAAAAGGCTAGCCAGGAGACTTGACTTCTGTCTCTTCTTTTCCTGTGAAAACAGGTTAGTAAAGTGTATTAAACAACCACAACTGTTAAAAACCCATTGATTGAATAAATTATGTTTTCAATGTAGAAATTGTGATGTAAACTGTGAGAAGCGTAAACGAGAGCTAGCTCCGCTCTCCCCCGTAGAAAATAACACTAAAGCAAGGAGACATGCAGGACAGGGGACCTCAAGGACCAGGGATGCAGCCCCCTTTGTCTAGGTCTTTTGCAAAGTTTGGGAGCATCTCTGCTCTGCAGTCCTTCCACCCGTTACGCCACTGAATCTTCTCACTCCATATTTCATCTTCAAACAAACGTTCTGTACAACTGAAACTTTTCCTCTGTGGTTTCCGGATGACGCTTCCATGAAAAGCAAAGTTCTGGGCATCGGCACCAAGGGATTTGGGAACATCAGCGATGACCCACAACAAACTAACCAACGCCAGCGCAGCGAGTTGGTGGACGGATGCTGCGTCTGCTCCTCGTTATCACAGAGGAAACCTTCCAGTTGCCATGGAGACGTTACCAATGACGTTCAAACGTGGATAACGTGTTTTGTTTAGTTTCATCTCACTATTCACTGTATTATCGTTTTAAGAATGCATTGAAGACCTTGGTGTGAGCTCTGTGCTCGTATAAGAGATTGTTGCTGCAGCACGGAGGCTTGTTGTTTCTTATTAATCCCACGTGCATTCACTAATACAAGCTGCAGAAACCTTTGAATAGTTGTTCATGTAAAAATGAGTGGGGCCTGAAGGCGTCTAACAAGAAATGAAAAGACGTGTCAAAGTGTCAAAAAACAAGGGGTAGATTGTTCTTTATGGAGGCTTGATCCCTGCATTCATTCACCACTCCCACCTGGAGGCCAACGACACTCCCTCTGGCACAAACAACCCCGGCGAGGAGAGTTCCCATGATGGGTAGGCATCAAGAGGAACACCCCCCCCCCTCCAGGAAACTGAAGACCACGTGATTTTCAGGAAAGAGGCCAAGGACTTTTAAGTTATGATTTACTCTGATTTTGAGGAAACCTGCACGATGACTTTTGTGCAGATGAGGGAGCAAAGCCCCGAGGCCGTCATTAAAAACAGAGCCGGCGACTTCACGAGAAAACGAAACTACCCACAGAGGACTGAAAGCTATCTGTTTGCAGGGCCGAGTACTGTGAGAGACTGTAAATGCAGCGGTGAACGTTTAACAGCTGCAAGAGTAACAGCCGAACCCCCCGCAGAGCCAGACCCACAACAGCAGAACTGAAAACAGAGGCGTTGGCAGCACGGACACCAGTTCACAACAGTTTTAGCCTGAGATTGAGACAAAGGATTGATTATTCAGCGCTTTTTCTGTTTGGGTCCAGAACCACTCGGGGACCTTTTGCAGCAAAGCGTTTCGTTCACATCTCCAGCACGATGACTTGGTCAACTTTCACTGTGCAGTGACGTCTAACCTCTCAGATAAAACCAGATGACACCTGCCCCTCCCCCCCCACCCCGCACGTTTTAGACGTCTCCTTCCATCACCACACCTCATTCATGTCAGCTCGTTAATCAAGGCTGGCACAAGTCTGTTGAAGACACAGCGCCGCAGGGCCACCGATTAACCTGACATGGATGTTTTACGATGGTGAGAGGAGACGGAGCTTTTCACCCACACAAGCACTCGGCAGTGTTTCTCAATTCCAGTCCTCGGGACCCCTGTTCTGCAGGTTTTACATGCTCCTTTAACACACCCTGATACAAATGACCGTGTCATCAACACACTTGTGCGGACCTTGATAACTTGCTGATGATGAATCAGGTGTGTTGATGAACATGCAAACTCCACACAGAAAGACTCATTGAACCGGGAACCTTCCGGCTGGGAGCCAACAGTGGTCACTAAGCGACTACGCTGCCCTTCATCCGAGCGTTCTTTGCAAAAAAGTTCACATTTCTCCATTCTCGTTTTAGGACGTTCCGGTGGTTTTTGGAGCGACTGAGGATCGGGCCCTGACTGGGTCGGTCCCTGACACCGATTTTCCTCTTGTGAAGCCATGTCTTAGTTGACTTTGGTGTGTATTTATAATGGTTGTGCTGAAATGTGAAATTCCTCTTCATTTTCAGGTGTGTGCCAGAATAACTTGGTATCTGGACCTCTTCATTCTCCCATCACTCTTGGTAAGAGCAGAAAAGCACAATGTTCATGGGCTTGGGTGGTCATCCTGATGTGTTCATTGGTCTGTGTTGGTAATGATGGTTCTGAGCACATTCATGAGCTGCTGATTCCTATCTCTGCATAGGTACTTTTCAGCATATTTAGCTTTGTAAGTTCTTTGGTAACTCCTTTTGGGCCACGTTTATGTCCACGCAGCCCTAAACATTCACACAGATGCTACGTTTTTCTCCCTGGATTTTTGTTTATTGGAACATCACACCGTGTTGTTGTGATTTATAGCTTCAGATTTTAAAAATCCTGCAGTTTTGTTAGGGTGTGTAGAGGTTTTAGATCCCCTGCATGTTATTCGGTACTCCACAAGAACATGTGCACAAAGTATTTTCAACACAAACGGTTTCAAGCATCAGTTGAAGTGTCTTCAGGTGGACAATGGCTGCAGAGAAACGAGGTCAGGCATCTTTTGCACTGGAGCGCAGATCTCACAAATGTCCTGCGGAAAGGACACGTTGTGCCTTGACATGAAGCATTGAGCCTTTTGGAGTAAAAATAGATCACTGTGATGAAGCATGAGACACAAACCCTCCTATCTTTTCCTCACACATGAAACTCTCAAGACAATAGTTTTTAAAGTTGGTTTCATTTCTTTCAGTTTAATGTCTTCTATCAAGATGTTTTTTTTATTTTATTGTCAGTAAATGGTTAAGTTGCATCAACATCTGCTCCAAACAGAACCCGAGCTGACTAATGCCCCTTTAACTATGGGGTATGTGCACGGCTTTGAGTGTCGTAGAAAAAAACTTCACTTTCGATTTATATCATTGTTTCTCTGCTTCTTGTGAGCGACATGTTCAGACTTGTGTTTGAGGTTTTGAACTGCAGACACGTCTGATGGGATTTATGCGCTGGATCATTCCCACCAGCCACCGGAGAAACACGGCCCGTCCTGCAGAACATTCGGCCTCAACTCAGTCACAGATGATCCGGTTGGTCGGAGTCGTCACAAAAAACAACAAAAACAACTGAAAAAGTGCACCGCTTGCATCCATCTTTACACTTATTTTACAGACGCGGTTGATCCGGGTCGGGATTATAGAAGGGTTTATCGGACCCAGACTGCAGGATTCTGGATGTCGGCTGGGGCAAAAACCTTCTTCTCACTGTGGCATCCTCAAATATCTGCATGTTGCATGACTTCAGCTTTGAAATGTTCGGCGAATGGCGGATTTTCATTTTCGGTGAAACATGTTTGCAGTTCAGTTTACTTTTGGGGCCAGAAACAGAAGATCCCTCCAGACTTCCTATCTGGCAACGCTAGGACGTGTGTGCCACAAGGTCTAATTTATTTATTTATTCTTTAAACTGTGGCACCACTTCATGAACAACAGCAATGTCTGAAAAAAGTTGAAAATCAGAACAAAGCAAGTGCATGTTCTCCATACATACTGTAATAAACCAGCCCGATGAGGCCTCGTCAGTGGCAAAAGACGAAATACCTGAACCCCCCCCCACAGGTTTACTATGGTACTTAGCTTTTAATAAATGTTATTTTGCCCAGGACTGTCACTTAGGTAGGAGCACGGGGTGGTAAAAATGGGGGAAAAAAAACGGGATAAAAATATAAAAAAAAAAAAAAAAAGTTATTTTGGGCCCTGGTAGTTTTTTCTTTCCACCACTGCCAGGTGCTTGCTCAGGACGAGCTGAATCAGATCATCTTGGACTTTATTGGACTTGTTTCCTGTGTGAAGTAGAAAAACATGAAATGAATTTTGTCCCAGTGGTTACGACACTTCCGTTTAATCACCAGACCTTTATGACCGTTTATATCATTTATTCCAGATGAAAAATCTTCCCAACTCCATTCTTGCAACATTTGCAGCGAGTTGGAAAAGACCGGAAAGACAGGGTGATTTCCCTCTGGTCTGACTGGCGTCATGTCAACGATTACGGATGCTTTCACTCTGCAGGTGAAGAACTTTCCGACACCAAACCTCAAAGTTGCACAAAAGATTCCTTTTGTGATCCGAGTGATTGTGATTGTGATTTATTGCACAAGCGACAACAAAAGATTCAACTGACAAGAGCCGGCGTCCCCACTGGGAAGGGCAGGTTATCAAACCAGAATGTCCCACTTCCCCTCTGATCAATCAGTTCTGTCTTTTTGATCTGGTACCACTGAAGGTGATTCATCTGAAGGCGGAAAAGAAAAATATACAAAAATCAGCTGTTGGCGAGACTGAATCCGTGTTAAAATACCAAGACGGCGTTTATCTGTGAAGGCGAGGTGCAGAAACCCACTCAGGTGAGACATCAAAGCTTCAGAGCGGCTGGCTGAGGTTTCTGTGGTTTGTGGTTTTCACATCTCAGAGGAAACCAAGCCGCCCACACACAGCTGTGGTGAACCTGTCCTGTCTGAGGAGATCTGCTGCCCCCTGGTGCCTCTAACTGGGACAGCTGCTGCTGAGTTTCTCCTCAAGGACGTGGACCGCATTGTCCCCGGGTGGGAGGCCGTGGAGTTGGACTGAGTCGGTACCTCCTACTGAAAGCTTTCGTCTGAAACTGCATTCAAAAGGCAGATATTGTTCCCCCATATTTGGATGAATTAATCAAACTTATATTTTATGAATCTCCAAAGGGAAATTATATCATTGCAGTGTAAATGACTGAGGAATACATAAATAAATAAATAAATAAATAAATAAATAAATAAATAAATAAATAAATAAATAGTATGAGTGGTTGAAACTTGAAATTTCCAGACGCGATCATGAACAGCTTTGAGTTTGATGCTCGGTGCCCACATCCAGCTTTGGCAGGTATAACAGGTGACCTTTCTCAAGGAGTGGAAACCCACAGTTCCACATCTGGGGTGCAGAGGTGCTCCTTCACTGCGCTGTGTACAGTATAACGTCTGTTGGTAACCAAGTGACTGCAGGCACTCCTGTCTCACTTTTTCTGGTCTGACTGAAAGTTCTTGTCCATATGTACCATCCAAAATCCTGGTAGAGGTTCTGGAGTTCAGATCTCCAAGAATATAACCCTCATCCTGCTTCCTATCAGTCTGCCAGGGATCCAACACACCACACGGTGGTTGATGGAGGGGGGGTTATGTAAGGCCTTTTTCTGGCCGTTAGCTGGTCTTTGCAGACCTGGATCTGCTGCTGCCACATGCAAACAGATCCGGGCTTCCTCCAGCAAGGGAAACATCCAAACTGGCATGAAAGAAAAAAACTAAAAAAACGTAGGTTTAATGGCAAAAAAGCCCCATAAAAATAACCTTAATGAGCGGAGCTATTGTAGACTCAATAATGTTTAGTTTGATGAGTGGAGGACTAATGGACCCAAATGTAGGAAAGGTGGAGCAGACAAAAGCCCTCTTCCCTTAAACGGAAAAAAGAAAAATATACAACAGAGAACAGATAGAGGCGGATCGAAAAGGAAAGGTCAAGAAAAAGTGCAAGAAAAAAACCAAACTTCCCTCTGAAACCAGAAGAACCCAACAAAACATCTGACATCACAACAGAAGTTCCTCTAACGTGGTTTTACAGAGTCACATGGGCCTCTGAAACGTAATAAAGGAGGTCTAGAGCAGAAAACGAGGAGTGCTGCTGCACAGGAGGCATCACCAGGAGCCGGCTCCAACATTTAAAGTACGACAGGCTGCCGAAAAGTTAAACACAATTTATAATTTATCTCCATCCATCCATTTCTATACCCATTTCATCCTTTGCAGAGTCACAGGGTTATAGTTTATCTGTTAACCTAATATGAGAACACGCCATGGAAGCACTGAAAGATAACCAACAACATTAATCACTGCCTGGACAAAGACTAAGTGAAGAATGAGGCGTTGAAAACCTCACGTTAAATTTAGTTTAGCTCCTGTTTCAGGCTCTTCTGCAGAGATGAATCTCATAAATGTGGAGTTTTACGCCTTAACAACTAATTTGGGGTCAATCAGGATAACACAGGTCATCGTGGAAATCCAAAGCGGTGTGAATATATGATTTGAGTTTGACTGTCACAGATTAAATCTCTCTGGAGAGTTAATGAACTTTTTAATCAAATGAAATATGTTTTCTCATTGCAAAAGGTGTAAACTATTTCACTATGAGGAAATATTCCTACTTGCTCCTTTCATGTGTCACCTTCATTTATGTGTCACCTTCATGAATTCTGCATTTACAACCTTTTATAGTTTAGGTGTCGTTCTGTTTTTGGTAAGAAAATAATCTCTTGGTGACGTGTTTTGATAAATAGGTGTCAGGTGTCGACCGCTGCAGCTCATCCCTCACCATCTCCTTTCTCCTGCTCCCTGCAGCCAGATCTTAGCGCTGCGGTTGCAACCCACCGGTACCTGACCTCACCCCCACCTGGTTCGGCATCGGAGTAGTTGACGGATCACTCTGCTCCACTCATGTCCTGGTTATCCCCTGGCCAGGTGTGCCTCACCTATCTATCTGCCTGTCTTTCCAGAAGAAAGAAAGAAAGAAAGAAAGAAAGAAAGAAAGAAAGAAAGAAAGAAAGAAAGAAAGAAAGAAAGAAAGAAAGAAAGAAAGAAAGAAAGAAAGAAAGAAAGAAAGAAAGAAAGAAAGACTGTTTAACTCCTCCTGATCTCAGTCACACACACTCACACACTCACCTCTGCCACAACTGGACTATATTTTATTTTGCACTTTATATGCTATATTTTAACCTTTTATTTCACGGTTATTTTAATATTAATGTGCTTTTATTGTCTGAGTGGAAGTGTGGTTGTTTTTTATGTTGTGATGAGCTGTTTTTTATGTTGTGATGAGCTGCTGGATAGTTGAATATCCCTTCAGGGATGAATAAAGTTCTATCTATCGATCTATTTATCTATGAAAGAGAGAAAGAAAGAAAGACAAACAGAAAGAAAGACAGAAAAAAGAAAGGACATAAAGAAAGAAAGACAGACAGAAAAAAGTTTGACTGTCCGAGACAGACAAAAAAGTCCATCTGTCTGTCTGTCTCTCCAGAAGAAAGAAAGAAAGAAAGAAAGAAAGAAAGAAAGAAAGAAAGAAAGAAAGAAAGAAAGAAAGAAAGAAAGAAAGAAAGAACACACAACTGGACTATATTTTATTTTGCACTTTATATGCTATTTTTTAACCTTTTATTTCACGTTTATTTTAATATTAATGTGCTTTTATTGTCTGAGTGAAAGTGTGGTTGTTTTTTATGTGATGGGAGCTGCTGGACAGTTGAATTTCCCTTCGGGGATGAATAAAGTTCTATCTATCGATCTATCTATCTATGAAAGAGAGAAAGAAAGACAGACATAAAGAGACAGAAAAAAGAAAGAAAGAAAGAGACAGAAAGAAAGAAAGAAAGAAAGAAAGAAAGAAAGAAAGAAAGAAAGAAAGAAAGAAAGAAAGAAAGAGATGATATAACTAAAACAGGGCAGGAAGAGCTGGTAGAGATGTGTTAGTTGTTTGTATAGTTTCTTGGTTCCTGACAGTACTCGAGTTGTAAAAAAAAATCAGGGGGGATGGTGGATTTTATCATATGGGGACAGATAATTTGTACTGATTACAAGTAATATAATAGATTACAAATAATAGCAGTGACCAAAACACCTGCAGAAATACTGCAGGAATGACATAGCAGCAGTTAAATGCAGCCTTCTGTAAGCTTTAAATACCCACTGGGCTTACATCAAATACATTAAAACACAAAAATAAAAAACAGTTTTCTGAACTTATCAATATGACTCTGTCCTTCACGGGATAAGTAAAATGGATCACTGCAAAAACTCAAAATCTTAACAAGAATATTTGTCTTATTTCTAGTTAAAATGTCTCATTTTAGTAAAAAAAATCTCAATTACACTTAAAACAAGACTCATCACTGGATAAAAAAACAATTTTCACCTGTTTCAAGTAGATTTTCACTTAAAATAAGTAGAAAAATCTGCCAGTGGAACAAGATTTTATTGCTTGTAATGAGAAGATAAATCTTGTCCCACTGGCAGATTTTTCTACTTATTTCAAGTGAAAATTTACTTGAAACAGGTGAAAATTGTCATATAAGTTATTTTTATAGTGTTTCTGGTGATGACTCTAAATGTTGAAATAGCAGTAAAACCACATTCATTGATGAAATAACATAAGGGATGGAAAGGGGGGATGACAGTTTTACAGGGGGGATGATTTGGACTGTTTTTATTTCAGGGGGGATGCCACCCCCCCTCATCCCCCCTCAACTCCAGTATTGGTTCCTTCATCCCCCGCTGCCCTGCTCCTTCCCTCCGACAGATGTCAGCTTTGTGCTGCAGATGTTCGGGAGCAGCGAGCAGGAAGCTCGGCGGGACCGGAGGACTGGACCGGACTCAGGACGGGACTGGAGCACCGGACTGGACCAGCCTGGATCGGATCCTTCAGTCGGATGTGAGTCGCCGGCAGCAGGATGGTCGGGACCAGGACGCCGTGACCAGCTCTGGACTTAACCCGACACGCATGGATGTCTGCGCGGGGCCGCGCACCGCCCTGACCCGCCCGCAGCACCGCGACAGTAGGTCTTGGGGTTCGGTGGGGGGGCCGGGGTTCGGGACTGCGGGTCCGGCTGGCTAGCACGGCTAGCCGCCTAGCAGCAGCTCAGCGGGGCTGGTGTCGGTGCAGCGGTTCTGAGCGGTTCGGCCTCTCTCCTCCGCTCAACCCCAACCACGGGCTTTATTTACGGCCCCGTGTTCGGGACAGACCAGGCGCAGCTCTGCGCAGCTCGGCGCAGCTAGCCCGAGGCTAGCCCGAGGCTAGCCCGATTCTAACCCGACTAGCCCCGACTGTAGCGACTCTATCCACTGTGGATGTTTAGTAGACGCTAGCCGATCAGCTGGGGCTAGCAGAGCGGGCACGCGCTTGTGCGTGTTTACTGCGCGTGCCCGCTCTGCTAGGGCACAAACATGTATGTAAACAATCACGGGGGGGGGGTTCTGTCTTTATATTTCTGTCTTGTTTCTGTCTTTCTATTTCTTTCTGTCTTTCTTTCTGTCTTTTTCTATTTCTTTCTGACTTTCTTTCTATTTATTTCTTTCTGTCTGTCTTTCTATTTCTTTCTGTCTTTTTCTTTCTGTCTTTCTATTTCTTTCTGTCTGTCTTTCTATTTCTTTCTGTCTTTCTATTTCTTTCTGTCTATTTCTTTCTGTCTTTCTATTTCTTTCTGTCTTTTTCTTTCTGTCTTTCTATTTCTTTCTGTCTTTCTGTTTTTCTGTCTTTTTTCTGTTTTTCTGTCTTTCTTTCTGTCTTTCTATTTCTTTCTGTCTTTCTGTTTTTCTGTCTTTTTTCTGTCTTTTTGTATTTCTTTCTGTCTTTCTCTTTCTTTCTGTCTGTCTATGTCTTTCCATTTCTTTCTGTTTTTCTGTCTTTCTTTCTGTCTTTCTATTTCTTTCTGTCTGTCTTTCTGTTTTTCTGTCTTTCTTTCTGTCTTTTTCTATTTCTTTCTGTCTTTTTCTCTCTGTCTTTCTTTCTGTCTTTTTGTATTTCTGTCTTTCTTTTTCTTTCTGTCTTTCTTTCTGTTTTTCTGTCTTTTTCTGTCTTTTTCTATTTCTTTCTGTCGTTCTTTCTGTCTTTCCATTTCTTTCTGTCTTTCTGTCTTTCTTTCCGTCTTTCTTTCTGTCTTTCTGTCTGTGTTTCTATTTCTTTCTGTCCGTCTTTCTGTCTTTCTACTTCCCGTTACCGTGTCGTGGCTCAGCAGATCGGCTAGTCTGGCCTGTGACAGCGACGGTCGGCAGGTGTGACCTGTAACCCCTGGACCTGGTTCTGGTTCTGGTTCTGGTTCTGGTCTGGGTCCAGCAGCTGTGAGCAGAGTTCTGGTCCGGCCGGTGGGTCTGGGCCAGCTGAGGACAGAGGGGCCGCTGCGGTTGTTGTTGTTGTGCTCTTGCAGGGTTGTTTACCTCGTCCTTCAGCAGATACACGCACGTCACAATCTTTTTGTCACTTAACTGTGTCTTTAGTGGTGATTTACGAGCTGGGATCCGGAGGTCATCAGCCCGCAGACGACTGCAGCGATTCACGTCCAGGCGGGAGACGCTGCACTCGCCCTAAACCACCTTATCACAAGACACACTCAATCAAATGTTTCTTTGTGTTTGTAAAGGTCATCCAGCGCAGAAAACCCACTGAAGACGTTGCAGAAACTACTAAGACCTGTCCAAAACGTTATTAAAACTTGGAAAGAAATCATCATTGATCGGAGATCATTAACCAACTTTGACTGTCATGTTTGTGTTTGGCTGTTATGGCCCCTATAAAACTAAATAAAGATAAATAATAAAGTTCCTGAGCTGTCGCAGAGAAAAGACTGTTTCACAAGAGCATCAAATCTAACTTTTTGAGCGGTTAATTCCCGTGTTTTGTTTACTGTCAGCTTATGCTGATGATGCAATCAAACGTCCACCTGTATGAGGTCGTAGCCTACGAGTGCGTAGCGTTCCTGACGTACCTGTGGGAGCCGTTAGTGCTGGATAATACATCAGAGCATTATGAGCATCACAATATCAACATGCACAATGTCTCTATCTCAGTTAATGGTTTCCAATTTCTAAATGTCACATAATTACACTCTAAATATTGATATGGTATTTGACCAATCAGATGGAGAGTTGCTTGCCTAAATGCGTCTCCACGGTGACTAGTGTCTGAGATGCTGAGGCACGTAGACGTTGTTGTGATGATAGAAAATCCTAAAATGATCGAGGGACGGTCTTGTCATCCATCTCAGTTAGTTCATTGCCGGTATTACAGTTGTTTCCATCTGTACCAGGAATAATACATTTACTTTTTCTCAGACTCGTTTGGACCTTGGTGACCAACTGATGGTGGTCTGTTTATTTGAATGAGAAACAACTGCAGCTTTCAGGCCACGTCTACGTGCTGGGTTTAGCTCGACTTCACGCTCTAGCTCAGTTGCAGTCAGACTAGCGCTTACATGTACTACTGTCATTTTTTTTTACTAATTTTAGAAATTTTACACTTACAGGGGCCCTCTGGTGCACAATTTGCATTGTCTCCTCGTTTTTGCGACGTTTTTTTTTCCGAGCACTCTAGCATCCTCCCACAGACCAGAAACACGCACGTTCTACTCATTTGTGATTCTGAAATGTCCCTGGATGCGAGTGTTCATGGATGATTGTCTCTTTCGTCTCTGCAGGGCCCTGTGATGGGCTGCCAGCCTGTCCGGGGTGTACTCTGGCATTTTTGCTTAGACATTATCGGCTCTTATTAGTGGCTCTTTTTTTTTTCTTTTCGCTTTTGTGGGATGCTTTTTTGTTTGTGCTCGCTAAACATGAAGCTATGCTATTTTTTTTTTATCGTCTATTTTCTTTTGTTTACTTATTTTTGCTGAAGACTCACGACATCCTGTCATCATGAGAGAACAAACTTCTGGGGCTTGAACCCACTCCTCCAGACCCAAGCCTACCTCTGTAGCCACTAGACTACCACCCCCATACATGTTTAGTAAAACTACGTTTTTTTTTGTTAATTTCTGTTCTCATTATGCAGCAATTTTGACGTTTGAAGCTACCTCAGTGTGTAGAGCGAAATGTGTTTCACCTGGACATTGAAATCGTGACAAATAATGAATTAAGATGGACAGCAAGGTAACGTTTGGGCATCACTCATGCCTGGCATGCATCAGTTACTCTTCACTGACGTGCATCACTGACTCGCTGGAAAGTCACTTACAAAATCCATCCATTTTCTGTGCTCGCTTCATCCCCTTTAAGGAGATGGGAGGGGCTGCAGCCTGTCCCAGCCGACGCTGGGCGAGAGGCAGAGTACAGCCCGGACAGGCTGGCAGCCCATCACAGCTCTGCAGAGACTAAAGACTCAAGAGACAATGATCCATGCACACTCGCATCTAGGGACACTTCAGGATCGCAAATGAGTGGAACGTGCGTGTTTTTGGTCTGTGGGAGGATGCTGGAGCACTCGGAGAAAACCCAGGCAGAAGCTCGGCGGGAAACCTTCTGGGCGTGCGATCGGAGGCCTCCATCAGCAGGGTAAAACCTCTGGGACAAGACCAGAGAGACGGGGGATCTACTCCTTGGTCTTTTCAATCACTGAGTCTCAGAATTTATGATTCTTGCTGTTTTCTAACTGCCAGTAAATAATAGTAATAATGATAAAATGTAGGTGAGTATGGAGAGCAAGATAAACAGGAAATCAGTGGCGTAGCATCATGGTGGTAGGCCCTGGTGCAAATATTATTTTTTGTGCCCCCACCCCTACCCTGAACAAAAGCACACACACTATGAAGACCTCCTATCGTCGCCATGTACCGTTGTGACTGGCCACTCAGGGGACGTCAGAGGAAGTCTCCTGGCCCCCCGGCGGCCGGGTCAATGTTGTTTCATTTATGGAGGTAGCTGGTAGGCTATACTCCGGCCTTTTCCTCGGTTGCAGTAAAAAAAAACGTGTTTAATTTTGTCATTTTTGCTTTGACATCATCCTGGCTCGCCAAACATGGGGCTACGCTATTTTTATCGTCTTATTTTCTTTTGTTTACTTTTTTTGCTGAAAACTCACGACATCGTGTCATCCTGCACTTAACATGACAGACAAGTAGACTGTTAAGGTGATTGGACTATTCCATTCACAAAAACAGACGGCGTCTGGGCCCCGGTGCAGCTGCACCGGTTGCGCTGCCGATATTTACACCTGTGCACGATATGAGCTGAGATGCTTTTTTATTTGCTGTGTTTGCATCAGGGCTGGGGATCGATTCAAATGTCAAGAATCGATTCGATTCCGATTCTTAAGATTCAGAATCAATTATCAAGATTTGATTCGATTCCGATATTGATTTGGGTTAGTGTTATTAAAACTGTTTTAAGCTGTTGCATTATGACTGTGTAGTTGTGCAACATATGAATACTAGTATTATATTGAGATTCAACAGCAAGTATTGGCAGCTAATGACGACTGTGACGACCAATCAGCTCCCAGAATGCTGATAGAACTGCTTTCAGAAACATCGTGTGGGGCAGAATTATCAAACAGATCCAGGGCAGCAAACAGAAGCCGTATGAAATCGGTTTTATTTTTTACCACATTCCGTTTATATTTTTTCAATTTTGGTCTTTTTCGGTTTTACATTTTTGAGTATTTGGTTTTTAGCATTTTATGCAAATTTAACCCCAAGACAGTATATAAAGTAATGAAAAATAGACAATTTATGCAATTATAACCTTTTATTATCGTGTCCAACAAAACATTCCTTTTTTGGGCATAAACAAAAAATGCCAAAAGTTGTAATGTAATGAGGAAAAAGAAAAAAAATAGACAAAAAAAAATTGATCTTTAGGCATACTAAAGACAAACAATTTTTAGGAATTAATATGAGAATCGATTTAGAATCGAACATCAGGGTTCCCTGCCTCACGGCGTTAACTGCCACACCGCCGCGATGAACTCACAACAGTGTGAAGAGAACTCAATGTGTCGGGACTACACAACTATGCAGCCTTAAGAGAACCACTTATCAGTGATGCTAATTAGGCTCGCTAGGTTTCCATTAGCGGGGGCTCTTTTTAGGGGCTGCAGTGTTGATCCATGTCTTTGCAACCAGGAACGGCCCTGGAAAAGAGGCCTTCATGAACCTCTCAGTGGCAAAAGAACAAACAAGCGTGAGAAACATTTCTCTCTTCCATGTTGGCGTGTTTCTTCTTGTCTTTCTTCTTTTGTTGTGTTATTCTTTTATGCTGTTGGCCATTTGTGGAAAAAAAAACGACGGCCGAAGGGGCTGAGGAGGGGGTCGGCCCTGTGACAGGATCCCGTCTCGAACCCCCACTATTAGAAACCCGGCTATTGAGGAGGTCTGGGCTCGGCAACATCATGTCCCCCAAAAAAAGAATCTGTTGACAACGTTAATATACTGAAAACCAATCTTGTGTTAGATTAGTTTTTCTTCTTCCCCGACTGCACAGACATATTGCAGGATACCAGGGTTTATAGGACTGGTATTGTGTGTGCACCTCACTTAAATTCAGTATAATTTCACTCAAGTATTTGCCAACCTAGATCCTCCATACGAACCAGCTTCATCCTCCAACAGTCCCAAAGATGTCAATTTTTTTCCTCAACTGGTTCTTCTAAATTGTCTCCTAAGTGTGAATGTGTGTGATGTGTGATCAGATAAAGCAGACACAGCAAATAAATGCATATATATTTAGATCGAAGTCCACAACGTGAAAGTCAAAGAAGAGGCCTGTGCAGACTGAGAAAAAAAAAACCACCAGCAAAATGCAGCTGAAGCGCCAACATGTCGAGATGTGTTTATGCAGCCCGACACCTTTTTTGGTAACTCATGATCATTTGAGTCTAATCTCATATGAAAAGTTGATTAGCCGAAGGGGTTTTGTTGACGCGAGGGTTGCACTTGCAATTTGCACATTCCTGCCTATGCTAAACTCAATTTCTGAATGCAACTCTACGCTGAAATTGAATTTATTCCTGCACAGAGAGCCGGGTGTAGAAGGACAACGGAGTCCCTGTGTGGTTCTACTGGTAGCGGCAGGCTCTCATTTCTTGATCCAAATGTTTTCATGTATGAGCTCTTCCAGTTGTAAAAAAAGTTAAGTGAGCAAATCAGTTAGTTCAGTGCATTCATTCAGAAGGAAAACTGGTATGAGGAGCCGAGTAAACAGTGACAGTGGTTTCTGCAGAGCGGAGCTCTCGGATAAAGCCAGAAACATTCAGTACACATAAGGTCTGAAGGGGTTCTTATCCAGACTGCATGTTCCAGATGTTTCCACAGATGTTCAACAGGATGTATATCCGGGCACTTATAGTAGTCCAGTGTTTGGTTCTGAGTGGTTCTTGGCTGGTTCTAGTTGTGTGTTTTGGGTCTTTATCCTCTTGGAGGACCTGAGACCAATCTTTCTGACTCCGGGCAGCACATTTGTCTCCAGAACGTCTTGATGGTCTTGAGGTGTCGTTGGACCTGCACAGATTCAAGACACATGGTACCAGATGCAGCAAAGCACCTCCAGAACAGAACCGGGCCTCCTCCATGTTTCACAGCAGATCCAGTCTTCTTCTCTTTTGAAGGACTGATTTTTACATCTGTGGACACGGAGATGATGCGACTTGTCCAAAAGCTCCAGTTTTGTTTCATCCGTCCAGAGGACGTTCTCCCAGAAGCTTTGTGGGTTGTTAATATGCATTTAGACAAAGTCCAGTCTGGTTTTTTTATAATTTCTTTTCAACAGTGGAGGAGTCCTCGGTGGTCCACTTTGGCTCAAACACTGATGGATGATGGGATCTGACACTGATGGACTTTGACCTTGACTCTCTTTTGAAGCTGCTCCGGCTCTTTAGTTACTCTTTAGTTTATTTCAGTGATAGTTGTGTTTTTTTTCTCCCTCTTTTTAATGGAAAGCTTCCAACAAATTTGTGCAAGCTTATATCTTAAACTAGTTGGGAAATAAAACTGCATCAGTAATATCTGACATTTAGTTTCCCTTCTTTTTTGTTTAGCGGTGCCTCCGTGGAAAACTTTGATCTCTCTGCGAGTACTTGAAACCAGTGAGAAGTTGCTTGGGTCATGCACCAACTGTGGCCTTGGGGAAGGTCTTCCATTCTTCTGCTTTACAGGAATTGTAACTTGAAGCTTTTTTTTGCAGTTCAGTTGGGTTTTCTCCGCAGGGGTTGAATAGAGGGTTGGTTTGACTCCCATGCTTAGTAGATTTATCACTCCCTCGTCTAAAAATGCCCCCAAACAACTATTTTTCTTGTCAGGATTTTTCTGCACGTCTTGTGAATCTCAGCATTTTCTGCAGGTTGTTGTGCAATTTCCAAATCTTTACCAGATATATATATATATATATATATATATATATATATATATATATATATATATATCATGATCAACAATGAAATTGCTATCAAAACCCTGTTAAATTGCACCCAGGCCTGGAGATGCTGCGGGTAGCAATCTTACACTCTTAAAGAGTTTTAGTTCAAGCATCTCTGGGAGTTTGATTAGATGGTAGGGAGTATAAACTCTTGTTAGCGACTGAAACAGCGGTTTTGAGTGAGAAGCAACTCTGCATTTGCAGGATATGGCAGTTAGTTTTAGGTCTTGGGGTGACTGGATTATATCTATATCTAAGATGTCTATTTTTTGTCCCATATGCGCCGGACTAAAATTACCTCAGACCACCTGAAATCACACCCGACATCTGTATTTAGTTCCCTGCATTGGTGCTGCAGTGAAGTTTATGTTTATGTTTATGTTTATTAAGGATCCCCATTAGCCGACGCACAAACGCCAGGCTAGTCTTCCTGGGGTCCTATTTAAAAGTACAATATAAACAACAATATACAATAACATACAATTCCAGTTACAAAACATACACAGATCCAATTGCAATTAAAAAGAGAAGAAAAGAAGAAAAAGAAAAGAATAAATCACAGTTCCCAAAATGATAACATAACACTATTAACTCTCCAATCTAAAAAATGACTTAACGTGTTTTTTGAATGATTTCTTGTTCGGAATGCTCCTAATATTTAAAGGAAGAGTGTTCCAGTCTATGTTTTACGGTGATTTACAGACATTGATCCCATGACGTTGAGGTGTTGCATTTTTATTAAACAATTACTTTTTTACACAAAATTTGAGTATTTGAAACACATCTGACCAGAGACTCAAGAGTTCGAGTCTAAACACCAGGGAGGCTTTGAGCACGGTGAAAGATAAAGACACCATCCCCGCGTGATGCAGTGTCTTCATCCCTTTTTCGTTCTTCTGCTGATCTGGATGTCTTGTTTCATGAGTTTCTGTGTGAAACTTAATATTGATTTACTTCCATGGTAAAGTACATTTTATGTGAGTTGGAGTTGATGAATGTTGAGCATCGGTCATTCGGCCCGACTTGAAAACGATCAACGAGAAACAGCGGCAAGATATTTGAAAACAAAGAAGAACAAATCAAAGGCCGGTCTTTCACAATAATGATTTCCATCTGAGATCACCCTTTTGTCTTTTTTGAGCTTTTGTGTGGGGAAGTGCTCTGTTTTCTGCGGTTTGAGTCTTTTTTGTTATGTTAGGTGTTATGGGGGTATCCGCAGTCAAATCCGGTGTATAACGCAACACAAGGTCAACGCTGGGTTCCCTCTCAGGGCGAGCGCTCTCATGCTCAGAGTAAAGCGCCTCACGAAGGAAGAGCAGCATGTGCTTTGTATGTGTGGTGGTGTGTGACTGTCGGACAGCAGGATTGACCAGTTTCCATGTGTCCTGAGAAGCAGCGTGCTTCAGAAACCAGGAGAGCATCATTACTAATTGGCCCTCAGGGGAACGGGCTGCACATCACGACAGCGGGCACAGATATCATACGTGGGTTTTTGTGCTCTTTTACATTTTATCTCCTTTTTTTTCCTCATCTTACCAGAAACATTTACTGATTATTCACTAGTCCAAATGTGCACATCTCAAAATAACCCCGTTCTCATTGAGTAAAATTCCCTCAAAACTGCAGCACCCAGGCATTTTAAGGCCCGGCTAGTTTTATATTTACCTCTCTAATAGGAAATAAAAGTGCTGACCGTAACAGGAAGTTGGTTATAGACGGGGTTAAGTCAGATGCAGAATAATGGCAGTAGTTTCCTGTAATTATTTATTACAGGAAACTACTGCCATTGATTTATTACATTGTAAAATTTTCAGGCCACTTTTTTGATATTAAAAAGAGTATAAAATGTAGCATTTCTTTCTAAGATACAAGATATTTCATCTCGCATACAGAGGTCAGTTCAGGCCGTCTCTTTACCGCGTGAGTGGAAAAGTGAAAAATTACTCAATAGTAGGAAGTAATCCAAGAAAGTAGCAGTAAAAAGTAGTCCAACGCAAATTATTACTCGGCTACTGCAAATAATTTTCCATTATTGAGCCCCTGTGGCTGAAGTGTAGTGGTTATGAGGGAAATTAAATACTCTTCCTCATCAGTGGCGGTAGATAGCACTCTAATGACTTTTGTTACTTTAAGACAGCAGTGATGTGCAAAAGAGGTGGTGGTGATTTAAATCTGTGGACAGCCTACTGTGTGCTGCCGAATACACAACTAAAAGTTGTGTTATGCCTCACAAAGGCAGAAAGTCTGATAAATAGATTACAGACTTATTGCTGTTATAATAATACTTTTACCACCGTTATGTGAATCACTAGGGTTTCATCCAATGATGACCCATTTGACGCCCAGTACTAAGTCCTTATGATTGACTGCATAGAAATAACTGGTGACATCACTCGTAGATGACCCGTCGGGCAAACCCAATGGAGGGTATGTATTGATGTCACTTCCCCACTGGACCACGTCCCCTTACTCGCACTGAGTGGCAAAACACATCCAGCAAAAATGGCTGCAACTAGTAGGGGAAACTGTGGAAAAGATGGGATAACAGCCGATTATTGGCTTAAATTAAAGTCAGTTGGACTTGACAGTGACCCATACAGTTACCTGAAGAACAAGTGGTCCATGGACATTAATATTTGGCCACGAATCGAGTTTCCTGATATTTATATGTACTTAATTTCTACGCCGGGGAAATACACGAAGCAAAGCTTGAAGACATACAAAAGTCTTGACGCTTGGTCCTACTTCAAGGCAGGATTTGTTGGAGAAATTAAAGTGATGAGGACACCGAACTTTATGATTTGACCGTTTAACGTTAGCTACCCAAAAATCCAACATTACCTGATACAAAATGGGAACCCCAAATCCAAGTTTTGGTGCCTGGAATCCAGTTATTTCTGCGAATTGCAGCGATCCATTTGTCTCTCTTAAAGGTATTGTGACATGAAAAACACATTTTTCTTGATTTTTTGTGTTTTGTTGGGTGTCTTGACATCAATTACACCCAAAAAACAACGAACTTTTAACATTCAGTGTATTGTGTGCTTTCTGGGATTTTCCGCATAAATGTGCAAAAACGGCGCATCTGGTTTGCTGGCGGGTCGTTACGTATAAACCCGCTAAATCACCGCCCCCTCCACCCAGCTCCCTGCCTCCTCTCCTCTCCAGCGCACCATAAAGGCTGATTTATGGTTCCGCGTTACACCGACGCAGAGCCTACGGCGCAGGGTTACGCGGCCACGCGCACCATACGCTGAACCCTACGGCGTAGGCTCTGCGTCGATTTAACGCGGAACCATAAATCAGGCTTAACACAGAGCTGTTTAGAGCCTCTTCTGTTCTAATCACCGGAGGAAAACTGCTAAGAAGACCCGCGGCCACTGACTGGACTTAAGATAAGGAGACACTGCTGCTTGCATGCCTTTATTTTTATGATTGTTTGCTGTGGTTCGCCGTGCTGCTTTTCCGTGCATGCTTCGCCTGTCGCTCCCGGCTTAACTCTCCGACGCCGCTGTGAGCGTATGGCTGGGTTGGAGGAGGTTTGGAGGAGGAGCGGCGCAATGATTGACAGGAAAGGGGGAAATGGAAGCGTTTTTCACGGCGCAAAAAAACACTGTCATAAAAAGCCAGGAATGGAGTACTAGAGTGAAGTTTTTCTTGTTACACTCTTTTAGACACATTTGAGGGATGTTGGCCAAAACTTTTAATAGTGTTAAAAGCATGTTAAAAATGATGTCACAATACCTTTAAGCTTATTTTTCAGCAATCTGTAAAACGATAACTCCGATTTCTTGCTAAATCTATGAGTACAGTCGATCCCACAACAGCTCTTTCCCATTTTAGATGTTTTCGAGTGCTCAAACTGAAAGTCTACGCTGCCATTCAGTGGGCGTAACCCGCTGTGAAGTCGCATCTGTGACGTCATGCGCATTCCCTCTATTGACTGCAGGTCCCAGCAGACTTTCAAATGGAAGGATCCTAAAACGATCCACTGTGGCTCCGTGCTCCTTCGGCCTGTCCACGCCGGAGGAGCTGCAAGAGAACCTTTGGTTAGTTTCAAATGTTCTCCGCTGAGTTGGGTTCCTCCCCCGGACCCTTCCAGACCAACCCGCGGCCAGTTACAGCCGTCTATTAGTAAAATTAACAACACATTCCACTCATTTTAACGTAAAGGTCAACGTTTGGAGCCAGTCCCCAGTGGTCAGCAGGGGAACTGCAGCTTTTTCTTATTACCAGGGTGGCTTCAGGCTGGGGAGCTGGAAGGTTGGCGCTTGAATGTGTCCCTGAATCTCAGTGAAAAAGCAGCTTGAACCTGGTGAACCTGAATGTTCATGTCGAGGGCCAGAATGTCACAAGTTTCGCTCCCCCCCGCTCTTGTGTAAATGGTACGTTCCTCTCTGTGTTAATGGACATGGCCACACACCTCCCCCCCTTCCTTTCCCTCTAAAGCCTTTTACACCCCACCCGGTGTCAGGGGGTATCAGCTGTGCCAGTCCCGGCAGACCACACACACACTCGCACATACAAACACACACACACAATATGCTGGCTGGCGAACAAAGCCACTGGCACTGCCAATGCAGACGGTTCCTGCCTCTGCGCTTCACCCAGCCTCCTCTCTCTCTTCTCGCGCTGCTGAGCGGGGAAGGCATGACACTACTGCTGTCGCCCGTACTCATCGTTAACCACAGTTTTGAGGGGGAGCTGACTCGTATTTTGGTGTATGTCGGATTATTTTTGTCCCTCCTGGTGCCGATGAACTGAAATGCTGGCGGAGCGTAGAGAGAATAGCAGGTAGGGAAAAATCAGAGCTTGGTTGCTGCTGAGCTCGTCTCCGTGGCGACGAGGGGTTTGTTTACCGTTTCCTTATTTAGGACCGTTGTCAGGCTGTTTTTACAGGTTGGTAAACGACAAAGCTTTGATTCCTGTCATTATCAGCATCGAGCAGTTTCTGTGAGGATGCAGGAGATGCTCAGATAAAATACCCTCCTGCTTCTAGTGGCTTCATCTGCTGGACAGAAAATAGGCAAAGGCTCAAACATGATGGAATTAAAGAATCTCTTTATTTGGCTTGGATTTAGATTTAGATTTTTTCTTTGATTTGCTAGAATTTTTCTTTTTTTTACAGAATTTAGTCCATTGAATGGGAACTAAAGCGGAATATGCTTCCAGGATAAATGTCCAATTTGTGAATATTTTATATTGCAAAGTTACTTAAATGTACATCTTACTTGTTGAATGTCTCCATTACGAAAACAGATCGGACGAGCGTTTAAAGACACTGAATCACACCTCTGACACAACCAGTAGAGCAGAAAAAACAACGTAGATTATTTCCCTCTTTCAAAGTGATGTTTGAAGATGTTTCGGTTTTCAGCCTGTGTATCATTGAACAATCTCTCCGTGAAGTCACCCTTAGGTTTTTTGAAGCTTTTTACTGGTACTGCAAGTGCGCCGTGTTTCAGAAACTAGGCGGAACCATCGGACCTGGGTAGCCAACGGACCACGCACGCACCATCGGTCAATCGCAGTTAACGGATTTAGCTTGGCTTAGCTCATGTTAACCTATGATGCTAATTAATATTCCTTTACAATCACTGCAATCAAATCTGTCCAACCATCATCATCATCATTTCAAGTCTCACTATGGAAACAACATCTGAAACGAGAGCAGTCAGAGCTGAAATGAGGACCAGCAGAGCTCGAAACTCCACCTGCCGCTCGTAGCACATCACGCCGCCTGATATCCTGTAGAGCAGACTTCCACTTGGAAAGATCCTGACATGACCCTCCGCCAGCTGGTTCATGCCAGAGGAGCCGCAAAGGTTCTTGCAAACATTTGCAGCCTACCGTTTCAAATGTCATTTCATCGCTTAGCGCACGCCGCCAGCCAGTTAGTTTAGCACCAACCCATACAGTCACGGTGGTCTGCTAGTAAAACCAACACAATACAAATTATCTTAAAAAAATTGAATTCTTTCGCTCTGTTAGGTCATTATTCACAGCCCAGAAGTCAGAACAACGCTAATAAAAGCGGTGACATTCATGTCAGATCTTAGTTTAAGTTAATGAGCATTGTAATGAGGTTATATTTGTCACACATTAAAGTTTTTTTCTATTTGTTTTAAATAAAACCATGTTGCTGGAATAATTTATTTGCGTCTGCATTGGCAATTTACTGGCATTAATTGTATTCATTTATATATAATATTGTCGTAGTCATTTTTACTCACCACATTGCACGTCTCGTGCTTTCCTAAGATCGTGCAGCCCTAAAACATTTTAGTCAATTTTATTGAATTAAAAGCCCTGAAAAATTTCAGTTTGAAGCAATGTGATATTCTTGCATTATTTAAGCTGTAATTCTGACAATTTCTATTAAAATTGATTAAATCCAGAAATTTTAACCTGGGTACTTTAAAAGATAGAATCAGAATCAGAAAGAAGTTTATTGCCAAGTAGTTTAACACACACAAGGAATTTGTTGTGGTGATTGGTGTAATACAAAAGAACAAATAATATTAAAAGAAAAAATGTACAACATGTTGGTTTTAAAGTGCCAGAGTAATGAGTCTAAAAAAAGATAAAAGCATCATAAGTTTATTTTCAACTTTTAATACTTTTAAATTTAATAAAACCACAAGGATACAAATATCCAAGTGTCCTGTAATTGATTCAACATCCGTATTTAATGATATGTGGTTATGCTAATAAGCTGCTTGGAGCCAGAGACTCGGTGGTTTAGTTTTTAATTAAAACTGTAATATGTAGAAATACTTTATTTTTCCACTGATCCAAATCATTTCTGAATTATGCTGTCATATTTGTCCTGATCCCCAAACGTCAGACAAAAACAGATCAAACTGAGCCGTGCTACAGAAATTAAAATCTGGATTGAATGCCGTTACTAATTATACTACATAATAGGTTCCAGAGGAAGAATTTAATTACTCGCAATCAAAATGCATCAGCGTTTAGCTCTGGGTCGCTCTGAATTCACCACTCTGCAGCGTTGCCTTTTTCACTTTCTCCAAATTAGCATTTTGTTGAAAAAGACTGCTTTATTTAACTTCTGTCAAGCCTTTTTTTTGTTTTCTCCGTGGAGCTCCCCCAGCTTCCACCCACCCCTGCAAACTGTCAGACAAGAGACGGTTCAGAGATTACGTCACTTTCTCCAGAGAAACAAGCCACACAAGCTTCTGAGGAGTTGGTGTTTTCCAGGACGCCGGGTGCCTTCATCTCCCAGGAGTTGCTGCTAACTCTGCGAGACGTTCATTGAAGCTGGCGTCCACTTAAAGGGAATGCTTTGATAAAAAAACAAAATAAATAACACTTGAGGGCCGAGAAAGCAAGCTCGGTTTCCCGCTGCATAGCAGCCGACATTCCATCAATGCCACTGACTCATTTTCTTTCCTTCAGCCAACACAAGACGTAGTTGATGGAGTTTTTTCCAAAATAACACAGTTTTTATGCTTGTAGAAAAGTCATTCTTAAAAACGTTTAAATCTTGTTTGCTGTGATTTGGTAATCGTGTGACGGAAGAGCCGTAGATTCCTAAGCACCAAGCCTGCCTAGTTAAACTAGTCTGGCTCCTCTGGACTGGACTTTGATTTCCGGAGGGGGGGGGGGGGGGGGGTGACACATTATTGATTAGGCATGCGACCAGAGAAACGATGCATATGACGGCAGTCATGTTGGCTGTTTTGCTCTTAAACCCTGTTAAACCCTTTCCTGTGGCGATTGGTTCAGTGTGTTCTGCACCGGTGGCCGTGAACGGGAGGGGGACCAAACCCATTACAGTTAATGGGTTTGGTTGACCAGGCAGTAATAATGATACCTCTTTTTTTTTTTTTTCTCTGCTTGCCTTGTGAGCACATGCTTGGCTGTCTGAGGGAATGACAACCACACTTAGTCTGCCTTCAGAGTTGGCAAATGTTAAGATTACACAAATTGCTCTTCTGTAATCTGGAGTCCTGACATCGTTTTGTTGTTCACATTTCCAGGACTATTGTTTCTCAGTCCATCCTTCCTTCTTTCTTGTAATCTCCGACTTCATCAAATGTACTTGCAGACCATGTTTCTGATCCAAATGTTTCAGATGAGTTGTGTTCACCTGAGAGACCCCCCCACCAAGTAGTTCCTGTAGGCCGATCTGAATACCTCACCTTCCACAAAAACGCTCTTCATCCCATAAATGGTTCCTGAAGGCCAGTTCTGAAAGGCAGATCCTAGTAATGAGTGACGCACGTCAATGATCCGGGCCCTGACAAACTACCCAGAACCCCCTGCTAATGAAAACGCACCTACCAGGTGGTTGATCGCCGATGGTGAGTCAGACACCACATGATCTAAAACCAATCACTCAAACATATCAAGAAAACAGACGTGCCAATATTTGGCTCATTATCAGTCGCCCATTAGCAATGAGTCTTTAAGTTGTTCACATATAATGACCACAGTTTTTTCTCAAATATTATCTCTTAATAACGACAACGGAACTGTAAACCCTCGGCTCCAGTTTAACTGTTTTACCAACCGTATTAAAATGTCCCGCCGTGACAAACTCAAGGCCCATTTGAATCCTTCTGTCCTTTTTGCGTCCCAAAAATGATCTTAAACATCTTGGGACAAGGTTTTCACACAGGCAGTCGCTATAGAGGGAATGCGCATGACGTCACAGATGCGACTTCACAGCGGGTTACGCCCACTGAGTGGCAGAAAGACTGAGTGACAGCGTAGACTTTCCGTTTGAGCAACTCGAAAACATCTAAAATGGGAAAGAGCTGTTTTGCGATCGACTGTACTCATAGATTTAGCAAGAAATCAGAGTTATTGTTTTACAGACTGCCGAAAAATAAGCTTAAGAGAGACTAATGGATCGCTGCAATTCGCCAAAACAACTGGATTCCATGCACCGAAACGTGGATTTGCGTTTCCTGTTTTGTATCAGGTAATGTTGGATTTTTGGGTAGCTAACGTTAAACGGTCAAATCATAAAGTTCGGTGTCCTCATCACTTTAATTTTGCCAACAAATCCTGTCTTGAAGTAGGACCAAGCGTCAAGACTTTTGTAAGCCTTCAAGCTTTGTTTCGTGTATTTCCCCGGCGTAGAAATTAAGTACATATAAATATCAGGAAACTGGATTAGTGGCCAAATATTAATGTCCATGGACCACTGGTTCTTCGAGTAACTGTATGGGTCACTGTCAAGTCCAACTGCCTTTAATTTAAGCCGATAATCGGCTGTTATTCCAACTTTTCCACAGTTTCCCCTACTAGTTGCAGCCATTTTTGCTGATGTTTTGCCACTCAGTGCAAGTAAAGCCTGAGATATACTTGCTGTTTGTGCTTGCGTTCGCTCCGTTCGAGTGCACCACCAACCGCAGTGTCGCTCGCGTAGTACGCGAGGAGAGCGCGTCGTACTGGTGGTGACTGATAGGGGGCAGTAAGCAGAGCAACAGTTGGAAAAGTGATTAAGTATTTAGTAGTAGTGGTAGTAGTAGCGGTAGTAGCAGATTAAAACAACAAACAAGTTAACAGGACACCATTGGATGATCTCCTAAAACCGAGACCAACAATTTGTAGATTTTCCAAATAGCAACAGTAACTAAGGGTGAGCGGGGATACCCCGTAGGTCAGTTAAACATGCCATATGCCGTCAGCTGTTGTAGTTGATTTGTTGAACATCATATTCACATCAGGGCTGAGACAGTTATGTGGTAGCTATGTCAAAACCCTTCGATTTAGCTGTGAAGCAAAGCTGCGCACAAACAAATCTATTTGATTTAAGTGTCGGGAAAGCATTATCATGGTGAATGCCTCTGAAGCCTCTCTCGTCTCTTTCATTCGCTCACAACACATTTTGAACAGCAGATAAGATGGTATCAAATCTTTGTGAAGGACGGAGCAGCCCGCTCTAATGAAGGCGTGGGTGGGCATGTCGTTCCTTCTGGCTTTGTTTCCAGATCTGAATCTAGAAATGGATCATGTTGTTTCAGAGAGAAAAAAAAATTAAATCAAGCTGATTTTCACAATGTTTACTATTGTTTTCCAACAATCTTTCCCCTCATCAACCCAAACAAAGCGTGGAGGCCTCAGAAGATTTTTCAGGGGGAATAATAATGAGAACCCTGTTTATGTTGTCCTTTTAACAGTGACACCTTAATCATTCTGTTACTGCAGTGAAGTCCGGTTGGATAAAGGGATTAAACGTCCTGCTCCCTCAGAATATTGCTCTTGTGTTTCATAGTTTAAACCTGAATGGACAGTTTGAGCTGGCGAGACGACAAAGAAGCTTCAAGTTCTCCGGCTACAGAAAGCTTTTTCAGCAAAGTCCCCAAAAGAAAGGATGATTTCTTTTTTTCCATTTTCTCCTGACCTTGTAAGTGTTTTCGTGCAAAGATGGTAGTCTCAGCTTCGCTCGTGCATGTAATGCAGAAGCGGAAGTGTGAACAAAAGTTTTTAAAAGATGGGTCCGGGGTCCGGACCCTGCGGTCTGCTGACACTCTGCGCTTACCAAGTAGGTGGAGTCGGTTGAATCCTGCATTTGTCCGGGGCCGTTGCTCTTGTTGATTTTCCTGCTCAGCCTTATGCTGAGTCGTATGACATGTGTTTGCCTCAGTTTGTGGTCCCGGCCCTGCTGTGCTCCGGCTCCCGTCTGCTTCAGTGACTCTCTGTTACGGCACTGCTAACAGTCAGCATTGTTCAGAAATAAATGCTGGCTTTGATCTGCATCAGGGATACGTTACAGTACAGAAATAGGCGGGGGGTTCAGGGGGGTAAGGAATCATTCTTGTTGGATAAAATGGAGGAAAAAGGTAACGTTACTCTAAACTGCACGATTTACATGTCCATTATTGATCCAGCATTTCTTTTTTTAATGGAAAGACTTATTAGTTCACGCTGACATTTAACTTTGCTTAAACTGCCTGAAGGTAGGAGTTGTGTAATATCTAGTGCGGGGGTAAAAGTCAAACACAATAGTTCTATAGTTGATAGAAATATTAATGCTGGTCCTTTTGGGTCCCAAAATGATCCCAAACATCCGGGGACAAGGTGTTCGCCACTCGGGAGGTGTGAATACCCAAAAAGTCATGATCATTCTTATCTCAAAGATAACAACGGCTTGCAGTGCTGTTAGAAACTACTGCGATTGGTTTTGAGTCGGCTTGGGGGGGTCTGGGACAGACCGCCACGACTAACCAGAGGACACCATCTGGACTGCTTCTGTAGATGGGTCCTCTGGTCGAGGGCCCTTGGGCTCCGACCAGTGACCAAGTTGACTTACCTGACCACTTTGCCCAGTCTCCTCGGCTGCTTGGCCGGGGCTTAGACTGAGAGACCATCGGTCCCTGCGGCACTCCGCTAGTCCTCGTTTTTAGCATCACTTGAGGATGAGGATGTCTATACTGATTTGATCTTAATGAATGTTAGCTGAAATTAGTTGACATTGTAAATCAACCGAGTTGAAATGGCTTACTGGGGGTGTCTGAGGTTAGGAGGGCAAGTTCCAACCGACTCTTCGTTTTGATCATTTGTCCAGTTTTGGATACATTGGGATTGGACCAAGAGTCTTCAAAGGCCACATCAGAACAAGCCCCGGGTTTTCTGAAGTGTTACGATGTAAATGAGACACTGTGGGACCTGACACAGCCGTTGCGTATAGAAGCCAGGCTTAATGGACATTCCTCCATCCCTTCATCCGAAGGGTTTCTGTTTGTCTCTGGAAATCGTAGCTCGTCGACCATATTATGTAACTACTTGCCTGACAAAACACATGATTTTAGTTACAACTAAGCATCGTAGGCACATTTCAAATCTTTTAAAGACCTAACAAGTTTTATTTACCTCCAGTCATAATAGATGGATTGTTTTCACAAGCCAAAGTCAGATGAGACGTATTTTTTCAGTTTCTTCAGGAAATTTGAACTGTGTCCATCGTTGCTGTGCTTTTTATGCTCCCGCTCTAGGCAGAAAATAAAACCACAGTGACTCAGGAAACGGGCACATTGGTGTGTGGATGTTACCAAACCATCCACAGACCACCCACTTCTGCTTTCGGATTCTCACTTTGTGACGTTCTACGAGAATTTCATCTTGACTGGCAGCTTTTCGTCTGCGGCCTTCGCGTGCTGCAGCCGGCAGCTGACGCCTGGCTTTTCAGCCTCGAAGCCTTGGTGACCTTTGTGTGTGCCTGGTTAGAGTACAGCCACAGGTCTGCCCATCCTCTCAGCAGGGGCTTCAGTTTGGTTTATCAGTCTCGAGGACTGGCCTGTGGGTTGTTAAGATAAAACGATGGCCGGACGCAGAAAGGTTAAGGATGCTTCCACCGTTGTTTCTCCCATGTTGACTGCTCAACCCCCATTTTGTTTTGTACGGATAAAATATCCAGTTCTTCAAGTGACAACAGTTATTTTGTTTCTGCCTTGCAAATAAAAGTGACTTGGGGAATAGCATTGCTGCCATCAGCAGCACAGCTTCTGGCATCAGGGTTAAAAATTTGCATCCACCAACAGCACTGTATCTGTGCCAGTGACTATAATCAGCATAGGAGCCGTGGTGGTGGGTAAACAAAGGGAGCATTTCATAAAAGGTTGAATTCTTCTGGTAAAAAGAAAACAACAGCAACATTTTTACTTGGGTCAGATGATGTAAAAACCTTTTAAGCTGCCAGGATTTATTTGAAACAAGTAATAAATTAGTGTTTCTGTCATCACACTTGCATCTGTCCCATTCACAGCTACTCCTCATCACTGAATAAAAATCAAGTCTGTTGCTCGATTATTATTCAGTAACAAATCTCTTATGAGACTTTCTGGCTAATTGTAGATTGCCGAGACATAAACAGACCCGGGTCCAGTCCCCATCACAGCACCAACACCCAGGCTTTGTGTGCCGGTGTTCGTACGGCTGCAGCCAAGCACCAACATTCCCACTTCCATGCAGTTCCTTGCCTGACCAAAGGGGGCTGCCTCCGAGTTAGATGTCCAACTTTGCAGCAGAAATAAACACATTTACAGTCTGGTTGAAAAAAACTGTATTGCTCCCCATAGCAACTGCACAGAGGTTGTTTTTTTTAATGTTCTTTCTTGATCATTAGTATTTATTTATTTTGTACCTCATCAGGTAGTTTTGGCTGTTTCTCAATGTCCGTTCTTGTGCAACGTCTTGATCTGCAGTGGAAGTTCTGTTCACATTCTCAAGTCTGTACCTCATAAAGCCTGGTCCAAATCCCCGAATTAGTACTTCCCATGAGATGATTGTCATGAAAGGATGGATCCAATCGAGACATGTAGACTTGAGATGGAAAAGTGCCCCAGAATGCATTTTGCAGCAAAAAAAAAAGTGATACAAGAAGAGAATGAAAATAAAGTTATAGCTATTTTAAGTTTTAAGATGTTCTCATGCGACAATATAGTTATAACTTTGTGTTTGTGTGAAAGTTATAAAGATCAAACAGTTTTTTCTTTTCCATGTAGTCCCTGCCGACATACAAAAGCCTAAGATCTATTTAATTGAATTGAGAGGTGGCCGTTATCTAAAACAACAAAGCTACCAATAATAAGGTGTGTGATCTTTTGATTGGTAGCTGTCACCTCTTTTGTTGACTAGCGCTGTATTGGCTTCTGAGCTGTGAATAAAGACCCAACAGAGCATGATGGCACACATTTTAAGGAGTATACGGTTTGTTGTGTTGTTAATTTTACCATCAGACCGTTGGGACTGGCTGTGGGTTGGTCTGGAGGAGTCAGTCGTCGACGCATCGGTGCTAAAAACATTTAAATGATGACTAATCATTGCTAAAGAAAGTGATCTGTTATTGCGTACGTCAGGTATTATTTACAGAACAATATCTGCTGACGTCGAGGGCCAAGTGTTTAACTTTGGGTGCTAGTTGCTGTTCTCTGTTCAGTTTTGCATGTCTCATAGTTGTTTTAAAGAAGTAGAATACAGGAAGTCACAAGTTGACTCTGACAAAGTAAAAGGGAACCAAAAGTGCCTCTTTTTACCTCTTAATGTGCTCCCAGCAGAAAGTTGTTCTTTTTTAGGGCCCGAGCACTTACAGTGTGAAGGCCCTATTGTATCTGTAGGAATTTTTTTTTCTTTATTATTATTCTTTCTTTCTTCTGACGAAAGGAGGGCCTTTTTGCCCCCCTAAACGTGCCCCAAAAGTCACCAAATTTTGCACGCAAGTCAGGCCTGGCGAAAAATTTGATATTTCATGGTTTGCATTAATGGGCGTGGCAAAATGGCTCAACAGCGCCCCCTAGAAAACTTTGTGCCTTAAGCCCCACAATACGGTTTGACGTACATGCACGAAAATCAGTACACACCTGTATCATGTCGCAGCTTAAAGAAAAGTCTCTTGGCGTCATGTCCGAAACCGAACAGGAAGTCGGCCATTTTCAATTAATAGTGTAATTTTGGCGCAATTTATGCCATTCCTTCGGCAGTTAACTCATTGACTGCCAGCCATTTTCAGAGCAGAGAGCTCCATACTGCCAGAGTTTTTGGGCATTTTGGCTGATGTTCAAAGACCCACAGAATATTGAGTTTTAGGAGTACATAAACATTGAAACTACATCAAGAAACTTTAGACTCTCGTGAACATCAGGGAAAAAAAAGTTAGTGTTTATCATTTTCTGTTCTTTAGATATCAGCAGTAGAATAGGGTGGTTTCAGCGAAAAAACACATGGTTTGGACCAGAAAAAAAAAAGAAGCTGCCGGTATTTCTCTGTGTCGTCTCTCTGTTGTCTCGCCATTTCTCTTCTGCACGTCTTCCTTCTTCCTCTTCTTCTTCCTCTTCTATTAATCGCGTAATTTTGGCGCAATTTATGCCTTTCCTTCGGCAGTTAATACGGCCCGAACCGCAACGTGCACCAAGTTGTGTTATACATCAAAATGTGCGTCTCCATCCTGCGACAACGCGCATTACTTTTCTCAGTCAAAAGCGTTACCATGGCGACACTAGACGCCAAAAAGCGCGCCCCCCCCCCCCCCTCATCTGATTGGTCCATATTTGATAGTTCCCCAAAAGTCACCAAATTTTGCATGTAAGCCAGGGCTGGCGATAAATTTGATATTTCATGGTTTGCATTAATGGGCATGGCCTGATGGCTCAACAGCGCCCCCTAGAAAACCTTTCTCTGCCATAACTTTTGAAAGGATTGTGATAAAGACATGTGGGTGGTGTCATCGGACTCGGTATTGAGTCCTTGACCTTCATTGGCCTGAATTAGCCCCGCCCCTTCTTCTGATTGGTTGTCCCTATTTTCTGCTATAACTTTTGAATGGTTTGACATAGGAAGTCGTGGGTGGTGTCATTTCTGATATGCTTATGGGGGGCGGTGGCCATGAGTGCGAGGGCCCGTTCATCGCTGCTTGCAGCTTTAATTGTCATTTTTATCTTAATGGAACTATAGTCTGTCCATCCAAAGACCTGTTTAGGTTACTTACGTGTATAATCCAGCTGTAATGATGCCTGGGTGACGATTTACAAGTGCTGCATCTCGAGGCCTTTCCCTGGAAAACAGAACTTTTCGCTTTTATCAGAGTCTGCAGCAGGCAGTGGTGTAATCTTTCTGTTTCGGAGGTCTGTACTGTATATTGTTGGGATTGTTCCAGTTTCTTATCTCAGACGGGCAGAGCTACTGGTTAGAGAGAGCTGGACTGTTGAGTACACCGCTGCCAGACACAAGCTCCGTTATAAATGTCAAATCCTGAGCCTTTCAGGTCTTCTCTCCTTTGATTTCTATCATGTGTGTCTCAGACGAACGCAGCATCTTGTCTGTCCGTGGTTCTTTTTCTGATTCAATTTTCTGAAGAAAAAAAAGAAAAGCGAGAAGCGTTGTTGTGAGTCAGAGCTTGAAAGTGGCAGTAATTGTCATTACTCAGATTTTGTCAGGCTAATTTTCTTTCTGACCATCCATATTAAATTTGTTCCAGTTCTTAATTTTAATCAGTGTGTTGAGCTTTACAATCAGAGGTAAAGTCGATTTGTTTTACCTTTTTATTTACTCCATCAAACAGATTAGAGTTCAGGGTCTTTTTATGTTTTTCCATTGAGATCAAAGCTGCAGATGTCCAAGCTCTGTTCCCTGTGGAGCTGATACTCTGCAGCCATTGGCTTGTCTGCATTTAACGGACCCGTATTACCGATGGGCCGATGGGTATTGATGTGTTTGTATTAATTCTAAGGGATCGTTAATCATTGATTTGATGAATCAACGCAGATTGATGGGTTGTTGCGCCTGTAATTTGGAATGCTCATCCCAAAATTGATTGGGCGCTCCTGAGAGGTTCAGTCCATGTGCCTTGGGTACATGATTTGAGTCGGTACAGGATCATGGAGTGCAGTAAAGCCCACAAAATGATTCTGAAGCCTACTTTGTGCTCTATTTTTGTACGTTCGTACATCTGTCTAGTCCAAACATGGCTACCTTGCATAGCCCATGCATCATTTATGTTTGTATGTTTGTTAATCAACACACCCTCCAGTGGGCAGTGATGAGTCAACTATTAATATATCATGATTCATTTGTGTGTGTGTATGTATGTGCTATCAAGCGATTAAAAAAATTGAGAGATTAATTAGTTAAGATCTGTAATTAATTAATCTCACCTAAAAATTGCTGAGAAAAGCCCTCAACTTGAGGTTTTTTCCTTTTTAAATTCATTACATTATTGTGGCAGATCAAAAGATTGATTGCAGTCCTAGCCATCTACATTTACTTGGCAAGAACATCTGCGCACATCGGTCGCAGATGTGCGTATGCGCGCTGTGGTCTGTGGAGTTTAGTTTGGGGAAGAGCGTTGCTGTGTTTCGATAAACCCACTAATTTGACACCCCTAATATATATGTGTTAATTCTGAGTTTGAAGAAGCAAAAACAGTGGTCTGAATAGACCACTGAACGAAAGTCGATATATAAACAGTTTTCATTCACTTTGCGTGTGAAACAGACAACAGACTTAATTTTTATTGCTTTAGGATTTCAACCATTTTTCTTCTTTGTCATTTGCTCAAAGTGTTGTAGTGTTGTAAATGTATCAGCCGACTCAACACTGCCCCTATGAATTTGGTGATATTGCACCATTTTGTCCGTGTTCGTAAACACCTAGCTGCCGGACAAGAGACAGATGAAATCGTGGCAGGTTAGAACCGAACGTTGGACTTTAAGAAGGTGTTTAAAGTTAAGTCAAGATGAACATCTTCAAAATTAATTAATTTAAAATGTTGAAACCTCCAGATACCCAGAAGTGCCTCCTGACATGGTGAATTCTTGCACTCCTCGCGTGTCAACAAATCAAGTCTCTAACAAGGGGAAGGGGGACTAATCCTTAGAGATGTTGCCAGAGAAGAACATCTCATTGACATCGGACACACTGAGATAAAATTGCATCAAATGGTGAATGTTAAATGGAATAGCAGCTTGACTCCGAGTTCAAGCAGAGGGCAGCCCTGCGGTGCGGGCAAAATGAGTTACTAAAGCCTTCAGTCTCCAGTAATTGTGTTTACTGCCACAGATGCCACTCTGGTGCATCCAGAAGGACAGGAGAAACCTTAGCTGTCTTTATATTCTGTTGCCGCTCACGTTCCCGCTGTCTTTTATGTCAAACTTGTTGTTTTGATGCTGGTCACGGCAAGACGAGCTTTCACAGATCCAAGGACATTAAACGGCGCAAAACATTTGGGGAGACGTTATGTTCCCCCCTGACATTAATCATCAACATAATCTTGAACTGCATCAAACATGACGGTCATGGACGGCTGCCAAGTCAGAATGTATTGGTAGTATTATTGGTTAATAAGATGATTGATTGGCAGTGACTTTGAGCACATGATTATCAATGGTCACAATTATTTCAATTAAAACAACAACAACAAAGATTCATTTGACATGAGCAGAACAGTTTTATTTTCAGAAGGAAGTGAAATAAATGTTTTCCAACATAAGAATGAGTATCTTAAGTCTCATTATTCAGAGTGATCTGTTTCTGGCCTGCAGTCAAGTGTGCAATCTCTTCTCCAAATACCCTCATATATCCATGGCACCATGCACTTATGACACCACAACAATGGAATCGAACGTGGGCTCTGCCAACAGACGGAGAAGGTTGCCAGTGCTAAATTTGTCTGTGTGTGGGGTTTTTACCCAGAAGGGAAGCTGGCTTGAAGTCAGACTTGTTCAGAAATGGCTGAGGGGGAATGGATGACAAATCGTTCTCCTCATGTACTTGATCCTATTTAAGACATAAAAATCATCAGCTTGACTTAAGCCACAAGTATAAACTTTTTCTCAAATTATTTGTTTGTTTTTGTAAAAGTGAATACGAATTTCCAGTTGAAAAATCTCTGTCGGGAGGTTGTATCTGGTATTGATGACTGACATCATCTTTCTTTTTTTTGTGCCATCAAAATACCACTTGTACACAAAAGAAAAGCTCTCATTTCAACCAGGTCTCTAAAACTCTGCTATTAGGGGCTGGATTTTAGGGGGCGGAGCTAGGCAGTTTTGCAGCCCCCCAAAAAACATGATGGGGTTGTTTTATGTCAAAGTCTTCCTGTTTCTGTTTATTTATTTATTTTCCTCACTTTAAATACCAAAATAGGTATTACATAAACTGAGGGAACCCTTGAATGATGGTGTCATGGGAGCTTTTTCTGGGAAGAAGATTTGAAGTAAATGTTGAACGGTCACCAAACCTGTCCTGTCCTCATCTGACGTGAGTTTAATCTCTTCTGAGGACTGACTGTCAGACCCCTTTAATGTCCTAGAGGTTTTGCCGACTTTCTGAGAGGGCTCGAACTTAACTGTCAGTGGTCTTTAGCTTCAGTCCCCCGTTGCATCGGCCTGGAAGTGGGCGAAGATGTCTTTGGTGTAACCTTGGGTGGAAACTCTGTTATCTACCAGGTGGTCAGATGTGGACGGAGGTTCGGAGGTCCGGTTCTTGTGCAGGAGTTTACACCAAGCAAGTCATTTTGTGTTGCTTTCAATTTCTGAAGTCAGACAAGATTATGAGCAGCTTGATGAAGCAGATTGATGAGAAATGCTGCTTGTGTCTCCATCACTGAATGCTTATCTGTGATCTCTGTAAGCTCTCTGACTTCTGTGAAATCTTCCTACAACCATTAAAAGACACTTTGGAGAGAAGTTGGCATGTGGAACGAACGGCTAAATAAACTGAGTCAACCATTCCCAAGGGAGGAGAAGTGTAAAATTCAAATCAGCCACGGATGTTTATCTGTTTATACTCCATCAGTTATCCCAACATCTGAAAGTAAGGCATTAACTTCACACTTCACTGATTCAGTGCAGCGCCGTGTGTCTCCTTTTCCTCATCTATTGATCACAGCAACAGTATGCTGCCTTATTAACTGGTCAGGCAGCCAGCAAGTTAACTTTTCATATATTTACTTGAAAAAAAGTCTCAGTTTTTGACTTAACCCCCAAAAAACAGGAAACGTGTGGGCTTCAGGGATTGGCTGATATGTGACACCAGTTCCATTTCAGCGTTGCCTTAAAAACCTTTTTAGGTAATATGATTGGTATTGTTTACTGCAATTGTTGTGTGACTTAGCTCAGGTTAAGCTCTTTCTCATGTATGAATAAACATATGCAAATAAAAATGGCCTTACAAAACATTTAGTCTAGTATAACATTTCAAGATTCAAGTATTGACCCTTTGAACCCTAAGCCTACTCTGCTCATCCTTGCAACGTCCCCAGATCTGGGGACTTCAGGGTTATGAGGTTATGAACAGAAGAAGAAGAGCATTCCCTGAATTGTAATGACCGTTTACTTGTTGTATAGCCACATTTAACTGTTAACCACAGTGGTGCAGCTCGGTTTGGGTCGGTACCGGACAGGTTATAATAGTGTCTGTAGCTACCTCTGCTACGTGACAGCACAACATCTGATCAATGAAAGCCGTGAAGAAGAACACAACTCAGTTAAAGGACAACCAGCAAATTGTGGTCTTTCTTCATGGCAAAAAAAATGCGACACCCATAATCGAACAACCTCCGTGAGTTTAAATCATATGTCATACCGGGAACCTCTGGATGAGTTAAACATGCAATCAAAAATATCTCTACAGCAAACATGTGACTCTTAAAAGACCTACTTTCAGCCTGAAACGTAAACGCTGTTGAGGATCATGGCAGAAAGTTCAGGAGTTCAATTCCGGACACGAAACAAGATTTTTAGGGCCAAAATCAGCATCTACACATACCGAAATTACATTTCCATTGTTGTTATTCTCAGGGATTTCATGCTCCTTTCATGGATTTCCTGCTTCAGCTTTGTTGACGTAATAAACGGCGTAGGGTCATGCCTCTCCGGTGCCCTCCAGCTGGTGGAAAAGCAACCCAGTTCTCTTCCTGTTTGAAACTGGCTCCAGCTCCGGCCTAGCACCGGCCTTTATCTCCACGTCTTTTGGTCCACCTTAAAGGGGACCTATTATGGCATCTAATACCTATTTTAAACAGGCCTTGAATGTCTTAAAAACAAGGTTTTAATTGTTTTTGCTAAATAAATTAGAAATTCAGCCTCTGAACCATGTCTTTATCTTCCCATTCCTTAACCTCATTATCTATGCAGGATTCTGAGTGGGCGGGGAGGCTATGATAATGAGGCCTGTGCTGATTGGCTGCCTGAATGACGCGATACACCGCTACGAAATAATTACGGAAGCTCCGGCCGGCGGAGTTAGTTGTGGACGTGGTTTCACGCATCGGAGGCCAACCTATGTAAATCGCATTTTCGTTACGTAACGAAAGGGAGCAGAATCTGAACGGCTCGTAGAAGCCACATCACACTGGATGGCTCATCCGGGCGGCTGTACAGAGACTGCAGAATTTGGTTGCTTTCCTCCTTTTCTGAGTTGGCAGGCTGAGGGGACCATTTTATATATAAACGTGTTTTTCATAATAGGTCCCCTTTAAATCCTTTGTACTCCAACAGGATAGTGCTGTCAATTTTTGTTTATGTTTGTAGCTTTTGATGATGGAAACTCAAAGAATGACATCCTGTCTTAGAACCAAACTGTACTGTACTGCCCAGTGGAAATGGGCTACATGAGATCCACTGAACTCAATTGAATGCCTTGAAGTGAAAAGTGTTCAGTCATGTTCTTGTGGAAATCTGACATTTTCAACCACCGACGGGGGCTGCTGATACATGACAACGAACTCTGCAGTTTTCCTCCGTTACTGCCGTTGCTTTCTGGCTTTCTTTCAGGTTTTTCTCTGATTCCGGTTCATCTTCATCCTTGGCTCTGTCGGTAGATAATGAGGTTGCTTGTGTTACATTTACCAACACCTGTCTCACCTCTGGCAACCACAACCTTGCTTGACGTGCAGGTCAGAGTTTTCCGAGTGGGATTTTCCGGCGTAAAACAAGGCCATACTCCCAACACGATACATTTCACACAGTAACTTTTGCAAAGCAATAGAGGATGGCTAACTGTGCTAGCGCCTTGGCTTCTCTACCCGCCAAAGCAAAACAGGAACTTTATTTTGTCACATCAGTGAGGATTTGCAATGTTGTTTCATTTTCTTACATATTACATATTAACGTTACGTTAAATTTAAAGTCTCCCTTTGGAAGTCTGTTTTTACTATACATATGTATAAACCTATATTAAAAATGACAAAAAAGTGCATTAATGAATCAGTTTTCTCGGTCAAGTACTGAACTTGTTTGTTTGAATGTTGAGTTGGCGTGAGTCACTAAGGGCGCTCTCTCCCATCTGCAGGGCTGCCTTTGCCCTGACAAAGCCGCTCAAGATGAACATGGTGAAAAGGATCATGGGGCGGCCGAGGCAGGAGGAGTGCAGCCCCCAGGACAACGCCCTCGGCCTGATGCACCTGCGGCGCCTCTTCTCAGAGCTGTGCCACCCTCCTCGCCACATGACCCAGAAGGAGCAGGAGGAGAAGCTCTACATGATGCTTCCGGTGTTTAACAGGGTGAGTCGATGTTGGCCGCGCTCCTCTGTGATGTGAATGAAAATCAGAGACCAGGTAGGGCTGGGCGATATATCGAGATTTTAATATATATCGATATATTTTCAAACACGATATGGTACGAGACAATATCGTTTATATCGATTTAAAAAAAAAAAAAAAAAAAAAAAATTATGATTTTGATATAGCTTATTTTGTGACAAATTGACCTGAATGTTTTATTTGAGATTTGCACAAATGTTTTGTTATTTGCACAACTGTCAACCTCAGTGGAAAAGTCTGCCTGTTACTGTCTACATTGTATTAATTGCACAGTGTATTTTAATTTAATTGTTATGCAGGAAAGGGATATTTGTTTTATTTTATTCAAGAAGCATTTTTATTCTATATATGCAGGCAGTTTATTTTTATTTCATTTGTTTTATACATTTTGATATTGTGCAGACCTCTGTTAACAAAGGTACCTGTGTGACATTTGGCACGAGGCTTTGTATTAAAACTGACTGTTTTTTTAAGGGTTTGCCTCAGAAAAAAATGAAGCTAACAGAGATGCTATGCTATAATGCTTTGGGGGAAACCCCAATTAAGGCACAGAAAAAATATCGAGATATATATCGAGTATCGCCATTCAGGTAGAAAATATCGAAGATATGACTTTTGGTCCATATCGCCCAGCCCTAACACCAGGTCTCTTTCTTGGTTTTGATTTTAGTCTCATTATTCTAAAGCATTAAACTAAAGCGTGTTCTCACACACAAACATCTTGAAGGCCTGTTTACACCTGGTGTTAACATCCATCCTTGTTAGTCCATATGAAACACGGGTCAGTCCCATGCTCAAGTACGCTGGGCGGAGGAGTTTTGCAGCCACGTCGGGGATCACAGAGTTTCCCACAGGAATGAATGGACTAGCCAACGTATCCCTGAGTAGACAGAAGCAAGTGTGTCCATGTGTACAGGTGTAAAGACATGCAGGATGCATTTGAGGACGCATTGAGATCGGATCATTCACGTTCGGAGGTGGTCTGAGACGCGAAGCCTTTTTTATTCTTTCAGCAGCTTGTATCCCGGCCTGCAATGACGGATAGCCTACATCTTCTGTGTAGGCGGGAGGACAGTCATTCACAAAACAATGGCACCAAAGCAAAACCAGAAATAACACAAACTGCATCACAGACACATCCGTGACGTTTGGATCTGTCTACCTTTGGTTCTTCTTTTTTTAACTTTCTAAAATAATTCCTTTTCTGCTTTGTTACTCTGAGGCTTTCCCAAGTTGTTGGATGTTTTATCGTTGCCATTATTGTTGTAAATATATGGTTCACCTGTTATATAAGGCAAACACATAGACTTACATAAAGGACCTGCTGTTTCTTCTGGGAACTGGACGAGTGTAGTTCGGTAAAAAAACAACACATTTAGTAGAAATCAAGTTCCTGTTTGTTTGCATGTCGGGCGGGAAGAGATGTATGATCACTAGTGGTCACTTGAGACGTGTGGAGGCAGATGTTAGTGCCAGGTGTAAACAAGCGTGCTCAGAGCTGTTCACTTGTAAACAGACCACTTACGTATTGATACCAGGTGCAAGATCTATAAAACAGAACGATAAAGGTAAAAATGGTCAAATATTGAAATCCATGAATAGGATTATATTGCAAATGTTTTCCCCACCAGAGAAGAAAAGGACCACAGGGCTCAGGCCTCGCTCCAGTCCTCCTTCACGTTGCAGCGACAGCGTGATATGCCAGTTTGTTTCTCAGGCGCTGCTGCAGGCAGCCCGGTTGAGTGTTTCTCATCAAACTGAAGTGCCGCACCAAGAGTCTCTTAGCTTGTCAGCTAATAACCCTGCAGCGGCTGTGATTCGCTCACTGGTGGGATAATTCATGTCAGAATTTGAAACTAAAGTGCTCCGGGTACAGAAGGACATCAGGCCACATCCAACTTTCATGTCAGATTTATTGAATAAATAAATACACGATGAGCTTTTGTTTGGTGGAGTGTAGTTTGTCTTTGAGCTGCTCCCTCAAAGGCTCGGCTTGTGTCGTTCAGGCAGAGTCAGGAAAAGATGAGAGGAAGTGGTTGTTATCAACTTTTTATTTCATATTGGTATTTTATATAGACGATATATAAAATCTTAGTTTCTCTTGTGAGGTAATATCAGTGTAGTCATTCTCAGATCGTCTTCCTCCTCTCCCTCCGTTCGCTTCATCAAGGTGGGCTGCAGACTTGCTTGCAACATCCCTGCAATTTTGCCAGCTTAGCAACTGTATCTAAGTAATTTAGAAAAGCAAACTGCAACCAAAGTTAATGTGGTGATGTGTTGAACACTTCATGTGGAGAAATCGTAGCGTCGCCTGAACAACGGTGGTACCGGAGGCAGTTGCTTTCCGTTGTTCATCTGTCTTTCCTCCCGAGCAGCTGCAGCCTGACTAGGGCTGGGCGGTATGGACCAAAAGTCATATCTCGATATTTTTTAGCTGAATGGCGATACTCGATATATATCGATATTTTTTCTGTGCCATAATTGGGGTTTCCCTCAAAGCATTATAACATAGCATCTCTGTTAGCATCTCTGTTAGCATCTTTGTTAGCATCTCTGTTAGCATCTCTGTTAGCTTCATTTTTTTCTGAGGCAAACCCTTAAAAAACAGTCAGTTTTAATACAAAGCCTTGTGCCAAATGTCACACAGGTTCCTTTATTAACAGAGATCTGCACAATATCAAAATGTATAAAACAAATTAAATACAAATAAACTGCCTGCATGTATAGAATAAAAATGCTTCTTGAATAAAATAAAACAAATATCCCTTTCCTGTATAACAATTAAATTAAAATACCCTGTGCAATTAATACAATGTAGACAGTAACAGGCAGACTTTTCCACTGAGGTTGACAGTTGTGCAAATGACAAAACATTTGTGCAAATCTCAAATAAAACATTCAAGTCAATTTGTCACAAAATAAGCTATATCAAAATCGTAAAAAAAAAAAAAAAAAAATATAATTAAAATTAATAAACGATATTGTCTCGTACCATATCGCGTTTGAAAATATATCGATATATATTAAAATCTCGATATATCGCCCAGCCCTAAGCCTGACTGTAAGGTGTGTTTACATGCAGCCTGACTGTTAGCTGTGTTTACATGCAGCCTGACTGTTAGCTGTGTTTACATGCAGCCTGACTGTGAGGTGTGTTTACATGCAGCCTGACTGTTAGCTGTGTTTACATGCAGCCTGACTGTGAACTGCGATGATAAGCAACTACAGCCAGAAATCCAGAAACAGATGTTACACATCCATCCACTTCCCTTGAACTTGTAAAACTTGAAGCTTCATTTCAAATGTTATTTTTGGTAGTAACATTACAAATGACAAAGTTGAACATTTTAACTGGACGCAGCTCCTGGTGGTCCATCAAGGAACTGTAACCTCTCTTCATTCCCATCTGGCTTCCGCCTGGAGGTTGAAACGCCGCCGCTTGGTCCTGCATGTTCCTTGGTTGGAGATGCCTGCGAGACCCTCTCAGAGAGGTGTCCAGGAGGGATCTCAACCAGATGCACAAACAGAGTTTGCTCCTCTCGACGTGGAGGAGCAGTGATTCTACTCCTCATGTCCCAGATAGCTGAAGTCTTCTCTGAGGGCAGGTCCACCAACCCTTGAGAGAAGAATTTACTTTGATCACATCACAGAATATGAGAGCAGCGAGACTAAAGCAAACAGCTGTTAACTGGTCCGCAAGGTTCCGTGGTAATATTATCAATATTAAATATTCATAGAATACGCCAAATGTAGCCGTTCAGTCTGAAAATATTATAAATATACATCACTTAGTCTTACTATGCTTTTATTTCTGTTTTTATTTTCTGCCTGATGGGATTTTGGCTAGAATTATCAGGAGTTTCTGCCCTAAACAAGAGAACAAATAATTTTTAATATCAAATGAGTTCAAAATACTTTATTAATCCCAAAAGAGCCCGTTTCTTTTGACACATACATATTTAACATAATATTTCTTTGTTCTGTTTTTTTTACGTCAATTTTTCTATTAAAATGAGATGTCTCCACACGCTTCAGGTGTTTGGGAATGCTCCGCCCAGCAGCATGATGGAGAAGTTCGCCGACCTGCTGCAGTTCACCACCCAGGTGTCGCGGCTCATGGTGACGGAGATCAGGCGGAGAGCCTCCAATAAGTCCACAGGTGAGCTCTGCCACCCTCAAACTGAGAAAAGTGAAAGCTGGACGTGTGCAGGGATGGGTTTCTCCAGCATCACTCCTCCTCATGACCTTACTTTACTGGTTAACCGTTTCCGCTCCGAGAGCAGCCTCCGCAGCAGCATCTCTTTGGATCTTTAGCAGCTGCGGTGACCTTGCGATGTCCTCGCGGGAAGCGTGGTGAACAGGCTGATGGACACATAAACACAGATCCTGATTCTTAGCTTATCTCTCCATCTCTCTCCGGTCTCTGCCTGGACACATGATGGAGGAGGAGGAGCTCCGATTTCGTAACACCACCGTCTAAACGCACTTTCTCCAGCTGGCCTAGAAGCTTCTGCAGGCTGACTCAGCTGTTGAATCATGATCTCGAACGACGTCGCAGGACTTTTATTTCTGCTGCTCAACGTTTCTGCTCCCACAGCTGGCTGAGGACGGGTCGGCAATAACAGAGACGAGACAAAGCATTCCACTTCAAAATATCTTCATTTTGTACAAAGAGAAGGAGACGAACCCCGCTGTCCTGCACACGTCCACCTCTGTGGCCCGTCGCACCGACGGTCACGTTGTCTGAGCGCTCCTCGTCCATCCGGGTCACGTTATGTGCTTGTTTCTGCAGAGGCGGCCAGCCGAGCCATCGTCCAGTTCCTGGAGGTGAATCAGAGCGAGGAGGCGAGTCGCGGCTGGATGCTTCTGACCACCATTAACCTCCTGGCTTCTTCCGGACAGGTCAGTAGAAGAATGCAATTTTTATCTGCACCTCCAGTCGTCTGGTGTGTGTTCATGTTCTTCTGGTTCTTATGGGAATCATGGTTTTGTGTCTCTTTTTTCGTGAATGCATTGAAATTAAAGACTGGTTTTGACGTGGCGACACAGGGTTGTCCTCTCAGAAACATCCCAGCACTGCATGTGATTTAGACGGTACCGTCTTGGTCTTGGCTCACCTGCTCTGATCTGTAAATATGAGCGTTAAGCTCTTGTTTTCGTGTCTTCTCCCTCTTGTACCGGGGCCAGCAGACTTGTTTTGAAGTTCTCAGCTGGAATTCCTCAGGAAGTCTTGCGTGCAGCGCTGCTGTCAGCCGTCAGGCTTCTCCCGCCCTGCCGCACAGCAGAAATCCACCGCTGTCCGAGTCTCTTCCTCAGGCTGCCTCGTCTTCGATGCGCTCATCTTTACAGCGGCAGTGACTGAAATTAGATGGTATTTGGAGACTGATGACAGTCCACGCTCCAGTTCAACCCAAAGTTGTTTGATGGGGTGGAAGTCACGGTTCTGTTTGGACCGGTCGAGGTCTGGTCTACAAGGCTGGAAGCAGATGGTTGTCACATATTTTGTAGTATGTTGAGGACATCACTGGAGATCTGAGCATCACCTCAACTGTAGGGATGGATGGAAAATCAGTCTTATTGATTCATTTGTAGTTCACAGTGATGTTTGAAATATGAACGTTTTATTTTAATCTGGGGGCTGGTTGCGGCGAGCTGTACGACTTCCTCTGGCCCGTTTGTATTCCTATCGAGGAATGCCTGCTCTGCCTTTTTCTCTATCCAGCCTTATTGTTTCAGACTCTTTCTGACTGGAAGAAGACAAGAAATCGAGCTTTTTTACCCTCCAACATCCCTGCCCTTTACAACCCAAAAAAAAATCTGCATTAGCTTTTTTTCTTTCTCTATGATTCTCTTTAAAATGTTTTGCTCAAATATTCAATAATAATTATTATGATGATGATAATTAGGGATTTACTGATGTTGTGCAACTCATAGGTAGCTTGGCTGTCCAGTTATCAAGGCTAATGATAATTCTATTAAAGAATTATTAATAATTAATAAAGTTGACTATTTATCAAATTGTATTATCAAAAATGATAATTCTCGTAGGGGCACCACCGCCGGGGCCTTACTTCCGGTGGGATTCGATAACTAACAGCAGAAAATCAGTCTCATTATGATTTGAATTATCCTGCAGAACAGCAAATCTTACAGAATAACAGTGAAGGCGTGATATCCGAACACTAGGCTCTGCTTAAACAAATCAATTTGTGACCAAATCTTGCATGAAACAACACAACCACTCATAAAGAAATCAATCAATCAAGAGTTTATTTACATACGGGTATCAAAAGAGATGTAAATAAGTACCCGAATAAATCTGATGGCACACGACATTATTATAAAACCATTAACTAACAAGAAAAACAACAATCAATAAAATGAAACATAAACGTTAAATGCATGGAATGAAAAAGAAAAGGAATCAAGCAATAATAACGAAGATACAGAACATCTACAGTTCAAACAGGGTTCCTGTGGTCTTTTAAAGATGGACGCGCCCTCTTGGCCACGTGCAATTAGAACGGATGGTGATCCCGGTGTTAAACCGTGATCAACTGCAGAAAACAGCGCTTTAAAACATGAATGACTAGCAGAAAGTAGTGACTACAAATTAATGAAAACAGTCCTTATAATGATGGTGGTGTAATCTCAGCTCTGAACACAGATTTAGCTCTGTAACACTCTTAAGTTACTGATAACCCAGGTCTCACAATCTCACACACAGTTCTGAACACTCTTAAATCCTACTGATCACTGCTACGCGGGCTCACGTCTCCTCTGGGATCCGGAATCGGGTGCCTGCGGGTTCTGTGACTGGGCCGTACCTTCCCCTGAAACGGATTAGACAGCGGCGGGGCCGCCTCGTGCCGGGCCGTGGTTCCGGACCAAACGGAGGCTCACACGCATTCCTAGGCGCGGCGGGGGGACCGGTCTCTCCTTGCCGTGCTTCCCTCTCTGCGCCGGTCGCCGACGCGCGGCCGTCCGGGCCCCGGGAGAGCTCACGCCGGGCGAGACGCCGGCCGTCCGTCCCCGATCCCTGCGCCGGTTCGCAGACAGGGGCTCGGAGCGGGGAGGGGGGGTTCAGTCAGAGAACTCAATCGCAGCTGTGTCCCGATCTGGTTGCCGGGAGCGCGTGGGCGTCGGAAGCTCGGATCTGCAGAAACTTAAAGAGGAACAGAGTTTAGTGAGAAATCGGAGCCTCCCGGGGGACCGTGGCTTCAACGGCCGGACCCCGCAGGGCCCGGTCCGGTGCGGGCCTCCTGCCTCCCCCCAGCCCGGGGGGAGAGAGAGGAGATGGGATGCTTTGGCCTGCGCCGATGAGATGAAGTTGAGAAGAGCAGAGATGGAGGCGGCTCCGTGCACCGCGGCTTCAACGGGCTGCAGGTCCAACGGAGCGGCCCGATGGGGCCTTACACCTCCCCCCAGCCGGGGGGAGAAAGGGAGATGGGATCTTGGCCCAGAGCCAAACGATCCAGCTCGGATGAGAGGGTGGTCGGAAGAGAGGTTGATTAGAAGAGAGAAGAGAAGCAGCGGCAGGGGTTTTGATCCTACGCGCGCTGCAGTGATGTCATCGGTGCCTCATTGCGATTGGATGCGCGCGCTTGTAGGCGCCACCCCCCCCCGCAAGGCATGCTGGGGGTTGTAGTTCAGGCAACAGCGCCATTTTATGAGGCACATTAAAGCGGAAAAGGGGGGTTCAAAGAAGCAGTACCATTTTGAGGTCTGGTTTTGGGCCCCGCTGCATCCGGCTCCCCCCCCAGGGGGTGTCGTAAATCCCCAGGGAGTCTGTTTCCCTGGCAGAAACTTTCTTTGCTGGCTTTGATCTGTTTTGACCCCCCCTCTTGGGGTCATAAACTTGCTATCTCGGGCTAGGCAGTGGGGTCGCAAACGGACTATCTCGACCCAGGCCGAGATAACCAGGAGTTAGCAGCAGGGGGTCGCAGGACTTCAGGAAGAAGGGGCAAAGTCTGGTTTTACAGGTCCTCATAATCACAAAATGTTCATACATTTTATAAGTTCAGATGGGCATATGGGCGGGCACAACACTGATCACATTTTTACGAGTCAGTTGAGTATCGGCCAATACCGAGTCCCGATCCGACACTTTCACAAAAAAGGAAAAGAAAAGAAACAAAGGAGCTCCGTCCTCCCCGTTCAACCGGTTCCTAGACGGCAGATGCTGCTGCAGCGCTGCGTTCGCTGCATTTGCTGCATTCGCTGCATTTGCTGCATTCGCTGTCCAGTTAGAATTACTTCAAAACAGGAGACGTTTCTGAAATAATAAACTTGGCGGATTGAATGATTTGTTCAGGTGGACGTCTCCTGCTGCGAGTTCCGCTGAGAGCTGGGTTGCTCCCCCACAGCAGCACCAGCTGCTCGCTGATAAGAGCGAGCAGCTTCAGGTTGGACTCCACAAAAGTCTTCAATTACGCCTGAAAAAAGTCGCTAGTTTTTTTGAAAATAAGCGGCCAGAGGGGTCTGAAAACTGAAAACGCTCGGAAATGTCGCTACGAAGTCGCTGAGTTGTCACCACCGACGTTAGCTCACGAGCTACAGCTGTTACTCTAGGTTGAAGGTTACGCCTGCTGCCTGACATAAACGGTAATGTAATGTACATGATTTTTTATTGAATAATGTAATTTAGTAAAATAAAAAGAAATAAAATAAAAGCCCATCATTTCCTGTGGAAGATCAGCAATAACAGTGATTTCCTTGCATCGGTAGTTTTTGATACACGTTGAGATCGCGGGTTAGCAGAGGGTGCAAAATTTTAAAACTCCTTTTTTTTTTTCTAAATATAGCTTCGGACATAAAAAACGAGGGACAAAGACCCGTCTTTGTGAAATGAGAGAGAAACTTGCAGTTAATCCCATTAACATTGCAGGATAAGTTCTCTGAGGCTGTTTATTTTTTATTTTTGTGACGTTTTGACAACGATAAACCACCTGAGAGGACAGAATAACCTTGCATCAGTGCCGTCCTGACTGTTTGAGGTGAGCTTTAATGGATTTGTACTCACTCTTCTCTGCTGGCGACTCAGACAGTAAAACCAAGGACTCTCCGGGCTCGTAACCCCCCCCGCTGTAAACGTGACATCACTTCACTCCCTCTCATGCTGCTCTCGCTCTCCGTCTCGCCTCCCGCTCTTCCTGCCTCATCGGATGAAATTGCAGCATCCTCCACGCTGCTTTTTTTTTTTGTTGTTGTTTCTTCTTGAGCGGGATGCCCTTCACCCCCAGCGTTCCCAGTGCGCTCGGCTCTCTCGCTCTCTGACACACAGACACAGAAGTCTCCTGCCGTATTTCTGGTTTCTGTTTTCTCCCTCTCCATCTTGCTCTCACACAGGCTTGCATGCCTTCGTCTCCCGGGTATCTCTGTGACTGACTCACCTGGTTCAGGTGAGTCAGTCAGTCAGTGACCTGAACCTGAAGGCTGCACCAGAGCCAGTTTTAGTCCTTTCACACATATTTCAGTTACTCTAACAGAATAGTCTCCCTGTTTAATGTTAATGCAGTAATCCTCAGAAGCACGTTCCCTCCTCCACCGTCAGGCTCTTTTTGTCTTCCTCCCTCCTTCCCTCCATCGATCAGGTGTTTGTGTGTGTGTGTGTGTGTGTGTGTGCGTGCGCGTGTGTCATTGAATGTGTGTGTGGTCATTGTCACATTTGAGAGCTTGTGTGTGTTAGTGAAAGGCCGAGCAAGATAATTTGTCACCGTGAGCTTGTGTGTAGGAGGCAGTGGTTCATTATCTGAAACATTCGCTTCAGCAAACACAAACCCCATCTCCTTCTACAGCCTTCTCCTCTCCCAGCTCTCACACACACACACACACACGCGAGCACGACCGTGAGCCATAACTCAGCAGAAGAACTGTTTACCAGAATCCCAAACATTTATCGTAGCCCTGCTTAGCTGCTGCGGCGCAGCTCTGCGCTCATCAGTTACACAGCGGACAGAAATCACACGACAGATGGTCTCGTCCTTTTACGCTTCCCCACTGAATCATTCTGAAATGTTGTAACTGACAATCTGTCCTGTGCACCTTCCTCCCACAGAAAACGGTGGACTGCATGACCACCATGTCCGTTCCCTCCACGCTGGTCAAATGCCTCTACCTGTTCTTCGACCTGCCCCACATGGCCGAGGCCCCCGGAGGCCCCGCCCCACAGCCGCCACCCCCGCCGCCACCGCCCAACCAGGAGAAGACCCCAGGCCAAGGACACCCCCAGCCGGAGCTGCCCCCGGCCGACCGCAGGGCGCTGCTCCAGAAAGTGTTTGTCCAGGTAAACGCCACGAGGAGGAGCAGTAACGACCCGGAAGATCGGAGGTTTCATCCCACAGAAAACGGTTTCATACTCTGGTTCTGACGAGGTCTTGAGCTGTCTTCACAGATGTGGGTGCAGATCTGTGGAGTGTCCTCGTACCGCTGTCGCGTTAGTTCTCATTTACAAATGTCGCACCAAAAGCCACGTGGCAGCGTCTCAGTGTTGGCAGGGCGTCAGGTTTCCAAGACAACTGGCCCGAAGCGAAGAGCTGAAAAGCGTGGCGACGCGTTCATACCCGCCGTTGGTCACATCTGTTCTACCTTTGTCTGCGTCACTCAGGAAAACGGCCGGACGCCGTTTGTCAGCGACTGGTGGCGTTACTTTCTTTCACCGTGTTTTTCTTTAATTTATCATAAAAGCTCCACCGACAAGCCTTCTTAAGTCGAACGCGTAGAGTCTGCTCGTAATTGGTTCGGATGGAGGACGTGGAGACTTCACAACCCAGACGAGCCGCATCACCGCCTGGTTCCACACTGACCCGCAGGAACTGCGCTCGTACCGAGGTTTTAAATAGTGCGGGTGGGAAAACCCCCGTAAAACGGCTACGTCCAGTCCATCAGACAGACGAAAACACAAAGGAACCAGCTAGGGCTGGGCGATATGGACCAAAAGTTATATCTCGATATTTTCTAGCTAAATGGCGATACTCGATATATATCTCGATATTTTTTCTGTGCCTTAATTGGGGTTTCCCCCAAAGCATTATAGCATAGCATCTCTGTTAGCATCTCTGTTAGCTTCATTTTTTTCTGAGGCAAACCCTTAAAAAAACAGTCAGTTTTAATACAAAGCCTCGTGCCAAATGTCACACAGGTTCCTTTATTAACAGAGGTCGGCACAATATCAAAATGTATAAAACAAATGAAATAAAAATAAACTGCCTGCATATATAGAATAAAAATTCTTCTTGAATAAAATAAAACAAATATCCCTTTCCGGCATAACAATTAAATTAAAATACACTGTGCAATTAATACAATGTAGACAGTAACAGGCAGACTTTTCCACTGAGGTTGGCAGTTGTGCAAATAACAAAACATTTGTGCAAATCTCAAATAAAACATTTAAGTCAATTTGTCACAAAATAAGCTATAGCAAAATCCTAAAAAAAAAAAAATGTAAAAAAAAAAAAAATTTTTTTTTTTTTTTTTTTAAATCGATATAAACGATATTGTCTCGTACCATATCGTGTTTGAAAATATATCGATATATATTAAAATCTCGATATATCGCCCAGCCCTAGAACCAGCAGTGACGCTAAAACCTACATCCTACGAGCACGCTACAGTAACTTTGAAGTCACACTCTTTATTGTCCTGGCGAGCAAAGTAGTTCAGTCTTCTTCTACTAGAAACGTCTCGGTGTGACCTCGGGGGAAAACTTGCTGGGACGTCAGCTCCTGAGAGGATTGGTTAATGTCATTAAGCTACACAACCGTTCAAATTTAAGATCTATTAAGGAGCATCAAAATCCTGAACCCTGTAAATGGGACCCGCTTTGCTTTTTCAGATGCCTCCATGTAATAACGAGCGCCGTGTGAGTCGTTCTCTGGGGTTTCCATTTGTAGAAAAACATATTTTACCTACTTAGGGGGGGAAAAAAATCTTTATCTGCCTAATTCTTGTAAAGCACCGGCAGATTACGACTCGCAAGAATTGATTGGGGCTGTTACTCTGAATCCACGCTCACCGACTCAGATTGTTATGCATTAACGCCGCCAGTTGCAGAGGTGGGAAAATACTTTCCCCCGACTTTGCAAGCAGTCGGTTTATTCCAGCCTTAGTGTAATCGGCTTATTTCAAGTCGATGCCTTTCGCTAGAATAAATAAATGAATAAAAACCCCACCTCCCCGCCCTCACAGATCCTGGTGAAGCTCTGCACCTTTGTGTCTCCGGCGGAGGAGCTGGCCCAGAAGGACGACCTGCAGCTGCTGTTCAGTGCCATCACGTCCTGGTGCCCCCCCCACAACCTGCCCTGGAGGAGGAGCGCGGGGGAGGTGCTCACCACCATCTCCAGACACGGCCTCAGCGTCAACGTGGTCAAATACATACACGGTACATGCTCTTCACAGCGGCGGAGTTCAGGGAGAAGCACGGTTAAACTGTTCAGGAGGATGTTTGCACCAATATTGACCAGTATTCAGTTATCCAGCGTGTGCTTTCCACCCGATACACACTCTTTTTATATGTCTTTAAATCCACGATCAAAGCAACATGTGTCCCTAATTGTTGCCATACACACTGCCATGCATCACTTTACAACATTCCTCACAAGCTCTGTTTTTCCACAACCCGTCCACCACCAAATTCCTCCGTTTCCAGAGAAGGAATGCCTGGGCTCATGTGTGCAAAACATGCAGCAGTCGGACGATCTGTCCCCGCTGGAGATCGTGGAGATGTTCGCCGGCCTCTCCTGCTTCCTCAAGGACTCCAGCGACGTGTCGCAGACCCTCCTGGACGATTTCCGGATGTGCCAGGGTTACTCCTTCCTCTGTGACCTCATGCTCAGGTAGAACCGAGATCTCCATATCTGCAGCTCCTCAAGACTTTGTGACTGCGACATTCATACCACGTCACCTTCTGATTGCAGACTTGAACAGGCCAAAGAGGACGAACCAAAAGATGCACTGAAGGACCTGGTAAACCTGGTCACCTGTCTGTCCACGTACGGGGTAACGGAGCTGAAGCCTGCCGGCCTGACGACCGGGGCCCCGTTCCTGCTCCCGGGGTTCGTCCTCCCACAACCAACAGGAAAAGGTTTGTAGAGATAACTTTATAATCAAACTTTACTTTTTTTGCGGGGGGTCTCAGTTCTTTCTATTTTGATCTGGTCTTTCCAGTTGGCTTTAATTTTCTCATTCTTCTTTGCTGTGTTCCTCTTTTATGCATTTGCGGTTGTAAACAGGGATGTTGGTGTACTACTGCCACCAGGTGGTGTGGAGCGGTAGTGCAGAAGTCAGTGGATCCCACCTCGTCCTTCACTGTAACTAAGACACAGCGGCTGAAAGCATCGACCCTGTTACGATTCCAGCCTCCTAGTTTTATCCCAGAAACCCGCCCAAAGACAGTGAGGGTCAAGGAAGAGAAAGTGTGAAGCCTACGTGATCTTTCTAGTCGCTGATCTACCTTTTACATCTTGAGACGACCACCGACTTACTTTGTCAAATCCCAAAAACAGAGGAATAACTTGTGGAAAGGTCTTCCTTTACACCGCTATCTCCCGGCCCGATCTTAATCTCTGGAATGACTTTGATGCTTGGCTGATCCCAGTGAGCTTAACCTGTTCACAGGCGCCATGGCAACTCTGTCGCTTGTCACGCTGCTTGAATACAAAATACGTTTTCTGAAATCCAGAGATGCTTTGGCGGTTTGGAGAATTGTTTTTATAAACAGGGAGGAGATGGCAGCTGGGTCTGCCTCACATTTAGATGAGTTATGGTGCACTAATGAATCTTTATTTGCAAACACAATAAGGCACAGTTTTGAGAGTTAACAATGTGGTTTTGTTTCATGATGCTGTTGCATTAGCTGTAAGCGATTACACATAGTTGCCTCCACCCAACGGCACACAGTCCAACCCTGTAGCGTGCCTTCTGTTGCGCTCAAACACACACATAGTTCAACTCGGCTGCCTGGTTAAAGCACACAGCGAAACACTTATGTTTACACATCAAATGACACTTCTAGCTGTGTAGAAAGTCATTACCGGAAGCTATCGGGGTACCGTTGGGGGTCCACTCACATGCCTAATTAACCTGCCACATCCGCTTAACTGCTGCTCGCGTTTCACTCTGTGGGATCAAAGTCAGTTTTCTCATCTGTGTTCCTCACTGTGAGGCAAAGTTAATGAACGTCACGATATGTGCGTCATGTAGTTTGTAAATGTTATCCATATTTTGTTTCCAATCTACAACTTCTCTCTTTTTTCTACCAATGTAAACGCTAAAAAACCCCATTTCAGACGTCTCATCAGCAACACTTGAAGTTCAGCGTCTGGTCTTCATCAGGGTCGTTATAAAACACCCAGTACCATCCGGCAAGTGTATTTGGTCTTTAAATCCACCTTGTTCTCAGCTTTTACAAGCCAATCCTCTTAGTAGTTTCTTTATTAGGAGGATTGTTAAGACGATTGGCTTCTAAGTGCTGAGAAATAGGTGGATTTGAGCGGTAAAGACACTTGTCTGCAAGCTAGGAAATCCCCTAAATTCAAACCAAACCCGGCTTACCGCAACGTCTGCGGAACATTGAAGGAGTGATATTATGTCCCTCTTTTTTTTTTTTTTTCAAAGGTTGATACAGTTTCATGAGGTTTTTAATGAAATAACTGATATATTTTACGCACCTTTCAGAGCTTCTCGTGCCTCTGTTAATAAGATTGTATAGCACATTTCAGCAACAAGGCAATTGAGGCCTTATCAGTGGTGTGTAGCTTTAATACTTGAAGCTGTGTGCTGCCTCTTAAAAGCTCTTCTTTTGGCCCAAAGACCAGTTGTTCAACGGAAGAACATTATGGCACCTCTACTTATTGATTTGTTTCATGCATCTACTCAACGCTTGTATGGGCTCACTGTCACCCGGTGATATTGTAATGTAAGTTGTGTGTCACCTGCATAGTTATGGGAACTCGTCTTGTTGTTTAGCATGTGTACTTTAAATAGGAGGGGTCCTAGGATAGAACTTTGGGGAACTCCACATGTCATTTTTGTGGATTCTGATATTAGGTTGCTTATTGACACAAAGTACTCCCTGACTCAAACCAGTCAGGTACTGTCTGAACCCATTCTCCAGTCGCACTAGAAATATACTATTGTCAACAGTGTCAAATGCTGCCCTAGGGTCCAATATTACCAGCACTGTGGTTCTTCCAGTCTGTATTTATGTGGATGTCATTGAACACCTTGACAAGGGCGGTGTCAGTGCTGCGGTGAGCATGAAAACCATACTGGAAGACGTCAAAGGTTGTCAGAGTTAAGAAGGTATTTAACTGGTGAAACAAAGCTCCGTGAGACAGTTTCATCATTGTTGTTGTCTGACATGGTGCTGTAAAGTGATATTCTAGCAAGAGAAGACTAGACTGAAAGGTTCAGTGGGTGTTTTTTATTGAAAGTAAGGACAGGACACTTCTTAAAGTGAATCAAATATTTCTTCATATGAAACTTTAGTTAACATTTGAAACTCATTTGTGATGCTTTAAAAAAACATTTCTGGGTTGAACATCATGTTTCATCTCCATTTGTCATTTATACTCATGTGATTTAGGCAGACAGAGAGAGATTTAGGCCTATTATGTGGGTTTATAGTTATTTTTACTGTCTGTTATTTTATTTCAGTTCTCTATATTTATGGCTGATGTAGTTTTTAGGATCAATTTTACTTCTTTTTTCTACTTTCATTATTTTATTCTACTTGTATTTTAAAGATCTTTGGGGGCCCTCATTAGTGCGTCACAATACTTGGGGAGAACTACCCAACCCAACCTTTTTAAGTGGAGGTTTAAAGATGACCCTGATGAAGGCCACAGACTGAAATGTGTTTGTCAGATACCAAGTTTTATGGTAGTTTTCTGTCGCCAACCTCCCTGGATGTGGACAAAAGAGGATAACTGATGACAAACTGAAGAGACGGATGATACGAATGGAAACTAAAGAGACCAGAACAATTTTGAGAGAGATTCGAAGTGAACTACAAGATCAGGGTCCATCAGTGTCATATCACACCATCCATCAGTGTTTGAACCAAAGTGGACAACTGAGGAGGACTCGCCTGTTGAAAGAACATCACAGAAAAGGCTAGATGAATTCTGGCTAAATGCATATTGACAAACCACAAAGCTTGTGGAAGAAGCTCTTTTGGACAGATGAGACAAAAGTGGAGCTTTTTTGACGAGGCAGAATCTGCTGTGAAACATGCAGGAGGCTTGGTTCTGTTCTGGAGCTGCTTTACAGCGTCTGGTACCGGGTGTATTGAATCAAGACGTTCTGGAAACAAATGTGCTGCCCAGAGTCAGATAGTAGATGATCAAAGCAGGGTTTGTGGTCAGTTACATTTAGAAAAGGAGAAAATCGGAATCCGACAAAGCTCAGTTTTGGCAGACCTTAAAGATAATGAGAAACTGAAAATGGCAACTGGCATGAGAGGAATGTTACTGGTTGGCAGTTTTACATCAGATTAAGTTTCTTTATTGAATTTTCTCTGTGTTCTTGTTCTTTCGGGGTTTCATTTACTTTCTTGGCAGGTTATGTAACATCGGGAGGGTTTGAGCCATACATGGTTCTGTCAAGTTACATCTTTTTTTTGTTGTAGACACACCACTCATCCTTGTCTTTTCCTCCAGGTCACACGGTGCGTAACATTCAGGCCTTCGCAGTTCTCCAGAATGCCTTCCTGCGAGCCAAAACGAGTCGTTTGGCCTGCATGCTGCTGGACGCCATCGGGAACATCTACGCGGCGGAGCCGGCCAACTATTTCATCCTGGAGTCGCAGCACACCCTGTCGCAGTTCGCGGATCGTGTGGCCAAACTGCCCGAGGCCCAAGTCAAGTACTTTGAGCTGCTGGAGTTCGTCGTCTTCAGCCTCAACTACGTGCCCTGTAAGGAGCTCTTCAGCGTCAGCGTCCTGCTCAAATCCAGCACCTCTCATGCCTGCAGCAGCACCGCCGTGCGGACGCTGCTGAAGCTGTCCAGGCACGACCCAGTGTTCAGCGACGTGCTGCGGGAGGTCGGCCTGTTGGAGGTGCTGGTCAACCTGCTGCACAAATACGCTGCCTTGCTCAAAGACCCGGCATCACAACAGCAACCACACAGTAACGACCAAGGTGAGGCGCTTCTGTGTTGTTTTGTGTTGAGTTGGCTGAAAATGAGCTGAGTGCACAGTCACCGGGCATGCTTTTGCTAAACTATTAAACAGGTCTGATCAGTGCTTACATTACATTAAATTATTACATTACATTTAGCGAACGCTTTTATCCAAAGCGACTTATAACGGACTTGCACATCTGGGTTGATTAAAGACCAGATGCAACACCGCATTCTAGGCCTTTTCTTGTGGTTTGATCGCACAGGCTGGAAGGCCAGCTAGGAGGGCATTGCAGTAATCAAGACGGGATATAAACATGGCCTGCACCAGGAGTTGAGTTGGATATTATCTTATCTTATTTTGTGAATGTTGTAGAGAGCACAGAGGCCCGCCCGGGACACCAAAGCGACATGGTTCAGAGAATGGTAACTGCTCATCAAACATGACGCCCAGTAGTAGAGAGGATGTTTATGTTAATATCAAGGCTGAACGAATGATGGGTGATAACCAGCACTTTAGTCTTAGACGGGTTAAGTTGGAGGTGGGGATCCTTCATCTACATAGATAGGCCAGAGAGGCAAACTGAGATATGTGCAGAGATTGTGGGGGGCTGGTTTGGTGGAAATTACAGGTAGAGTTGTCGTGTATCATCTGCATAGCAGGGATATGAAAAGCTGTGGGAATTAATAATCTGGCCCAGAAAGGTGGTGTATGTGTCAAATACAAGGGGCCCAAGTATCAAGCCATGTGGCACTCTTATCATGACACTTTAAAGGAACAACCGGTAATGTAGGAACAGATCAAAGAATTCACTGATCCTGAGATGGCCACCTTTGAGAGTATTGATAGCAGTATGCAAAAATACAAGAATTTAATGCATTGGTTTATGATGAAAAATGGTTTAAAATGAAGGAACGAATGAAATGCTGACATTAGAGAATGCATGGTTTTATATCATAATAGCAGTGAGATTTTAAAAATAAGTGGTTTGAATGGAAGTCAATGAGGCCTATCAGGTACTATGTAAACAATAGTAATGCAATCAAATTTTGTTGCTAATTGTTTACATATGCAAGCCTCTTATCACAACCTAAGAATAATCTCTCTACCATTTATTATATGGAAAATAATTGCTTTTTTTGGGGGGGGGTTATAAGTATTGAAATATTTTTTATACTAAAACAGGCCTTTAAGGGGTTAAATGATTAAATGTTTTGTAAATTTGGGTTTATTTTTGGTTTATAAGAAAAGTCTCTTGGGGCCATGGGAATAAAATTCACAGGGCGTCCTTCCAACTAATTAATCGACCTTATATAGTAGTAGATAATCTGACACTGACGTAAACTGAAAGAAGCTTTTTTTTTTTAATAACGAACATTTAGACCCCAACGCATGATTATTTAAATCCGTGCACCTTAGTAGCACATTTTCTAATTTTCTTGCCAATGAATCCTATAATTTAGCATTCTTAGCTTGACAGTTACCGTAAGTTTAACTGGACACAGCTTTGATTTGATAGCTGAAGAAATAGTTTTGTCTGAGATAGTTATTTTATTTTCACCCCGCTAGCTGAGTAAACGGTACACACATAAGCTCTTCACTGTGATGCTCAACATTAGCAGGATAGACTGAGCTGCTCTGAGCTAAATTAGCTTCTGTATTATTTACTCACCACTTTCTTGATGCTTTTTTCCCTCCTCCTTTTTTTTCTTTAGTTTTTTTTACTGCCAGATGGATATCTTATCTTCATTTTGATAGACCCGCTCTCATCAGGTTTGTTTATGTAAGACGCAGCGAGAGGTAGAGGCGGGGCCCCTTTAGGGAGTTCTCTGCCGGCCGACCACTGTCATTGCAAGGTCTCATCATTGTCACTGCTCTGTTGTGATTCAAAGTTGGTCGGCCCTCGGGAGCCCCCTTTTGGCTCGGGACCCCAGGCCTTTGCCCGCTATGCTTGTTGGCAAGCTGATCTGATCATGCTGATAGTGTCCAAGCATTCATTTTTTTCCATACATTAACAGCCCTTTATTTCAAATATCAGCAGACTTGATTTCATCCAGAAATCACCTACCCTCCCTTTACAGTAAAACCGCTCATATTAATGTTGATTCCCCGACACTGTGTGCCTCTGATCATGTAATTATTTTCTCACCTCCTTTCTCTGTTTGTCGTCTCCCTAAATTTAGCTGACTGCAAAAACAACACGGTGGCGGAGGAGCAGAAGCAGTTGGCCTGGTTGGTGATGGAGACGCTGACGGTGCTCCTGCAGGGCTCCAACACCACCAACACGAATGCAGGTAAACAAATGCTCATGTATGCAACAAACACGCACACAGTATGCTGTAAAAGCTGTTAAAAAAAAAAGAAAAAAAGATGGACTGCTCCCTGAATGTCTTAAAAATGTTTGAGGCCAAGCTTCACTGGGTTGTAAATCGTTGACTGCAAACACAAATAACGTCTTCTGTAAAGCCATCCTGCGCTAGCAGGTGACTTGTTTAATGCTCTGTGTGATGCTGTGCTGAGTCAGAACGGGTGAAGGACAGAGATTATGTCTCCCAGCTGTGTTTTACAATTAGACTTTTTATTTGCATCAGGCTTGTCCTTGAAGGATCATGCTGCAAAGGCCAAAAAACTCTTTGTGGGGTTTCAGTTCAGCTCTAAAATACCACAGACTGTATAAGAAGAACCCCCTCTGTGACATCATCAGCAGGAGTGCGTTTGAACCCCCTTTTCCCTTGTAGTTCAGTGCATCATGTTGCATATGAGGCGAATTAACAGACTCGAGAGTCCGACTGGAACACGCCTTAATTCAGCTATATTTAGCCATTTTAGCTTGAATGACTCGGCTTAAAGCTGGATTATGGTTCTGCGTTAAATCGACGCCGAGCGTGCGCCGCGGGTTGCGCCACAATGAGCACCCCACGGCGCACGCCATGCCGTGCCTGACGCGCACCTCCCAAAAATTGTAACTACACGTCAAGAGGTCGCAGACCGAGAGGGCTGTGATTGGTTTGCTTGGTAGCAACGCATTTCCGGTTCCGGTTCGTGAAGCAGTCATGAACTTTCAGCGCTCTTTTCTTCTTTTTTTTAGTTTTTTTAGTTTTTTGCACAATAGTTGTCCTTATCTCTTTGATTCACTGTGACCGGAAAAGTCGGATAAACCATTCAGGAAAAGAACGCACCCCCCCTAGCGGTCACGGGGGGTACTGCACCGCGGCGAAATGGAGTGACGGAGAAGTTCGAAGGATTCACGGCAGCGGCGTGTGCTCTGTGTTGGTGTAGCGCAGAACCATAATCCAGGCTTTATGCTAACCTATAATCCTAATTAATATTGTTTTACATTAGTTCTGATTAAATCTGTCCAAACACCCTCATGTGGGCCTCCTGCCGGAGTAGACCTGGACCCGTACCAGGGTGATTGACAGCAGGTCCCAGCAGAGTCCTGAAGGGAAGAGTCCTGAAGGGATCCGTCGCTGTAGGAGAGCTGCCGGTGAAGTCTCGCAACGGGACCTCTGGTTTCAGATGATGTGTTTTTGGTTTAGCTGGTGCACTGTTAGAGCAGGCCATTTTTTGTGATTAACATCACAAAAAACATGTTATCTTTATTGTATGAATGACTGTGACTCTGTTAGGTCTTCATTCACACATTAGAAGCAGCAAAAGTGTTGACTGTGCTGCCTGCCAATCAGAAGACGCCGCCCCTAAATATACTTATGTAAGAGAGTGACTCCCTGCTGAAGCCGCCTCCAGTGGTCAGTGGAGGAACTGTAACTTTCCTTCCTTCCAACTTCCAACTGGAATGGTTTTTGGGTAAATCCACCAGCTCGTCTCTCTCAGACCTTCTGTGTGTGTTTGTCTGTGTGTGGGCGTGTACGTGTGCGTCAGCTGTAGAAATGCGTTGAGTCACAAACATAACCGACCAGCAGCTCGCTGGTCTCGTCCCACCTCCGTGACGACACACGTGATGTGTGTGATATTTGCAGCACATCGCTGATCACATTTACATTTTAAACTCTGAGGTGGGTGCCGGCAGGCGGCCCGAGAGAAGCCTGAAACGATGCAGGAAGTCAAGGACGTACCACTGCAGCGGGGAGGAAAGGAAAAAAAATTAAGATAAGATTGTATAAATAATCCTATAATTTTAAACAGCCTCTAATATTTTAGTTTGTTTCCAGGAAAACTTCTCATCAATGTGACATTTACAAATGTGGTGAATCATGCTACAAACCTCAGCAGCTGAAATGCAGCGGCTGCAAGTCTGATCGATTCTCATTTTGTCTGATTCCTTTTTTCTCTTTAAGAACTAAAACCGACTGCGTATAGTAACATGATCCAGATATAGACGCGAGCAGCGATCGATGAGATCCGAGCTGATTTACGGTAATAACAGCCAACGGTTGAAAGGTTTAAGACCATCGGCTCTTAAGGGACCGCAAATAACCGAACCCTTGTATAAATACACCAATTTCCAGATTTTTATGTCAAGTTCATGAGTTGAAACTTCATGCACATTTGGTGTGTTTCCAAAGAAGGAGTTGTAAATCCCAAAGTTTGAGTTTTAGATTTTTAGATATGAAGATTCAGGCCAAAGAATAACTTAAGGCCACACCCACAAATCTTATTATCATGGCAACTTTTATCACGGCGGCTTGTTGATGTGTAAAAATCAGGTGAATGGCCTGAGACTCTTTCATTAACTCTTAAGATGTGGATGAAAACCTAAATATAGTGCATCTTATCAGCCAGTCGGTAGGAAATTTGGAACAGAATTCCAAAATCAGTGATTCACGTTTGTAAAAATTAGCTTTCATTATTTAGATGGATGGATGGATGGATGGATGGATGGATGGATGGATGGTATTGTATTGTATTGTATTGTACAGATACATGTACGTACATACATACATAATAATTATAACAATGGTGACAGAAGACATAAACAACAACCATAAGACCAATAATAACAATCTTAACAATACTAGTGTCCTTATTGCTGGTATTATAAGTAGTAGTAATACTACAAACAATAACAAGGGTAGTTATTATCACCAACAACGGCACCATCCTCCCTGGCTGTCTTGGATGGGGGCCCCGGGCCCTGCAGCCCCGGGGCCGACGCCCCCACAGGGGCCTCCACCAGGGAGGCCCGTCCCGGTCCAACCCAGGCGGCCACACCTCGGTCCATGGCACTGACGCCGCCAACAGCAAGTGAACCCACAGACCACCAGTGCAACCCAGCCGCAGCAGCGCCGCCACTCCTGCCACCGACCAAATGCCAGCAGAGGAGAGGAGAAGAAGAAAGGAAGAACAGGAAACACGACCAACACCAGGAGGGCCAAGACCGTCAACGCCCACCACCTGACGTTTTTTTGGACAAACAAAATGTGAAAGAAAATAATAATAGTACTCCATACAAATACAACATGGAGCCCTGATGATGGCGTCATGTAAAGTGTTTCATTTAAGTTTGTTGTCCCAAAAGTTTTAGTTTTTGATTCACTACGGTTTAATTGTAGCGTCCTACCGTGTAAGATCAGCGGTAACAGACCCTTGTTTTTGACTCTTCTCTTCTTGTTTTCCTGTTTTTTTTTTTTTTTTTTTTATCAGCTCTGTTCAGAGAGTTCGGTGGCGCTCGCTGCGTCCACAACATCGTGAAGTACCGTCAGTGTCGCGAGCACGCCCTTCTCATCATCCAGCAGCTGGTCCTGTCGCCAAGCGGGGACGACGACATGGGAACGCTGCTGGGCCTCATGCACTCGGCTCCGTCCAGTGAACTGCAGCTGAAGACGGACATATTGAGGGTAACCGAGATCTTCCACAACTTCCTCTCACAAATCAGTATTTGTTTAGTTTAACTGAAAGAATTTGGGCTTTGCAAATGTTATCTGGTGTGTTTACCGTCTCTCTGATTTTATAATCCCACTCAAGTTTTACTTTCTCTCTGCTTTAGTAAACGAATAAGAAGCAGCACTGTATGACCTGTTTCAGTGAGAACGTTCAGGAAATGAGAGTCTGTGATTTCAAAAATCAATATGCATTTGAAGCCCTGCTCACGGTAATTGCTTCAAACCAGGGTCTTGGAGAGTTACATCCACATAAAAGCACACACACACACACACACACACACACACACACACACACACACACACACACACACACACACACACACACACACATTTTCTCATGCATAATTGCATTTTCAAATTCCCTCCTGAGATCCAGTAATCTCGTGCCGTCTGAAGGCTTCAGCCGGATTAACTTGTCAGCTTTTTTTTCTCTGGTTTTAATTATCCCCATAAAAGAGATGAAAATAACTCATATCCAATAGGGTTTGATTAAAATAATTTATCCCTCGTTCTTTATCAGGATGTGTGTATTGTTGAAATGAAGAGACCGCAGGAACACAGATGGATCGTGAGCTCAGTGTTTCCTGGAGCGAACTCGGATACGCCGCGTTTAATCTTCAAGGCCTCCACATGGCTTGTAAAGTTAACACCCGGAGAATAAATTTATCCGCGCGAAGCTGCAGCCTAGGTGGATATTTCTCAGCATGTAGCGCAGGAAAAGGATAACTTCAGCATCCTGTGAGCGGTTTGAGTAAACTTTATGCCGAGTCAGTTGTCATTTAAATGCAGCAGGAAGCAGCTGGCTCAGTGGAACACATCACTGATCATCATGTTCTGCTGGATTTCATACAACTTTGACATTCTGATCATGTTTTACTGTCTGGATAAAATTACAAGGAGTTGTTTTACACAGGAGACCAAATCAACCTGCCACTTTTCAAAAATGTTATTTGTCATACAAATAATTGCGATTAACAGTTGTCTTGTTTTTTTTGTTTTTTACTTCCATTTTTAAGTTAAACCTACTGCTGATTCACTTGCAGGATAACTGTAATTAAGATGTTCATAGACATGAATGAGTTCCCTTGGAGAGAAACTCTCTAGGAGGTGCAACCACACACGTATGTCAATAACTAATAATTGCAAATTTCGTACACTAATATGTAGAATTCAGTCATACGCAGGAAGTAAAGAGGCTGAAGTTTTTCAGCCGTGGAGTGCTGATTAACTGTTTGAAACTTACGATTTCATGACTGTATTTATAATGTACACAGTTTGAAACCAACTTACCATAATAAGACAATTTTTCATCACATCTCGATAACCTTGTAGACAAGCATAAAAGTTCTTGTTTTCTTTGATTCCTTGGAAAATGCCGTATAGAACCATTCTCACCACCCTGAAACTTGAAATAAACTACTCTGAGGCTGTCTAATCAATTTGCCAATTTCATCTACAGACCGTCCAGATTTAAAGTTGTTGAAAGAATTTTGATCGGACAATCCATTTAAAAATGACATTACTTTGCATTTAGGAGACACTTTTATCCAACGACAGAGAGAAGGGGCCCAAGTACTGAGCCCTGGGGCACCCCTGTAGAAAGCCAATGAAAGGAATAGGCATTTCCTTGCCATGATACTTTGAAGTAACGCCCGGTGGGACAGGACCAGAAGCAAAAATGGGTTGAAGAGTATAGATGTAGTCTTGCTAAATTTAATAAAATCGCATCCACATCATGTGACCTAATTGACTTAAACTGTTTGCAGCACATTTTATCGTTAATCAGCTTATAAATCACTGCATATATATTTTAATCAGTAGCATTTCTGACTGTTTGAATGAAAAAAAAAATAAAGTAAAAAAAATAATAATAATAACAATAATAAATAAAGAAGCACCACACATCAGCTATATTGTGTGGAAAATGTTCCAGGAAGCAAGACTCTGCAACCTTTCATTTAGTTTCAAATTTATATTAGCATGTTTATATCTGTGTAACATATTTTGTACACATGCTGATTATAACCATTATTTCTAGTATTTCGTCTTAAAAACCCTCCAGGCATGTTGAACGTCGTCCTCTGCCTGTCTTGTTGCTCTACACTCCTCCTTCAATCACAAACTTCACCTGTCACCGATCTCAGCTGAACTTTTTTTTTCCTGCTGCAAATTAAAAACCCCGACCTCCTCGGGCTGTTTTTACGCCCCCAGACTCGTGCCCTGGTTCCAGGGCGACATTTCAGTTTAATGTTGCTTGTAGATAGAAATGCAGTCGGAGCACTGAAGCAAAGAAACCTGGAGAGGGGTTCGTGAAAAATGTCACAAAAGAAGAAGAACGAGCGTGAAACCAGTTGATGAACCCCGCTGCAACTGGGTGGGAGACGAGAAACGAATCACATGAAAAGAGAGAGAATAGGAGAACATTTCAAATACATAGGTAGGAATGTTTTACATCCATGTTTTCAGAACCTCTCAAGAGCATTGGTTTCGTTTCTTCAGGCTCTGCTGGCAGTGCTGCGGGAGAGTCACCGCACTCGGACGGTGTTTCGGAAGGTGGGCGGCTTCGTCTACATCACCTCCCTCCTGGTGGCCATGGAGCGCTCGCTGTGCCAGCCGCCGCAGCACGGGTGGGAGCGGGTCAACCAGAACCAGGTCTTCGAGCTCCTGCACACAGTTTTCTCCACGCTCACGGCCGCCATGCGCTACGAGCCAGCCAACTCGCACTTCTTCAGAACAGAGATCCAGTACGAAAAGCTGGCGGACGCTGTGAGGTGAGGCGTACCGGGTTTGTCCGGGTTACCCTGTGGGTGCGTGTCTTTAATGGGATACCGTCTGGGCCCAAAGGATATGAATAATGTTGATTTTTTTTTTCCTTATTAATAATCCCTTTATACACCACAACAGATTGAAATTAAACAATAAAGATGTGGTTTTCCAAAGGAATGAAGCCATTGGAGAGATCAGCAACATCAGAAATAAAACCCATGATCACTGAACAAGTTCTTGGTTCTTCTCATAAAGCTATTCTGCTCCAATCTTTTTAAATAAAATGCAGAAAATATTGCTTCAATGTCCATGTTTGTTTTGTTTTTTTTAAATCATAAAATAAGATCTAGTCCTACCGGCCGGTTCCCTGCTTGGAAATCCCACCGTGCACTTAATTTGAGGAGATAAAACTAGACGCGACGTAGAAACTCATCAAATCTGAAAGTCACACACTTACCTCGACGAGTGTGTGACTTCGCCTTAATTTAAGGTTTGTAAAGTTTATAATCCCACAGTTGTGTGAATTTACCAGCTCTAGTTCTGATTGCTGTCGTGTTTTTAATATTTTAAGATCTTCTCCAAATGTTGTTAATCCTGCTCGTCATGTCCTTCAAACTGATTAGACGCGAGGATCCCGGAGTCCGCGTGATCTCGATGAAAATCGCGGCGATTAAAGTTTTCCTGCACCAAACATGCACCTGTTACCTGATGCACTCGGATCAAGTTATTAGTCGATGTAGAAAACTCAGATGAAGATTAACGACTTTTCAACAACTGTTGAAAAACTGCTCTTACACAGCAAATAATCCAGGAATTCCTCTTAATTTTCTGCTTCATCGTGTTCAGGGCGACAAGGGGCTCAAGTCTCTCCCAGCTACAAAATGCACAGCTGTCAGTCATTCCTTTCTTGAATAATTTCAGTCATCCTTTACTGCTCCTTTAGAGTGTACATACTATAAAATATAAATACTTGATGTTTGGTGTGACTGTGAAATCCAAACTTTGACGTAACCCAACTTTCCCGCTTGGTTCGGGGACGCCGAGGTAAAAGCCTGTTACGATTTGTAGACATCACAGACCCAGATCAGAGTAGAATCAGACTCCTTGTCTTTATCAGAGCAGCAGCACTGATTTGTTTATTTACTTATTCAAGGATTCACTCTCCACAGAGGAAGGGGTGAGCGGCTGACTCCTCCCTCTAAAACCAGGCTCCAAGAGCTGAATGTCCAAAGTGAAGCTGAGGTTAGATTAGATAAAGTGTTTTTTGCCATTTGTAGTAATAAAACAACTCCCACCTCGTACAAAGCGCTCCAAGTTTATTAAGCATTATTTCCCCCTTCTAATGCCCCCGGGCTGCGCTCCTACGGTGAGCAACGACCCCACCGTTCCTCGTTCTGAGCACTTTGCCTTCCACCCTCCAGGCTGCTGGGTTGTTTCTCAGACACGAAGAAGCTGAGTCCCACGGGGGTGTTCCCCTCCAACGCTCAGCCTTTCCAGAGGCTGCTGGAGGACGAGGCTGCCCCCGGAGGCTGCGCGGGAGACAGCGTCTGCCCCACTCTCAAGCACTGCAGCAAGCTCTTCATTTACCTGTACAAGATGGCCACAGACTCCTATGACAGGTGAGCGAACCTCAGGGGGTCTTTACTCGCAACCTCGGGGCTGGAAAGACTGAAATTCTGTTTAGTTTCACGTGTGTGTCTAGCGTGGAGCGAAGCTGCAGTTAAATGTTTTAAGCTTTGTGTGATGTGACCAAAAGATATTTCTGTCCAAAGGTTTGATGAGAGTTTGGAGTATCTCAGTTCTTCTTCAGCACCAAATTATGACAAATGTCATCTCAAGGCACCCCAACAGTACAGTCCAACTCCTCCCAAATGAGTCCAGTTAATACAAAGCCAATAAAATACCAATAATGATTATTGCTTTGTAAGGGAACCAACAAATTGCATCGAAACGTTTCCTCGATGCGATCCCCCTTCCTGAGCAAGCACCGGGCGACTGTGGAAAAGAAAAATATTCCCCTTTAACAGAAGGGAACGTCGGGCAGAACCAGACTCAGGAAGGACGAAGGTTGAGAGGACAGGAAAGAGGAAAGAACAAGAAATATGAGCTTCATCTTAAAGGTCGAGAGGGTTTCTGCTTCCTGAACACAAACTGGCAGCTGGTTCCAGAGAGGAACCCGAGAACTGAAGGTCCTACCTCCCGTTCTACTGTTAGAACCTCTAGGAACCACAATTTCTGGTCAGAACCTTGGCATTGGAGTTTTCTTTTAGAGAATGTTTAGGACGACCCAATATTAAAGAGTTTCAGCAGTCTGGTCATGAAGTAACCAGTGCACGGACCAGTTTTTTCATGCGTCAGTCTGAGACGGGAAGTTCCTGATTTTAGCAATATTACAAAGATGAAAAAAAGGCTGTCAGTTTATCATGTGGGCAAGGTGATACCATTTAGGGTTACCGCTTAGCTGGACACTATTGGCACTTTTCCTCTAGTACTTACTCGGCTCTACTCATCTCGGCTCGACGACTCAGCCTGGTTTTTTTTCCATAACAATTCACACCTGGAGCAGAAGTAGGAGGGTTGGAGTGAAGCTGCTGTGACGTATTTGATTGTGTGATCTAAAGGAAGAAGACAACAACACTAAAGATGTAGAACCTGGAGGATATGATAAATGTGCTGCTGGGTCTGTGACTTGTGTTCGATATCAAGTTAAAAAATCAGAGTGAGAGAAGCTTCAAGCAGCGATGCGTTTTCATTTTTTTAGTTTGTCTTGGTGCTGCTGAAAAGTCAGCTGGAGCCGCGAGCAGCTATGTAGTGACAGAGCTCCTGGTAGATCTGGTCGTTCCTTATCGCCCGTCTAGATCCCTTTTTAATTCTCTCCTCAGCCACCAGGTTTATGAACATCTGCACCTCAGAGTTGGATCATGAAACAGACTTCTGCGCTGCCGTTGCTGGTCGAATAAAATGAACTAGAAGCCGTCAGAGCTCGCTCTTTTTCTGATGTCACATCCTGACTCAGACGTCTGACTCCAGCCCCCCGACCAATCGGTGGCCTGTAGTGTGATGACGTCAGATACAGCCGACCCAGCCACTTAGAACCTCGGCAGAATAGATACAGAAAAGTATCTACTCGGCACGTTAGTCCCCTAGTGAGAAAGAACCAAACTGAGTGGAGCCAAGCCGGGCCGAGTAGGTACTAGTGGAAAAGCGCCATAAGTCCCTAAAGCGCTAAACTAGTTTTACCTGAATTTAGCTAGAGGCAGTTTTGAGTCAACCAGGTCTTTATGTCTTTAAGACATGCTTGTAGTCTCAGCAACGGGTTAGTTTCACCTGGTTTCATGGACAGGTATAGTTGAGTATCATGGCAGTGGAAAGTCTAATAATTTTACCCAATGGAAGCAGATAGAAGGGGAAAAGAATCGACCCCGGCAGTGAACCCTGCGGAACGCCGTCAGTTACCCCGCTCTGTTCCCTCAGGAACTTGATTTACTATTTAAAAACCCGGTGAGAGTTGGGGAAAACGATCACTAAAGTGATGGTTGTTGCTGCCAGACGAGCTGATCTCAGTACTGAGGATGATCCGAAAAAGAAAGAGAGAAAGAGGTGAAAGAAACCAACCAGTCTACGTAGAAAATCCTCTCACGTGAGCTGCAGCAGCAGAAGAGCAAGAAGCTCTGATTCCACCGCAGGAACCTTCACATATTCTGATGTTTTAGGCTCAGATCAGTCCTGAGAACGTGAAGCTGGTTCCGCGGCTGTGTTTATCTCCGTCTTCAGTCCCGTTGAGTTCATCCGAGACTCACGAGGCTGAAAACTCGTGTGAAGTGTCCTCTAGTCTGAAGGCGGGTTCTTGTAAGCGGTACTCAGCTTGATCGATATGTTCTCGGACTGAGATGATGACGTCTCTCTTTCCTCTTAAATTCAGCTCCTGTTTCTTCTCTTCCATCATTCTGAGCGTGTGAAGGTCCGGCTGGTGGCGAGTTCGCATCCAGTTTCCTCTGTCAGCTTCCCACTAACAACTATCTTGTCCTTCTTTTCTCTTCTCTTCCTTTAACATCTGGTGCTGTCGGGCTCGTCATCCTCGGTGGGGCACATCTGCACGGCTGCGTGTGAATGTCCACACACACACACACACACACACACACACACACACACTCCTGGTTGTGTGTGTTGGCGTGCAGTCGTGCAGAGCACCTCCCTCCCTGCCTGACTCACGAGACCTCGCTGCCCTCCCCCTGGGGGACGCCGGCGCTCGCCAGGAAGAGGTAGCTACAGCGCTCTGCCATCTTCCTCATCCTCTCCTCTCCATCATCCTTACTCTCATCATTTTCTCTCCATCTTTCTCCTCACCCTCATCTTTTTGTCTTCATCATCTTCCTCACCCTCATCCTTTTTTCCCCATGATCTTCCTCACTCTCATCCTTTCCTCTCCATCTTCCTCACAATCATCCTTTCCTCTCCATCAGCTTCTCACTCTCATCCTTTCCTCTCCATCTTCCTCACCCTCATCCTTTTTTCCCCATCATCTTCCTCACTCTCATCCTTTCCTCTTCATCTTCCTCACTCATCCTTTTCTCTCCATCAGCTTCCTCACCCTCATCTTTTCTTCTCCATCTTCCTCCTCACCCTCATCCTTTCCTCTCCATCTTCCTCACCCTCATCCTTTCCTCTCCATCTTCCTCACTCTCATCCTTTCCTCTCCATCTTCCTCACTCTCATCCTTTCCTCTCCATCTTCCTCACTCTCATCCTTTCCTCTCCATCTTCCTCATCCTTTCCTCTCCCTCTTCCTCACCCTCATCCTTTCCTCTCCACCTTCCTCCTCATCCTATTTTCTCTCCATCATCTTCCTCACCGTTGTCATCTCATTGGGTTTAAAGCTGCTTCTTTAGTAGTAAAACTGTCATAAATGAGATGGGGGGGGGGGGGGGGGTAAAGTGCTCTATGTGAATGTCCCTGCCCAAAATTGGACAATTATTAAATGGTCCTGTGAAAAACGACTACTCCCGTGAATGTCTCCTATAAACTGAAAGTATGTGAACCACTTGGAATGAACCGAAGTTAAATTTGCTGTAAAGTGTAATTTGATCTTCATCAACAAGTCGCTATGATGAACGATGTGTTTGAGCGATCAGCTTCTTTATTGGTTGCCTGAGAAATGTCCCCAGAGAGACGTCCTGGAAGCATCCTAATGAGATACCCAAACCTCCTCAACACCGCGGGTGGTGGTCTCATGAGAGGATGAAGCATGGTTTTTATTCATGGGGGAAGTCCCAGCTACCAGGCCCGACTAACGGACCCGGTATCTCTGGAGTCCCAACCAGGGGGCTGTAGGATCACTTGGACACACAAATTCCACCCCCATAAGGTGTCAGTTTGAGTAGGAAGTAGCTCCAAACCTAAGTTAACTTTTTATTAAAGAAACTAGTCTTTGGATTCCCTCACCTGCAGTACGGTAAAAATCTATTGGGTGTGTTCAGTTGTAATTGTGTTTTTGTGACTTGGATCAAGATCAGATTACATTTTATGGCAAATTTTAAACATAAAACCAGCTTGTTCAAGGGTTTACATACTTTTTCTTGCTTCTTCTTGTCAATGTAGCAAAACTGACCCACTAGTTTTTATCTCCTCTTATGAACGTTTCTTTTACTTCTATAAATGACGAGCGTTTACATGTCCCCACCACTCAGAAACTAACCCCCAGTCCTTCCCTCCTTTTATCCTTTTCTTTTTCTTTTTTTAATGTGCTCTGCGTTAGTGAGCAGTAACGGCCTTCAAGGTGACCCCGCCCACTCCGATCGGCCCCGGGGTGAATATTCATGAGGCAAATGACCCTAACGGAGACGGGCTCCTTGTCCCCGTTTCCTCCGGAATGATGACTCATAATAATAATAAGACTAATGAATTAACATTTTCTGTTAAAACTCAAAAGCTGCTTTCAGTCACGTTGTTTTGGTCTCGTAACAAAAGCCGTCTCATGATGGACCTGAACTTGTTGTAATGTCCTTTAACAGCCTTGTTTAGTTGACTTGGTTTTATGGTCCATTCATAAGGAGACGTTTTTAGATTGACTGTTTCTGAAAAGTGCTGCTCCGTGTGGCGGTATAACGTGCACGTTACCTGCCTGACGCTGTATTTTCTCCTCCAAGCGCCATGAAAGAGAAGTGAACTCTGGGAAACAACTGATTTATTTAGTCATGTGATTTTTCTGTAAAGAACTGAACGCCTCTCAAGTGTCCACCAGATATTGTGACCATGTGCCAGTTGGTTTCCAGCTGCTCCAGCTCTTTATGCTGAGTCATGTTCCCCCCCTCCATCATCTCCCCCGAGGCCGGGATGTGCTGCCCTGTAATCAGCTTTGCAGCAGCGTGCCGTGTTTAGTTGCTCATCTTCCCTGCACACCGCTTCTTCTGCAGAGATGGGCTCTGAATGACGTGATGACTCATATTTACAACAGTTGAAGCATTAAACCGTGTCTCTGTAACTGTTTACGTCTTCATGCCGTTGGGAGCGAAGCAGAACCTTTTACCTGTGAGGAGTAAACTCGACCTGGAGAAGAGAAGCAGCAGATGTTTGAACCTTCGCTCACGTCAAGTCCTTCACCGCTCTCTTTTTGTCCTGGCAGACAAGGCTACTACGGTACGTCGGGCCCCCCCGCCCCAGTCAAAGCCCTCACGGACCTCAAGCTGCAACTGGCCAACGCCTCCCTACCCTCCTCCTCCTCCTCGTCTTCATCCGACATGGTGGTCATCCACCCGGGAGCCGTCCTGGCCATGCTGGACCTGCTTCCCTCCGTGTCCTCCGACAGCCAGCCCGAGGTGAGGAACCGCTACCAGGACCCGTGCTTCCTGTGGGAGTGGGTCACGGGGTTAGTGTAGGTCTGACAGGTTGAGAAGATGTGACACTGTTGCATGATGGGTAATTTATTTCATAGGTGGTTTCGGTTCATTGGAAGAAGCTTATTTATTCATTTTTATTTTGTATTATTCAGTTAACTTGATTCTTTATTTAACTAACATCCTTTTTCCTAGAGTGTCATATTTATTACATTAACTATAGTCTTTATTGTGTTGTTTAAAAAAAAAAGGGAGAGATTTCTTTCAAAACTGGTGCTATTTAGTTTCAGTTTCTTAACAAGCGGTACCGGGTTTAAGCCTCTAAAGATCATATTATAGAAAACCTGTTTTTGCACCATCTGCTAAGTGAAGCATGTTAAAGATACGGGGCGATCTCCCTCAGCTGGTAAGTTTGTCTGTGCCTCCCCGTGCAGCACGCTCTGGATCTCCAGCTGGCCGTGGCCAACATCCTGCAGCTCCTGGTGAACAGCGACAGGAACCAGCAGGTTCTGTGTGAAGCCTTCCTGCACCAGCGGCTGCTGCTGCGCTGCGGTCAGGCCCTGGCGGACGAAGACCACCCGCTCCACCCGCCGCTGCAGAGGATGTTCGAGAGGCTGGCCTCGCAGGCCCTGCAGCCCATGGCCCTCAGGTAAACCCGGCTCATGGTGCTCAGGATGCAGCTTAATCTTTAACTCTCCGTCTGCAAAATAAAAGGTCCAAACTCAGACAAGTAAAAAAAAAAAAAAAAAAACATGCCTGTGTTTTTCCAACCGATAAATTGAATTGATATGCAGGGTTCGGTCGACTCTGGCAGGTTAAATGATCCTCGCTTCTTGCTTGACTCGTTAAGAGACGTGCGTGCCTGGCGTCGGAGAAGGCGGTTAGTTATTTGACATGAACACGGTAGCTTGTTTTCGTATGTAAATGCTCCGTCTGCCTTTCATCACGTCCAGATTTCCCCTCTCAGGGTTTGTCTGACTGGCTCACCTTTGTGCTGCCCCCCCCCCCCACACACACACACACACACACACACACACACACGTACACACAGGTCGTCTCTGGCAGCTGTCAGCAGCTCACGTCCGTCAGGCCGACGCCGTAGTTACGCTGCGCTCTGGCAGCTGACACAAACCGCCAGGGAGACGCTTTGCATTTTTTCTGCCTCGACTCAAAGCTGTAAATAAAACGGATGATAAAATGATTTGAATGGGTCATAAACCCAGATTTTATTCAGAGTAAGACCCTAAAAGACCGATATTTTACTATTTCATATAAGAATATTGGCTCATTCTGAGTTTCCATCCATCCACTGACTGTCGGGCAGTGAGACCTCCGTCTACCCGTCCTCCTGCTCTCGGTCCTCTCAAGGGGGTTCCAGACGTCTCACTACCTTTAAGAGAGAGTCCGGCCCGCTGTCGGAGGAAACACAGTCTGACACTGACGGCGAGAGCGGGAACGTGACCGGCGGGTAAACGGAGATCGTTTCCTTCTGGCTCCAGTCTTCCTTCACCCAAACAGGCCCGTGAAGACGCTGCAGACGCTGCACACATCCCCGAAGAGACCCCATGACACTTAAACCCGGTCCAGAACCCGGTCCAGAACCCGGTCCAGTAACTGGAGGGGACGGTCCACCCTTTTCCGAGTGAGAACGACGGTCGAAGATTTGATAAACTCGTGCTTTTTCACGTTTTGCTCCTTAAATGTTTTTTTAGCAGCGTTCATTCCTCCTGGGAACTGCAGTCCTGCGACACAATCTAAGTCGCAGTTTTCCTGGTGGGGTTTTCCTGCTCAAACGCCGGTAGATAGCTGAATAGTTCCCCTCTGCCGGCTTTTAAAGCAATCTAAATTTCCCCAGTCTCATGGTCTCAGGACCCTGATCGAGGGTTCGTCCGTCACTTCTGAAAAGAAAACATCAGGAAATCAAAAAAAAAAGTAGATAAACACGGCAGTGAAAAGCCGGGCCTGTGGAGAAGCTCCAGTCCTGAATCTCCCAGCACCCCGTCAACTGGTCTCCTCCGCCACCGGACGTCCGTCAGAAGAGAACGAGGACGTCACGCTAGAGCGACCTCTCCGAGACCTCTCTCACTTTCAGCATCGTTATCCATCGTTTTTGGTTTGTTTCTTCCTCTTGAGGAGATTTGCTGCTCTGTCGTCACTGACAGCATCCCAGCGGGAGGTTTGTCGACAGTGGTGGACAGTAACGGAGTAAATTTACTTGAGTACTGTACTTAAGTACATATCCAGAGGATTTGTACTTTACTTGAGTATTAGATCTCTTTGGTACTTATTACTCTTACTTGAATACATTTCCAAGACAAATATTTTTACTTTTACTCGAGTAAATTTCTAGGAAGGCTGAAAAGTACTCGTTACTTTCAGGTCTGCTCTTTTTTCTTCTTCAGGTTTTATATAACATTGTGGTTCTAAAAGCAGCACATCAGTGCAGCTGGTTTCAAAGAGTTAATTCTCAGAAACAAGAGTTAAAAGATCCTTGAATTAATTTAGAAAAAATATAGTAATTTACTGATGTGGAAAATAAGAAATTTACTCTTACTCTTACTTTTACTTAAAGTAAATTTAAAAGCATTTACTTTTGGATACTTAAGTACCTTTAAAAGCAAGTACTTTTCTACTCTTACTCGAGTAATATTTTGACTGAGCTACTTTTACTTGTAACGGAGCAAATTTTGACCAGTAGTATTTGTACTCTTACTCAAGTACTGGGGTCGAGTACTCTGTCCACCTCTGTTTGTCGATGCTTCTCTCAATTCATGGCTACGTATGAGAAACATATTAAAGCTGACTAACTTAGATTAATTTCACAGAAAGAGGAATCGGGGTAATAAATGGGGTTCAGGTGAAGCCGCTGCGGCTGCAGGTGGCGGCTGCAGGTAGCGGCTGCAGGTAGCGGCTGCGGGTAGCGGCTGCGGGTAGCGGCTGCGGGTAGCGGCTGCGGGGCTTTTGTTTGTCCTTTCTGTTTTTAAGACTGATCATTTTGTGTCCTCCAGGGAATTCCTGCGCCTCGGAAACCCTCTGAACTGCGGCGCCTGGGACAAGAAGCTCCTGAAGCAGTACCGCGTCCACAAACCGAGCTCTCTGGGCTACGACGCAGACATGAGAAGTAAGGGTTCTCGACCAGCCCGCCCCGCTCCTAAACACGCCCCCCGACATCTCCTGAGGTGGTTTGTGAGGATCTGTGCTGTTTCCCACCATCTACAGTCGGCACATGTTCATGGAGACCTCAACATCACACAGTGGTTATAAACGCAGCTCAGATATATTGATCGTGTTGGTTATACCCAGTCTTCCTCTCGCTGATCCCTGGATCTCGTTAATGAGCATCTAACAACATTTCCTGATCCAGGCTTTCATTTTCATGATTGATCTCCACTGGAGAAGGCCGCCCGCTTCCCGAACTTTCCTCTGATCTCCGTATCGATCGTGTTATAAACAGAGCTCACCCACATAAGTGTGGTGATTGTTTTTCTTCTTAACTGGACAGTAATAATCGATTAAGCCGATCAGAACACCTCATCTGAGATCTGAGGTAAATGTTGTTTTTAAGTTTTCCAAAACCCACCACTTTTTCACTTGAGATTCAGTTAATTGGTTTTAGTCATTAATCAAGTTCATTTTTAATTGATCTTTTTTTGTTTTCTTTATAAAAACATCTAAAGTTTACATCAGTCGTAGCAGAACCTTTCCATTTGCTCAGAATCAGAGCTGTTGCCATGCCAGTCCTCCGGGGCCGTTGTGAAATTTTAATCTCGTTTTTTGGAGTCTTTCCCAACCGTTTAACGAAGCCGCCTGTCCATTGTCACGTTTACTTCATTTCCATTCCCTCTAAGTTCACTGAGACAAATCCTGCGGCGAAGACTGGCAGAGATGGTCCAGAGAGGTTTGTAGCTTCTGTAGGTCCTGACAAACAAATCTTGTTTAAAAACATTTAAAAAACGGCTTTAAAGTCAGTGGACGAGCTCCGGGTTTTAGTCGTCTCAGTCGTGAAGACCAGACTTCCTAAACGCTGGGAACTGTCAGCATGATCGAAACCCACAGTTCTTCTTAATCCACTAAGGACGTCTGTATGTGATCGTCTTGTTTAAACTCCTCGATGGAGTGTTTTCTATTAACAGCTGCTAATGTTTGTAATTTTCTGGGCTCCTCAGCAGGTCGTAATTGCCTGTTGTGTCTCCCTACTAATTATTGCTGCGAGCATCCACCGCTGATGCGAGCTGTTGTTGTTCCCTGCATCTAATTTGTTTCCGTCACATCTGCTTACGCTTAACAAAAGGGAATCCTCTGTTTTAAAATGTGGAACCTTGGTGTTGGGAGGTTGGTCCGGTCCCTCGGGGATGGTAAATGTCCAGTTTGATTCTGCCCGCTGATGTGAGTAAAACGCATGAAGAAATGCTCTTAATTACAAAAAGCAAAGGGAGCAAACAGAAGAAATGTATTTTCTTCCGGATGAACCTGCACAAAGTCAGGGATTTTGTAGGACGGTGGTCATCTCCATGACTCAGCAGTTGTACCGAGCAGCAGTCTGAAACATTAACTGGGCTGAAAGAGCTGAAGAGGAAACCGCCGGACTCTGCTACCACGGTGACACCACGACGAGACTACAAACATCACACGGGGAAGCTGAGCGGCATCAGCGAGGTCTCTCCCTGTCAAAGCAGACAGTAGTGGTGTCACTTTTGGAGCAGCACAAAGAAACGAGCATTGAGGGCTGCCGAGGACGCAGCAGATGATGATGATTGCACAAGAAAATCAGAAGACATCCAGCGGTGCCGTCAGCTCAGAACTAGTAGAAACCAGCGGGACCCACTTGGACCCGCCGACAGTCCAGAGAGGCCTGGACACAAGTCTTCATCAGGTCTTCAACGTAGCAACGAGCCCAAGTGGCTCGACTGCGCATGAAAACATAGTGTCTGCAGGTGACAGGGAAGCACGGTGGAGGGTCCTCACAAGTTTGCAAATATAGTTATGGGTTTGGTCAACATTAATGGTGTTCCCAAAACAAAAATATAAAAAAAATGATAGATTCTCCTCCATCATTCACCTGAGACGTGTCTCGGTTCATTCTGTAGTAATACAACTACATGTACAACCAGTGTCATTAGGAACTATCCTCAATTTAAAACAGCGCAAGGAGACCTGGGAGCTTTAGAGGTTTGGAGTGATGGGAATGATTAAAGTGTTGGGAGGTTTGTAGTGATGTGAGTTGGTGTTGGGAGGGTTTGGTGTGTTGGGAGTGATGGGATAGACGAGAGTAAGGAGTGGTGGTACGTAGGAATGGGCGATATTTTACCGTTCACGATAAACCGTCATAAAAATTCCCCACGGTAAGAATTTGTCATCTCACGATAAAAACGATAAATTGAGGAAATGAGAAAAAAAGACGATGAAAGAAAGAAATGAGCCTGAAGGAAAGAAAGAAAGAGATGAGCCTGAAGGAAAGAAAGAAAGAGATGAGCCTGAAAGAAAGAAAGAAAGAAATGAGCCTGAAAGAAAGAAAGAAAGAAATGAGCCTGAAAGAGAGAAAGAAAGGAAGAAAGAAAGAGAAAGAAAGAAATGAGCCTGAAAGAAAGAAAGAAAGAAAGAAAGAAAGAAAGAAAGAAAGAAATGAGCCTGAAATAAATAAAGAAAGAAATGAGCCTGAAGGAAAGAAAGAAAGAAAGAAAGAAAGAAAGAAAGAAAGAAAGAAAGAAAGAAAGAAAGAAAGAAAGAAAGAAAGAAAGAAAGAAAGAAAGAAAGAAAGAAAGAAAGAAAGAAAGAAAGAAAGAAAGAAAGAAAGAAAGAAAGAAAGAAAGAAAGAAAGAAAGAAAGAAAGAAAGAAAGAAAGAAAGAAAGAAAGAAAGAAAGAAAAAAATGAGCCTGAAATAAATAAATAAATATATGAGCCAGAAAGAAAGAAAGAAAGAAAGAAAGAAAGAAAGAAAGAAAGAAAGAAAGAAAGAAAGAAAGAAAGAAAGAAAGAAAGAAAGAAAGAAAGAAAGAAAGAAAGAAAGAAAGAAAGAAAGAAAGAAAGAAAGAAATGATCCTGAAAGAAAGAAATAAAGATTCCCGTTGATGACACTTTTTGTATTGGTATTTTTTTTATCGTAATTTTTATCGTTATCGGGATAAATGCCAGAAATAATCATGATACATTTTTTAGTCCGTACCGCCCATCCCTAGTGGTACGACCCTGCAGAGCCCGTACCTCACCGTCATGGCGTCTGTCTTACACGAACAGACAGGATTCAGTTACTTTCTTTGTAGTTAATATGGTTGTCACCTCGTCCCTCTTGTTGCTCCTGCTGCGTCTGACTTCTTCTCTCTGACCCCACAGACAGCATGACCATGTCCACCGAAGGCTTCGGCCCAGACAGCGTCTTCACCACGCCGGCCGAGGACAACGGCCAGTACCGAATCAGCCGCAGCCTGGTGCGCTCCGCCGAGGGCAGCACCGTGCCCCTCACCCGAGTCAAGTGCCTGGTGTCCATGACGACGCCCCATGACATCCGCCTGCACGGATCCGCCGATACTCCTGCTTTCGTGGAGTTCGACACCTCGCTGGAGGGTTTCGGGTCAGTGAAGCGATCTTTAACTCCACGTGTATCTTGGTCACGTAATACCATCTTTGATCATCTTCTATCTTTGTTGATTCAAAAAAACAAACTTGAGCAGCTCGAACATTACAGCCCCACATCTAATATTGAACACCAAAACACCTCTGACTGGTCAGGATGTTGAGGACGTATATCGGTTCAGCACCTGGAGCAGAAGTAGGAGGTTGGAGTGAAGCTGCTGTGACGTATTTGATTGTGTGATCTAAACGAAGAAGACAACAACACTAAAGATGTAGAACCTGGAGTAGATGGTAGATGTGCTGCTGGGTCTGTGACTTGTGTTCGAATTCAGATTCAGACGACTTTATTAATCCCTTTGGGAGGTTCCCTCGGGGAAATTGACAGGTCTCTGCATTTAACCCATCTCTAATTAGACTGGAGGGCAGTGGGCTGCCATTTAGACGGCGCCCAGGGAGCGCTTGGCCTTGAGGGCCTTGCTCAGGGGTCCAGGGTAGTCACCTTGGTTGCAATCTGGGGGCTTGAACCTGTGTTCTCCAGACTCCAGTCCACTTCTGTAACCACTAGGCTGCCACTAGGTAACCACACTTCAAGTGGCAACGCTTTTTAGTTTTTTTTTTAGTCTGTCTCGGTGCTGCTGAAAAGTCCGTTGGTGGCCGCGAGCAGCTTTGAAATGACAGAGATCCTGGTAGATCTGGTCGTTCCTTATCGCCCGTCTAGATCCCTTTTTAATTCTCTCCTCAGCCACCAGGTTTATGAACATCTGCACCTCAGAGTTGGATCACCAAACAGACTTCTGCTGCCATTGCTAGTCGAATAAAACCGTCATAGTCGCTGTTTCGCTGATGTCACATCCTGACTCAGAAGTCTGATTCCCAACTCCCCGACCAGTCGGTGTCCTGTAGTGTGATGACGTCAGATACAGCCCGACTCAGCTGCTTAGAACCTACTTTTTTGTAACTACTCGGTCGGTTAGACCCCTAGTGGAAAAGCTCCAAACCGAGTGGAGGCGAGCCGGGCTGAGCAGGTACCAGTGGAAAAGCCATTTGTTCTGTCCTCTGAGCTCATCTGAAGTTGTTTTTGAAGGGACAGCTGCTTTGCAGTGTTCAGTGACTTCAGGCTCTGATGGTGACACGAGTCAGCGTATTAAAACCTGCTGCTGCTTCGTCTCTGACTCTGCGTCACCATCTGTGATTTCATCTCTGTCATTTTGAAGGTATCGATATCTAAACTTCACTTTTTGACCAGTTTAAACTTGACTAGCGTGTCTGAGCGGGTTCATCCATCTCTAAATCCTCGATGAATCTCTGCAGGCCGGTTTTCTTCACCGGTGACGTCTCACGTCTCCCAGCAGCGAGACGGATCATCTGACTGCTGAGTCTCCAACCGTTTCAGCAGGAGACCGCCGCTCACCTCCGGGAGCGGAGCTCTGCATACAAATGGGCTTATTTTCCGCCTTTTATGTTGCGCGCCGCCCTTTCTGCTGCTCTTTGTGCTGCTGCAGACAGACTTACCCGCCGAATCATGCGTGTTAATGGCACAGCCAAAGTTGGAGTAGGCGTAAACGATGGCGGGGAGGTGACCTTGAGAAATGGCCGCCACACTTCTGTAGAAATGCACAATGAATCCCCACGTGTTAGATTATCCGACTGTTGGTGGCTATTACGACAGGTTTGTTCCGTGAGACGCTTCGCTGCCAGTTTATGAATAGAAAACTGTATTTTTTGCCATAATCAGGTAATTTGATGCATTCATTTTTTTCTCTGTTTTCTGTTCAAGTTTGACCTTTTACCTGAAACTGTGCAGAATTTAGCGTAATTTTCAGAATTTTGTGTAAAATCGTGTAAAATCAGTGTACATTCAGAAAAAATGATTTTTCGACGCTTTCAAGAAGCGTTGTCACAACAGCACGTAAAGATTCGGTCTGCACGGTCCCAGCGACTTGTTTTTGAGGATTACTACGGATAAAATTGCACGGAAGGGAAACGTCAACATTTTAAATGAACTCAAAGCTAGTCATGTGATCTCATCCACCATTTCTGAGCGTCGCGGTTTCCCCGAACGACTCGTCGCAGCAACCAGCTCGAAATAGAACATGGAGTTTCTCCTGAAAACACGGCAAAGCAGCGGCACAGCGGCAACGAGGCAGTGGCCCACTTTCTGAGCAGCATAAACACACACACACACACACACACACACACACACACACACACACACACACACACACACACACACACACACACACACACACGGAGCCTCTCTTTTCTCTCCCATCTGTCAGTATGAAATATTGATGCTCCCGCTGCTGTTAGGAATCACATGCAATCTCTTTTCTTAAACACACATGGTACCACTCTCTGTCATACACACACACACACACACACACACACACACACACACACACACACACACACACACACACACACATACACACTCTCTCAACCAGCCAGCCGACTCTCAGCGGGCGAGGAAGATGCTATCAGGCTGGGAAGATGGGGGAAGAGGGAAGCAGACTTTTCTTTCTGAAGAGCAGCTTTTTGTATAATCTCATCAAGGTGATGAGTGAGGCGGAGAAGGGAGACGCGCGTCATTGCCGTGGAGCCGCGGAGGGGGCGGGTCTATTCGTCAGTTTGACAGAAACGCTGTTGAATGAGTGTTTGTGTCCTTGGGAGGCGTCCTGGGGAAGGTGAAAGGACATCATTGACAGGCTGCCAGCTTCTGGGTAGCTGTGCTGTGAGCAACCCTGACCTTTGAACTCATGCTCCAGGTGGATAAATGAGAGGAGAAAAATAATATTAAAATAATATTAATGATAATAAGGTCGTTAAGAGTCCCAGTACAACCTCCTGACAAAGAAATGATGTTATCGTAAGTGTTTTCTGATTGATCGACTGTCTTTTTTTACTACCAAAGAGCGAAATAACCGAATCAAATTCCTTGTTGGACAATGTTCGAACCTGGCCAATAAAGCTGATTCTGATTCTGATTCTGATTCTGGAAGCTCTTAAGTGTCTTCCAAGCGCCGACATTTTAACCTCCAGGTTGAAGCCAACAAGGAAATAAAAATGTGCAGATCCTCAACCGACCACTAGGGGCCCCAAAACCGAGTCTCCATTGGCCTCCGTGTTCACACGTCTCATAACAGTTTTGGTGAAATGTTTGCTAGCAGTTTTGCAAGCTCTTGCAACGTGGATCGGCCTCAGTGGATGATTTCTCTCCCAGTGGAAGTCAGGTGGTTCCCGAGGTCAATCCGGCTACGGTGCCAATCAATACTACGTATCTAATCCAACCTGCGACTGCGGGTCCCAGCAGAGCACCGCTAGTCCTCGTTTCAGCTTTGGCATTCATCTCAGATGTCGTCTCAGTAGCAACACTTGAAATGAGAATGTTTTGAACAGAGTTTATTGGAAAATTGATGTAGAGTCATATAAGTATATGTAGTTAGCATCACAGGTTAGCATAAGCTAAGTCAGCCAAGCTAAAGTATGAAACTGTGACAGTTTCGGCCTTTTCGTCTCATCCATTTGAACGTGGTGTCCCCGTTTATCTTGACGCTGTACTGGCCACTTCCTGGGTTGATGACATCACGACTTGCAGCCAGAAGCTGAACGTGAACAGTATATGTTAGTTTACGTGAGAATCAAGATGACCCCCAGCTTAAGATGGAGTTAGTGGAAGAACCTGTGATAAAATCTCCCACGTGGAGGTTGTGAGAGTTTGAAACATTCTGGGTTTCTTCACGTATAAATGCAACCATATCTCATACATCTCTCTTGTTGAGCTTACAGGAATTTATCCATACAACGCTTCCGATTTGTCCAGAAACACTAAAAAAACAGATCTCCTATGTTAGTCGCATTATTGTCTAGTCTGTCCAGTGTTATTATTATTTATTATAGTATTATACTCAATTTAAATCAACTTAAAGGTAGGGTAAGGGATTTCTAGGTGATAGGTCTGGTGATATTTTAAGCAAAATAAGGAGAGCTAGCTTCTTCCCCACTTCATGTCCTCAAGCATAACCCCTCCCCTCGTCCATGATTGGCTGGAGCAATGTTTATGTTTTGAGCCCCCTCCACTCTGTTTCCACTTTTTTTGTCCTTTGTTATAAGAGATGAGCAGCCAGCGGACTGTGGAGATAATCAAGGAACATGACAGTAAATGTCTTAGGCCCTGTCCCAATACTCCTACTACCCCTAGTTATCAGCCCTACCCCTAAATTTTGCGCGTTCCCGTGAAGGTAGTGGTGTCCCAATTCCTATTTTCACCTAGGGGTAGTGAAGAAAACGAGTGTAGTGGCTATGAATCTGTCCCTACGGATCGAGGTTTTTCCGATGCTCACTAGCTGATCTAGGGCCAGAAAAATTTCCCAGAATGCTTTTCGTCGTCATTTGCGGACTGAATCAAAAAAAAGAACATGGCGGACATTTCTTATTTTTTAGTGAATAAAATCAATATTTTGAGTTAGTTTCTGCATAAAAATGCGTTTTTATTTAAATTTCTAGCGAGAAATATATATTTTACTTTCATAATATTCACTCAGTGAATGTACATTATCACTCGTTTGCCCGTTGTTGCGAAGTCTTTTTCAAACCTCGCCAGAATAAAGGCTGATTTATGGTTCCGCGTTACACCAACGCAGAGCCTACGGCGTAGGTTACGCGCGCCGTACCCTACGCCTACGCCGATTTAACGCAGAACCATAAATCAGCTCCGGAGCTGGCAGGCAGGGAGAAATCCCAAAATTTTCGGAGCAAATTTCTTAACAGGCGTAGCTACAACTGTTATTACTGTTATTAAACCAACATTTATCTTCCTAAATGATTTATTTCAGCCAGGGGTAATTCTCCACAGAACTGCAGGTTTCTCCCCGGGATGACGGCGCAGGTTGACCCGGCGATCACGTCTGTACGTGAGCTGCTGCTGCTGCTGCTGCTGCTGCTGCTGCTCCGAGCCGGCGGCTCTTATCATCGCCGAAAACATCAGATCAAATTTCTTAACAGGCGTTATTTGGACAAACTGAGCCCAGGTTGGGGATCTTATCGGTTACTTTTACGCCTGAAAAAATATTAAAACTTAATAAAGTGGCATATTAACAGTGCTACAGCTGAAATTAAAACAGCTTTTGGCTCTCAGCTTCCTGATTTTAGGGGTTGTGCTGAAAAGTAGGAGTAGTGGGAATATTGGGACAGGCCCCAGGGAAGATTTCAAGTGCCCTAAAATCTCTGGCTTCTTTTTTAGGGGTAGTGGTAGTGAGGGAGGGCTAGTGGAAGAAAGTGGGGTATGTATCGGGATTGGCCCTTAATTTGCTTGAAAGATTTACCCCAAATACCGGAGTTCATTTCCCAGAAGCCTCCGCATCTTCAGTGCTGCTTCAGCGTGATTAAAGAGGAGAGAAATGTCGGCTTCAACGAGGGGCCGTGAGTCAGCAGAAGAAGCCCATGCACGATCCTCCCACATCTGCGGACGTCCTTGAAACGAGTACACGAGTTTGACTTTCCCCCGTTTACAGTCGACTTCCTCCTCCCTGTCACTAGCTGGGTCATCATCAGAACAATCCAAGTGCAAGAAGATCCAAATGTGTGGAACCGGACCCTCAGGCATAATTAACCCTTGGAAATTAGCATATTCTGGTGTAAAGCTTTTGTTTCTGCAGCTGCACCAATGACTCCGTTGTTGTGAAGTGACGCCTTCTCCTCCGTCGTCTCTTGTAGGTGTCTGTTCCTGCCCAGCCTGGCCCCCCACAACGCCCCGACCAACAACACCAACGCCTCCGGGGTCAGCGACGGAGCCGTCCTGAGCGGGATGGGGACAGGTGAGACAAGGATGCTGCACCTCGATGTTTGCTTACTAGCGGAGCAAATATGTGCAGCAGCAAACATCTGTTGTTGATGAGAGGGTTCGGAGCTGCACAGATGTTCTCGCCCGAGGGCTCCATTAAGGGGGCGGGGTCGTTTTACTGCCGGTGGTGTCTCCATGACCAGGAACCGACCCCGGAGTGGTAATATTTCAGTCCACGTGGTGCATGTGCACCGGTTGGACCACCTCGAGGGCCTTAGCGAGGGTCTGCGTGTCTGAATGATCCCAGGAGACCCCGACGCCGAAGCTCCGGGGGTCATTGGTCGGGTCTCCCCGGGCAAACTGAACTGGGAGACGGGCCAGACTCGTGTGAATGTTGGAAAAGCAAGAATCTGTGGTCTCACCGTTGAGCCAGGCTTAAGGGCTCAGTCCAGATGGGCCGGGCCTCCTGTAATCAAACCCATGCAGGTGAAGACCCAGTTGGTTTGTTGGTTGGTTGGTTGCAATGCATTGTGGGCAGCAGCTGGAGACATGAGCCTGATTGCGTTGGGCCGTCGGCACGAGTCCAACAGCTTTTAGTGTTTAAAGTAAAATGTGAACAAGAATAGAAACATAGAAATGGAGGTTTTACAGCGTGTTTCATAAGTGTTTTTCCACAAATTCATTGTGTCTGTTTCATCTGTTTTGTTTGACATGTTTCCACTTTCTTCTTCTCTTCTTCATCGTGCATGAAGTTTAAACCTCTCAGTAATTATTCATTTCAGCCGTAAGAGACAAAGAGGCCCGTTTCTTTTCTTGTCGCTTCTTATGTTTTATTTGTTTATTGAAGAGAAGAACTAAGGCACCAGAAACCTCTGCTTTCATCCCCAATCCCGCGATGAATAAACCTTTTACAAAATAACTATTAAAAAAGCAGTTTTATATACTATGAGGGATGTTTATTGTCACTTAATATCTTGGACTGATTGGAAATTGCATCGGCATTGGACATGTCCTTGTTGATATCATTACCCACAAATGTTTGAACAACTTTGTTCCCCTGACTGGTTTGTACCATACGGATTTGTCGGATAAATCCGTATGGTACAAACCAGACACCTTCCCCACTCTGCATATTGGATGGACTTACTGTATGATTTTTGTGGGCGGGGGTATAATTAATTATAAAATACAGAATAATGTTTTAAATGTTAAAACTCAGTTATGTTTAAAATTATATTAAAAATGTTTAAATATTATTTTCATTATTTCGTTTTGTTTTCCTTCAAGTATTAGACATGTGACAAGCAAATGAGCGATAGGAACTTTTGTTGTTATCGGTCGGACCACTTTGCAGCGGGTACTGCATTGCACTTGACTTATTTACGTTTGATGCTGATACCTGAAACTGGAGTATAAAGATGGATAGCTGGCTAGCAACAGGGAGAATTAAAAAGTTCGGAGGTGGGCCGCAAACATTTTTGAGACATAAAAGTGGTCCCTGAGTTGAGAAAGGTTGGGAACCACTGACCTAGTGCAATATTTGTTTTTTGTTTTGTTTTTGATACACACATAATACACCCCCTTCGGTGACCTGTATGTTCCGTGCTGTTTGATTTATGTAATGTTTTTTACAGCACATAAAATTCTGTATTATAAAACTAAAAAGAAAAAGAAAAAACAGTTTTAGCTATTTATCTAAAAGAAAAAAAAATGTTTTTAACTGAGAAAAAAACAAATCTGTGATGTTAGTTGAATTTCTCAGAAGTAGGTTGTTTAAATATTTATGAAGCACAGTTGGACACATCGTTCCCCTCCCTCTCTCCTCTCCTTTCCTCTCTTCTTTTCCCTTCCGTTGCCCTAAATCTATCTCTTTGTCACCTTTCTTCTTTCCCCTTACCTCATTCACCCCCACCCACCCCCGCGCGCACGCGCGCTCTCATCCCACCCATATCAGGGGATGACATCATCCAAAAACACCTATCGAGGAGCTTTGACCCTGAATGATTAACAGAAATAAGTGTTTTTTTCATCATCATCATCTCCTCCACGAACGTGTGGATTTATCATCATCCTGGGACACCTGTTGAGCGCCGGCGTCCTTGTAGTGGCGCCCAAGACAGGGAATCCTAATCCAGCGTTTTCATGTTGCTGCAAAGTTTCCTCTCATTCTTTTATTAATAGTTTATTCTAAAAATTAGTTTTTAATAAAATGCTGAATGACAGGAAAAAGATGTGAGGTTTGATTGATGGGTTTCAATCTTTAAGAGCGTATCCGGAGGCTGGTGATGCTGCAAGCTGCTGCTGATTATTGGAATCCTCCTAATCTCCGCTCTCTTGTCGTCCAGGCGAGCGCTTGTTCCCGCCTCCGTCAGGCCTGAGCTACTCCACCTGGTTCTGCGTGGAGCGCTTCAGCTCGGCTCCCCAGGCCCACCCGGTGCGGCTGCTGACGGTCGTGCGTCGGGCCACGTCCTCGGAGCAGCACTTCGTCTGCCTGGCGGTGGTCCTGTCGGCCAAAGACCGCTCGCTCACCGTCTCCACCAAGGAGGAGCTCCTGCAGACCTACTGTGAGCGTCTCTCTGACCCAACGCTCAGTATACGAGCGCTTGAAATAATGCAAGAAGTTGAGGATATGAGTGCTATAATAACTAAAAAAGCCTCCCCCTGTGCCCCCCCCCTTCCTCCTCCATCAAGCAGCGGATGAGTCCAGCGAGGAAGCCTCCTTCTACGAGATCCTGCCCTGCTGCGCCCGTTTCCGCTGTGGCGAGCTGATCGTGGAGGGCCAGTGGCACCACCTGGTGCTGGTCATGAGCAAAGGCATGCTGAAGAACAGCATGGCCACGCTGTACCTGGACGGTCAGCTCGTCAGCACCGTCAAGGTACCATTACAGGCCGGCGTGGGATAAAATCAAGAACACAGATGTGTCCGATTAAAACAAAGAGCAATCAGATTTATCATTGATTTATCGGGTTTAACTCGTTTATGGGTCCCGTAAAATGTTATTTTCCTCCCATATCGTCGGGTAACTTATCAGTTCGATAGATTTCATAAATCCCTAGATGAATTAGTTTAATTTATACAGCAACGGGTCAGATGTTGTCTCTGAAACTGACTTTACGTGTCTTAATCTTTAAAAAACAGTATAATCCGCCCCCATCAACCCGCGTGTCTCCGTCTCCTGCAGCTCCACTACATCCACAGCGCCCCCGGAGGCTCCGGCTCCACCAACCCTCCCGTGGTGAGCACCGTGTACGGGTACGTGGGGACGCCACCCGCCCAGCGCCAAATCTCCAACCTGGTGTGGCGTCTGGGACCCAGCAACTTCCTGGAGGAGGTGTTACCCGCCAGCAGCGTCGCCGCCATCTTTGAGCTCGGTCCCAGCTACGCAGGAAGCTTTCAGGCCGTCTACTTGCCCTGTGAGCGCCCGCTTCGCCGCCCACCCCTTCGCCGCCCGCCTCCTCGCGCTTTTCTCCTGTTCTGACCCTATTTCTTTTTCATTCCCTTCCAGGTAAAGACTCCAAGACGGAGGTGGCTCCAGCCACGCCGGTGGCGTTGGTCCCAGAGGAGAAGGTTTCCGTCAGCCTCCACGCACTCTCCGTCTCCACGCTGACCGTGGCCAAAATCAGGAAGGTCTACAACAAGCTGGACAGCAAAGCCATCGCCAAACAGGTGAGACCCGCCGCCATAGCCGCTGGGTGCCTCAGTCAGACGTCAGAGACGAGCGCAGTTAGAATATATAAACAATAAAATCTAAAAGAGGCTGCTGACCAGTCGCATCTAAAACAGTACATCTAAAAATCTTTATTTTCAGGTTTTGGGATTATTTGGTACCGAACATTAATTCTGGTCCAATATGTCCTTGTTTCAGATGTCTTTTCATTAGTGATGTCTGAAACGAGGACAGACTAAACCAGAGCTAAAATTAAGACCTCCAGAGCTCCGGCCAACCTCTGCCAGACTTACCTCTGCACCCGTCACCAGTCTGACCTCAGAGCAGCTCGGTGGCTCAGAGCAGAGAAGCTCCGAGCCACCGGCTTGGTCACATGGTCACACTCGTACCTGCAGAAGTCCACTTCCACCACCAACGTGACCCCAACCTGCTGACGTGCTGCAAAGCTGGATTTCTGAACACGATCGTCAGCATATTTACTCACTTTTATTTCCACACAGGAAGCCGCACATTCCAGCACTTCCTGGATCAGATTAGTAAACTGGATGTAACTTTTGGTGCAGAGCTTCAGCAAAGTTAAAAGAAAAAAACAGTTTTCTTTTCACGTTATAGTTGCAAAGATACGTTCTGTTGTGCATAAATCAATCAAATAGATAAAAATTCCCTTCGTGAGTGTTGATTCTGGTCACATGTCTGCTATTAAAGTGACCAGCACGTCATCATGAAGTCAACGCGAGGTCCGTCCTTATAAACTTAAACTTAAACTTTATTTATTTGTATAGCGCCAAATCATACAATATAAAATGCAACACATGGTGCTTTACATGCAGAATAAAATAACAATAAAAAACACAATTTAAAACATTCCATACGACCCCACCCCCCACGCGTACACACACACTCACTCACACTCATATACCTGTGCACACACTCACACGCCCACACCCACACACACACACACACAATAAGTGGACTGGTGACATGGCTTAGCACTAATTATCTCTCGCCACAGGTCGTTTCCCCGCCAGCCAGACTCCCCGCGTGTTTATGAGTCGCGTCAGGCTGCAGCCAGCCTATTCTGCAGGCAGTTGTGAAAATGTGTCACGATTTTAGATGTTTTTATGCTTTAAGCGCCCAGAATTATGAAACCATCTAAAATCGTCTGTTGCGTTTAGAGCCATCTTCACACCTGGTTAAATTGGTTGTCATCTTGAAAGTTAGGGCCCTATTATTGCAGAGTTTTTCCACTGTAACGGGCTACGAGACTTTAATAAATCTTTCACGCACGGAAATAATATTGCAGCTCTTAAAAACTGACAACCTGGAAAAAACTTTGGGCATTAGATGAAAAAAAGGATCAAAAGTGATGAACTTCTTGTCTCTTCAGCTCGCCGTGTCCTCTCATGAGAACGCCACTCCGGTCAAGCTGATCCATAACGCCGCCGGCCACCTGAACGGGCCGGCGCGGACCATCGGAGCTGCTGTCGTTGGATATTTAGGTAAAAACACGCAACCTTTGTGTAAATCAAAAACACCGTCTCCGCAAGTGTGAACTCACCTCCGGTCTTCCCCCTCAGGGGTCCGTGCCTTCGTGCCCAAACCCGTTGCCACCAACCTGCAGTACGTGGGGGGCGCTGCTGCCATCTTGGGCCTGGTTGCCATGGCGTCAGACGTGGAGGGCCTCTATGCGGCTGTCAAAGCTTTAGTGTGTGTGGTGAAGAGCAACCCGCTGGCCAGTAAGGAGATGGAGCGCATCAAAGGCTACCAGGTCAGACCCGCGGCCCGTTTGGGGCTTCAACTCTTACGTTGATTTTATTAAAGACACTATATGTATTAATACCCACTCTGACCACATGATGGCAGCAGTAGTGCACCTGCGACTACCGTCCCGACTCATAGGCGCAGTATTGTTGCGATCAGCAGATCCGTGCGCCCCCGTGTGGTCAGATGAGGTAATGCCACATGGTGGCATTGAGTTTGACTTGTTCAGGTGTGAAACGGCGTTGTTGCCCCTGCAGCTGCTGGCTATGCTGCTGAAGAAGAAGCGCTCGCTGCTCAACAGCCACATCCTCCACCTGACCTTCTCTCTGGTGGGGACGGTCGACAGCGGCCACGAGACCTCCATCATCCCCAACTCTACGGCCTTCCAGGACCTGCTGTGCGACTTTGAGGTGAGGGTTCTGGGGACGCTGAAGTCTTCAGGTGGCGTGACCCGGGCCGCCGGGGTCCCGTGCTAACCCTGACCCATCATGCTCTTGTGCTCCCCAGGTCTGGCTCCACGCCCCGTACGAGCTCCACCTGTCTCTGTTTGAACATTTCATTGAGCTGCTGACAGAATCCAGGTGAGTTCCTGAACTTCATTTGTGGAGGAACACATACCTGTCAAGTTTTGGATTAAAAATACTGGAAATATTCCGCCGCTCTCCCACCAGCCCAACCAAGGTCCAGGATCTTACATTTTAAGACAGATTTACAAGAAATCTAAAATAACTACCTGTCAACCACTTACAAACTACAATTATGTGCTCAGAACCTGATAGTTCTGCCTTTGTTGACACATTCCTATGTGTATGATTCCTATAATAGAGCCTAAATGAAAACACAAAAAGTGAATTAAAGCATATTTATTTATTTTAAATATCTTCAGTTTATATACACATTGATTGTCTTCAAGTGAAACATTTACATTTTCTTTTAATTTGTCATTTTCACTCATGTGGCTCTCTGGCATTCACCGACGGACATCGGTCCTTCCCCCCATGAGAGACACTAAAATCACAGTTACACATCTTACAGAACACGTAACTGTAACATCCTGCTCTTCTTTAGGAAAGTAAATTTAATATCCCATTTTTAGAGATATTTACACAAAGTCGCTTCGCTTTTTTTAGCAGAAATGTCTTCTCTCTGGTTACATCCATCCATCTCTGATCTGTTCTGAGTTTGTTCCCGTTGTTGCCACTAACCTCGCGACCCAGGCTACAGCAAATGGCAGTTCTCGCGAGGCCTGTGAAAATTCAGTTTGCAGTTTAAAAATGATCATATTATAAAACGGAAAAATACTAATACGGGAGTACGGTGGGAAAGAGGGGTAAAATACGGTAGTTTCCCGGCCAAAACGGGAGACTTGACAGGTATGGGTGAAACATCCCAACAAACCTCGGTCAAGATATTCAAACGTTTCTTTTTGCCTCTTAACAGCGAAGCGGCGAAGAACGCCAAACTGTTGAGGGATTTCCAGCTCATCCCGAAGCTGCTGCTGACGCTGAGGGACACCTCGCTGTCGCAGCCCACTGTTGCCGCCATCTGCAGCGTGCTCAGTCTGCTGCTGCAGGGCTTCCCCAACCCGTACGACCTGCTGCGGTGAGCCCTCGCCGCCCGGAGCGCCCGGCCCCGTGTCGGTGGGAAAAACACGCCCGCAGACATATTGAGTTTCGCTGTTTTCCCTCTCGCAGGTTCGGCCAGTTCATCTCCTCTACTCTGCCCACGTTTGCCGTTTGCGAGAAGTTTGTCGTCATGGAAATCAACAACGAGGAGAAGATTGATGGAGGTGCATTTCTCTTGTTGCCATAGTTACTAGCCCTACCGACCCTCTTTTTCTCCAGCCTCCTGACAACGTGGTTGTATGTCCAGGTAATGACGAGGACTTCGGCGGCCTGCTGTCTGCCAGCCTGATCCTGCTGAGGAACCGACTCCTGGACAACCTGCTCCGGCTGCTCTTCACCACCAAGGAGAAGTGCTCCGTCAACGCCCAGTAAGACATCAGAAACGCCCACATCCGAGCCAAACCTGAGCGCCTCGAGGCAGAAACCAGGGCAGTTTCTCTCCCCGCCGTCCGCTGCTGAACCGGTCCAGACCGGACCGACCCGGTCTCCGATCGTCTCCGATTGTTTTAGCCCAGCGGGGACGGATCGAAGAGAGGAAAACAGGGTTTTGCTGTTGGTGATATCCTCATCACTCATCATTTACTCGCTCCCTTCAGGCTGCTCGTGCCCAAGTTTCCTCCCTGAATATTGGAGATGAACGCTGGTTTTAAATGATTTAAAGTCTTGTTGGTCCTGATTCTGGCAGCGTAAGTCGCTGATCATGTACCTACTCAGCCCGACTCGCCTCAGTTTGGCGCTTTTCCACTAGGAGTCTAACCGGGCCGAGTAGATACTTTTTCTGTAACTATTCTGCCGAGGTTGTAAGCGGGCTGAGTCGGGTTGTATCTGACGTCATCACACTACAGGCCACCGATTGGTCGGGGGGTTGGAGACGTCTGAGTCAGGTTGTGACATCAGTGAAAGAGCGACTCGCGGCTTCTGGTTCATTTTATTCGAAGAACAATGGCAGCACAAATGTCTGTCCCGTGGTCTAATGGTGTCAGAGGAAAATATTCAGAGAGAGCTAGATGGGGCGATGAGGAATGAGAAAATATATCAGGAGCTTTGTCAGTCCATGTCTGCTCAGGGCTACAAACGAACTTTTCAGCAGCGCCGAGACGAACTGTGTCGCACAATCGAGTACGTCACAGCAGCTCTGCTCCAACCCGCCTACTTCTGATCCGGGTATGGAAAAGAAATGAGGGCAAGTTGAGTCGGCTGAGTAGGTATTGGTGGAAAAGCGCCATTAGATCACAGGTTAACTTAATCATTTAATTTTGAGTTAACTGAGGGAACAATACGGTCCGTGTCCCGGCCTCCAGCTACTGCCACCGTTAGCTGGTGGGAGGAGGAGGAGATGCTGGTTCGGGCGTCGTTTGACATGAATGGATTGTTTCACTAGTGACTCCATTAAATTAATTCTTTCAAACTGTCTTTCATCGTCTGTAATCGATCCGCTCCAGATGTCCTAGTTTATTAAAACACTAGGCGGTTTGAGCTTTGAGAACGTGACCCGGCGAGTCAGAGAGGCTCCAACGATTCCAACACCATGATGGTGGAAAACAAGCCAGCTACTGGTACCATGTGATTTAAAAAGCTGCAATAAAACTGTGAAAAGTGTTATAGAAAGTTAGGAGGTGCCCAGGTTCACGGGTTCCCACCCCTCTTCGTCTGCAGGGCGTGTGAGGAGCTGGTCCGGACGCTCGGCTTCGACTGGCTCCTGATGTTCATGGAGGAACATCTCCACTCCAGCACGGTGACGGTGGCGCTGTGGATCCTGGTGGTGCTGCTGTCCAACCAGCCCATCCTCAACCGCTTCAAGGAGGGCCTGTGCGGAGGAGGCTGGCTGGATCACACAGACTCTGTCCTGACCAATAAGATCGGCACCGTCCTGGGTGAGCGCAGTGCTCGAGTTAGTGATAAGTATTTTAAAGAAGTGTGATTCTTCCACGAGTCCCTGCAGCTGTAAGATGCAGTGACGATGTCCGCTGTGAACACTTGTATGTTGTAACAAGGCTCTCCAGACGCCTCGCCTCACTCCGGACACGCTTTCCGTCGGAGTTGGCCTTCGTTCGGTAAACACACAGCTGCACGGTTTGTGCGTCGCACGGCCAAGGGTTCGTCCTCCCACTTTTTAAACTCTTCTGCCTCCCTGCTTTCCCTCCCGCTGCGATCGTAGTCCCTCCTAGACTCAGTTGTGTTCAACCTCGTCACCATCAAAGTGATTCTGCAGCTCTGAATGAAAACCCCCAACCCTTCCCCTGCTTCCCTCGCTAGCACAACTCGTAGGTTGACAACCACTGCTGTTGCCGTGGGAACCTCCCTGGTTAGTGACAGATGTCAGATTTGAGATCCTTTTAACTGCGTAGTTCGGTTTGATTTGTTGCAGTAGCTGCGATGCTGCGACCGCCTCCGCTGAACCACAAGCTACCGCTGTCATGGAGAAGAAAATTCACCCTCTTTGATCACAACAGTCAATAACTCATCCGGCTCTCGGCTGATCTTCAGATCAGGAACGATACGACCTCTTTGGACAACACGTTTACCACGAAATCCAGACCGAAATCAAGAAGCACCACAATCGCCCCCAGATTCTGCTTATCGATTGACAGCTTAAAACACAGTGCCAAAGAGGAAAGACATCAGCAATGATCTTGGAGAAGAAACACCCAACAACCTTATCTCTACAACTTCAGGTCTTCAGGCCTTAATAGTAGGTCATCGACACATCGACTTCAAAATATCGTTTGAGGTCATAATTTGTCGTCGACGCATCGCCATGCACACGTAGGTCACCAAAACAAACTGTTCAAACTTTGCAAAATGTAGACTGAAACTGCGACCTCCTCACAGCCCAACAAAGCTGCAAAAAAGCCCCCAAAAACAGCCCTAAGTCATCAAAAGTATGTGAATACTTTAAATTTAGTCCCAAACGCCTTTTGGAGTTGATACCAGAACAACACAACAGCGATGTTGGAGCATGTTAAGCGGAGCCCCCCCCCCCGTCTCTGCAAAAATGAACGTCCAATGATCAAATTATAGTCAGCTCCTACATTTGTTTTCTGGTTTACCGGCATGAAAAACGTTTTTTTAATCGGTTAGCAGACGCTAAAGTGCCACCGGAAAATTATTCCTACCGATAACAACTGTTGTTTTTTTTTATTTCCATCCACCATAGAAAAGTTGCTTTCGTGATTAGACTTTTAATGTAATAAAATTATGTAATTTAGTGTGAAACAGTGCTCTGTTTTATCCAAATATGTTATTTGTAACACATTTTGATAATATACAGTAAAAATGCATTTTTTTTAAATCTTTTGTAATTTTTATACAGGAGAGATTTTTGTTGGACTGTTAGAGTAAACAGGCCTTTTAATTTTGTATAATTGTATTCCTTATTTTTATTTTGCTGTGCAAAACTGTGTTGTTTAATAAACTATAGTGAGGATTTTTTTATTTATTTGATAAATTATGGTTTATATTAATCAAGAAAATAAATAAATAAAATAAATAGTATATATAGAATAAACAGAAAAATAATCATTAGAATAAACGTCCCATTACTCATTACATTAGTCGATTAATCGTTCAAATAATCGTTTTAAAAATAATGGTTTACCCCCAGCCCTACTTAATAGCATGTTAAAACCCGTGATACCCTGGAGCCCCCGGTACAGGGGAAAATGCCACATAAGAACATACGTGTGAGACTGGGCCGGGCATGAAGGGTTAAATGTTAAAGTTTATGACGGTACAAGTTTGGCTTGTGTGGATTAATTGTCAGGAGAAAACCACAAAACTTCTGGAACGACGTATGAGACTAAAGTGGACTTGTTTGGTCTCAATCAAACGACACATTTAAAAGGACCAAGGTTAATGAGAGAGTTAACAAGAAAAGAAGAGTGTATAAATGATGCACATCAAGACGAACGGCTCAATTAAATATACATAATTAAATATATATATCTCCAAGCAGCCAAATCTGGGTGAAACCGGGTCGTGTGACGGGACGAAGACCCCAAATAATCCTCATTACGGTGGCCCGGCCACGGTCCACATCGACCTGATTTCAAAATCCGCTGAGAACCAGATGACTTTGTTTTAATTCAATAAAGTAAAAGCTCGGACCAGACGGAGGGTGAAGTTTGTCTGACCACATGACTGTCCGCTTACGGCCGCCCGTCTGCATCTGCGCTGTAACTCCGCCCCTTTTTCCTCCGCGTCCTCTTCAGGTTTCAACGTGGGTCGCAGCGCCGGCGGGCGCTCAACCGTCCGAGAGATCAACCGCGACGCCTGCCACTTCCCAGGGTTCCCGGTCCTGCAGACGCTGCTGCCCAAGCACACCAACGTGCCGGAGCTGTACTTCCTGCTCATGGCCCTGTTCCTGCAGCAGCCCGTCACCGAGCTGCCGGACAGCCTGCAGGTACATGTCAGTATGCCCAGCTTTCTCTCTCCTTCTGCTAATAACTAATACTTCTTGGCGCTAGTTCAAGTTCCCACGTCTGTTTACACGTTAGATCATCATGGGAACTTCTACAATCTGAGACTTGTAAACTAACGAGCGTCAGCTACTAAAGACGATACCTGATAGGATAGCTGATGTGTGCTGGCGCTGAGAAGCGTTCAGGTTGAGAGCTTCATTACCCCGGTTTGTGTGTCTGTCCTCTCAGTTTGACCTGGACTCCATCTGGACGTTCATCTTCGGCGTGCCGGCCTCCAGCGGGACGGTGGTGGGCTCCATCCACAGCGTCTGCACCGAGGCTGCCTTCCTGCTGCTGGCCATGCTGCGCAGCATGCTCAATCTGGTGAGAGCCCAAACCCGTGTCCTAATTAATACCAGAAGAAACCGGTGGGGGGGGGGGCAGCGTCTGACGGTATAAAAAAGGTCTGCGTCCATCCAGCCTGTCGGCGCTCCAACTCGGCCGGGGTCCGAGTCTCTGCCGGGTCGGATCGCGCTAGTCAGTCGACAGGGATATCTTTTCATGTCAGGCATCAAGGGGTTAAAATAATTATATTTATGTTTTCTTAGCTCTAAATTCACAGCTGAGTTATCAAGTTCTCTGAAAATAAAGTAGGTAAAGTGATGACGTCACTCAAAAGACCCCGCCCCTAATTATTCACAAAACTGCCTGAGAATTCAAGCCCAACACAGATGTGAAACCCAGCTATGAATATTGTGTTTTCTTTCCTTACATCCCTCTGATGTAAAGTTGAACATTTGAACAAATACTGCTCCGCTTTCGGAGTCGGCTCCCTAGTGGTCGCTGGAGGACGTAACGATTACACCTGGCTACGCCTCTAACTCCGTCTGGTGCAGAATTACAGCCAAAAGCTAATTATTTTAACGCGTTTTACGTCGGCTCTGCTCGAAGAAAGTTTGCCACGTGAAGGATTTTCAGGTAAATCCAGCAGCTCCACCAAGATTTTGTCAGTTTTTTTTTTTTTTTTTTTTTTCAGAATTAGGTTAAAAATGGTCAAATTATCTCATGAAAATCAAAAGATTTCAGGATGTGAACAATGTCTCTGAATTTAGACAAAGACAAATCCATTTAACTGCAATTTATTGTGACATCATCATCATCGTGGAACCTTGATGAAAACATGATTACGCATCAACTAAACTAACAAATCAGCTTATTTCAATGTTTTTTTTTGTTAATAAATATTCAGCACAGTCTTAAATCTTCCATTCTCTCTCTGAACAGACTATTAATATTAATGCTCTTAAGCGATTATAGTTGAGGGGGATCTCTTCTGCTCATCTGCCACTGCTATTTAGATTACTGGCGTTTTCCTCAAAAACACCTGGATGTGAGCAGTTTCTCTCATTTGCTCCTGAAAGAATCACTGAAAAGCCTCCGATTGAGCTGGAGTCCCTGAAGGTGTCTGTTTTTAAGCTTGCGTAATCCAGAAAAGGTGACTCTGCAAATGCATTTCTACCCCGTTTAAACCCGGGACTTTGTTCGGCGCCGGTTTCTGAGAGGCTTTCTCAGACCTCCAGATGAACAAGTGTCGCGGCCGCTTTCTGAGCTTTTCTTTCCTGTTGTCTCCTTGCAGCCGTGGCAGTCGGAGGAGGAAGGTTCCTGGCTCAGGGAGTACCCGGTCACTCTCATGCAGTTCTTTAGGTACCTGTACCACAATGTGTCGGACCTCACGCCGATGTGGCACAGCCCCGAGTTCCTCTGTGCCCTGGCGGCCACCGTCTTCCCCTTCAACATCAGGCCGTACTCTGAGATGGTACGTCGGTCCCTCTGCTCTAATCCCTTTAATCATAGACATGTATACATAGACGCATCATCCACCGCTGCTGCCTACTGGCGCTGGCGAGCCGTGGGGCCGCCATCTTGGAGCGGTCACCGCTCCACTCAGTGTCATCTGTCTGGCTGTTGTAGTTAAGTGTCAGCACATTTAATCAGGCATAACTCGTAAAATACAAAACTGATTTTCTCGGGGGGGGGGGTTTTCTGCAAATGTCAAACATCTAGACTTAGACTCTAGATATATATATATATATATATATATATATATATATATATATATATATATATATATATATATATAAATATAAACACAATAATAATAATCACAAACCATATTTACACATGCTAAAAGCCCTGAAAGAGGACTTTACAGAGTTTCTTTCTCATGCTCCCTTTCTGCAGGTCAAGAGAGGTGAGTTTGGCAATGTGGTGTAGCCTTATTTTTTAGATTTTTTATTTTATTTTATTTTTTATCCCTGGTCGCAATTGTTTGACGATTTGTGCAGGAATACACGCACAGTGCTCTGGCATCTTCAATACTGAACTGTCTTATGCTGTCGTATGGGTAGCATGACCGGTCCAAGATGGCGGTCGTATTTTCTCGAGCCCCAGCGGTCGATGAGGCGTCTATGTATAATATATGTCTATGGTTTTAATTCCTTTTGGGGTTCAAGAGCAAAGAAAAAATAAAAGTCAATAGCAAAGCAAATAAAACTGTGACTTAATGTGTTCCTGAGCCGTGTGTCGGGTTCAGAGACGCAGCAGATCCACTCTGACACCCCGGTCGCCTCCAGGTGACTGATTTGGACGACGAGGCGGGTTCCCCCACCGAAGAGTTCAAGGCCTTCGCCGGCGACTCAGGCATGAACCGCAGCCAGTCCGAGTACTGCAACGTGGGCTCCAAGACGTCGCTGACCAACCACCCGGCCAAGAAGTACGTCTTTGACTTCATGAGGGTGCTGATCATGGAGAACATGTGCATGACGCCGGCCAGCAAGCAGACGCCCATCATCGACATGCTGCTGGAGGTGAGAGAGCGTCAGCGAGGGTTGGAACGCCATGCATGCTGTCGTGAACGTTGACCATCATCATAAAGCTACACAAAACATGAAACATAAAAGACCATGAGTGCTAGCTACTGGCCAGCCAGACTCAGTCCCCCTGCAGGTCTGGATCTGGACCCTAGTGGTCAGTAAAGGAACCGCTGGGGTTTAAGGTTGAGATGTGAACTTTCTGCCACCGTGCTGCCCCCTGGTGGTCTGAGGTGGTACAACTACGGGGACTTTAGGATCAAATCTAGACCAGTGAGAACACTTGTTGACCACAAAAGCAAATAGATCCATTTAGTCTGTTTGTCTTTTATGTTTTTATATTTTTTTTATATTATGTTTATATTTATGGATGTCTTGTGTCTGTTTGTCCCTCATTCATTCATTCATTAATTCATTCATTCATTCATTCATTCATTCATGTATTTCTCTTCTGCAGGCCTCCCCCGAGCGCTCCACCAGAACTCAGCAGAAGGAGTTTCAGTCCAGCATCCTGGACGGTGTCATGGAGCATCTTCTGGCAGCCGACGTCCTGTTAGGTCAGAGCAGGTTCCCGACCCAGCAAACATCAGTTTACCGTCTGCCTGATGATCTCTAGACAAACCTACAGTCCTTTTTACTTATATTTCACCCGTTATCGTGTGTCACACTGTTATGGCACTTTTCCACTAGTACCTACTCGGCTCTACTCATCTCAACTTGGCCTGGTTTCTTTTCCATAACAATTCAGCATCTGGAGCAGAAGTAGGAGGGTTGGAGTGAAGCTGCTGTGACGTATTTGATTGTGTGATCTAAACGAAGAAGACAACAACACTAAAGATGTAGAACATGGAGGAGATGATACATGTGCTGCTGGGTCTGTGGCTTGTGTTTGATATCAAGTTAGAAAATGAGAGTGAGAGAAGCTTCAAGTGGCAACGCTTTTTAATTTATTTTTTAGTTCGTCTTGGTGCTGCTGAAAAGTCCGTCGGTAGCTGCGAGCAGCTATGAAGTGACAGAGATCCTGGTAGATAAGTCGTTCCTTATCGCCCGTCTAGATCCCTTTTTAATTCTCTCCTCAGCCACCAGGTTTATGAACATCTGCACCTCAGAGTTGGATCACCAAACAGACTTTTGCGCTGCCATTGCTGGTCGAATAAAATGAACAAGAAGCCGCCGTCAGAGTCGCTCTTTCGCTGATGTCACATCCTGACTCAAACGTCTGACTCCCAGTTACAAAAAAGTATCTACTCGGCACGTTAGACCCCTAGTGGGAAAGAACCAAACCGAGTGGAGGTGAGCCGGGCTGAGTAGGTACTAGTGGAAAAGTGCCATTATTGAATGTCTTTGGTTTTTGTTGGACAAAGCATAAAGCTTTCTAACCGTTCCCTGGAGCTAGAGCCTCTGGTTAGTCTCTGCCGTGATTCTGTTGGGACGTCCCAGCGAGGGCGCGGCGCTGAAGCGCCTCCAGGACGAGGTCCTGACCGTAAAAATGTTTTGGTCTCTCTCTTCAGGTGAGGACGCCTCTCTGCCGCTCAGCACCGGCGGCAGCTACCAGATTCTGGTCAACAACGTCTTCTACTTCACCCAGCGGGTGGTGGACAAGCTCTGGCAGGGCATGTTCAACAAGGACTCCAAGCTGGTGGTGGACTTCATCGTGCAGCTCATAGGACAGGTACGACGAGCCGGCCGCACGTTGATGCATTACTGACCCGGATCATAACAACTTCCTCCTCTTCCTCCTCCTCCTCCTCCTCCTCCAGTCCAAGCGGCGCTCTCAGGGAATCTCCCTGGACACCATCTACCACTGCCTGAACCGGACCGTGCTCTACCAGCTCTGTCGACCCCACAAGACGGTGGCGCAGCAGGTGGCCCTGCTGGACGCCCTGCGGGTCCTGACCGTCAACCGCAACCTGGTGCTGGGGCCGGGCAACCACGACCAGGACTTCGTGGCGTGCCTGGCCCACTGCTTCATCTGCCTGCACAGCGGGAGGTAAGGAGGCCGCCGCCGGGGCCCGAGTGGGGGGTGTAAAAACAACGAGCAGGTGAGTTTTCCCCATACAGACTATTAACAGATCGTGTGTTTGTCTCTGCAGCAGCGTGGAGGGTTTCGGCCTGGAGGCGGAGGCCAGGATGACGACGTGGCACGTCATGATGCCCGCGGAGAACGAGGCCGACGCCACGCACAGCCACGACGTCAGCGAGGGTGAGACGCCACTTCCTGCTGAAACTTTGTGATCTTTGTCTGAACAGACCGATGGAGGTTCTGATGGCCTCGGACTTGGAGGCATACCTGTCAAGTCTCTCGTTTTGGCTGGAAACTACCGTATTTACCCTCTTTCCCACCGTCCTCCCTTATTAGTATTTTCCCATAAATTTCCCGTTTTATAATATCATCATTTTTAAACGGCAAACTGAATTGTCACTGGCCTCAGGAGAACTGCCACCTGCTGTACCCTGGGTGGCAGTTCTGGTAGGTTAGTGACAACAACAGGAACAAAATCAGAACAACAAATCAGAGATGGATGGATGTAACAAGAGAAAGCCATTTCTGCTAAAAAAGCAAAGAATTAGTGTAAATATCTCAAAAAATGGGAATCCAAATGTACTTTCCTAAAGAGGAGCAGGATGTTCATTACGAGCTCTGAAAAATGAGGAACTGCGATGTTAGTGTCTCTCACGGGGGAAAGACTGATGTCAGTCAGTGAATGCCAGAGAGCCACATGAGTGAAAATGACAAATTGAAAGAACATGTAAATATTTCACTTGAAGACAATCAATTTGTTTATAAATAAATGTGCTTTATTTCACTTTTGTGTTTTCATTTAGGCTCTATTTTAGTAATTACATACATAGGAATGTCCACAGCATTTCAGTGTCAACAAAGGTAGAACTATCAGATTCTGAGCAAATGATGGTAGTGTGTAATTGGTTGACAGGTAGTTATTTTAGATTTCTTGTCTAAAATGTAAGATACTGCACCTCTGTTGGGCTGGTGGGACAGCGGGTGGTGGAAAATTTCCATTAATTTTAAACCCCAAACTTGACAGGTATGCTTGGAGGTAACAACTGTTGACATGAGTTGGACCGCAACGTCTGCATAAAGCAGAGATCCGGTCCTCAGAGGAAGAAACTAGAAACTCTCCTCCCGTGTTGCTGGTGGAGCAGATTTACCGCCAGCATCGCGAGCCAGCCGCTCGAGCATAAAAACACTAAATGACATGTTGTGGATGTTTGTGTTGAGACTTGATGGCTGTATGGTTAACGTACAGATTGCTGCCGTCATACAGTCAGAACCACACCGGATCTGAGTCCCGGGTCCCGTAAAGCGGGCCGACTCACGCTCGTCTCTCGCCCGTCTCTCCCCCGCAGGGCGGCAGCTGCTGCTGAAGGCGGTGAACCGCGTGTGGACGGAGCTGATGCACAGCAAACGGCAGATGCTGGAGGACATCTTCAAGGTGTCTCTGCCCTGCAACGACCGGGGCCACGTGGACATCGCCACGGCCCGGCCCGCTCTGGAGGAGCCGGCCCTGAAGAGCTGGCAGAGCCACCTGGGTAAGCCGTGCCCCCCGTTCTTGTTAATATAAAGGCTGTGAATGTGAATCAAACACCACTAAAGTCTCGTTCTCTGTTGGCGCCCAGTTCACGAGAAGAAGTGCATCAGCCGCGGCGAGACGGTGGCGCCGGCGGCCCAGTCCAAGCTGTCCCGGGTCAGCAGTGGCTTCGGCCTGTCCAAGCTGACGGGCGTGCGCCGCAACAGGAAGGACACCAGCCTGAACAAGAACAGCCCGTCTGCACAGGTACGACGGAGAACGGCGAGATGGGGCGGCGACGCGGCGGCTGAGCTGCACCTGAAGCAGCACACGGGGGGCGGGGTCTCGGCCCGTGATGGGACGACCTGCGGAGGAGAGGGCTGCGTTGGGACCCGGCGGGACCCAACGCAGATCTGGCGGGAGCGGGCGGTTTGAACTTTGCTAAAAAACTGTGGGATCGGGATGTAGTATGTATGTAGATGGAAATCAATGACGTGGAAAAAAACCTCAAACAAGGTCTTTACAAAGCAAAGACAAAGCAAGTCAGATATTTGGAGAAACTGCGTTTAGTGTCTGTGGCGCATCTTGGAAGAGAGACGAGGCATTGGGACGCGGTCGGTCAGCAACATTCTCTTCCTCCACAGCAATGTAATGGCCAAGCGATTCATTCTTTTAATTCATTATTTTCATTTTTTTAATTAATTATTTTCATTCGTTAACTTTTTTTTATTTTATGTTATTTATTAGTATTATTTGAGCCACTCACAGCCTACTCTCGTTGCTATAACCTCAATCATAATTGATGCATGCGCGAAAGGTGAAATAGCTTGTGTGATGATGCCAATGATGGATTTGCATCTAACTTTCCGTCAGGTGGCCTATGAACTCTCAATTATCCATTAAGCTCCACAATTATCATGTTAACATTAAATCAGATAGATTTCTCTCCGACATTTCTCTTGCGGGACGGGAGAAGACAAAATCAATGCATCTCTATTTTTGTGCGGGCATGAATTCTCAGAGTTTTGCGGATGCGGGCGGGAGTGTAACACACATGTAACACACAAATATTCTTTCAAATACAATTAAAGGTGATATTTAACTGGAAGTCTGGTGTCTGTGGTCTGCAGGAGACGTTCCAGTGGATGTTCACGCACATCGCCGTTGTCCGGGACCTGGTGGCCATGCAGTACAAGGAGTATCAGGAGGTACCGCGATCTATTTCCCTTCTCCAGCCTGCTGATGTCTTGGCCGGCCGGCGCTTCAGTCCCGGTCTCTGATTCATAGCAGCCTTTCTAAAGCCGCTCCCCGCTTCCCCCCGCAGCGGCAGCAGAACGCCCTCAAGTACGTGACGGAGGAGTGGGCGTCTATCGAGTACGAGCTGCTGCGCGAGCGCGGCCTCTGGGGCCCCCCCATCGGCTCCCACCTGGACAAGTTCGTGCTGGAGATGACGGAGGGGCCGTGCCGCATGAGGAAGAAGATGGTCCGCAACGACATGTTCTACATCCACTACCCGTACATCCCCGAGACGGAGCCCAGCACCAACCCGGCGCAGGTACGCGGGTTCCACCGGCGCCGGTCCACCCTCGTGGGCTCCCGGGTAGAAACCGGTCTGGTCTTTTCACCTCGAGGATTACGTGTAAAATACTGGTCATGTGACACAAACGACTCCCTTCAAGATATTAAACATTTCAAATAATTTCCTCAAATAATAATAATAATACATTTTATTTATAGAGCACTCTTCATTCAGGGAATATCAGAGTGCTTACAAGATTAAAACGAGTTAAAACAGGTACAGGAAAAGGTCAGTATCAATAAAATTTAAAACTCAGAGACTGAGAAGCGGCAAACAAACACGCCAGCATCCTCTCCAATCTACTCTCCTTAACAGTTAAAAGCTTTCCTGAATAGGAAGGTTTTCAGGCCTGTTTGAAATTGTACAGGTTCTGTGGAGCCTCAACTGGGCGGGGAGACGGTTCCACAGGCTGGTGCTGATGAGCAGAAGGCTCGGCCCCCCATGGTGAAGTCTTGTTTTTGGGACTCGGAGGAGCAGCTGCCTGTAGATCTGAGGGAACGGGTGGAGGTTTGTGGAGTGATGAGGTCTTGTAGATATGGTGGTGCGTGTCCGGGATCATTGATGCATTTATGGGTGAGTAGCAGGATTTTGTAGTTGATCCAGGAAGAGACAGGGAGCCAGTGCAGCGTGTGAAGAATGGGAGTTATGTGTTCGTATTTACGTACCCTGGCAGCGCTGTTCTGAATGTATTGCAACCTCTGGATGTTCTTGCCGGGGATCCAGAAAAAGAGTCCGTTGCAGTAGTCCAGCCTTGAGGACATAAAGGCATGTACCAGTTTCTCTGCATCTGGTAGGGTTCGAGTGGGGCGGAGTTTGGAGATGTTCCGGAGGTGGTAGAATGACGTTTTGCACAGTTGTTGTATGTGGCTGTTGACAATGAGGTGGGTGACTGAGCTGGATAGAGGGATGACCTGGCCGTCGAAGGTGAGTTGGGATATGGATGAAGACTGGATCTGATGTGGTGTGCCAAGAAGGAGAGCCTCAGTTTTGTTGCTGTGCAGCTGAAGGAAGTGGTTACTCATTCATGCCTTTATCTCCTCAAGACAAATGGTGAGAGATGACAGAGATGACAAAGATGACATGTCAAAGACTTATGGACGATACAAGGTTATTAACACTCACGTTAATCATCGGGTTCAGCTGTGTTTATTATGACGCCTCCCCACACTGACGCATGTTCAGAGGTTTCTCAAACATTTGACGGACGGACTCTTCACATCTCGTCTTCAGACAGTTAACCAGCTCACAGCTGCCGCGGTCCAGAGTTCATGATGGAGTCGAGCTCGGGGGGGAGTCGCGGGCTGCCGGGACGTCTTGTTCTTGAATGTGGTTTCTGACCTTCTGAAAGTGTTGTTGGTGCATCAGTTTTGCCCCTCCTGCTTTGTTCAAGGCCACAACGGCATCAGGCATCCCCCTTTAAACTCCCCCCATGTGGTCAGAATTGGTATTCATGTGTACAGGACTCAGAAAATTAGAATATTGTGATAAAGTTCTTTATTTTCTGTAATGCAATTTAAAAAAAAAAAAAAAAAAAAAAAAAAAAGTCATACATTCTGGATTCATTACAAATCAACTGAAATATTGCAAGCCTTTTATTATTTTAATATTGCTGATTATGGCTTACAGTTTAAGATTAAGATTCCCAGAATATTCAAATTTTTTTAGATATTTGAGTTTTCTTAAGCTGTAAGCCATGATCAGCAATATTAAAATAATAAATAGCAATATTTCAGTTGATTTGTAATGTATCCAGAATGTATGACATTTTTGTAATTGCATTACAGAAAATCACAATATTCTAATTTTTCTGAGTCAGTCCTGTATTTGTATAAACCGTTGAGCGTGTGTGTGTTTTGCTGCTGCACAATTGAATTTCTCCTCTGGGAGATCAATAAAGTCTATTCTATTCTATTGCCGCATAGAGCGACTTTAAAACAGTTAGAATAAACATTGTTTGTCTTCAGGCGTCCAGGGCGTGACCTCTCTGTCTCATCAGTCTCATCCCTCCTCTCTTTACCCCAGCAGCCGTCCTCCCCCCCTCTGGTGCCCCTTGTCCCCCCAGCTCTTGTCGGGGTCACTGATCCTGCCCAGGTACCTTCCTGCTCTCCAGATGGAGGGAGTCATGTGACTCTTGTTTTGCTCTGGTGTGACTGCATGAATATAACAAACACGGATCAGGATCATGGAAGCTGATGGCGGTCCCTCGTGTGGCGCGACGTGCCAAAAGATCTTAAACTGCTCTTTAGGTCTTCGTCTTAGTCTGTCTTTTTTTTTTTTTTTTTTTTTTTTTTTTTTTAAGGTTTTTATTAACATTATTTCTCATTACAGCATGTTTGTGCATCAAGCAATACAAGTTTGTGCAAAGAATACCTTATTTATAATTTAAGAAAAAGCAAAAACAAAAGAAAAAATAAATAAAATCAACAAAATAGGAAATTAAAAATAAATAAATAAATAAAAATTTGCATGTACATATGAGAACACATGTCAGCATATACTTCCAAGAGGAAAGAAAAAAGGAAAAAGACAAATAATAAAATAATTCTGAACACAATAAGGAGGAAACACATCTAATATACTGTACATGTAGACAGGATAACTAGTCGGTCTTATTCTTACGCAGAAACAACTTCAGACAAACATCTCACTTTTTTTTTCCCACCATTCTGTTACTTATCTATTATTTATTTAACACAACTGAAGGTGAGAAAAAAAAAGAATAATGATGTGGGCAATACTAAGTACCCCCTCAGTGCTTTAATATGATTTAAGTAGCAGTCAGGTGCTTCAGGGGATTACGTATAAAATACTGGTTAATCCTCGGCTTTGATGAACTGAGGGTTTTTTTGGCCCTAATGTCACGGCCTTTTAGCACAAATACCTCCTACGAGCACGGTGGTGGGGGGGCGATTCATCTGAGATTATTTTATTGGCCCCAGGACGTGACGACCTTGCCAACACTGAGTGGACCACAAACATCTCTATATATCTGTCTGGCGGCTAAAGAGGCTGAAACTCGGTTATGATTAGAAGAAAGGAAGTCTGCATCAGACCGGCTGAACAGTAAAAGAATAAAGGTTTAGGGACGATCTAGTCAACCGACCGACCGACTGTATCGAACTTAGTAGGAACACAGTATTGCCCACACGTCCATCGGCTTATTTATGCTTTTGTTAAATGAACAACGGCACAGTGGGGAAATGTTGGCTGTGGTTGTTTATTTGAGGTAGAAATCCAATAGTTTTTACGAAAAACAGACACTAACTTTTGCACGTTACTGTGATTGAATATCTTAACCTGCAGAAACGATGCCGTTAAATCTTCAGCTCGCTCTGTTTGTGTGCTTTGGGTTAAAAAAGCAACGAATTTAACAAAACAACGTTTTCCATATATATTTACATTTTTCTGTTGCATTATCCATTATAAAGTTATAAATCAGAGGGATTGGAAACCTATCAGCTATCAGAACTCTGAAAAGGAAGAATTAAAGATTAAAACTATCTGTCTTCTCGCCGCCCTCCAGAAGCCTCTGCGCTACCGCCGCGCCATCAGCTACGACAGCAAGGAGTACTACATGCGCTTGCTGTCCGGGAATCCCGGCATGTACCAGCACTCGGTGGAGCACAACACGGAGGGCGAGACCACGCAGCACGAGCCCGAGCACGGGGAGGACACCATTGCTCGGGTCAAAGGTAACAAAACCTAATAAATCTGCTTCATTATCAGGTCTTGGTTAGGTATGCCGATGGACAACAATGTGACGTATGGAGGTCAGCTTCAGTCGCACGCAGAGTCTGCTGACTGTTCAGATTACAGGACTCGCTGGTTCTGGAGTCTTGAAGTCGTGATTGATCACCAATGATGAAAGTACGTCTGCCCTGCCTGTCCCAGATGTTTCCTGGCTTCAGCACACCTGGATCCCATGGGGGGGGGTCACTGACCGGAGGGGATCCAGAGGTGTTGGCGCAGGGAAACACACCCAAAACCTGCAGGGCAGCGGCGTTTGAGGGCTGGAACCGAGAGTCTCTGACGGCACGCGGGTAAGGAGGCGGTGCCACGCGCGAAACACCGCCAATTATCTTAAAGAAGCTGCAAGCTGATGCGGGACGAATGACACGAGTATAGAAATAGGCTGAGTTGGCAGGAAGTCAGACACGAGAACCCGTGAGTTTTCAAAATAAAACGCAACACGAGGGCTAAGATGCGTACCGTGAACATTCAAGGAGAGGTTCGGTTTAGACGTGCAGAAGCACATTCTTGAACATATATTTCCAGAAGGGACGACGTCTTTATCGGATGACCTGGACAACGTGGACATCGCGGTAGAGGCAAGTAATGGCACTTTTCCACTAGCACCTACTCAGCTCTAATCATCTCAACTTGGCCTGGTTTCTTTCCCATAACAATTCAGCACCTGGAGCAGAAGTAGGAGGTTGGAGAGAAGCTGCTGTGACTTATTTGACGTATGTGATCTAAACGAAGAAGACAACAACACTAAAGATGTAGAACCTGGAGGAGATGATAAATGTGCTGCTGGATCTGTGGCTCGTGTTTGATATCAAGTTAAAAAGTGAGAGTGAGGAAGCTTCAAGCTGAGATGCTTTTTTATTTTTTTTAGTTTGTCTCGGCGCTGCTGAAAAGTCCGTTGGTAGCCGCGAGCAGCTATGAAGTGACAGAGCTCCTGGTAGATCTTGTCGTTCCTTATCGCCCGTCTAGATCCCTTTTCTAATTCTCTCCTCAGCCACCAGGTTTATGAACATCTGCACCTCAGAGTTGGATCACCAAACAGACTTTTGCGCTGCCATTGCTGGTCGAATAAAATGAACCAGAAGCCGGAGTCAGAGTCGCTCTTTCACTGATGTCACATCCTGACTCAGACGTCTGACTCCAACCCCCCGACCAATCGGTGGCCTGTAATGTGATGATCTCAGATACAGCCCGACTCAGCCGCTTAGAAACTCGGCAGAGTAGAAACAGAAAAAATATCTACTCGGCACGTTAGACCCCTAGTGGGAAAGAACCAAACCGAGTGGAGGCGAGCCGAGCTGAGTAGGTACTAGTGGAAAAGTGCCAAAAGAGACTCAAGAAACCAGTCATGAGGGACCAAGCAGGATATCGTAGCATCGCTCTCACGTGGACGTATGATCCCATCTAACTGTCACACACGTGGCTTCACGTTGCATGTCCAACATCCTGAGGTGGAGGTCAGACATCTTCACCTACTTCGTTTGTCCTCTGCCCCCCCCAAACCCCCCAGGCCTGGTGAAGGCTCCTCTCAAGAGGTCCCGGTCCACGGCGGACGGTGCAGACGAGGACAGCCAGGAGCAGCTTCAGGAGCAGCTGCTGGACTCGGGAGGCCCTGAAGAGGAGCAGAGGACGGACAACACGTCGCTGCTGCGCCTCCTGGAGGAGGGCGAGAAGGTCAGGGGGGGCACGTGCACACGCCGCCGCCATATCTAACGAACCGTACACACAGACAGTAGCAGCCCTGCACGAAACCTGGAAGGTTTTCTCCAAGCATTTTTCTTTTTTTTTGTTCAAAGAATTTTCATTAGTTTTTTTTATTCTACAAGATACAATTTGATATCGTTTCAATACATTTCAACACAGTCCCACCCCATTGCACCACCACACGTCCACATTACATCACAGGTTCAGCAGTATATGTGATATTTGATTTTTTTTTTTTAAACAAACAAACAAAACACAAATGAAGTTAACAAAACAAACAAAAACATACAAAAAGAAGAAGAAGAAAATAAGGGAAAGGAAAGAGAAGGAAGGCTTATATCTATACATTGGAAATGTCTGAGACATCTATCTTTTCAACTTGATCTAGAACTGGTTGCCATATAGAATAGCAGTTGAGGGCACAGCCTTTTGTAACATATCAGATCTTTTCTATTGATTTGATTGATTGAAATCTTTATTGTCCCCTCTGGGGAAAATCAGTTGTCAAACAGCTCATGACATCTAAGCATTTATTTCTACAGTATTTATCAGTAAAACTAACTTGATAACCATTCAAAGCATCTACGTGTTTAATTACACATCTGGAGAGAACAAGCTCGTTATCAGGCGTTAAACCCACGGGGGTTCGGGAGTCTGGATCTTTGCTTTGTCTGAACGTCCGTCTCCCTGCAGATCCAGCACATGTACCGCTGCGCCCGCGTGCAGGGTCTGGACACCAGCGAGGGCCTGCTGCTGTTCGGGAAGGAGCACTTCTACGTCATCGACGGCTACACCATGACCGTGTCCAGGGAGATCAGGGACATCGACACGCTGCCGCCCACGTAGGTCCACACCTCCACCGCCGCTTCACATCCAGCGACAGGGCCGTAATTACTCCGATTACTCCTCTGAACGGTTTTCTTTCCTTAAAGGATGACATCATCGCTGCAGTGGGATGAGGTAATGCTGCCCATCGAGCATACGCTCAGAGTCGGCAGAGCTTTTATATATTTATATTTCTAGGAGGCTCACTCCTTTACATCTCCGTTCCCTGGTTGGAAAGTAGCCCGGAAAAGGAAAGTCGGGACTGTCGAGCAGATGGTTTCTGGAGGTTGTTGCGCCCTCCTGTAGCCTCCAGACAGTCCTGGACCGGCTCTTAAAAAGCTGCAGCCATGAATTCATCAGCCGATTGAAGCCATAAAGATATTTAAAGACGGACAACGCAACCAAATGTTGGAGCTATTTAGATTCACTTTAATGTATTAATAAGCTACGAGTCAGAAGTTAGAAGTGCAGCAGAGTGGAAGTTGGAGATGTGAGGTGTTGTGCTTGTAGCCGGGCAACACCTGAGCTGATGACATCACAGCAGCATCAGCAGGTAACAGGTGGAGTCTCAGGAGCACTCGAGGACACGTCGCTGTGATTCTGAGCAATTAACAGCAGCGAACGTGACGTTTGTGAGCCGTGTTGTACGTAGAAGCTGCTCTGCAGCATCCGGGTTCTTCTTCTGAGAACAACGATGGAAACTCGGAGTCTGCAGCCAGCTGTGCTGATCAGCTCAAATATGTGGCGATCCTTCTCCACGCAAACGGACCACACCCGTTCAATCCCAGCCAGACCGAGACCGAGATGGTCCAACTACGATCTCGGGCCAGTGGTCGCAGAGCTGCTGTTTCACACTGATCCAAAATAGTCCCAGAGTTCCTCTGGGCTGATCAGAGTAGTGGCAGTGTGGAAAACCCCAAGATTTATTCTGATTGGATCCATCCATCCATCCATCCATCCATCCATCCATCCATCCATCCATCCATCCATCCATCCATCCATCCACCCATCCATCCATCCATCCATCCATCCATCCATCCATCACCCATCCAACCATCCATCCATCCATCCATCCATCCATCCATCCATCCATCCATCCATCCACCCATCCATCCACTCATCCATCCACTCATCCATCCACTCATCCATCCACTCATCCATCCACTCATCCATCCACTCATCCATCCATCCATCCATCCATCCATCCATCCATCCCTTCATCCATCCATCCATCCATCCATCACGCATTCATCCATCCCTTCATCCATCCATCCATCCATCCATCCATCCATCCATCACGCATTCATCCATCCATCCATCCATCCATCCATCCATCCATCCATCCATCACGCATTCATCCATCCCTTCATCCATCCATCCATCCATCCATCCATCCATCACGCATTCATCCATCCCTTCATCCATCCATCCATCCATCCATCACGCATCCATCCATCCATCCATCCCTTCATCCATCCATCCATCCATCCATCCATCACGCATCCATCCATCCATCCATCCCTTCATCCATCCATCCATCCATCCATCCATCACGCATCCATCCATCCATCCATCCCTTCATCCATCCCTTCATCCATCCATCCATCCATCCATCCCTTCATCCATCCCTTCATCCATCCCTTCATCCATCCATCCATCCATCCATCCCTTCATCCATCCATCCATCCATCCATCCCTTCATCCATCCATCCATCCATCCATCCCTTCATCCATCCATCCCTTCATCCATCCATCCATCCATCCATCCATCCACCCATCCAACCATCCATCCATCCATCCATCCATCCATCCATCCCTTCATCCATCCATCCATCCATCCATCCATCCATCCATCCCTTCATCCATCCATCCATCCATCCATCCATCCATCCATCCCTTCATCCATTCATCCATCCATCCACCCATCCATCCACTCATCCATCCATCCATCCATCACGCATTCATCCATCCATCCATCCATCCATCCATCCATCCATCCATCCATCCATCCATCCATCCATCACGCATCCATCCATCAATCCATCCACTCATCCATCCATCCATCCACTCATCCATCCATCCATCCATCCATCCATCCACTCATCCATCCATCCATCCACTCATCCATCCATCCATCCACTCATCCATCCATCCATCCATCCATCCATCCACTCATCCATCCATCCATCCATCACCAGACTGGTTTTCAGCTGTCACTCAAAGGTCCCCAACAAAAACCGGTTCTTGGTCCAGTTGGACGTGTTTTCATTTCTGCAGTAGAGCGTTTGGACGTGAGTGTTGGGTGGGGGACTCACTTTTTGATCCTGCCCCCAGTGGTCATTTAATGACCTGCACGTCTCCCGGTTGACGTCAGTTTTGAGAACAGGCCGTGTCTGGTACCTCGTTCCTGGTATCCCTGTTTTTGATTTCTCCATAAACAAGGGAAAACTTCTTGGTTGTCTAAAAGTGACATTTTCTGGAATGGTTCCAGTATTGTGATGTTCAGGGAGCTGGACATGTTTTTGTATGAACTCGAACCCTTGGGGTGAAACTAAGCGTACCGCTGTGTGTCGTCTGTCCAGTCTGCACGAGGCCATTATCCCGAGAGGAGCGAGGCAAGGCCAGAGCCAGCTGAAGAGAACCTGCAGCATCTTCGCCTACGAGGACATCAAGGAGGTCCACAAGAGGCGCTACCTGCTGCAGGTCGGCATGACACTCGCACCGACAAAGCATCAACCATCACATTTGAAGGCTTCTGTCAACTTCTGTATGACATTATCTGTTTTAGACACTTTAGACTCCTCCCCAAAAGCCCAGTCTGCTCTCATTGGTGCCAAAAAGTTAAAGATTTAGAGGAAAGTTGTTTTTACACAAAGTATGCTAATACACTAAGCTTGAGGAAGGTGATGTGGAAGTCAGAGGAACAGAAACCTGTATTATGCTTCAATCAATGCTTCAATCTGGGGATTTAGAAGAAATGTACATTGAGCATTGAACCACATGACCGATCTCAGCGTCCAGCTGTAACCGTGCCAACCTTTGACCCAAGACCTTGTCACGTGTCCTCTTCTTCCAGCCGATGGCCGTTGAAGTCTTCTCCGCCGACGGCAGGAACTACCTGCTGGCCTTTCAGAAGGGCGTCAGGAACAAAGTCTACCAGAGGTAACGGCCGATGTCGGTGTTTGTGTGGTAAGGCGCTTCGTAGAACCTCGACGAGGTTAAAAAGGTGCTGTTTGGTTCCCTGCAGGTTCCTGGCGGTGGTGCCGTCGCTGGCCGACAGCTCGGAGTCCGTCTCAGGACAGAGGCCCAACACCAGCGTGGAACAAGGGTAAACCCGCCAGACTCGTTCCTCTCCGGTTCCTCTGGATCCGGCTTTAACTCCCAGGACGGAAACGGTGTCATGTTTGATATCGGGCCGCTTTAACCCTTGTCCTTTGTCCCGTCTGTCAGATCTGGACTCCTCAGCACGCTGGTTGGCGAGAAGTCAGTGACTCAGAGGTGGGAGGTGAGGACCAGGACTTGTTTTCTATCTAAGAGTCTCTGTTGTGCTTTTCTTTGTTCACTTAGATCAAAAACCTCACCGATGAATCTGTTTGTCTTCCAGCGAGGAGAGATCAGTAACTTTCAGTACCTGATGCATCTGAACACGCTGGCGGGCCGCTCGTACAACGACCTCATGCAGTATCCCGTCTTCCCCTGGATCCTGGCCGACTACGACGCCGAGGTGGAGCGCACGTTTGTTTTCTCCCTAACTTGATATTTCGGTAGATGCCAAAACATTTGGTAGCGATATCTGAACATGATAAGAGCTGCTTTGTTGGTGTCTGGTGATCAGGAGCTGGACCTGAACAACCCCAAGACCTTCCGTAACCTCGCCAAGCCGATGGGCGCCCAGACCGACGACCGGCTGACGCAGTACAAGAAGAGATACAAGGACTGGGAAGACCCCACCGGTGAGACCGCTGAACCTCTTTAGCTCTGACTTCTCAGGATCTTCGGACGTCGCCGTCCCTTCGGCAGCAGAAGTAAATGTTGCTGCGCTTCTGTCCTTCCAGGTGAAACTCCGGCGTACCACTACGGCACTCACTACTCGTCGGCCATGATCGTGGCCTCCTACCTGGTCCGGATGGAGCCCTTCACGCAGATCTTCCTCAGACTGCAGGTTTGGTTGGACCCTCACTTCACCACCGTCTTATTGACGGCTCTTACTGTCGTTTGTGACCGTTTCAGACGCCACGCGTACCAAAACAAAACCTTTTCTAGGCTTTCATGACATAATTTATCTGTCCCTCCTCCAGCCAGTTTCGCTCAGCCTGGCCAACACCGGGTACACGCTTTGAGTTTTGTTTATGATGTCATGGAAACTGGGAAAATGAAGGATTGTAAGTCGGCCAAAGAGCTCATACTGTAAATACGAGAAAAATAAATACGAGATATGTAAATACGAGACCCTCACCAGAATCAATCGTGAAACCATCTAAACGCCCAGCAGGCTTCAGACAGAACCGCCGTCAGACACTTTGGTGAAAATTCGGTCCGTGAAGTAGTGAAGAAGGCCTGGTCCCCTCTGGTCCACAATCATATACACCGGTACAGAACGTACCGAGCAAGTCACAGCAGCGCAAGGGCAGGGTTTATATGAGTATTTATAAAGAGACATCCCAGAGCCACTGATAACATGAACAAAGGTGGTTGCACAATCACTTATAACAGTTTAGATCAGGGATTGTCAACCGGTGGTCCGCGGCCCTCTGGTGGTCCGTGGCGGTATTGCAGGTTAATACTGCGAAATTGTAAATGGAAAACAATAATAATTTTTAAAATATATATTTATTCTTTAGACTCAATTTATTTCCCATTTACTATTCATTTTTGTGAATAATTTACCCATCCAAATTATGTCAAATGAGTGAAAGTGAACTTTGTAATATTATAAGCCCTCTTGGCTTCCTATTGTTCATTTTTCATTGACTGTTTTTTGTTTTGTTTTTTTATAGCAAAAGGTGCAAATAAAAATATACACTGATGCAAATAAATAGCCTTTATAGACCCATACTCTTATTTAAAAGCAAGGTGCAAAATAAAACAAACATCCCCGAAAGCAGTGGTCCGCCAGTTGCTTTTTGGTTATAATGGTGGTCCCTGGGACAAAACCAGTTGAAAACCTCTGGATTAAAACACTGCAGGATAACTATCTAATGGAGTCAGACTTAAAGATAATAAGTCAAAATTGTAAAAACGTTTTGTGATGAAACCTGTAAAATCAAATCAAGTACATTTTATTTACAAAGGTAATGCTTGAATTATTGAATTTCTGTCTTCCAATAATCAGACAATTATCTCAAGCAAGACATTTGGTTTGGTTAAAATGCCTGAAATGTCTGATAGCAACTATATGTGCTAACAGTTTATAAATGTTTGTAATTGTATGCCTTCATACAAAGCTTAACGTCCACCTGATAGGATCTATGGAAAAAAATATGATATAACTTGAATAATATACTGCTCCATAAACATAAAAAATAAAACTAAGTTCAGGGATACTCAAGCAAGAGCATGTAATTTATTTATAATATACTGAAAAAGGGAAACACTGAAATAATTGAGCTATATAGACCCATACTCTTATTTAAAAGCAAGGTGCAAAATAAAACAAACATCCCCAAAAGCAGTTGTCCCCGAGTTGCTTCTTGGTTATAATGGTGGTCCCTGGGACAAAACCAGTTGAAAACCTCAGGTTTAGATCAATAGTTTTCCTGTAAATCCAACAGCAGTCCTGCACCAGCATTCCTGCTCCGCTGCAGCCGTCTGCAGCCATCCGTCCCATGATTCCTCTCTGATTGGTTGCACGTTTATTTATTTCTCTATGGAGCTGATCTGAAGTCCTCGTCCCTGGTGTCCAGTCTGGTGTCTGGATTGTTTGGGTTTGGTACCGTCCTCGTTACCAGCTCCGGTCAGGGACCCGCTGACATTGGTCTGTTTCAGGGGGGGCACTTCGACCTGGCCGACCGCATGTTCCACAGCATTCGCGAAGCCTGGAACTCCGCCTCCAAACACAACATGGCTGACGTCAAGGAGCTGATCCCGGAGTTCTTCTACCTGCCGGAGTTCCTGCTCAACGCCAACAACTTCGACCTGGGTCAGTACCCGGCAGCCGGGGGCACGGCAGCGACAGAACGCAGCTAGCGCTCCACGTTTGCTCCGTATTAATGATGTTTGTCGGCCCAACAGGCGCCAAGCAGAACGGCACCAAGTTGGCGGACGTGATCCTCCCCCCCTGGGCCAAGGGCGACCCCAGAGAGTTCATCAGAGTCCACCGAGAGGTGGGAGCTGACCCGCAGGCCGCGTACTCGCGGGTGTGTGAACGCATGTTGACCTCTGCTGCGCTCGTGTTTGCAGGCGCTGGAGTGCGACTACGTGTCCGCCCACCTCCACGAATGGATCGACCTGATCTTCGGCTACAAGCAGCAGGGCCCCCCCGCCGTGGAGGCGGTCAACGTCTTCCACCACCTGTTCTACGAGGGTCAGGTGGACATCTACAACATCAACGACCCGCTCAAGGAGACGGCCACCATTGGCTTCATCAACAACTTCGGACAAATCCCCAAACAGGTTAGGACCGCCGGGTTGACGCAACCCAGCTGCGCCGGAGAGCAGCATGTCAGGTGACCTCTCACCTCTGTTGGTGTGTGTTTCAGCTGTTTAAGAAGCCCCACCCCCCCAAACGGGTACGCAGCAAAGCCAACGGCGAAGTCGTCAGTGTTCCTCCAAACTCCAACAGCGACAAGATCTTCTTCCATCATCTGGACAATCTCAGACCTTCGCTCGCGCCCGTCAAAGGTAAACCGCCAAAGGCGCCTGAAGCTGTTCCGACTCGGTACGAGGAGAAGGGCGGAGGAACTGTTTTGTAGTTCTTAGAACTATTTGAGGAAGTTCCCCGGTAGTCATGAGCTCGTAGCTCCTTTTCTTTGACCAGCTGCAGGGAAGAACCTGCGCAACCAGTGAAGCGTCTGATCGTATAATTACACCTAAACGCCAACTACGGTGTAAAGTTGCTTTCGTCAACGAAAAATTATGACTAAATATCGTCGTCAACGAACCTTTATCACCTGAGGAAAACGAGACGAGACGCAACAAAAATGCAGGTCATGTGATGATAATTATATTTAAACGATAATTAAATATATAATGCGATATCATAGAAGAATAAAAGCGAGACTAAATTGTGAATTACAAAATAAAAACTGAAAATGTGTCTTCATTTTCGTTGACCAAAACAAGACGAAATGTTCTAACAAAGATCCTTCATATCCATTTTTAAGTAGTTTCCTCTGGTTTAGTTCTGCTGCTGGGTGACGTCACGTCCTCAATCCCAGTCGCGACCCGCGGGGAATCAGATCCAGAAGATGCAGCTGCAGGTTAGAGGCTGATGCCGTTAACGCAGAGCTCTAGGTTCACGTCAGTTAAAAACAAAGTTAAATAGAGAAACGCGGGAATCTTCTCTGGTGCTGGGAGAAGAAGAAGAAGATCCATCTTTGGATACACTTTCTTACATCGACGTGGAAAAGAAAACCTAATGTGTCGTCAAGAAAGGGAAAAATGCAGAAAAATAAATATGTTGTAAACTCAAATTAGAGTCTTCTGTATCTGGAATGAATGTATTCTTGAGTCTATAAGGTAACAATAATATAATAATCAGATAACCTTGTTTGAATTGTAAAATGGGTTTGGCTAAATACAATCTTTGACTAAAACTAGACTAAAATGTCGTCAGTTTTTGTCGACTAAAACTAGACTAAAATGGTCATGGACAATTCTGACTAAAATGCTCAAACTTGACACGACTAAAAGGAGTATGAATGTGACTAAAACTAATAAAAACTAAAATGATAGCTTGACCCAAAAACTAGACTAAAAATAAAATTGAAACAGGCTGCCAACAACAACACTACAATACTACTAGTAGGTCCTAAACGCCACAAGGGACCATAAATCACACCTTGGAGTTATTTCTGTTGCAGGTGTGTAGTTGAGTTTGTCTCTGCAGAGGCCGGTACTGCCGTCCTCCTCACAGAACTGTGTTTGGGTTTCCTCCTCCAGAACTGAAGGAGCCTGTGGGACAGATCGTCTGCACCGACAAGGGCATCCTCGCAGTGGAGCAGAACAAAGTCCTGGTCCCTCCCACCTGGAGCAGGACCTTCGCCTGGGGCTACGCCGACCTCAGCTGTCGCCTGGCCAACTACGACTCCGACAAGGTCGGTACCGACGGTTACTGCAGTTACTTTGTGCTGTAAGAGTCGTGGACGACTGCAGGGTTTTATGTCACCTTGAAAACCACCAGTGAATAAAACCTGAATGGCAACACTGCCCCCTGCTGGTCTATTTATAGACAACACATAACAAATGTTATGAAGTGGCTGTGATGACGATGAGAGAACTATCTGCAGGCGTCGACGTTATCAAGTAGTGAGGTTTTCATCCTCTCAAACCGAATCATTTCAGTCTTATTGTCACTCCGGTTAAGCTTCATCCTTGTTTAAAGGTCACTGCCGTCCGACTTAAAGGGCAAATCTGGACGTCGTCAGTAATGAAAAGACATTTCATATTCACTGAAAATTGACCCTTTTAAAAGGGTCTTTTTTTGGCCTGCACGTGCTGAGCACTTCGTATCTGCAGCCGGCATCTTGGCAACGGCAGGAATTAAATTAAGCTGCAAATTAAATAGTTTGATAATTGAGCTGCTGGAGATGGTTATGAATCCTCCTTGACGGTGGGTCTGAAAACTGAAGTCAGATGTCTCTAATCCAGTTTGTTTTTATGTCCTCCGTAATTGTCCAGCGGTCTAAGAAGAGTTTCAAAGATTATCAGTCCTCTGCAGTGGCGGTTGGTCAGTAGAGGGCGATAGGGTGCCGCCCCCATCAAATCAAGAGAAAAAGAATAAAAGAAAAAGAAAAGAAATAACATGCTGTAAGATTCATATAATTATTAAAAGAAGGTGTTATTTCAGTCTGTGGGTGACTGTCAATAGTAATTAAATGTTGTTTAAATATTTAGTTTTTTATTTTATTTTATTTACTTCTGGAAGTAAGGGGCGCCGGTCAAACAGAATCCAGTGTAAGCTCTCCAACATTTGATAAGCACGTGATCTGAGGATCTCTTTTGATTGGTTTGAATTAGATTCGTAAAGGGACGCAGTCGTGTGCGTCCCAGAAACTCAGGTATCAGCAACGAATCCGCGATCAGTATCGTAACGTACTCGTATGTTGTTATTTTAATGTGATTGGACAATTCATTCCCCGTCTTTTTTAGAAAATCAAACTGAACTACACAAAATAGGTTAAATAACACTTGCTTTTGAAATAAAATGTGTTGATCGAATATCTGAAAGAAAGGAATGTTACCTTTTCAAATCATATAAATTCCAGACAGAACAATGGAAATGTTAATGTTTTTCTTCTCTCTAATGTGTAAAAATAAACTGAACCCAAACCAGGAAGAAAAAAACAAGACAAAATAACAGCGGACTTGTTGAAATGATAAACTTCTACTTTATGTTCAATTTTCTTTTTCCACTGAAGCATAACTGAACTGCCTCACTAAATCAATCAATTGATCAATTGTTGGATGGTTACATTTTCAAAATTAAAGGACCAAAATATTATTTGCTACCTTTCTTTTTCCCCATTGTACCAAGCTTGTACCTAACCGTGACTTCTGTGTGCCGTTACACCCCGTTGTATACCCAGGTAAATTGCACACCCCCAAAGATTTTTAGCACCAGCCGCCACTGGTTCTCTGATTATTATTCCTCCCATTCGACTGCTGCTCGTCAATCTTCTCTGGATTTGTCAAAAGCCCCCGGCCCGGCTGGTGATTGGGATACAAGCTTCATTTGTGCACATGTGGACGTATTTGCCACCGCTGCAACCCCCCCGACCCGCCGACCCGGCTTTGACGTGGATCTCCCGTCCTGTTTCAGGCGCTGGTGGTGTACGAGTGTCTGTCGGAGTGGGGTCAGATCCTCTGTGCCATATGTCCCAACCCGAAGCTCATCATCACCGGTGGAACCAGCACCTCCATCTGCGTGTGGGAGACGGGAACCTCCAAGGAGAGGGTCAAGTCGCTGGCGCTCAAACAGGTAAACACCCACGTTGTTCATCTTTAAAGGTAGGGTAAGTCATTCTGTGGGAGAGGTATTTACTCGGGAATCACTGGACAAAAAACAAAAAGGAAAAGTTAGTTGATCGTATTTTGCTGATGTTGGGACCAGCCAGCGTCCTGGAGGGATTGTGGGAGTCTCGTTGGCTACATCGAGCCGTGATCTTAGTTTAGGTTTGTGGCTCATGTGGCAGCGAGTCAGCACCTCCAAATACGAGACCATGGTTCTGGATCAGAAAAGGGTCCTCTCCGGATCAAGACCGGCCTGGAAACACCTCAGTATTGATCTGGATCAGCTGGAGGAGGTGAAGAGTAGGAGGAGGTCTGGACCTTTTAGCCTCAGCGGCTGCCCCCCCACAGCCCCATGTTCAGATGAGCCGGATTAATAAATGCATGAAGTACCTGAATATTTATGAAGACGGTAATTTTACTTCTCCACTAATAATGCACATTGAGGCAGATCTTGTGGGGTGTGGGGGCCCCCTGGTGGCTACAGGGGCCCTGTGCAGCAGCATCCCCCATGTAGGAAGAAGCAGCCCTGCTGGTTAAGAAGCACCCAGATAGCAAAAGATCGTTAATTAAATGTTGAATTATGGTCAAAAAGATCAACCATCAATCAATCATCCTTTTAAAATGCCAACGTGTAATCAATGTTGAATCAACATATTCTGTTTGTCGGGGACATGGCTTCAACATGGATTCAATGTTTCTGCCGGACCATATTTCAACGTTGATTCACGCGTATTTTGCTCTCAGGGCATCGACTCGTGAAGCTCGGTATAATCTCACTGGCTGCAGGTTCTCTGTCTCCAAACAAAGCTGGTGAAGCGTATTTGCGTTTGTCTCCCGTGTCCCAGGCGCTGCTGGGCCACACGGACGCCGTCACATGCCTGACGGCGTCGTCAGCCTACCACATAGTCGTGAGCGGCTCCCGGGATCGGACCTGCATCATCTGGGACCTCAACAAGCTTTCCTTCGTCACGCAGCTCAGGGGCCACCGGGCTCCCATCTCCGCTCTGTGCATCAACGAACTGACGGTGAGCCGGAGCGCAGACACGTCTGTCGCCGTGGAAACAAACAGCATCTCCTCCAGAGGGAGGATGTGCCTTCGTCATGGTAACGGGGGCTGTGTGTGCCTGCAGGGGGACATCGTGTCGTGCGCGGGGACATACATCCACGTGTGGAGCATCAATGGCAGCCCCATCGCCAGCGCCAACACCTTCACCGGCCGCAGCCAGCAGATCCTCTGCTGCTGCGTGTCGGAGATGAACGAGTGGGACACGCAGAACGTCATCGTCACCGGCCACTCGGACGGCGTTGTCAGGGTAACCACACCCACTTTGACCCACACAGATCCTCTTTTTTTTTTTTTTAACTATTTATTCCTCGAATGCTGCTTGTGAGTCGTTTCGCTGATGAAGAAAGTATTTCCCTGGTTGCGTAGTTTTGGAGGATGGAGTTCCTCCAGGTCCCAGAAACCCCTGCTCCGGAGCCGCTCGAGCCCGACGTGTCCGACTGCTGTGGCGACGAGAAGATCGGTGAGTCTCCGCTTGTGTCGATGAGTCGTGGTGCGGTGAAGCGGTGGCGACGGAGGGTGAATGAGGGGTTGCTTGTCTTGTCAGAGGGCGGCGAGAGTCACAACGGCGATGACGACAGCAGCGAGTCCGAAGGAGACGACCCCAGCCTGAGTCAGGAACCCCGACGGCCGCGCAACCCCTCGACCGGCGGGGGCAGCCAGCCGGGCAGCGCCGTCCACAGACCCAGAGGTAGCAGCTACTCAGCAGTCTTTTATTCACACACAAGATATTGTTATAAAGGACATTTCACAACAACTTTTGACTTAACAATCTCAACCCCCCCCATCCCAGCCAATATCCATTCTATCTTTACATCTCTCTTGTTATAAGATCCAAAATTAGTACAAAATAACATATGACAGTATTGTAAGTGCAGTCCAATGGTACCTCTAGCAAATTAAAGATATACGTAAACAAAACTTACACATAAACTTTTGCTATCGCCCTTCCCCTTCCGAGGTTCACCACTACGCTGATATTTAGGTATCCTGCCCTGCATTTTCCTCCCGTAGAAGCTCCCCTATATCTCCTTTTTTGTGAATTGATTAAACGGTTTCCAGGTTTCCTCGTACATCCCGAGTTTGTTTTTTAATGTATGTCTTACTCTCTCCATTGACATACATTGTGCCATAACTTTGATCCAAGCACCGATTGTAGGTGCAACCGTTTTCTTCAAGTTAAGAGCAATAATCCTTTTTGCCTGCAATACAGAAAAATCAATACATTTACATTCTTGGGGTTTCAAATGGAGATCTGCTGGGTACAGATGCAGACTCTCAGCAGATTTATGGTTGATTTGAAAGTGTGTTTGATTCTTCTCACTCGTAAATCCCTGAAAGGTCCTCCAGCCCGAGCGGGAGCGTCCTGGTCGATGGACAGCGGCTCTGACGATTCCCACCGCTGGTCCGACACCCTCAGCATCGACGAGAAGGATGGTTTCGTGTTCGTCAACTACTCCGAGGGCCAGACCAGGGCCGGCCACCTCCACCCGGTCCACGCAGGCCCGGGCTCTGCGTCCCAGCACCTGCATCCTTCCGTCATGGAGGCCCGCACCTACAACCAGCTGAGGGCCGGTGGGTGAATCAGTTTCCGTGGCGACGATGTGACGGAGGTGTACTGGTAGATTTGTCCCGGGTCTGACGTCGGCGCCGGTGCGTTTTGTGTTCGCAGGCCACAGATGGGAGCGCCAGCTGGTCTTCCGGAGCAAGCTCACCATGCACACGGCGTTTGACCGCAAGGACAACGCTCACCCCGCTGAGATCACGTCCCTCGCCATCTCCAAGTACGACCTAACGGGAGCAAACTAACTCCTCCTTTGTGTTTGTCCTTCTTGTTGCTCAGAATGAATCAAATACTTTCAAATTATAATACTTTATTAACCCTTTATGACCTATCAAGTCCGCCTAAGCATATTTTTACATCTCTGCATGCTATACTGCCATTTTATGGAGTATTTTTATTTGCTATGCATCAAAACAACCCATGTAACCCAATCTTTAATAATCTGGATGTTACAAGTCCATACTTACTAAATACATTGCTCAAAAAAGTGCCAATAACTAGAAAAATATGTGTAAAATTTAAAAAATGATTTGGTAAATACAGAAATCCCACAGCTAGATCCCTCAAAACTGTCAATGGTAAAAAGTAACACAGAAGCCTTTCAGACCACAGGAAAGTTCATCTATTATCTATTAGTTTTTGAGATATATCATTTTATATATCGCGTTTTGATATCACGTTTTCATGTGGCGCTGAACTTAGCTTTGCTCACGGTAAACCGGTGGATCCACTATGTGTGTGTGTGTGTGTGTGTGTGTGTGTGTGTGTGTGTGTGTGTGTGTGTGTGGGCTTGTATAGTGAGTGTGTAGTGTGTGTATGGTGTCTGTGGGTCGTCGCTGAGTAATCTTTTGTGAAAATCTCGAACAAGAGCCCATATTCAAACCAACTAGTTTCCCGGGGGAGTGACGTCGCCTCCCTTTTCACGGGAAGTGAAAGCCACAAAGAAATGCAGTGATATCATATTGTCAAATAGCGTGTAAAGAGGTCACCTGATGACACGCTGACAACGTGATGATGTATGTGTCAACGTATGTCAACGTAAGACCTGCTGTGAACACGTACCGGATCTATAAATAACCCGCAATGTCAATTATGAAGATTTCCATAAGATAAGATAAGATAAGATAAACATTTAGTTGTCCCACAGAGGGGAAATTTGCAGTTTACAGCAGCAAAGGGGATAGTGCAAAAACAAGAGGCATCAATAGAAAAAGTAATAACCCAGTAATAATAATAACACACTATAAACAGTAAACTGGTATACAATAATAATAATAAGAAGAAAGATAAATAATAAGAAATACTAGTATATAAAAAGATAAACTGATGGATATTTACAGATGGATATTTACATAATTGCACGTTGCAGTGAGTGAAAGATATTGCACATTATTTCCGGTATGTATATTTATTGTCAGGTTTGTATGTGGTCTACTGTGAGCAGTGCTGGTTGTGTAGTCTCACAGCTGCAGGGAGGAAGGACCTTCTGTAGCGCTCCTTTACACATTTGGGGTGAAGGAGCCTGTCGCTGAAGGAGCTCTCCAGCGCTCTGAAGGTGTCCTTCATGGGGTGGGAGTCCTTCTCCATCATGGATGACAGCTTAGCCATCATCCTCCTCTCATGTGAACCGGTCTTAAAGGGGTTAAAGATGATTAAGATCTGTTAAATCTGTGAACCACACTGCTTTATAAGAAGTTAAACGTGAGCAGCTACTGAAGCAGGCCGCCGTTAGGAACCGCTCCATTCTTCGTCCTCCTGAATAACCTTGAAGTGACCTTCCACCTCTCCGCGGTGTCTCGCCTCTGCAGGGACCACAGCAAGATCCTGGTGGGCGACGGGCGCGGCAGAGTGTTCAGCTGGTCGGTGAGCGACCAGCCGGGCCGCTCGGCGGCCGACCACTGGGTGAAGGACGAGCTGGTGGACAGCTGCTCCGGCTGCACGGTCCGCTTCTCGCTCACGGAGCGACGCCACCACTGCAGGAACTGCGGGCAGCTCTTCTGTCAGAAGTAAGATCCTCTCTGGGGTAGTTTTATTTTATTTATTTTTATTTACACTAGAGTAAGTCAACGTTTTTGCACAGATTTCAATCAGGTGTATGAGTGCGTTTACTGTATGTATTCATGCACTGTGTGGTGTGTATGGGTATGATGGTTTTCTGCAATGATGTTTATTTAAGGAGAGGAATGCAGCCAAAAAGAAATAAATAAATAAAGCTAAATAAATAAATAGGGTTTAAAAGAGGGAGTCATTAACGCAGGAAGAAATGAGAGGGATTGGGGGGGGATTGTACACCAGGCGGATGGAGTCGGATCAGTCGATATGACGAGGTGGTTGGTGGTCCAGGAGCACGTCAGCGGTGCCAAGGAGGGGTAACAGAGAGGTTCCGGGTGGAGGATCAGCCCTGTTGCCATGGCGATGGATAGATTGATGGATACAGTCAGACTTGAGTTCCCTGCCTATCCGAACGTCTCGCTGGAGGGCGCGTGTCCAGAACCGGCTGTGTTGCATGCGTTTGATGTTTCACTGAAAAACCCACATAAACGGTCCCAACTGCCTCCGACGGGTTTTTCCCAGCTGCCCTTGCTCGCTAACGGCCCGTCTAACCTTGTTTTGCAGGTGCAGTCGCTTCCAGTCGGAGATCAAGCGACTGAAGATCTCGTCCCCGGTGCGGGTTTGTCAGAACTGTTACTACAACCTTCAGCACGAGCGCAGCATCGACGACGGCTGCAGGAACTGAGCGCTCCGCCTCCACGCCGGCGCCGACGAGGAGCATTTAATTCCATTCCCGCGGCGCCGCACACACGTGCGAGTCGGACCTCGCCGTCTCATCCTCTCAAACGCCCAGAGGTGCTGCTCAAACGACGGAGACGAGACAGAAATAGGAAGGAAATAAAAAAAACAACCCGACTCAGTCACCACGCCGACCACCTGCACTCGTCACCTGGAGGGGAAACCCCGCCCAGCACGCCTCGACCAATCACGCGCCAGTTTTTTGCTCACCAGGACGATTAAACATCAGAAAAAAACAAACTTGTAAATAGTGTAAATATCTGCCATGGCCTTTTTAACTCAAACACAACAAAGATTAAGGTCATTGAGAAAAAGAAAACAACTTGCCTGTAACTTAACGTCGTGACTAACCACTCCCGGCTTTAAAGCGATAAAATAACCACGTATTCTGTGTCACGAGTCACGGCGAGTCCAGAGGACGTGAGACGGCGGGACGGAGGGACATGAATGTCAACAGTTTATGTCTGTGGGTCAAGTTATGCAAAATCACCTTTTTCTTTCTTTCTATTAATCGTTTCAGGATCAATTTGCTGTTTACAGACATGTGAGATGTTTAGTGTGTCGGCCCGAAACCCTTCATCAGATGCTCTCTGTCCTGTGTTTGCCAAAAGGTTTGAAAGGTTCATATATGAGCCGTTGATCTGCTCTGCCCTCTCCGTGAACTCCCATCTGGAGACCTTTGTTGCTGCTCTCTGAAGACTGGACGTTATCATTTCAGTTTTATATCACTCCTTTATTTTGCTGAAAATAGTAGGAATTAGGTTAAAAACGTGTGTTTTAGCTTCCGCGCTGCCGTCACGGCGGTTTCCTCAGCGCATGCCAGAAAAAAGGGACGTCTTTGTTTATGTCGTTTGTCGTCGCCGCTCGAACCCATGGCGGCAAACGTCGTGCACTTTATTTCTCGTAGCCCGCGGCGACCCCCGGGGATGTAAATAATCACTCGGACCATGAAATCACCACATCGGACACATCTGTCTGTCTTCGTTTATAAAGGCGTTTTAAATCCACTTCATTGTTTCATATTTATCAAGTTAACGTTTTTAAATTGACGCCGTTTTCTCGCCAGTGATATTTCGCTCCAACATAATCTGGTGATTTCCTCCTTCGGGAGGGACTTTTATCCTTCCGGCGCCTCGTTTCTTTGCTTCTCTGATGTTTTACTAAAAGCTGTCTGAATGTAAAATGAATTAAAATTAAACGTCTCCCCCGCGTCATCCTGACGCCGGGAAACCAGCTGAGTTTTAAACCATTAACTTCTGCGAGCGATAACAGGCTTTGGCCCTCGAGGGAGGAGTTGTTAAACTAATGAATGTGGCATCTTTTTAAACGTCCCGTCGTTCACGTTACACAAATGTGTTGATTGTGGTGTAGAAATATGACGACATAGAAGCGAAAGAGTCGGCCACGGGTTCAGCCGGAGCCTCATTAGATGGAAACGCACCCATCTGTCTTTAAAGCCGCTCGTGTCGTGAAGCTTTGGACCCGCTGCGATGACGGGAACCACCGATTTTGTCCCACTGGAGGTGCACGTGAAGGCGCTCGCCCCCGTGTGGTCAGAAGTGGTATTACTACATAGAGTGGCTTTGAGACTGCACGTTTTCTTTAATTTTTCTCCCTCGCTCTCTCGTGTCGCCTTGTGTTTCTATTTTTTGGGCAACAACCGTACACTCAAGTGCTGCTTTCTGCCTTCCCATTCCTATTGGTTCCCACAACAGAAGAAGGAGAAGACCCTCCCCAGAGGACTCTAATGTCCCCCCCATCCATCATTGATGATGACTCCTGCAAGTGTCCCTCTTATATCATTCGGCATTTCTGTACTGTAATCGAGCGTGCAATCATGCCGTCTAGCTGAACGGGCCGAACCCGGCTTCTATCAATCAAGAGTTTTCTTTGCATCTTGTACGAAAGAAAAAAAGAAAAAAAAAGTCCAGAAGAATCAAGAGTTTTTATTGAACGCGGGTTTACGTTGTCACTTCAGCAGAGAGCTGCATTTCACTGCAGATAAATGAACTGTACAAAGTATTTATGCAACTATAACTGGTTTTAGTTTTTTTTTTGTTTTTTGTTTTTTTTTTAAAGATTATTGCGATTCCAGCAAGTTTCGTTACTTGTTGCATGTTTATTAACACAGCTGACTTTCTGTGTCAGTGCACATGTACATGTCCGCAGCGCTAGACTTTTGTTTGGTTCCCCGAGGAGGCCCCGCTCGACGAGTCGATCCCCGCGACCGACTGGTCTGTGTACAGAGCCGCAAAGATCACGACCCGAGCTCCGGGTGGACTTTTGTACTCTTTATGGAAAATATTAAGGACGGAGAAAGGAGGAAAAAAAACGAAGAAGAAGAGATGAAATCCTGGCTTATTTTGGTGGTCTTGTATTAGACTGCGTTACTACAGTATCTGGTGTGCAATCTGTGATAGCTGAATGTTCCTTGTATATTTGTGTTCACTACATCCTGCAAGAGAAAAAAAAAACCTGTAGGGTACCCCCCCCCCATTACAAAAAAAAAAGTTACAATAATGCAATAGATCTGGTACTTATTATTTTTAATTTCATTTCAATAAATAATTGCTGTTTACCACCAACGGCTCTTGGTTGTGACTTGACGTTTTGGGGGTGTGACTAGTGTCGTACGTGTATTATAATACGAACTGTCTTACTTTGCTGCTTCTACTACAATAAAGGCTGAATTATGCTTCTGCGTCAAAATGGCGCCGTGCCTACGGCGTGTGGTTTGGATCGACGCAGAGGACACGCCGTCACCTGCGGCGTCACTGACGTGCACCTCCCGAAAATTGTAACTACGCGTCGAGGAGACGCAGACCACACGCAGACCGAGAGCGCTCTGATTGGTTCGTTTGAAAGCGAAGCATTTCCGGTTTCCGGTTTGAAGCAGTAGTGAACTTCCAGGGCTCTTTTCTTCGTTTATATGTGATTTTTTTTGTTTCGTTTTTTTGCACAATAGTTGTCCTTATTTCTTTGATTTACTGTGACCGGAAAAAGTCGGATAAACCATTCAGAAAAAGATCGCTAACTAGCGGTCGCGGGGGGTACTGCACCGCGACCAAATGGAGTGACGGAGAAGTCCGAAGGGTTCAGCACGGCGTCACGGCTGCGGCGTGTGCTCTGCGTTGGTGTGACGCAGAAGCATATTTCAGCCTTAACACACGAGCTGCTGCCGTACACACGCCGAAGGTAGAAGCAGAGTGAAGGTCATGAACAGTGACGGCTGCAGGAGGGGCTGGGGGGCCCGGTCCAGCCCCTGTAAAGGGCAAGCGTGGCCCTGGTAAGGGATAAACTGGATGCCGTGTTAAAAAAATAAAGGTTTGATTTGGTATAAAAGGTTCGGGGGGGTGTTATGACACCAGTGTTGCTGGACCAAAACTGACAAAAATGAGTCATAGTTTGAAGCTTAAAAAATGTTTCACTAAGGGAGGACGTCCTCACGGGCTGGTCAGCCCAGTATGACCAGTACGGCCTGAATGGAGAGCCAGTAAAGTTAAACTCGTACATACAGCCTCAGACCAGAAGTCATGTGACCTGCATTTCAAATTAAAACCTCCACGGTTGCAAGTGCAGCTCACGTTTGAAAATACTGATTTAAATGTTTATTTGATGAAAGATGTTTCTGTGATGAATCTGCTGCTCTTGCAGTCGATTGAGCGTGTGAGACGTCGGTTTCACGTCCAGGATTAATCTGGATGAAAGTGACATATCAGGCCCCATTTAAGAAATTCTCCTAAATATGCAAGTAGATTTGCACATAAATCCCCTCCTTATTAAAGACTTACGCGGCATTAAACTCGTATCTGGTTGTAAGAATGTGTTTACGAAGGCCGTTTGACTGCAAGCAACATAACGGCATCTTTCTTCCACAGAAAAGCCTGAAGGTCAAGTCCACACTTGTGTGTTTATGGCATTAAACATGTGACATAAGTCGTATTTCAGCTACAGCAGGCGTTTCTCCTGACCACTCGACTGACCACTAGGTTCCGGCTCCAAAAGGGAGTCAATCTTCATTGAACTCCATGTTAAAATGTCCAACTTTGTGGCAGAAATAAACATATTTAGGTTTTTTTTGGTCTCCATTTATAGGTTTTACATCTATGACAAATTATGTAAAGCATATATGTTCTTATTCAGATTCAGATGACTTTATTAATCCCTTTGGTAGGTTCCCTCAGGGACATCTCCATCTCACTCACTCAGCACTGTCATATACAAGAACCAAGAAAGGAGAAATAAAACACCCCAAAAACCAACACCCATATAAAAGATAAAAAGATTGTATGTAAAGAATTATATGAAGGGAAAGAAAAGAAAAAAGAAAATTAAATAAAAATATATGTGAATATACGCGTGTGTGTGTGTACCGGAAACATGTATAATATAACATATAGTTATATATAGAATATGTATGTATGTATGTATGTATGGTAGTAATAATATATATATGATATATATACGATATATAACAAATATATAAGTAATACAAAAGCCAAAAAGACAGATTGTATGATAAAGTAATAATTGCAATATATAATTTTCTCAGAATGCTATAGTTATATAATAGTAGTATAATATAATATGATACATGTTTTCTGTACACCACCACAATATCTGTTATGAAAATATTGCAGTTATTGCACAGTCCAGCTTGTTGGTGGTCAGACTGACTGAGCCCCCACAGTAATGTTTATATAATTGTTTATATATCTTTTTATATATATATATATATATATATATATATATATATATATATATATATATATATATAGATGTTGTATTTATATATATATATATATGTATGTATATGGAGTTTGTAATGAACATAATTTCCCCCTGAGATTATTAAAGTATTTTGATTGATAAATTATTTTTATAATTAGGGGGCGTCCTTTGACAAGTGGTGCCGCCGATGGGTGTCGTCGCTTTCTGAGCTGTGAATAATAATGTGTATTTTAAATATGTTTTCTTGTGCTGTTCATTTTACTACCGGACCGTTGCAACTGGGAAAAACCCAGAGGTTTCCCTTTATAATGGTTTTTTACTATTTTGTGAACAAAGCCTTTGTTTTTCCACAATATGTTTATTGTCCTTTTTAAGATTTTTTCAAACATACAACATTTTACTTGCATAATAACATAATAACATTTTAACTTGCATAATTCTCAATACAAACATAAATAATTATATTGGATTAACCAATTGGGAGGAAAAATAAAATAAATAAATGAAATATAAAATTTAAAAATAAAATAAATATAAATTATATTCTCCACAATAGTTGTTTTCAAGTAAATCTTGCACTTTCATCAGTCATAATGTTCATATATGGTTCCCAGAGTTTGACAAAGTCTTTCCGTTTGCCCTTAGCAATGTACATTAGTCTTTCCAGTCCAATACCAGTCCCAAGAAAGCTCCCTTATGCACATTCTCACCGTAGGAGTATCCATACTTTTCCAACAATAAAGCTCTCCTGGCCTGAAAAAGTCCAAAGTCCAGAACTGTATATTGCTTTGATGTTTGTAGGAAGTTCCTTGGGTATATTCCAAGCACACACAGTTCAGATTCAGATTCAAATTTAGACGACTTTATTAATCCCTTTCGGAGGTTCCCTTCAGGGAAACTGACATCTCCATCTCACACACTCAGCACTGTCAAATACAAATAAAACACCCAAAAAATCAAACACCCAAATAAAAGATAAAAAGTCGAAAAGATAAAAAGAAAAATTAAAAGAAAAAAAGAAAAGATAAAAAGAAAAATAAAGATAAAAGAGAAAAAGAAAAAGAAAAAAAAGAAAAAGTGCAGTGCCAAAGATAAGGGTTAGGTAAGAAAAATAGATAAATAATAGTAAAAAACAAGGACAGTGCTACGTTTGGCCTTTAGGGGGACTTTACCATTAAACATCTCTGAAAAACAATTTATATTGCAGAAGTTTTGGATCTTCTTCACACATTCCCATGAGCAGTGAAATGGTGTTCGTGTTCCTTCCTCATCCAAACATTTGCGAGCAGAGCCTTTAAGGCTGATTTATGGTTCAGCGTTACACCAACGCAGAGCCCACGGCGTACGGTACACCGTAACCCTACGGCGTAGGCCCTGCGTCGATTTAACGCGGAACCATAAATCAGGCTTTTAGGCAAGGCAAATTTATTTATATAGCACAATTCAACACAAGGTAATTCAAAGTGCTTTACATTGACATTAAAAGCGGCGATTGAAAAAATTAAGAATAAGATGATAAGAAAAGAAGTAAAATAATAAAAAGCACAAGCTGTTAAAAATAAGGGCAGTAGAGTCCAGCAGGCAAGTTTAATTTAGGAGTACGCTTCAGTAAACAGTAATGTTTTTAGGCCTGATTTAAAGGAGCTGACAGTTGGAGCAGACCTCAGGTCTACAGGAAGTTTGTTCCACCGGTGAGGAGCAGAATAACTGAACGCTGCCTCACCTTGCTTGGTTCTGGTTTTTGGGAAACACAACAAACCAGATCCAGATGAACTTAAGGGGTCTGGGAGACTCATAGGAACTAACAGATCCAGCATGTATTTTGGTCCAAGACCATTCAGTGCTTTGTAGACCAGCAGTAATGCCGCGTTCCATTTACCTCGGAAATCGGAACTGGGAATGGCAGCCATCTTTGAATGGTAACTCGGGCGTGGTGAAGCTTCTCCCACTTTCCCAGTAGGAAATCCCACTTCGAGGGGCGTTCCAGTTGAAAATTCCGACTGGGAACTGGGAAATTCCGACTTCCGAGGACAAATGGAACGCGGCATAAGATTTTATCCTTTGACACACTGGAAGCCAGTGTAGTGATTTCATGACCGGTGTAATGTGGTCCAGTTTCCTGTTGTTTGTAAGGACTCTGCGTTCTGGATCAGCTGCAGCTGCCTGATAGATTTCTTGTTAAGGCCTGTAAAGATGCCATTGCAATAATCCAACCTACTGAAAATGAATGCATGAATACGTTTTACTGTGAAGGCTGCCGGAAGCTGCGTGCGCCGCTTCCGGCAGCCTTGCAGCAGGACTGCGGTGATAAACAAACACACGCAGAGCTGCGGGACTTCAGCAGCAGACGACCTTCTTCGGTGACAAAAACGCTTCCATTATTTAGGATTGACCCTGTAAAGGGAAAGGTCCAGGGTTGTGTGCCCCTCCTCTCCTTCCCTCCCCCTGCTCGCCCCGCGGAGTCGGCTTATGTGACTCTCGTCCCGACGCGGAACCGACGGAGCCATGACGGAGCTGAGGAGAAGAGGCGGCGGCGGGGCAGAGCCCGACAGCCCCGACAGCATCCCCGACAACAGCCCCGACAACACCAGCGACAAGGTAGGGATCCCCCGCCGGACCTCGCCCCGAAAACTAGTCCGGCGGCCGTATAGTCAGCTGTTCTTAAAGCCTGAATTATGGTTCCGCTTAAAGCGACGCAGAGCACTCGCCGTAGGGTTACGGCGTCGCCTACGGCGTAGGGTACGCGGCGACACGCACCGTACGCCGTAGGCTCTGCGTCGGTGTAACGCGGAACCATAAATCAGCCTTAATCCGCCGCGAGCGCGTCTCCGACACGCTCGGCGGGAGCGCGCACACATAAGAACCGACGAAGGAGCTGGAGGGTTTTATTATTTATATATTTATTACTTAATTTAACAAGAACAATGACTAACTCGGATATAAACATACGTACATCAGATTGAGAGAACTGTCACACTTCCTATTAAATTGTTCTCTATTTTTATTTTTTATTACTTTATTTATCAAGAACAATGATAAGATAAGATAAGAAATCCTTTAATAGTCCCACAGAGGGGAAATTTCCAGATTACAGCAGCAAAGGGGATAGTGCAAAAAACAAGAGGCATCAATATCGCACAATAATAATATAAACAGTATATAATAATAAGAAGAAGAAGGAGAATAAAAATAAGTAATAAGAAATACTAGTATATAAAAAAAATAACAGATGGATATTTACAGATGTTATATGCATAATTGCACATTGCAGAGAATGATATTGCACATTATTTTCCGGTATGTATATTTATTGTCAGGTTGTTATGTTTGTGGTCTACTGTGAGCAGTGCAAACTCAGATATAAACATACGTACATCAGATTGAGAAAACTGTCACACTTCCTATTAAATTGTACTCTATTTTTATTACTTTATTTAACAAGAAAAATTACAAACTCAGATGTAAACATAAGTATATCAGATTGAGAGAACAGTCACACTTCTTATTAAATTGTACTCTCTATTTTTATTTTTATTTTTTATTACTTTAATTAACAAGAACTATGACAAACTCAGATGTAAACATGAGATTGAGAGAAGAATCACACCTATTAAATTTTACTCTTTATTTGTATTTATTATTATTATTTGTATTACTTTATTTAACAAGAACAATGATAAACTCAGATGTAAACATACGTATATCGGATTGAGAGAACTGTCACAACTCCTATTAAATTGTACTTTTTATTTATTTATTTTTATTACTTAATTTAACAAGAACAATGACGAACTCAGATGTAAACATAAGTACATGAGATTGAGAGAACAATCACACCTCCAATTGTACTCTCTATTTGTATTTTTTTTTATTACTTTATTTACCAAGAACAATGATAAACTCAGATGATTGATTCATTTGAGGGATACATGTTGTTGATGGTCTTCAAATGTATTTCTTTACATTTGGGAGCAACTGGGAATTTTAGATATTTTGTACGAATAGCTGATATTTTAGATTTATCAAAAGAAGGAGCTGGATGTGTCCGTGAGAGGTTCACGTCCTCGTCCGGGCTCGGGATGTTACAGCTGTCATTGTGTATGGAGGCTTACAAATGACAAAAATAAATAAATGCAAATAAACATGGAAATCTCAAGACATAAATATAAACACGTAAGTAATCTGGAAGTACAGATTTTTTTTTGTTGTTTTTGTTTGTTATTTTTTAACATTCTTTGTTAAATTTACGTATACATTTTTTTTTTTAATTTTTTTAATCTAGGTGGCTAAAATATCAAAACGGTCTTGTTGTAAATTCCTATATTAGAAAAGATAGAAAAGATTCCAGAACAAGTATGTTGAACCTCTTGGCTCAACTTTTTGTAACCGGTAAGGTGAATTAATATAAAGCAATAATTTTATCTGTGATATCGGGGTCCAGCCTTTTTGATTTGATGGCTCGCCATTATGACTTCCTCAGCAGTCGTCGTCATGCTACCGTTGTCCAGCATGAACAGAAACACAGGAAGTCCAGTCTTGAATCAAGGTTCCTTGATTCAAGAATTTGAGCGTAACAATGACCCGGATGACACAAGAGCGTTACGGCAGCATCCAAGAGCCATTATTCAACACAAGTTCTGGTGGAAAGAATGAAACTGTAGACTCATTACTTTAACAAAAGCTAACTGGAGTCCAGTGGACGAAATAACCTTTAAGGTGTAGTCCAGAGTTTCTTTGACCTGTTCAGGCATCCGTCAGTTGATTCTTCCTAAAAGTGGACGCACAGCAAAGATGAGGAACGAGGAACAACTGAAGACCTGAAGACATTCCTGGAACTGGAACAGGAAATAGAAATGCTGTAAAAGGATCTCAAGAGAGTCTGTTATTGTGAGTTTTAGGGAGATTTAGATCATTTCTCTGGCTGCAGTTTACCATAAATTAGGTTGGTTCACAAGCAGGAAGCCTCTGGGTTTGGAGCTTGGTTCGGTTCTCTCCGGATCTGATTGCTCTTAAAACAGAGTCTGCTCTGAGAAACTGACCACATGTCGGTATATACGTGTTCATTCCTGGTTACTGCTGCTAAGCAGCATGTGTTTGCAGTCTGTCCACCTTTTTCTTTCACTGGACGTCTCATTAATGCGCCAACATGTTTGTCGTCCCGCCCTCGACGTGCATTCTTGGCGCGTTGTTGCATTCAGCTGTCCCACAGACGTGTGAGAAGCGTCTGTAAATCACCAGATACGAACCCAGTAAAGCCCGGATGAGTGACTCTCGTCTGCACTTGAAGAATGGCGTCTGTGTGCTGCAGTCTTCTTGGCATTTAATCGTTTACATAAGATTCAGCTCTGGACCCCGTAAAAATACTGCTCAGGCCGGCGCTGGTCATTGTGGTGTTCACTTTACGTGACTGATCAGGAACTTGGGGTTAAATACACACCGCACCTGTCTTGAAACACCGTTTTATCAAAAAATAGCTTCCATGAAGCGTTTCTCATCTAGAGCAATTTTATGAAATATTCATTCCACATGCACACAACAGTCGAGGTGCAACGATTAGTTGACAAAAAAAAAATCGATGATAAAAATAGTCGCTAGCGAATTTAATTGTCGACTTTTGTCGGCAAAAAGAAATTCAACAGAGTGAGACGTCTTTCTCCCTTCCTATCTCAATCCCCGAACAAAAAAAGAGTTTCCGTGAGACTTTTGTGATAAACTGGATTATCAAACCACTTGGAAAAACCACCTACTTTCAAAGGTTTTTGTGATATTTGGGAGTTTTGGATGTTTTTTTTGAATTAGAGCAGGATTTCTTTCTCAATATTTGGGTTTTGCACAAACCTTGGGGTTCTGGAAACACGACCGCAGTCTTGTCGTCTGTTACTGCTGTTGTTTTGTTACTGTCTCATTTATGGTTGTCTAGTACCACTGTTTTTACTTTTAGTGTCTCTGTCCTTACTTAACTTGTTGTATGTCACTGTACGTCAAACTAACTGTCATTCTGTGGTGTGTCACTGCATTATGTCCTTATTCCTTTTCTTTTGTGCCACTGTTGTTGTATGTGCTTTTATTGTCTATATCTTAATGTTACTCCCCCTCTCCCTTCCCCTTAGGAGGTCTTTCACCTCCTACCAGGCCATTGCCTTAAATAAGAATGTATTCTTAACAATTCTTGCCTGGTAAAATAAAGGTTTACTACTACTACTACTTGTCAGTGGCCCTTTCATGATGAGGTAGATCTGTATATAACATTTATTTGGTTTATTTCGAAGTATTTTACAGAGTAATTCCTACATATAGTGGCTTTAATCCAGTGTGGAATGCTTCAGACTGTGGTAAAGGATCGGTTAGTGAATTATGTCTGTTTGCTTCACGTCTGTTTGCTGTTAGGTTCGACTTCCTTCTAATTAATTGCCCCATAGATTCTTGCGGCAACGCCAACGTTTGTTTCTGCAGTGATTCACAGAATTCACAGGAACATGTTGTGGAAAATTGCAAGTGAATGTGCATCGCTCCCCACCCGTGTGTTGTCGTCATTTCTGGCTCTGCAGGCTGTCAGAGTCAGAAATAAACCCTGGAGTCATATTGTGTCAGAATTAAAAAGCCAGTTTCTTGTCTTTGTCAGCTATTTCGAGGTGCTGCTAATAGCCTGCTGGAGCAGGGATGAGTCAGCCCTGTGCAACTGTCGTTATTTGGGAGGTTGATGGATCGTGTTTTTGCAGCGTTACGGGCCGAGCTGAAACACCCAAACGCAGCTGAGATTGTTATCAAAAATGAGGAGAAGCATCTTCTTCTGCTGCAGCTCAGCTGGCTCGTGCATCCCACCCAGGTCTCTCTGACGGTGGTAGCTTTACTTTTTTTTTTTAGCCATATTTGCATAACTGCGAGCGTGTCCTGAATTCAGTGCTTCAAGTCTGTGCTCTGCACGTTTGTGCTGACCTTTCATGGCCCCTCGTGCTGTTGCCCGGACAGCTAGCGGCCGCTCCAGACTGGACGTGACAGCTGACCTTGGAGGGCTGTCTGTTGCCCAGCTGGCCCGGCGGCCCAGCTAGCCCGGCCCGGCCCGGCCCAGAAAGCCTCCAGCAACAGCAGCAACGGTGGCTCCGCATTCAGAAAGCCTTGTTTATTCACCGCTTAGATCTGGGATGTGAAGATGGAAACTACCCGACTCCGAGCTGTGAGGTTCTCTGGCTGGCAAAGTTGAAATGAGAAAAGGTTAAAGTTATGAACTGCAGAGCAGGTCTGAGCTTGAATGGCAGCCCCCCCTTTCATTGATCAAACGGTATTGATTTCTGTAACGAGTGTTTTGCTCCCTCGTGGTCTGCAGAAAGACTGCAGTTGGTGAGAAAGAGAGGCAGGGATGTTGAAAGCTGAGACGGTGCTAGCAGCAATTGATTCCTCAGTTTGATGTCCCCTCCATAAGACACCTTGGTGCCCCCCCCTGCTTATACCGCCTGCTGGTCTGGACCTCAGCGTTGTCCCGATGGGCTAAATTATTTTTTCCTGCTACGTGTCGGCACCAAAGACTGCATAAAGAAAACCGGACGGCTCCTTCTGAAGCCTGATTGCGAGTCAACGTCCATCTCTGCAGGAGCTGGCGACGTCCAACGCCCAGGTGCTCCAGAAATGACCAGAACAGGCCCACCTGGATCACCTGGTTGGAACACGCCCCCCACCGTACTTCCGTCACCACGGGCCAACTGCCTTGCTGTGTTTCTACAGGTCGAACTGGAAAGTTTAGCCCAGTCAGGATTCCTGAAATGTTTCTTTTCCTTCATTTGTAAAGTCTTGGAAATGTTCCTGGCCGTCTGAACGGTCTCCCTGGAGCCGCAGCTTCAGGCTGCAGGCGTTAACGTGTCCTCATTAATACCTGAGCAGGAACCTCTCCTGAACTCCAGCACCTTTCCAAGCCGCGGCCGTCTCCCACTTTCAGCACCGTTTCGGCTAATTGCGCCCAACCACGGCCGGAGCCCGCGTTCCTCGAGGAAAAGCCCCGCCATTTAACCTCGATCAGCTCTCCTTACCCTATTTGGGAGTGTTTGAGTGAAAGCAAACCATGAAAGGCAAATGAAGGAGCTTCAGTGAACCTCTCAAGTGGAGAAACCACCTCACCCCGGGATGGAAGCGAGAGCCGGATTTAAAAATAGCCTCATTCAGGGAGAAAACTCATCTCTTATCTCTTCTTCTTCATGTGATTAAACCTTTACTGGTGTCAGAGATAACCTCCTGCCTTTCAAGTAACTTTTTATACTTCTATGTATTTGAATATCTGTGTGTGTGCCTGTGCCAACAGGAGGGCGACAGCGATGACAGGCTGGGGCTGGCGGGCGATGCCGAGGGAGAAGGCGACGTTGACTCCAAAGCAGACACTCCAGACGTCCCTCCGTCCACAGCAGACACGGACAACACTCCAGAGTACCTGAACAAAGCCCTGCAGGGCCTGCCGCCCAGGTACGCCCGTCTGCACGAGTCCATATTTGTTTCTTAACGGCATCGTGGAGATGAAGCAGATTGGAAATCACACACACGAGCTGCCCCACGGTTGATCTCTACTGCAATCGAGCATCAAGGGTTTGATCGCTCTCGGCGCTTCGATGTTCTCGTGAGAGTCAGGTTTGATCTCAGAAAGTCTTTCTGTGCAGGACTGCTGCAGGCCGTGACTGCTGTCACAGAGAACATCGGGGGGTCCGGGGGGTCCACGTCCCTGCCTGGGCTGGGGTGCCCAAACACCGACCTGACCTGTGCACGTATATGTTCACGGGAGTCATGAGATTAACGTGATGCATGAAGATGGATTAAACGCAGTTAAGGATTGTTACTTCATAGTCTCCAGTAACTCGAGCAGAAATGAAGATTTGGTCTAGTCGAGACATGGGGGGTGTGAGCGGCGAGTGTCGGGCTTAAGGGCTCACGAAGATGGTGGTGCTAATCCCCGGAGGCTTGCCGAGACAGAGGGGGAGAGGGAGGACCAGACATACATAGACGCGTCATCGACCGCTGCTGCCTACTGGCGCTCACGAGCCGTGGGGCCGCCATCTTGGAGCGGCCACCGCTCCACTCAGTGTTAATAATATGAAGAAACAATAATAAACATATATCCGTATATATCTATGTATATCCATAAACATCTCCATATATATATATATATATATATATATATATATATACACACACACACACATACACTATGGCATGCCGTTGAGGAAATTAAACTTTGAATATATGGAATGAAACAACAAGATTAATTGAAAGAAAGATTAATTTCCTTAACGGCATGCCATAACACACACACACACACACACACACACACACACACACACATATATATATATATATATATATATATATATATATATATGATAAATTATATTTACACATATGCTAAAAGCCCTGAAAAAGGACTGCTTTGCAGAGCTTCTCATGCTCCCTTTCTGCAGGTCAAGAGGGGTGAGTTTGGCAATGTGGTGTAGCCTTATTTTTTTTTAATATTTTTTAATTTAATTTATTTATTTTGTATTTATTATTTTTATCCTTGGTCGCAATTGTTCACCGATTTGTACAGGAATACAGTGTTCTTGCATCGTCAATACTGATCTGTCTTATGCTGTCGTTTGGGTAGGATGACCGGTCCAAGATGGCGGCCGTATTTCTCGCGCCCCAGCGGTCGATGAGGCGTCTGTGTCTATGTATACACGTTTATGCATATACGTCTATGTGTATATGTCTATGGGGAGGACCACAGATATATACGGAGGGGACAAGGGGGGCGTGGACATAGATTAATGGAGGGAGTAAAAAGGCGTAGCAGGGAAGGATGAATGGACTTTAAGGTTAAAAGAGCAGGAGTGGAGGGGGTTGATTCATGGTGCGAGCGCGAGGCTGCAGAGCCGAGTGGAAGCAGCATTTTTCATGATGCAGCTTTTTTCTTCATTCACTCGCCGGCTGGCGGGCTCGGTGCCCTGCTCGGCTCCTGCTCAGCTCGCAGCCTCTCGTTCTCTTTTGTTGTGATCTCAGGCAGCAGGCGATGCACTGAAACAGGCGCTCCAGGTGTGGTTGCGCTCACCGTGCTTATCGGGGCTGGGGTCTAAGCAGAACGGCCCAGACCTGTCAAGGCCAAGGCCTTGATGTGGACGAGCAGTGGCTCTGGTCCAAGTCCTGCTCAGATAGTGGACTTTCTCCATGAACTTATCTCTGAGGGAGAGTCCAGCGGTTCTGTGGCGGAAACTACCTTCACAGGCTTGTGATCTTGATCTGTATGGACCGTGGGTGGGGGAAGGAACAAAGATCAACTGGTAAACTCGGCTGTCTCCTCAGTCCAGAGTCCACATAACAAACCACCTGTCGGTGTCCGGCTGCATTCTCGGCCTCATTCATGAACAAAACCCAGAGATGCATAAACTCCTCCGCTTGAAGCAGATGCTTCACTTCTCATTTTCTCATCTGATGATTTTGACACAAACAGCAGTGAAGCACACACACTTTCATTGCTATGCAGGTGATGCTATGTTTTGATTACCAATGAGGCCTCATGAGGCCAGTAAGGATTTGCATATGATGCAACACTTAAAGCATTTGAAAATGATCTACCAGGCAGGTTTCAGTAGAGGTAGAAAGTGTCTTCTCTAGCTACCGTTGTGTAGCCCAGGGTGTTCCTCAGGGATCCACACTGGGACCACTACTCTTTATTTTGTATATTAATTTTAATCAGGATTGATAGATGTAGTTCCCTTGCTCTTAAAATCTACTACAAGATAGATATTTTTTTCATAATTATAGATAATATATGTTAATTATTTATAGTTGATTTATTTTGTCTAGACTGTGAACGTCCTGCACGTCTTTGATGTAAATCTGTGAAATGTTTTTCTGTTTTTTTTCTACAATCACTTTTCCTCCTTAAATTATAGATAAGAAGATGCTCAAACTGTAGTTTGTACTTTATAAAAATCAGCGTCTCTAATCCGTCGGTCTTTTTTTTCTCTTTTTAAATGGATGTTTCATTCTTTGTGTCCCTTTTTTAAGAAATTATAATCTGTGAATTTAATGTTTCCAATTTTCACAGATGGAAGAATTACTGGATACGAGGAGTTTTGTCCTTAGCCATGATTTCAGGCTTTTTCCTCATCATCTACATGGGACCCATCACGCTGATACTGGTGGTAAGTGACAAGCCGTCATCTGTCTCTCGAATGAGTCCCGCCTCCACTTCTATTCATGCTGCTCTCCTCCCAAAATCATCTGACGCAGGTCATGGGCGTTCAAATCAAGTGTTTCCATGAAATCATCACCATCGGCTACAGAGTCTACCGTTCCTACGAGCTGCCTTGGTTCAGGACGCTGAGCTGGTAAGGAAGATGGATTTCACAGTAAACGGCAGCGTGGACGCGTTCATGTAGTCTGAACAGAGGTTTATCTGTGTGTGGAACATCAGTAATTTTACAAGGTCAATATTTTATGAGAAATGACTACTTGCACAACAACTCAACACCCACCCTCCCCCCCGACGAAGCCTACTTTGCTCCTCCTTAATGCTTTGAATACACACTCACCGGATGTATGCAGTGTTCAGTGCAGCCCGGAGCAAAGATCACGTACATGCTGGCAGTAAATATAATCTTATTGATTATATGGTCCCTTCACCAAGTAGCGGCCTCATACACATACACACACACACACACACACACACACACAGGTATGTGTACAGTCAGGGAGTAAGAAACTCTGCAGGACACGTTTAAATCCAGTGAACCTCAGCTACAGGTCGGGTCTCCCAGCATGCACCCCCGCCCCTCATTCATTCACCGACATGAAAAGAAAATGAACCCGGCCTCTTCTTCTTGCTTCAGGTACTTCCTGGTTTGTGTCAACTACTTCTTCTACGGTGAAACGGTTGCAGACTACTTCGGGGTTCTGGTGCAGCGGGAGGAGCCTCTGCAGTTCCTGGCTCGCTACCACCGCTTCATCTCCTTCGCCCTGTACCTGGCGGGTGAGTTTTTCGGACGAAGGGGGGCGAGGCGGCTTCTGTATCTTGACAAGCAGCAGCTGGAGGATCGGGTCAGACGCCTTCACACCAGATGGTTTAGGATGATGATACCAGAGGTCTCCACTAGGGGGCAGAGAGCACAAACGGAGTCACAAATACAACCGTTTTAAACGAAGCATATGAAAGTGTGAGAGGCGTCATGCACCCGCCAGCTGTTACGCATAGACATGTATACATAGACGCATCATCGACCGCTGCTGCCTACTGGCGCTGACGAGCCGTGGGGCCGCCATCTTGGAGCGGTTACCGCTCCACTCAGTGTCATCTGTCTGGCTGCGCAGTTAAGTGTCAGCACATTTAATCAGTCATAACTCGCAGAATACAAAACTGATTTTCACAGTTTTTTTCTGCAAATGTCACACATCTAGACATGATACCGGACACATGATTCAGTGTATTTTAATATTCATAGTAGGCTTAACAGTAATACAATATTCTGGTGTGAGTATCATAGGTAGACTATTTTGTAAGACACACAAAGTGTGTGCGTGCGTGCGTGCGTGCGTGCGTGCGTGCGTGCGTGCGTGCGTGCGTGCGTGCGTGCGTGCGTGCGTGCGTGCGTGCGTGCGTGTGTGTGTGATGCATACATGTACAAATACGACTATATGATAGAGAAGCAGAAGCACTTTGTGTAAAACTCAGCTATTTTAATAATATGAAGTAACAATAATAAACAGATCTCCAGATATATATATATATCTATGTATATCCATAAACATCTCCATGTGTTTTTATATATATATGTATGTATATACATACACACTATGGCATGCCGTTCACAAATTAATCTTTGAATATATGGAATGAAACAACAAGATTAATTGAAAGAAAGATTAATTTCCTGAACGGCGTGCCATAGTGTACATATCAATATCTCACAAACTATATTTACACATATGCTAAAAGCCCTGAAAGAGGACTGGAGCTTCTTTCTCATGCTGCCTTTCTGCAGGTCAAGAGAGGTGAATTTGTTAATGTGGTGTAGCCAGGAATACACACACAGTGCTCTGGCATCTTCAATACTGATCTGTCTTATGCTGTCGTATGGGTGGGATGACCGGTCCAAGATGGCGGCCGTATTTCTCGCGCCCCAGCGGTCGATGAGGCGTCTATGTATAATATATGTCTATGGTATTACGTGTTAACGATGGTTTTTGTACATCCACAGCTCACCCTGGTTTAGGAACTGACAGCATGTTGTTTACTCTTTCACAGGTTTCTGCATGTTTGTGCTGAGTTTAGTGAAGAAACATTACCGCCTGCAGTTTTACATGGTGTGTATCAGCCAAGTAACCTCCTCCTGTACCGAACCGGTCTAACCCTGCTGTCCACCCACGTCTCATGACCCCCCCCTAACCCCCCCACCCGACCCCACCCACGCAGACAACGTGGCAGTCTCTGGCTCTGAATGGGAACTCCTCCTCCTCCCATTTACTGTCATTAACTTGTTTTTGGGCCATTCATGAATCACTTTTAGTTAAGTTTACTTAAAACGCGCTCCAGTCTGTCAGCAGTTCTTACCCAGATAGCAGAGAGCGGTCGGCCCAAACCCGGCCCAATTCTGGAGTTTTCTTTTGGCTTTTCGGCCACGAAACCACCAAACATGCTGCAGCTGCTGTATCCCACGACGAAGCTGGTTGGCTGGCTCGTGCGGCGCTCGTAGGTCCGGCCCATACAGCACTCGCCAAGGCCGTAACTGAACCACAACGGGCCAGAAGTAGTCCGGATTAGGCCCCCCGGTGTGTCTTCTGTCTGGGCGTAGATCAGCTGACTGCTCTCCGGTTCGGAGAGGAGGCCCGACATCCGTCACATCCCCCTGTTTTTTTTTTCCTAGCCATCTCCAGGCGGCGCTTTTATCAGCCCAAACAAATTTTACAGACTATTTTTGCATCCGACGACAAGCAAATTCATGCAAAGTGCTTTGTGTGTCGTCTCTTAAGAGAATTACCGTATTGTTTTCTTGAAAGTTTAAGTGGGGATAAATCTGCTGCCTGTGTGGCTGATACCTTCTGGAAATGGACCCCTCTGGAAGGTTGCCGTTGGGTTTTTAGTTTGTAGTTTTGACGTTTTTAACCCTTTTCTGCACGAATCTTCCCAGAGTTCAAGCGCTTGGATCACTGTCAATCGTCCCTCTCCTCCTGATTTTACCTTTTCGAGATCATCCCGCTCTGCAGCATGGCTTTGTCCGTTTCCGCTCCACCGTCCGTCCATCCCTCTGTTCGTCCCTCCCTTTGTCCGTCCGTCTCGTTTAATTCCTCTGTTTCTTGTTTCCTTTTACATGTATAATGACTTCTGAGCAGCTCAGCTACTTTCCAGTGCAGTGACGCTGTGTTTTTTTCTTTTTGTTTGTTTGTTTTCTGTTTTGTGTGTCTGTGTTTGCCATTTCAGTTTGCTTGGACCCATGTGACTCTGTTGATTGTGGTAACTCAGTCCCACCTTGTCATTCAGAACCTGTTTGAAGGAATGATCTGGTAAGCAGACGCGGGCGTCGTCTCGATTTGTTCATCACCCGCGGTTGATCGTTGTTGTGCTGTCTCTAATGTTAGCGTGAGGGGGGATAGTAATGTTTGAAATCGACTGCATGTTTGCTTTTAGCACTTCTTGTAACTTTGTACCACTTCTGAATTACATATATCGGACTTTGGCTGGGTCTGAGCTCCACGCCGCCGTGCACTGAATTTCTCGTTTCCTAGGTTCATTGTTCCCATCTCCATTGTGATCTGCAACGACATTGGGGCGTATCTGTTTGGATTCTTCTTTGGGAGGACTCCACTTATCAAGGTAAGCGAAGCCGCGTCTTTAACCCTCTAACGACCGAAGCTTGTGTGTGTTTGTGTGCACGCTCATATTCCTGGGCTTCCGGTGCAGCGGTTATCGGGAATCTTCCTTTCATTCAGTGCAAATCCATCCATCCATTAACTTCCACTCATCTGGATGTGGATCGCAGGGGACCTCCCTCTCCCCAGTGCACCTCATCCAGCTCCTCCAGCTCCTCCAGGAGGAGGTCTGCTGAACAATGTAGTCACCCCGGCGGTACCCAGAGCTGCCTCTTGGGTTTCTCCTCGGGGAGGCGACTAGGTAGCATCCTAACCAGACGCTTGAACCACCTCACCTGGCTCCTCTCAGCGTGGAGGAGCAGTGACTAGTCCGAATCCCTCGCTGCTTGCATTCACCACCTCCCGTTCATGACCACAGGTGGAGGTAGGAATAACGATCGAAGGGTAAAGTCTCGAGGAAGGATTTCCTTCCGAACCCGGAGAGAGAGCTCCACCCTCTTCCAGCTGAGAGCCATGGAGGTGCTGATTCTCATTCCCATTTCTTCCGCGAACCAGTCCGGTGAGAGCTGAAGGTGCCACCCGCTGACGGGACCGTACCGCCATGAAATCACGACACCACCAGATCAGTTATGTCCGTAAAGGTTCTGGCCTTGTAAACCGAGGCCGGTTTTAGGGGGGGACAGGGGTGGGCTGTGCCCACCCAAACGTGCGTCCTACCCACCCAATCAAAGTTATGGGGATCCTTAATTTTTTTATAATTTTATTTTTTTATAAATATAAAAAAATATCACAAAATATCTGTACCGTTTCTGATTGTGTGGGCACTGCGCATCATTTTTAGACACAACAATGAACGCATACCGCAAACGTTGTGTCTCGGCGGAGGGACCCGGTGTTCAGAACAGCACACACTGAAGGCTGATTTATGGTTCCGCGTTACACCAACGCAGAATGGTGCGCGTCGCCGCATACCCTACGCCGTACCCTACGCCGTACCCTACGCCGTACCCTACGGCTCCAGAGCCTGCACGGCACCGCAGCACACCGCCACCCGCACCGGCGCTTTCCGCCCTCACCGGGATGGAGACTCCTCTCTCTATCCCGGTCCATGCCGTGCAGGCTCTGCAGCCACCAGCCTGCCGCGGGACCTTTTAAATCAACTCAGAGCCTACGCCGTAGGCTACGATTGGTTGATAAAAAAAAAAGAAGCAAACAAAAAAAAAAGCAAAAAACAAAATAAATGCAGCCTCAACAGGGCACAAGCCAGTGTCCTATTTGTGCCGGTGCTCTGCCATTTGTTTGCTGCTTTGCTAAAAATGCTACCTAATGGTTTTCTACCTTTGCAGAGCTACAATTTTTGTGTTTTGTTTTTTTTCTGTATTTTACTCCCTAGCCCACTTCCTTGTCGCTTGCCAGGGTGTATTGTAAATAAGAATGTGTTCTTAATGACCTGCCTGGTTAAATAAAGGCCAATGACTGAATTAATATCAAATAAAGCGATAGAATTGTTTTTTTTCTTCTCTTTTATCGTGTAATGTTCACAATGTGTAATGCAATTCATGTCATGGGTAATGTATTTTGATGGATCAAATACTCAACATCCCATATTATCCATTTTACATCGTGCAAGAAATGATTGGCGGGACAATCAAACTTTGAAAATCGACTGTGCGCATGCGCAGAACCACAAAGTAGCATTTCTCTGCAGGTAGCAAGGATTGGCAGAACACCGGCCCCAAGCCCGGGTAAATGCAGAGGGTAGTGTCAGGAAGGGCAATTGGGTTAGCATACTGTGGAGAAGATAGATGAACTGATATGATGACAGCATAATTTTCTATGCATTTCGGGGATTTGACCCCCCCAAAATTTTTCCGCCCGCCCCGCATTGCGGCACGGGCATCGCCCACCCTACATTTCAGTCTGCCCACCTTAGTGGGCCTCGCTAAATCTGGCCCTGTTGTAAACCCCTCCCAGACTCGTAGCCAGCTCACTGCTGATGTCTTTCCTCCTTGGCATCGTGTTAACACACACATGCTTTCATGGGTTACATATGATGTTTGTTTTATTACTCTGTGACATATAAAAGCTCTGAATTGAAAGCGGCTGTCCCTTTGACTCCTCAGACGATCGTATCTACACTCGAGCTAATGAGTAACTCGGACCTGAGCGGAGAGGCGACACTCACGTGGGGGAAGACGAGTTCAGGTGGACGTGAAAACTGACCTCTGCCTCTTTTCTAATTGGTCCGCAGCTTTCACCCAAGAAGACGTGGGAGGGCTTCATCGGGGGTTTCTTCTCCACCGTGGTCTTCGGCTTCCTTGTGAGTAAAACAGAGTTAATTCATTTTCCTGTAATGAAAAGAGCATGACAGGCAGCGTTGTCTGGTTATCACCCCCCCCCCCCCCCCTCAGCTGGCGTACCTGCTGGCTCAGTTCCAGTACTTCGTGTGTCCCGTGGAGTTCAGTGACAGCCACGGCTTCACAGTGGCGTGTGAGCCATCCGACATCTTCGTGATGCAGGAGTACACTCTCCCCGCCATGCTGCAGAAGACGCTGAAATGGGTGAGTCTCCGGCACTTCTTTGATTTATTTTTTTTTTTTTAAATTTTTTTACAGTCGTGCGGAATAACGGAGGTAACATCCCGCCTCTCTTTCAGAAAACGGTGAACCTGTACCCCTACCAGATCCACAGCATCTTCCTCTCGTCCTTCGCGTCGCTCATCGGGCCGTTCGGGGGCTTCTTCGCCAGTGGCTTCAAGAGAGCATTCAAAATCAAAGTAAAGATTTTTCTTAATTTCATCTCCAGTTTAAATATTTAAAGCAGCTGCCATTGGCTTCCCAGTGACACAGATACACGTGTAATCACTGAAATGATCCGTGTCTGCGCAACAAAAGCCCAAATACTCAACTTCAACCAGAACCTGGAGAGAACACTCGAAACCGCTGAGGTGGCTGCAGAGCATCTGGATCAGCAAGTTTCTACCAGCATTCCTACGCGGCTTCACGCCTGTCTGGATTTCTCTTGTCGACACGCGTCCGCCTACGCACCAAAAGCAGGTTCTTCTGCATCCGTTGGTCCTGACCTGTGGAAACAACAGCGTCCGATCCCGAGGAGCCAGACTGAAGCCGGCGTGGTCCGGTTTTGCAGCGGTTTAGCTCTGGGAGCATTTCAAAAGTGGAGCGTTTGGTGGAAGCGCTACCGCCTTGTTTGGATGCACGAGATTATGAGATTACTCAGATTTCAAGGTGGCATGAGAATCATGTAGTTTTAAAGACACACGTCCTCTTCTTTCTATGATTATACATAAAAAGGATGACTGCTGAGCATTTGGGCTCCTAAGCTGGATATTGCCTCGTTTCTGGTACAAATCTCCTCCAAATTATTTACCCACAGCCTCCACAGATAAAAATAAAGTCCACGAATGAGTCGCAGCCCACTTCAGGTGTTTTATTTTGAAAAATCATGTCTGATTTCCTGCCAGCTCCACCTGCTGAGTGGAGCGTCTTAGCCGATGTCCAGCGCCAAAATCAGACTCGATGCACGTCTGTAGCGGAGCAGAACGGACGCCCGGATCTGGGAGGCCTCTAAACCGCTCCACGGCGCCTCCAGGGCGACAACAATCTGACTGGAATAGCTGCCGTTCACAGCCCCAATCCTCTTACAGAGAAAGAGAATTAGGATGGTTGGCCCGCCAGGTAGTTTTAACAGGAGCGTGAAGATCTAAAAGTTTAATAAAGACAAAAACTATTTTAAGCAGCTGCAGATGCAAATGCAGTGGCAGGGACAATTATTTTTATGATAATATAGATAATAATTACATTATTATATAAATGTAATAATATTTAATATGTTCAATAAACTTTACCCTGTGTGGCATATTTGAACCAAACCACCGTGAGGTATCGAAGTGTGTTGATCCAGTTGATCCGGGTACTTCAGGTACATTTGAAATCGTAGGTTAGTATACTTTACTTATTTAATTGATTGATTGCCCCCTTCTTTTACTTTATTTATTAGTTATTAATTCATTTTTTTTTCTATAGTATTCATGTACTTTTTTTTTGGCTGCTGTCTCTCTCCTAAAATAACCATAATCTTAGAAAACTATCATACTCATACACACGCACTCACACGCACACACCCACATACACAGTCACAAACATTGATTTTGCTTGTTTGTTTGTTTTGTTTGTTTTCTAGCACCCCCTCTTGTCCTGTACCTGTATGCGTTTTTGTTTGGCGCACCTGTATTGTTACCTGTTTTAAGAAATAACAAAATAAGTGGTAGGTTTACGGTGCTAACTGGGAAGAGTTCTGCTTGCGTTGCCATGACTCCCTGCTCTCCGGTCTCCTCAGGACTTCGCCAGCACCATCCCCGGTCACGGAGGCATCATGGACCGCTTCGACTGTCAGTACCTGATGGCCACGTTCACTCACGTCTACATCGCCAGCTTCATCAGGTACAGCGAGCGACAACTTTCCTAAAACTGTGAAACATGTTTACTTGTATTTGTGTTTTTTAATTTAATCAACCACAACTCTGTGACGTCGACCTCTTGAATCTGCCGCTGCGAGTGACGAAGCTGCACTTCCATAAACCTGGTTGTGATGAAAGTGTTCAGAGCTGGTCGATCAACCACAGTGAGATCAGCTTGTATCACCTGTGCTGAAGAAGGGAAGCAGCTAAAACATGTAGGGGGGATGAAAACCCTGGTCTGGAGGACCAGATCAAGAAGTTGAACGCTTTTTTTTTTTTTTTTTTTTCTATTTTCTAGAATTTTTTATTTTTTTAGGCTAAAGGTAAAAATTAACAATGGACCTCAAGTTTTCAGCTGGGATTTTATGTATGTAAATATTACTTTACACATTTGTGATGTCACATTCGGACAAGTCTGGGTAAAACTCTTCTGTGGATGAAAGTTTCATATACTTTTTTTTTTTTTTTCTCCAGGTTTCTTTTTGTCCTGGGACTTAAAACTCAGTTCACAGGAATGTTGTTTTTTTTGTACAGTATTTATATATGTTTTACAAGATAGGCTCCAGCAGATCCCCATGACCCTGTACAGGAGTGTAGGAAATTAAAGGATGGTTGGATGGATGGATGGATGGATGGATGGATGGATGGATGGATGCTGGATGGACTCTCCATATTCATCACAACTCCTTCTCGATTGTTTTGTTTCTTGATTGAGCCGCTTTATGTTTTTCGTGACTTCAGCCGTCCTCCTGCGTCTTTTCCTGCATCTTTTCAAGCCCCAGGAACCGATACGTCTGCAGTTCTGTGATGACCAGGTTCAGACCGCTGGTTCTGCTGGTGTTGAAAAGTCTCCAAATAACTGTTTCAGATCTGCTCAAAAGGGAGGAAACGTGACCCCCCTCTGAGATTAGATGAATGAAGGAGAAGGGTTTACGACCATCTGTTGCTTGGCGACGTTAACGTTTATCCTTGTTGAAACTTCTCTCCCCCAGAGGGCCGAACCCCAGCAAGGTGATGCAGCAGCTGCTGATGCTGCAGCCGGAGCAGCAGCTCAGCATCTTCAACACGCTGCACTCCCACCTGCGGGAGAGGGGCATGCTGCCGCCGGCCGCCGCCGAGTGAAGCCCCGCCGGCTTCAGAGGACGACCGGAGAGTGCAGGAGACGCTTTCTGACAGTTTGTGTTCGCATGTACACACGAGTGCTTCTGGCGTTCGAGCCCGGACCTCCTGTCACAGCAGCATCATCTTCATTATCATCCTCCTCCTCCTCCTCCTCCTCCTGTCGGCTCTTTGATCAAAAACCCACTAAACACAGCTAAAGTAGGTGACTGTGATGTTTTTGTTTCCCCTCTTGGACCGTAGCCGGCTGCATCACGCTCCAACAGACTGAACACGAGTAAAAGCACACGGTTTTCCGGCGCAGGTGGATGCTGGATGTGCACTTTTGCTGCAGACGGTTAACATTGCACTGACTTTTGCTCTGAGGAATAATTTTAAAAAGAAAAAAAAGACGACGTGAGGAGCTTCCACCAGCATAAACTGGACAGCAGCGATCGGACTATTGACGCGCGTCTCTCTGGGTTTGGGTGAAGCTACGATGCAGCAGGATCATCATACTTACTGTCGTAGAAACTATGCTCCATCTAATGCTACTGAACCCACGGCTTAACTTAACTTCTAGCATGTTTCAAATCCTGTCTTAGGCTCCTGCTACATGAAGAAACGTTTATTCTCCACGTACTCGGCGTGAAGGTTTAGGTTTCTAGTAGAGCATCGTCTGCACAGTCGACACTTGAAGTAATATGTTGTACATAGAAATACTTAAAATATTTAGCCGAACAAATACCTTAATATATGACTACTTTCTGAGAACTGCTGTGGGGAAGAAAAAAAAAAACAAAAAAACACTTAAGCTATGAAGAATGATATGCAAAAAAAAGATAAGTCATTTGTAGCCTTTAGCATGAACAAACTAGGTTTTTAAGAGGTAGCGATGTTGATGTGATCCAAAGTTATTTAAAGCGCGTTCACATTGTGAGACGAATGCAAAAGGAAATCCTGACGCGCGAACCGAAGTACTCTTGTCTTTACTGAGGGTTTTATTTTTTAGGGGCCGGCTAAGAAGGTCAACGCCACCATCAGTTGGGAAATCTTCCCTCCAATTCCTGTGAAGCTTGCACGCCAACGATCATCTGACTGTCTTTTCCAAATGTTGTTTCCGCCACTACTCCACGCACTTCCGGCTGTTATTTGCGTTTGCTTGGTTGCCAAGCAACACGTCCACCAGGGGGCAGTGACGAGTCAGCTGCTGATGTCGATTTGCGTGTTTTCTGAATCAGGAAAGGTGATTTGCGGTGACATTTACAGAAACGCTGAATTGGGACGGGTTTAAAATCACAGACCTTCCCCATGGCGATCACGAAGCACCCTGGATAGTTTTAATCCCGTACGAAACTGACGATGAACGTACCTTTCAACACTAAACCGTGTCCCCCAACTTTCTTTCTTCATTTTCATTATTATTACGTTTAACGATTGACTCAATACTGCCCCCCCCATCACTACTGGTGGCTGGTGATTGCTCCGTTTGCTCTCGTCTGTTTTCGTGAGTGCAAACCACCCGGAAGAAATCATCGTACATCTGTTTGTTCCAGGCGTTTCCCTTGCCAGCCCACATTCCCGCAACGTGCGTCATTTGCATCGGTATGGTTGCTAAGCAACACTTCCGCCGGGGGCAGTGACAAGTGGTGGAGTTTCTTGGAGCAAACTCGCATCACTTTTCATCGACATTCACCGCATCGTGTAAAAATGGTGTATCTAAGAGCATCTTCGCCATAACCGATCTTTGGCGGACCCGACAGGGGTCTTTCGGCCAATCACGGTAAGGGGACTGTGTCGATCCCATTACATGCTTGGTAACGTTGCTTAAACCAGACTTTAACGGACGGCGGCAGTAGTTTGGAGGTAGATCTCTGATGATATACGCTTTATGAATTGACAGCTAGGTAAAAATTTGCTAAACAGGTTGGAAACCTCTTAGTCGCGCCTGTTGCGTCCCACCAAAGGTGCGAAGAGGCTCTCATGTACACGCTTCACGTGAATGACATTTTTGATTCAGACATCGCCCTCCACAACCGCGAGTTTGTGCGAGAGCTTCACGGGAGTAGACTTGCTGAAACGAGTGGCGCTAATCTTCTCATCTCGCCTTCCAAAAGGGTGGAACCTTTAAAGAAAGGTGGTGCTCTGTTTTTGTTCATATTAGTTGAAGTTGCACTGTAATCGGGGGTGTCGGTGGTGGGTTGGAGGTGTCGGGGTTCGGGGGCTCCTGAAGATTCCCACGTCCTCGGACTGAACTTCGGTTTGAAAATTTTACTATTTTAGAGTGTTTTTACACATTTAATCACATATTTGAGTGAGTTTTGAATGTAGTTTGCAATACGAGATGTTATCAATGATGACGTGAGATTTGATTATTTGTAGAGCTTATATACTCTGTAGAGTAAAGACACGACTTTACGGACACGCGGCTACAACCGTACGCTCACTCGGCCGCGGCCCGAGTGTCGGGGGGGTCAGGAATTTTTGGCGCTTTGAAGCGTCAGCCAATCAAATTACAGGTTCTCACCAATGAAATCAGTTTCAAAGAACACTAAAGAGCACAAAATTTTCAATTAGTTTTGTTATGACGTGATTAAGATACGTCAGAGGCATCTGCGGTCGAGCGCTAAAGCGAAGCTGCCGCGTGAGCGTACGGGGCGAGCGTACTAAAACTCTGGGAGGTGGTTTTCTTAGCAATGTTGTTTCTTATGAATATGGAGAGAAATATTTGACTATTTCTGGTGAATCACACGTTTACCGACGTGACGACTCGGACGACGCGTCACAAGCATGTCACGATGTTTGCGGTGGGATCCTCTGATTGTGGGAGAAGAGTTTACCAAAGCACTGTCTGAGCAACACTGATTGCCCTCCGAGGGGCCCCTGGCCCCCCCTGGCCCCCCCTCTGCCGGGGGCCTGCCCTGCCGGTCAGGTCCCTCCTGTCCCCACAACCTGCTGCTTAGGGACCGGAACGTTTGGGACTTCGCTGCAGACCGGAGGACCCAACAACCTCTGGGTGTTTGTTTTAAACCGACAGTTGTTGGTCAGAAATGATGTAATTTATTTTTCTGTTTTCTTCTGTTCATGTTTCTTCATAGAAGTGCATTTTAGGGCCCCCTCCCCCGTGGGAATGCTGATTGGGTAAACTACAGTTTCGGGACCAGCTGTGCTGTATAAACTTTGTAATAAAACAAGCATTACAAGTCAAATGTGCACCCAAAACCCCGCCAAACGCGTGCAGCTAATCTGTTCTTCAGATTCTCCAAACACGTTTTCACATATAGAAATGCCAGGATATCGCGACTGGGGGCCGGAATTTTAATATAAAAGAATCATAGTCATTTTTACCTGATTTTATTTATTTTCGTTTATTTTAATTAGTTTTTGAAAGGCACAGGTAGTCCTCCGCTTGGGAACGTTCGGATTGGGAACCATCCATCTGAGCGAGATGGTTCTCAAGTCCATATCGGCGTGTTTTTCCCGCTACGACGAACTGCCGACGTCTGCGGGGAAACTTCTCCAGAAGTGTAACTACCAGAAACAAAAGTAGTTGGGCCGGCAGGTTGGCTTGTATCTTCTTCTAGGCGTTTCCTGCTTCTGCCCAACATTTATCAGCCGTAACTCGCATTAAATCTCCGTTGCCATGTTTGAGCTACATAAAGGAAGCGAAGGGGAAAAAACAAATACGCTGCCACCTAGTGTTTGGTGGTGATATTACACGGCGACAAATATAACAAGCAACAGCAGCTGTGACGTTGGTGGCATACGTGGGTGTCGTGCATGGCGGTGGCGGCGCCCGTGAAGCTGTTCAGGAGTGTCCACAGATAAATGCAGGAGAAACGTTGGACTGAACAGCCTCCCGGAGCGGAGCCGCTTATAAATAGCGGATTCACCGCCGCTATTATGAAGGAAGAGACAAGATGCACAAACAAGAACTTTATTTGTGTGCTGAATCCCCGTTTGACAGCTCATAAAGGGAAGTGCACGTACCCACGCTTTTATGAATCTGACAGGAAGTTTGAACGGTTCGTTGTTGACGGTTTTGGGCCCTGGACGGTGTCGTCTTCCATCACGTGATCAGAGTCTGGACTGAGCCGCCAGAAGAATCAACGCCCCTCAGTTTTATTCAGGCCTGAAAAAGAAGGGACCGTCTAGGTCTAGGAGTTTCTTTTTGTCTCGCCGATAATTGATCCAGTTTTATTTAAAGTTTCTTCATGAAAGAATTTAATTTGACAGTCCAGTCCCAGAATGCTTCTGTTTTTATTTTTTTTTAAATTTTATTTATTTTTTGCTTCATTTTGATTTGTTTTCAGTTATTTTTAATTATATTTAAACTTCAGTTTTATTTTTTTTGTATACTTTTTTTTTCACTTAATTTACTTTTTTTTGTTTAACTTAATTTAACGTTTGTTTTAATTTATTTCCTGTAATTTCAGAAAAAAAGGACTAAACACTCGGTTTTAATGAAACCCATCACCAGTTGGAAGAACATGTAATACATCAGTTTTCAAAATAGACGTTTGTTCTGTCGGCTCAGTCGAGACTTCATGGGCGTTCTTCGGCTCCGAGCCATCGTTGGACCTCGTTTAGTCATAAAACCACATAAAAGTAGAAACATTTTAAACTGGCATTTGTCGGTCTAATTTATCATTTTGTGGGTTTTTTGTTTTGAGTAAAAACGTTTTCTAACGACAGCCTGTTGCTTTTGGAGTTAATATTAAAAATGATGCTGGTAAAGATCAGTGAAGTCGTGTGTAGACCACATACTGGGCTCATGTTGGGATGATGTGCAGCCGTTTATTGTACGGACGCCAATAAAGTTGTTTTCTTTAAAACGTCTTGTTTCTTTACCTTTTCAGGACATTTGTAAAGACACAGAGTTCACGTTTAAGGACTTCAGTTCAGGTTTATTCACAAAACAAAGCTTGACAGTTCTGACATTTAAAAATTACTTTCTACACAATGTGAACAAGCAGATGCTGCGTTTGCAATCGAGCTAAATATTTCCCGCCTCGCTGGAGGAAAAACAAGAAAATCACATTGTTGGAGATGCTAAACGTCTGCTTTTATGGGGTCAAATGAGGAGTTTTCTGTCGGACGGATACCTGGGGGACTCGTTTCTCTGTTAAAATCAAAGAAATGTCCTAACATAATTACTCTTTACAGATATGGACAAAAGAATAAAACCACAACAAAACAGACAAGAATAATGAACAAAAGCAGTGAATTCAACAGAAAACAGAGTCCAAAATATCTACATTCAGTTCCAGCTGCGTCATTCTGTTGCTCATCTTAAAAAAACTAAACTATTAATCACAGCTTTTCTCATCGGGAACCTTTTCTCCATCCGGCAGGTTTCAAGTAAAGTGCTTCTTACACGTGACGTGAGTATATTCTAAGGTTGTAAAACATAAAAACTGGTCCATCACTGCCTCCAGGATTCTGGCATAAAACACTATTTTCAAGTAACATCATTCAAATCTGAAAATCACAATTTATCTGAAACAGACGTGAAAAACATTGAAAAATCAAAAACATTTAACAGTCGTTGCTTTGTGCAAAACATGTTATCATTTAAACCTTAAGTGATTAATTAAATAGTTCAAAGACAACTTATAAAACAAAAACGTATTTTATTTATAAAAAACAAATCTCGATTTAATCCCATATTTAAAGCCACTCTATGTAGCAATACCACATTTGACCACAAGGAGGCAGCGTAGCGCAAGAAAGTACCATATATTCTGGACTATAAGCCGCACCTGTATATAAGCCGCATCCGCTCTATTTAAAAAAAAAAGATATGCAAGCCGCAGATATTTATGTTGTTAAATTAGATATTTACTAGATGTACAGAAGGATTTTGAACTGTAAATGATATACATGTATGTACCTAAATAGATCCTTTCCTAACAGTGTCTTTTAACACGGCAGCAACTTTGCTGATTAAAACTGGACAGAACCAAGAGAAAATAACCAGTATTTATCTATTCATCTGTTTGAAATCTGCTTCTACCTACTTCTATCTGCTAAAGAAGAAGTAGCGTATTCTTCTTTGCATTTATTTTGTCTTACTTTTGATTCTAATTCCGGTTAGAGCGCCCCGAGCGGTGGAAGAAAAATCCCCAGAATAGCCGCACCTTTGTATAAGCCGCATGGTTCAAAACCTATGAAAAAAGTAGCGGCTTATAGTCCAGAAAATACGGTAAATGGCTTTGCTACGAACCGCACACCTGTACCCTCACGTTTACCTGAACCCTCACATTTACGGAGCCGGAAAACAACCCGACTACTGTGTTAGGAAAAGAGATGATGCAACACGCAGGTAAACGCGCCCACGTCCCAAATCTTTTGAATGGTGGTGTTGGTATAAAACTCAAAATGAACATTTATTTTGAGAATTGAGAATTGTTATTGGGTTTGTGGTTGTGATCTATTTTTACTTCTGCAGATTTAAAAGTTTTTTTGACTTGAGACGACATTTAAAGAGGTGAAAGGACATTCCTGTGTGTATTGGACGCAAATTGGAGGAAAAACAGTGAAACTAAGAATTAAATAGCGTCACGTGTTCGCTGCTGGGTTTAAAGTGCTCAACCTTCATGATTAAACTCGGACCTTCTTGCTTTTACATCCTCTCCGGTGCATTTATGACCAAAACAACAGTGAAAACATGTTTCAGTAAGAAATCGCGTCCAGACTTCTTATATTGGACTCACTGAAACTAGGAAGGACATAAACGGATAATGGCTACCTGAATCGCTGCTCCGCTGAGATTCCTCAGCTTCTACGGGATCCATCTCCCACCTTCAGTGCGGCGGACTGCATTTAATCCCATCTCGTGATGTAAAATGAGTTTCATTGAGAGCAAAGCACTTCCGGCGCCGTTTTAAACCCAACCAGGTCAGATCTTGGCATGAACTCGTTCGGGGAGCAACCTTTCCGGCAGTGACGCCCCACCGCGTCGTCTCGTCTCTCACGTGACTGTGGAACCATCACATCTAGGTGACCACGGCGTTGAATGACACGCTCGTTTCATCCCCTTCCTCCTCCACCATCGTTCTCAGATCGCGCCGGTCGGGACAGAAAATGAGCCGGAGCAGCGCGAGCCCGACGCGCACCAGCAGCCTCAGCACTAGGAAGGCGACGGGCACCGTGATCTCCATCAGGTGGAAGATGGAGGCGCTGAACTTGGTCAGGATACACGTGAGGAAGAACGTCCCCAACGCCACGCAGGGGTACAGAGAGAGCTTGGCGAGCATCAGCACGTGCTCTCGGCCGCCGTACCACACGTACGGGTGCAGGGTTTCCCTTTCGCTGTAAAGAGCCACCACCCAAATGGCGAGCTGAAATATGCCGGCGAAGAAGATGATCACGCAGCTAATCTGAATGGCCTCCAACTCGTTCCGGGAGTTACGCGGGAACTCGTGAGTTAGCTGGTAGGCTAAAGGTAAACCTCCCACGAATGCCAGCGAAAAGGTGTTCATCAGGCCCATGAAGCGCGTTGCCTTGGTGACCTGGAGGAACAGGGAGTGATGGACGAACCAGAGGAGTCCGACGGTGGCGAAGGAACCGAAGTAGGCGAGGTACTCGGGGCCGTACTCCTGCAGCGCCGCAATCAGGCTCCCGCCAAACTGCTTCTCCACGACCGCCGGGTCGGGGACGTTGTCCTCGCTTCAAAAAACAAACAAAGCACAGGACATTTTAACACTGTTAGGATTTTATGAAATTGTTAAAAGTATGAGGAGTTTTTTCTATAAGATTGTACACCGATGGTTGCTCTCAGTGCAGAACCACCTCCTGTTTTTATGAGCACACTGATTAGCTGAGTTCTTCTTTAGGTGAGGACGGTGAAGAGGAACGGATGTTTAAGATTGATGGGTCCCATCCTGTTTTTCTATGAGTTTTGGTTGTCGTAGATCTTTGCTGGGTTGGCATGTCGGATTAGAGATAGACAACAGAAAAATATATGGCTGAGAGTGTGACGTGTTTAAGTTTCTTTCACTGCAGTTGGCCTTCCAGATAAGGTTCAACATTGGCTCCTATAACGTACAAAACACCTCCCTTTTTCAGTATAAATATGACTGGATTGATGACCACCGTGTGCATTTTTCTTCTACCTGTGGTTTGAGAAAAGTGTACATCCGGCTGGAAAACATTGTGCATGATATAATAAAAGCTTGCATTAACATTTGATTCTGTTCACTGGTTTTCTTATGGTGCACCAGAAAAACGAACACAAGGCTCTTTCAACTTCTCACACAAAACATTCAAATGCACAAAGGTTCTTGGCATTTCCCCGCCGAGTAGAGAGGTGATGACGGAAACACGGATCTCCGGTCTTCTAGGAAGAAGAACACTCTGATCTGCTCACTGCGTTAGCCTCACAGTGGCACGCTTTAAACCAGTACCGGACGAACCGGAGCAACTGCAGCTGAACGGGCTTCATGTGATGAAGAGAGCCGTTAGAAAAGCTAACTTTGACTGACAGGGGGCCCTGGATAGCTCGGTGGGTTCAGCGGGCGCCATTTACAGAGGCTATCCCCCCCTGCAGGCGCTCTTCATCTCTCTCTCTATACCCATTAGTGACACAAAAAAAAAAAAAAAAAAACTTTGACTGACATGCAGTGGCCGTGTTTTCGGCAGTTTCCTACTCTTAAAAAAAAAAAAAAAAACGCTTAAAACACGGCTGCAGAATCGTTAACACCTGGCATCGACAGGTTTCTCCCATAAAACTGATAACCAATCCTTCAGGGGCGTCGCTAGGGATTTTGGGTCCCATGAAAAGAATCTTTACAGGCCCCTAACACAGCGGCAAAATTATTTGATGCTAGTTTACATACATTTTAATGGTATTTTTGACTATCTGCAGGCGTTGATGCTTCCAAAACAAACAGGACATTGAAAATAAAACATTTGTGATCAATTGTTAGTTAATAACTTAGTGTCTTATTTCATCATCAGCCCCCTCTCAATCATGGGCCCCTGGATCCATCTCCGTTACCCCCCCCCCTTTTCGGGGTCCCACCCTGGGATCAACAGGTTTCTACTATAAAACTGAAGCGTGGTTTGTTCCTCTGCCTATGTTTGATTTGTTGCCTTACTGACAAAGAACCAGAACCTCTGCGTCTAAATCTAATCCAGAGAAATCAACTAACAGCGTTTTCACGGCACGTGAAGGAACCGATCTTTCCCCAATTTCAATTTCGTTTTAAACAAGGTTCATCAGCTACTTCGGTCTTTAACAGGTGACTTTTAGTTCCAGGTTTCACATCCTAAAACAGAAATAAAGCAACATTGTTCCCTTTTAAATTCATAATTATAAACGGTTTTTTTTCTTGATACAACACCCCAGTGAGCCGGTCCTCTTGATTCTGCCGTCTTAATAACAAAGATGGGCTGAAAATCGTCCGTTTCCAGTCGCCAATATATCGACTGTTGTATTTAGAGAATGATTTAATGTCAAAGTAGTAAAACATTTAAATAAACAAAGAATGTGAAGTGAAACCAACCATATGTCCAGGATGAGCAGCGTCGCCACGATGGCGTAAACCCCGTCACTGAAAGCCTCCACTCGCTCCTTGCTGAGCGGCTCGTTGGGCAGGTAGCTGTAGAACATCATGGAGTCCGGCGTCTCCTCCACCTGACCTGCAACGGGTGAGAGGAGAAGGTCAGAGAGGGGGTCCTTCTGGCTGCAGGGACCGACGGGCCCCTGCGGGAACCTTATATAACCTTATTTTGCTCCAAAAAAGAGCAATCAGAGTTATCAACAGAGCTGATTATCAGGAACCAACAAATACATTATTTATTAATTGTCAGATGCTCTAATGAACTTGTCGATTTCAAAATATCACAGTTGATGTACAAGGCTTATAATAATCTGTTGCCACACTGTAGCCAGAAGCTGTTTCAGCAAAGACAAAGTGTATATGAACTGAGAGGAAGCTGTATGTTCACAAAAACAAAGAACAGAGTGGATGTCAAACATAGATGTGTTTCAGTTTATCGGGTTAATCTGTGCAATGTTTTGGAAATGGAAATTAAAGAGTGCAGTACATACCAAATATTTAAAAAAAATATTGAAGAACAAGATGGTCATTAAGTGTGATCATATTGTAGTGTTTATGTAAGTGTCAGAACTTAAATAGATAATTCTTTTAATTGATTTACTGCTCTGTATCGGTATATGTAGGAGCTGACAGAAATTGATTATAAAAAGGGTAATAAGCCAAGCTTCAGCCTACACCTTTTCCGGTGTTGTTTTGTTTATATATTTTGGTCTAATGCAATATTAGCATTAACTTCATGTTTTTTTTCTATCTGAATTCTTAATTTTGAAATGACCGAAATAAACAAACAAACCACCAAACCTACCGGTCCCCGCGGGAACCGATGGGCCCCTGCACTCACCTATCGCTTTGCTGCGACACCACTTCAGGCACTGGGACATGTAGGGCAGGAAAATGACGACCGCCAGGAGGACGTAAGACTGAAAGAGAAGATAAAAACAGTTCTTCTTTCGTTCCCTGAAAGATATTTTATTTGACCCATCTGATCAGAGAGTTGACGTCGAATCCACCGACCAGCTGGAAGAAGATGAAGGAGAAGATGCTGGCGAAGAAGCACATGACGGGGACCCTCATGATGACTTTGAGGATGTGCCGTTTGTAGTAGGTCCGGTTCTCTGAGATCTGGATCTGCTCGCTCAGCAGGAAGGGCCGGCTGAAGGCGTACATCACGATCACCGACTGCAGGAGCGGAAAGACGCTGATTACACAAACAGAGAGAGGGTTTGAGCTCGAGAAAACGTGTTAGCTGCCTCACCTGAATGATCCCCATCACCATCACACAACCACAAAACAGTAAAATGCCGAGGATGTTCTCGGGGAAGGTGGCCATCAGAGAAAACTGCAGAAAGAAGACGAGGAGGACAGTCGGTTTGGACATTTGTTCACTCAAACTGAAGCGTGAAGAGTTTGCGTCATACTCACGGTGTAGGGCAGGAAGGTTATCAGCATCATGCAGGCCTGAAACAACGAACAAGGAAACACCCTGGAAGTCATCTACATGAAGCCAGCTATTAATTAACAGTGACTGAGACGGGGATCCAGTAAACTCACGAGGTTCAGCAGCGCCAGGCAGTCGTCGATGCGCACGATCACCTGAAATAACCTGTGGAAATCAAATGAAACCTTAAAACGGCTGCAGTGACAACACAAAACTCGGCTGCAGATGAGGGGAAGGGGTTCACAACAACCTTGTTACAACCAAAAACGTAACAACGGCCAATAACGTAATAACTGCCAATAATGTAATAATTTTGCCCATTTCAAGTGTAATAAAGCCAATAGTGTAATAATGTGCCAATAATGTAATAAAACTTTTGAGTCAATAACGTAATAACTTTTTCAGAAAGGGACATTTCAGAAAGATTAAAATAAAAAGATACTTCGTTATATCAGCTAATAATTTTTTGCAGTTATTTGACTTAATTTTTTTATAGAGACAAAAAAACATTTGAAAATCATTTAAAAAACATTGGAAAGATCATTTTTCTCCACTTACAACAGTGTATATGATATTTAAACAGTAAAAGAATGACATTAACCAAGAGAAACACTGTTTTGTCAATTGTATCTATGTAAAAAATAATATTTGAAATTTCTACTTTTGGGATGTCATTCATTTTTAGATAATCAATATCTAATTTCACGCCAAAAGGTTTGAGAGACAGGACACAATAGAAACATATGATCAAGTGATTCTTCAGATTCATTACAGGGTTCACAACAACCTGATGTGAGCGGCCCACGCGACCGTGACAATGACGAAGGTCATCAAGTAAACGGCGATCTTAGTGGTCAGCAGCAGCTGCACGCTCTGCCTCAGCTCCTGCACGAGCACAAACAACCACACTTCAGTTAAACCGTCATTAAACGTCAGATGAGATGACGTCATCGAGCGTTACCTCGCTGTCTTCCACTTTGGTGTGAGCGACAGGTAAGATCTGCAGACAAAAGAGATGGAATTAAGAGAATAAACAAATTTTTATTTTTATTTTTTAAACCACGTCAGGTCAAATTAACAAACTTTGAATACTGAATTAAAAGTGTCTGATCAAACACTTTACAGCTGGACGTTAGTGCATACCTGTCAAGTTTTGGATTTAAAAATACGGGAAATGCTCCGCCGCTGTCCCACCAGCCCAACCTAGGTCCAGTATCTTACATTTTAAGACAGATTTACGAGAAATCCAAAAGAACTAGCTGTCAACCACTTACAAACTACAATTATGTGCTCAGAATCTTGTTGACACTGAAATGCTGTGGACATTCCTGTGTATGCAATTCTTATAATAGAGCCTCAATGAAAACACAAAAGTGAATTAAAGTACACTTATTTATTTTTAATATTTTCAGTTTATATACACATTGATTGTCTTCAAGTGAAACATTTACATCTTCTTTTTATCTGTCATTTTCACTCATGTGGCAGTTACAAATCTTTACGAAATCGTAACCGAGCCCCATCCTGCTCCTCTTTAGAAAGTAAATTCAGTATTTAGGGAAAATGTTTAAACGAAGTCTTTGCTTTTTGGGCAGAAATGTCTTCACTCTCGTTACATCCATCCATCTCTGATTTATTGTTCCGACTTTGCTCCCCTTGTCACCACAAAGCTCGCGAGATCTGCCACCCAGGCTACAGCAGGGGGCAGTTCTCGCGAGGCCGTGCAGCTTCTGTGATTCTGAAATTAAAACTACTGATCACCTGTTTTTTGATTGCCTGTAGACTGTAACATTCTGGCAAGACTGGCTGTCGACAAAAATTCAACCACGCAATCCTCTCACAAGAGAAAACATACAGTAGTGTTTGGTATTAACATGAACGACAATAAGTGTGACCTGATATTGAACAATCTAATTCTCCTTTCAAAATTCTTTATTCACACATCTATATGGAGGAAAAGGAAACCCCTCTTTTCTGTGTTTAAAAAAGACCTTAGGGACAATCATCTCAATGCTTTGAAAATAATGAGGAAAAAAACTGCATCCTCAGAGCATATGAAGAACTGAAAATATTTGAGGACCCCTAATGTGATATTATTTCTTATCATTTATTTTATGTCTGAATTTATTTTATTTATTTATGTTCATTATAATTTTCAATATTTTGTTTATCTTCTATGTGCCTTGTGCATACCTGTCAAGTTTTGGATTTAAAAATAGGGGGAATTTTCCGCTACTGTCCCACCAGCCCAACCAAGGTCCAGTATCTTACATTTTAAGACAGATTTACAAGAAATTTAAAATATCTACCTGTCAACCACTTACAAACTACAATTATGTGCTCAGAACCTGATAGTTCTACCTTTGTTGACACTGAAATGCTGTGGACATTCCTATGTATGTAATTCCTATAGCAGAGCCTAAATGAAAACACAAAGGGGAATGAAAGCACACTTATTTATTTTTAATATTTTCAGTTAATAAATATACACATTCATTGTCTTCAAGTGAAACTGACATTCACTGACTGATGACACATACGCATGTTTCTGTATCTCCTATTTATGAAAGTAAATTCAGTTTCCCATTTTTAGAGATATTTACACCAAGTCTTCTTCTTTTTGGTAGAAATGTCTTCTCTCTGGTTTCATCCATCCATCTCTGATTTGTTGTTCGGAGTTTTGTTCCCGTTGTAACCTCGCGAGAACTGCCCCCCCTCCCAGGGTCCAGCCGTTAATATTATAGATCCATGGGTCCAGCAGGTGGCAGTTCTCGCGAGGCTAGTGACAACTCAGTTTGCTGTTTAAAAATTATTATATTATAAAACGGGAAGTTTCAACATTATTGAGTCACTGAAATTAAAATGATAGAGAAGAGTTTAAAGACACACAGCAGTATTGTTGCTCGTCCTCCTACCATGACTGTGGCGATGATGGAGATGAGGGCATCGCTGTAGGCCAGCAGTCTGTGTGAGGACTGGGTGCTGCTGCGCGGGGACGCGCACCGCGGGGACGCGCTGCGGCTCTTCTCCATCTCCTCCTCGACGTGGTGCTCGATGATGTTGCTGTCGTCGTTTTCTCCCATCGTGGGGAGCCACGGGACCGTGGGAGAGGGAGAGGTGGTGGGAACCACGCCGAGGACCGAGCTGCTTCACTAGCGGCGGAATAACAGCTGACTGTGGGCGGGGAAACATGAGGAAGTGGGCGGGGAAACAGGAAGCAGCAGACCAGAGCAGTGGATAAAACCATAAAACCATAGACATATGTATATATAAAGGACTCGAGTTGTAAAAAAAAATCAGGGGGGATGGTGCATTTTATTATATGGGGACAGATAATTTGTGCTGATTACAAATAATATAATATATTACAAATAACAGAACTGACCAAAACACCTGCAGAAATACTGCAGGAATGACATAGCAGCAGTTAAATGCAACCTTCTATAAGCTGTAAATATCCACTGGGCTTACATCAAATACATCAAAACACAACAATAAAAAACAGTTTTCTGAACTTATCAATATGACTCTGTCCTTCACAGGATAAGTAAAATGGCTCACTGCAAAAACTCAAAATCTTAACAAGAAAATTTGTCTCATTTCTAGCTAAAATGTCTCATTTTAATAAAAAAATCTCATTACACTTAAAACAAGACTCATCACTGGAAAAAACAACAATTTTCAGCTGTTTCAAGTAGATTTTCACTTAAAATAAGTAGAAAAAAGAAAGATTTTTTCTCTTGTAATGAGAAGATAAATCTTGTCCCACTGGCAGATTTTCCTACTTATTTCAAGTGAAAATGTACTTGAAACAGGTGAAAATTGTCAAATAAATTATTTTTCTGGTGTTATTTTTCTGGTGATGAGTCTAAATGTTGAAATAGCAGTAAAACCACATTCATTGATGAAATGACATAAGGGATGGAAAGGAGGGATGGCAGTTTTACAGGGGGGTGATTTTGACCGTTTTTATTTCAGGGGGGATGCCATCCCCACTCATCCCCCTCAACTCCAGTACTGAGTATAGGCGATGCGAAGTTTGCAACCTGGAAAAGATGCAAACGTAGGACCTCTGGATGACGCCTTTATCCAAAAAACACGCAAAAAATAAAAAATATTGAATTCCTTTCAAATATTTGTTATGTATTCTTCATTTCAATAATGATAATTCAATAATGTTGAACATGATTTCTCCATGTACATGACCAGTTTTTAGAAAAAAAAATTAAAAAAAAAAGCCACAATAGGGCAGATAATTTGTACATATCACTTTCCCACCAATCGAGAATCACAGTATGATGAAAAGATTGATGTAAAAAAAACTCAATTTTAACTCCTTTTATTTATTCTTTACTAGGAATGGACTGATTTCTTGAAGTAGTTAATAATAATTAATAGTTAATAATAATAACAAGTTAATAATGGGAGGAAACCCAAAACTTTTACTGAAAGTGAACATAAACCTCTGCGATGCTCTTCATCTATAATAATAATACATTGTAATATATGTGTATATTTGTAAAGCACTTTTCATAAAATAATCTCAAAGTTCTACAGATACCAGCAAACAAAATAAACAAAAAGGAATAAAATCAAGACACAAAAAAACAAAAGTAAAAGCATAAAAGCACAGAGACAATAGAAACATCTATAAAAGACCAGGGAAAGATTTAAATTCAATTGAATTCAATTTTATTGATATAAATCATATAAATTATATATATCTAATACAACAAAAATTGTCTCTAGGATCTTTCCAGAGACCCAGAACATGAACATAAACCCCTGAGCAATTATTACATAAAAAATGGCAGGTAAAAACTCCCCTAGTGGGAGAAAAACCTTAAGCCAAACAGTGGCAAGGAAAAACTCCCCTTTACCCTGCATTCACACTGAAAGCGTCAAAAATCTCCTGACACCAGCATCGCGCTGCTTGGTGGATTCACACTGAAAGCTGCATGTACTGTCGACACCTGCAGTGAGCGGGACTAAAGCTGCACTGCAGAACTGGAGGGAACAAAGTGTATATAGTCTACACATATTAATATATAGCTGCACATCTTCAGTTTCCTATTTCAACATAGATCACACTTTGGGAAGCCTTCTTTATATTTTGTCGTTATTTCTGCATAAATAAGAGTGAGTTTGATGCTCCTTAACCAGGTCAGCAACCATCGTTGGTCCCAGTGAAACTGCAGTCTGTCTGCGGTGAACACTGACACACCGGGTCGGAGCGGATTTGGTCATGATGTTTAAACTGTGTTTTGTGATTAATAAGCACGGTTTTTAATTATTCTGCGTTGGATCGATGTAGCAAATAAAATCGTTCGGAGCATACAGCTCCTCAACCATTAGTTACGTGTTTCACATGAGCAGTTCAGGTAAAAGCGTCTAGAGACAACATCTGTTGTATTAGACGCTATACAAATAAAATTGAATTGAGGGGGCCTGCGGAAAGTGGCCATCCAAGACCAGAGGGGCGCCCCGCTGCAGAGGCAGCGGGGGAGACCGGAGACGGGCCCAGAGAGAGGGAACCCCCCAACAGGGCGATACCCGCGCGGGCCCGACAACGGAGGGCCCCAGACCCAGGCATCCCATTCATTCATCCATTCACCTATCCGATACCTATACTAATAATAAGATATACTATACATAATAATAATAGTAATAATTATAATAAATAATAATAATAACCATCTTTGTATAATATAATATTGATAAATTATTAAGTTTTGTTGTCCTGCCAATGGAGGCTCAAATCCTCCATGGCAGGACCCTTCCACACTGCATTCTTACCAACACAGACACACAGTCACGCACCGTTTCCCCCTCCCCGGGGGGGTCCAGCACCGCCAGAAGGCACCCCAGGCTGCACGGTGAGCCCCGCCAGGCCCGGGCATCACGACCCACCTATCCCAGGCCGGCGAGGGAACGCAGGTGATGTGGGACCCCCTCCTAACCCTGGTGTTGAGTGCATGTGATTAATGCCATAAAAACAGGGAGGGGGAGGGCCAAGTATCGATTTGACATCGACCCCCCCCTCCCGAACTACGTGTCCTTGTCAAATGTATTTATTAAGTGTTGAATGTGCAGTGTCTACATTGCTGTTACAACCGTGAGGCGGGGAGTGCCGGGCCACGCGGGACAATGCCCCCCACGACCCGGACCCCCCGCCCCTTCGCCTATGTGCGTATGAATCGTGTAGGGGGGGAAGGAGGGGGAGAAGAGGCCGAAGCCAGGAAGCAGGACCAGCAGAGCCGGCCCCGGTAAGACACCCACGTTCCCCCACCGGCCATCCAGTAGACGGGGGCCGGCCCTCCAAGCCGGGCCAGGGCCCCACCGTACCTCCACGGGCGCCCCCGGCACCGCCGGAGCCCCCAGACGGAGGGGGAAACGGTCCAACATCCCCCCATTCATACTGACAACATAAGACATAGACACCTGGGAATGGTGCCACCTCGGGGAGGCCCGATCCCCGGACCCGGCCCCACCCCCCCCCGGCGGACACCCCAAGGGTCACGGAGTCCCCACAAACGCAGGGGCAAGCGGCCCCCGCCCAGCGACGGAGGACCAAGGCAGCAATGCTTATGACGCCCGTGACGTTTTCAGTGTGAATGCAGGGTTATGAGGGAAGAAACCTTGAGCAGGACCAGGCTCATAAGGGGGGGCCCTCCTGCCGAAGGCCAGACTGGGGTGGTCGGGGACGTCAGCAGCACACAGCAGACATCCACACAGGCAGGTGGAAGCAGCAGCAGGATGACCAGAGGGGGGACTGCAGGCAGGTGGAAGCAGCAGCGGGATGACCAGAGGGGGGACCGCAGGCAGGTGGAAGCAGCAGCGGGATGACCAGAGGGGGGACCGCAGGCCAGCACGCAGCTCCTGTAGCTCCTGCCTGCAAATATGCACAAAAGAGAAAAAAGGGGGCCAGCACAAGAAACTACAGGAACGATGGACAAAAATGATGGCTGTGAGATACTTATAATAAATAAAAATGGAAATGGAGAATAGAGGAAGAGGAGAAGAGAGGGGAAAAGAAGAAGGGTGAGAGGCACCGCCCAGTGGATCACTTCCTGAACAGAAAAGTCTTCGGCCCCTTTTTAAAAGTGTCCACAGACTGGGGTGGACGTCGGTGTTCAGGGAGGGAGTTCCAGATGTGGGTGTTCAGGGAGGGAGTTCCAGATGTGGGTGTTCAGGGAGGGAGTTCCAGATGTGGGGGCAGCGGAGCAGAAGCCTCGGCCTCCCATGGAGTCGTGGGGGAGGTGGTTGGTGTTTTGTGAGCAGAGGTTACGGGTGGATGAGTGAGGGGCAGTGTTGTGCTAGTTACTGAAAAATAGTAACTAGTTACTGTTACTAGTTACTTCATTAAAAAGTAACTCGGTTAGTAACTCTGTTACTTAGACCAACAAAAACAACAAACAAGCTGAGAATGGCCAATGAGCTTCAGCGAGCAGCTCAAGAACGGGACCCTTTGATGAATCGTTCATTACATTCTCAGATATAATCCATGGTGGCATGTCGGTTTATCAGAATCTTTTTGCCCAGAAGAAAAAAGAACGACAACAACGACCCATAAATATTTTCTTCTTTCGAAAAAACACACCTGCACCGCGGGCTTTAGGAGAAAAAGACGCTACAGAGTCAGGATGCAGCGGCTCAGAAGAGCAGTGAAATACGTGCGAGGCGGTGCTGATCTCCGCAATTTGAAGCCTTTTATAATAATTGTAAATAAAAAATCACTTATCACGGATTCTTTTTGGAACGTAACCCTCGCGAAAAACGAGGGATTACTGTAATGACAATATATCCACGTTGCAAAACTCTCCTTGCTCTCTTGGCTCGCCATGACCGCTCATGTTTTTGAATGCACACACTACGTTTCCTCCGGTCTCCGCGTGCGGGGAAAAAAAGCTTCACTGTAGCCAGAAATAAGGGAGTAACGCACCTTTTGGTAACGGTAATTGCGTTACTGAATTAAAAAAGTAATGTGTTAGAGTATTAGTTACCGCCAAAACTAACAGCATTACTGTAATGCGTTACTAAATAACGCGTAGGTCCCGACACTGGTGAGCGGTAACGAGGTCTTTGAGGTATTGAGGGACATTGCTGTAGATGCAGAGGCGGGTGATGAGGGAAATCTTGTATTGGATTCTTGAGGTTATGAGAAGCCAGTGTAGGTTCTGAAGAATAGGGGTGATATGGTCGTATATACGAGTTTTCATCAGAGTTCGGGCAGCACAGTTCTGAATGAATTGAAGTTTCCAGAGGTGTTTGTTGGGGATACCGATGAGCAGGCTGTTACAGTATTCGAGCCTGGAGGAGATTAGTTGCGTGGACGAGTTTTTCTGCATCGGAGAAAGTGAGGAAGGGGCGGAGTTTAGATATGCTCCTTATGTGGAAAAAGCAAGTTTTGTACAGATGTTTGATGTGGTTTACAAAGGTAAGTTTTGGGTCCAGCTTCACACCGAGGTTGGTAACAGAGGTAGAGAGGGGGATGTCTTGACCGGAGAAGGAGATGGTGGTTATGGGTGATGACTGGACCTGGTGAGGGGTGCCAGTTTGTATGGCTTCGGTTTTGGAACTGTTCAATTTTGTTTCGTCAATCTTGTTTTTGCTGTTTACTTGGTGACAACCCGGTTGCTTTTGCACTCAATCTTGGACTGTGTTCTTGTGCTTGTACTGACGCAGACATGCCGGGGTGAGGAACTTCTTAAATTGTCTCCACAGTGAAGGATTATATACCATTTTGGTGTCCTCTTTTATAACAGCATCCTTCGGTTCAGGGAGTCCTTCAATTACTTCAAATTGTTTCAAATTCTCAGTAATTACTGACCCGTTATTCCTTCTTGGTCTCTGCTTCTTTGCTTCTTGCTCAGAAACCCCATCGTGTTCGGAGACCAATGCTGTTTCAGTGACCTTTTCATTGGCCCCCACCAGCTCAGAAACCTCTGGTTCTGCAACTCCTACTTTTATTGCCAACTCTTGCAAAATCATCAAGTCTGGTGTTGGTATACCATCTTCTGATTGAGGTAGGTATTCAATGACCTGATTAACGTTCTCAGATTTTTCGGACTTCTTCTTTCTGCGCTTACGCTTCTTTGCTTTTTGTCCACCAACCCCATCCTGTTCGGAGACCAATGCTGTTTCAGGGGATGGTACCGGTTTGGACAACTCTTCTGGTTCAGGGTCTCCCACTTTTGCAGCACGGACCTCAGACTGATCACTTTTTTCAGTTTTCAGTTCTAACATCTTGTTATTCTCGGGTCCAGGCTCTGCTGGTGACGCTTTCTCTATTTCTAGTTGAGAAATATCTTCTGGTTTGGAGACCAATTCCTCTTCATTGGCCCCCACCAGCTCAGAGACGCCCTCTGGTTCTGCAACTCCTACTTTTATTGCCAACTCTTGCAAAATCATCAAGTCTGGTGTTGGTATACCATCTTCTGATTGAGGTAGGTATTCAATGACCTGATTCACGTTCTCAGATTTTCCTGACTTCTTCTTTCTGCGCCTACGCTTCTTGGCTTTTTGTCCAGCAACCCCATCCTGTTTAGAGACCAATGCTGTTTCAGGGGTTGGTACCGGTTTGGACAACTCTTCTGGTTCAGGGTCTCCCACTTTTGCAGCCAAGTTATCACCGACCTCCGGCTGGTTACTTTCTTCGGTGAGTTCTACATCAATCACCAAGTCTGCTGTTGGTAAACCATCTTCAGGTTGATTTGCATCGTCCGATTGCTCTGGCTTTTTCTTTTTTCTGTGTCTACGCTTCTTGGCTTTTTGTTCAGAAACTTCAGAAACCAATTGCGATTCAGTGGTCATTTTCAGCTCAGAGACCTCTTCTGGGCCTGACACCCCCACGTTTCCAGCAAAGTCTTGGTTAAGCTCATTGTTGCTTTTTTCTACAACAACTTCTAACATCTTGTCTTTGCTGTGTTCAGGCTCCGTTGGTGATGATTTCTCAGCTTCTTGTTCAGACACCCTCTCTGGTTCTGAAGGTTCTGATACATTTTCCAAAGAAGCATTGTCAGTTTGTGATGAGACACTTATCATTTCTGAGATGTTTTCTGTTGCAGAAGACTCAGACGTTTCCAGGGCAAATTTCAATTCCTCTGTGAGCTCTGCAAACTTGAACTGTACACTCGATTTCAATGTTTCCTGTGCCTCCAGTTTAGATATCAGATCAAGATGTGAGTTTGTTTCTTCTTCCAGTTGCTTTTTTAATTTTTCTATTTCATCAAGGACCAACTTATGGGCCTCTTCCTGCTTGGACTTAACTTCACCGTCTTTTTCAAGCGTTTTGGACGACTGAACTAAATCCTCAATAATGCCTTTGCAATGATTGAGTTCTCCTTTACAGACCAGTGTGAGCTGGCGTTCAGCCTCCAAACGAGTTTCAGCGTCTTTGATTTTTTTCACATATACAAGGGAATCTTTCTCTGCTGATTCCTTAAAGTATTTTTCTTGAGCAAGAAAGAAATCCTTTTTCTCCAGCTTTACCTTAAACATCTCTGTCATCTCAGTCTGTCTTTTTAGTTCTTCCAGGGTCATTTTCTCATTTGCAACCTCGATCTCTCTTTCCCTGTCCAAGTTCTTGTTGATCAACATCATTCTTTCCATTTCCTCTTCACGCTCTACTATTCCTAATATATTTCTAATATACTCCAGTTCATTGCTGCAGTCGGTCAGGACAGCATTTTCTTTTTTGCAGTCTTCAATCTCCATTTGGAGTTGGCGGAAATCATCTGAGACCCGGGACTGAGCTCCATCGCTGGGAGAGCTCACAAATCCCTGTCTGGGTTTTGGACCTCCGTTAGGAGCTCCATCCCAGGGAGAGCTCACAAATCCCTGTCTGGGTCTTGGACCTCCGTTAGGAGCTCCATCCCTGGGAGAGCTCACAAATCCCTGTCTGGGTCTTGGACGTCCGTTAAAAGGCATTTCTGCGATCAACACGGTCGGTGTGTCAGTAAATGTAGGTTTGAAGTTCTGAAGCGTTTTCTGAGGTGATTTCCGAGTCGTTAGACGTGGTTTCCACCAGAGAGTCTTGCAACAGGTCGTGTCTTGAAGGATTCAAGATATATACGGTTCGAAATGTGTCAGTAAATGTAGGTTTGAAGTTCTGAAGCGTTTTCTCAGTGTTTTCCGAGTCGTTAGACGTGGTTTTCACCAGAGAGACTTGCAACAGGTAGCGTGTTGAAGGTTCAATACACTATGATTCCGTACGGAGTTTTCAGAATATTTGCACAGTGCAATAGAATGTTCTGTTGTGATGTTGTCATGGTAACCTTGTTGAGCGCTGAGGCCCCGCCCAACCTGAAAAAACCATCTCTTTGATGTACGTGATGACGTCACGCGGACGGCAGATCCAGCATGGCGGAACCGCTCACTGAGGAAAACTACACAGAAACAGATGATCTAAAAACCTTCATCCAGACACAGATGATCTAAAAACCTTCATCTACAGAAACAGATGATCTTTAGAAACTAAACACTGGACTTAATGTAACACAGTTTACTGCTTTATAAACTAAACACTGGACTAACTGTTAGAACTTTATCACAATATTCAAATTTTCTGAGACAGTCCTGTATATCTAAATAGATATGTATATAGATATAAATAAATGTATATAGATATGTATGTATGTGTATATATATATATACAGTATATATATACAGTATATATATATATATATATATATATATATATATATATATATATATATATATATATATATATATATATATAGGGTTTCTCCTGCTGCAGTGGACACCCAGCCTATGGAGGAAACAAAGTCCCAAGTCCCCCAAATTCCATCTGAGAACCCTGACAGCTCATCTGACAGCTCGGATGAAGAACCAGTATCATGGAAAACAGAGGAAGTTGTTGATGTTGATGTTGTTGATGACAAAAAGTGTTTTTTGCACCTTTTGAAAAAGCAGGAGAAATGGCCATTTCAAAAAGTCCAGAGTTACAATGTTCAATGGACAGTTTCAGAACATGTTCAGTTTGCATTCCTTCATCTCCAATTTCTTGTAACTGTGATATAACACTGCTTTATATACTAAAAACCTTTCAAATCTATTTCCGTTTTTTTAGTTTTTATTCCATGTAAAGTGTTATTAAGCACTCATTACATTTTGTGAAATGTAAATGACTCCAGATAATGAAAGTTGAAGTGGTTCTGAAAAAAGGGGGTAAAGCAATTGGTCCTAACACATTTTAAGACACTTTTACAGCCATAATAACACAATAAATTCCAGGCAGATTTTTATTACTTAGGTAATAAAGTGTTAAAGTTGAAGTCCTGCCGCCTTCTGGATTCATAACCAATCCAATGGAAACAATCAAAGAAAATCCCTGTACATTTTAAGTGAAGTTATTAGTGTTGTTTTTGTTATTACATTAGTGGTATTAGTACTGGTTTGAAAAAAGTGCATGAAGGGTGAAGATTGTCAAAGCACATTATTTTTTCTTTCATGCATCTCCTTCATTTTTGTGCAGGGAAAGACACATGGATGGTTTCTCTGTTTATCCCTCATTTATACGTCTGGGTCCAGGTATTTTATTGCACACGTATGTTCATTAATATGGACAGGTTTGTTCTTCCTCTGTGTGTACAGCTAACGTTTAATCTGTCAGAACACAACTGCATCCTTTTACATCCAAGCATAAATTATATCCCAATTTAAAGAGTCTCATTATCTATTAATTTGCATTATTTCATGTGCATTTCTCCGAATATTTATAAGTTGCTTGTTGGGAAATTTTCAAAATGTACTCAAAAACATCATAAAATATCAGCTCGTAGCAAAGAAGAGACCAGATAAAATGTAGTAAGAAAAGGAAGGAAAACATTCAACGCAGATAAAAACTCTTAATACTTAACATGCTCAGACTCACAGGCAACATCAAACAACCAAAATACCACAGCTCCATCGCTGTTAACACTACAACCTTTGTGGATAAAAATATTCCTTTCCTAATTTTACATATTAAAATATCTGGTATATATCTGAGAATGTTTATACATCCTTTTCTCTCGAACTTAGTCATAAAAATGTTTTACTCCGTTTCCGGAAGCTAATGTGACGATGCAGTCGACGCCGAATTTTTTTTTTCTTCTTATCGTTAAAATAAGAATATTCTGCCATCTAATGACGAAAAATAGTTGAATGGAGAACTCGACTTTTCTCCTTTTCTGTGAGTGTATTTTGTATTCTGTGACTATTGGTGTGTTTTGTTGTCCTTTAAGATTGACTCTGATGACGGCTCCTTAGTCTCTTGTTAGGCTCAATACTTATATTGTATGCATTTTTTGATTTGTTGAATTGACTAGGTAATGTTTAAATGTGCAATGCTGATTTATTGACTGTGATTTTGTATTATTTTTTTCTTTCTGTACAGTGTACAGAGTCTCTCACCCTCTGCTTGTCATTGGCAGGTCTTGCTGTTCAGGTCATGTGACCTCCTACCTGCTCACACTGAGCAGCTGTCTGCAATTATCTATTTAACTGTGAATTGAGCTGTCTGACAAACATTTCACTTCTGTCCTGACGAAGGCCAGTTTGGCTGAAACACGTAGACACGCTTTTAATAGATTAGCCATGCACCAATAAAGGCATTCTAATTAATTTAATTAAACCAAATTGCGCAGCCTTTGCTCAGAGGAGAGATTGACAGATCTACTTTTATTGGCAATTGAAAAGGACATTCCGATCAACCACAGTGACGTGATTGATACATTTAAGGCCGCGTTCAGACTGCAGGCAAATATCCGATTTTCTTTTTTTTTTAGGGACATGGTCAACAGAAAGTTGCCATTGTGAGCTGCAAAACCGAAGCACCCCACTTTCCACTGGTAAGTTGTGACTCTGTGACACACACACACACACACACACACACACACACACACACACACACACACACACACACACACACACACACACACACACACACACACACACAGAAACCCCTTAAAAAGCAACTGTACAACATTCCCATATCAGGTAAAGCATAGGCTAATTTGGCTTTGCATCATTGTCCTAATGATATTGTATGATGCGATTACATGTTACACCCTTTTATAAATATGGGTTGCTATAATTCTGTCATCCTGAATGTTATTGTCGGAAAGTGTTAGTCGTGTTCCATGTGCCCCTTATTAAATTTCAGGACCTGCCCCTCCAAAGGTCTCTGCACATCCCTGCTGGGCTGTAAAGGGTTTTCATTTCAGTTCTGAAGTGGGACAAGTCAGATCTAGAATTGTTTTTTTTGTTCTGCAATAAAGCATCTTTCACCCACTCTGCAAAGCAGGCTCTGGTTACGGTGAATCTCAATAACCTTGACGTCATCTACCACACCGCCGTCGACTCTTTGTGCTGCCTCTTGCCCAGGTCGTCGTTGTAAATGAGAAGCTGTTCTCAACTGACTTACCTGGTTAAATAAAGGTTAAATAAATAAATAAATAAAAAACACAAGGAGGTGAAAGTGTGAAAAGCGCCGCCAGACACGAGTCTACGACACCAGTCCACCACACCTTCTCCAGCTCCCCTGGGATGGGAACAGACCCGAGGTTTTGACCCGAGGTTCTGACCCGAGGTTCTGACCCGTATACCTCCAGACCGTCCGTCCACCTGCTCAGGCACAAAAACACAGACGGACTCAGGATCACTGCACATCCATGAACGAACATGAACGAAGGGAATCTGCTGCTCTGAGACTTTAAATGTTTGTGAAATGTAAAACCTCTGAAGGTTACTTTAAGTATCCACATTTCAAACTGCATGAATCATGAATTTATCTGTTCTAACTTAAACCTTTCATAAATGATTCGGTTGAACCGTAATTCTCAGTAAATTATTTCCACCTTTGTCAGTGTCCAGTTATTTCACTGACCCGTGCAGGTTTTTTTCTTGCTTTAACGGAACGATAGCAGCAAATCCTGTTTATGTGACATAAAGAGCTGATGCAAAGCAACGTCGCCACCTGGTGGCAGATGTTTTCCTGGAGGAACCTGAAGAAAGACACACCAGCAGTTTGTGATCACATGAGCACTTTGTTATTTAATATCCATAGTAGTTTGATAATGTCGTACGCACACATCGTATAGCCTGGAGACGGTGAGAGGAAACGTGTTACCGATGCTGAAAGTATTTACAGAGAGAGAGAGAGAGAACAGAACACCTTCCTTTTCTTCTCTCTTCAACATCTACAGGTGCAGCACTTCAATGTGCAACGTTTCAGCTCAACAAGAGACTCTCCTCTGGCCTCCGTCAGCATCCTCCCGCGTCTCTGGTTATTGTGGGTTTTTGAGCTGGATGCACCTTACACCCTCACGCCAACTTGTCAAACTCGGACGCTTGTTAGCAGCAGAACTAAAGTTTATACTCTCCTCCTGTATTAAATTATTAATAACATTCATACATACGTACAGTAGCGCTCTATGGCAAAAACTGACCACCGGAGGACTTAAATATATGTACAATTCAAGGACGATGAAGTCAGGGGTTAAAATAAAAACTGTACAATAATACAACTGAACAACTTAAACGGTCAAATTATACGTAACGTTGGTTCATGTTTGCTGTTGTCAGCTCTCACTTTAGTTCTTCTTCCAAGCGAAGGCCACATCTTTACACGTGTGGGGGGCAACGAATGCTTTCAAGGTGTGGGGGAGGGGGTTCCCTTTAAATGTCCAAAAATATCTTCATACATCTCTTTGCAACTTTTTGTTAAAATTCAAACAAATCTGGGAAAAAAACAAACGACACAAAAGGATATACAAAATAGATTCTAACGTCAGACTCGGCATGAACGGCCTCTTTCTTCCCCTCGAGAGCTTTAAGGCATAAACGAGACATTTCAACCTGTTCTTGGGTAGAAAACACCAAACCAGTCCGCAGCGGTTCTGATCCACACCGAGGCATCATTCCAGCTCCTGGAGGAGTCCTGGAGAAGTCCAGGTTCCTGTTCGCGGGGACGTTCCCTCGCATACATGAAGGTCGATGAATAAATAGAACTGCAGTGTGAAGTTGTATTGACAGGATTCACAGAGAAATCAGATACACATGCACAAGTCAGGCTGTTCAGCTGTTTCTGGTCCAGACGTCCTCATGAACCGCCGATGCAGGAGAGACCGGGGGACGACTGGGGGGGGGGGGGGGGGGGGCTACTGTTGCAGGGTTACATGCTCTTTAAGCAGAACGTGGCAACAAGGATGTAAAAACAGGTATCATCGGGAGGACTGTCAATCGTGGCAGGGTTAACTGTTGCCATGGTTACGACCCTGCCGTACCATCTTCTTCTGCACGAAGAGAGAGCTGAAGCACAGCGGAGAGGGACGGGAGGTCAGAAAGGTCGCGTTTTCCGTCACATCGGAGGAACCCTCTGGCGTTAAATCAACCCGAGGTCCATTATTTAGAGAGTAAAAGGATGTAAATTCAACCGAGTATTTGTTCGCAGGAAAAATGGCACTTAATGTTGAAGCAGAAGTTAATCGAAATAAATATTTCAAAGTTCTGAAAAGTGCTCAAACACGTCATTAAGTGTTTAACTTCGCACGTGTGCAGAAAGCTATAAAAACAACTTGTTCTACAGGCCCGGTCCATGCCGCCACGTGTGAAGTCCGAACAAGTCGCGTACCGGTGTGGCGTTCATGACCTCTGCTTCCACTTCTACGTTGCTGACAGCTGTCGGAGGCAGAGGCCGGGAACCCTCGTCGCTCAGGAGGACCGACGTTCCTGAGTCTCATCGGAGGATTAAAATAGTTTCTTGAAACGACGGCGGGCCGCTGCTGGAGGACAAACCCGAGGTCTGCCAGCTGAACTGAGGCCGTTTCAACGCAGGAACGTTCCTTTAAATACCGGGTTCAGCTTCATGTCCATGTCGACAACTACTTGGTTTGCCTTAGGACCTGCCGTTCGATCCGAACACCGGACGTCCGTCCCGCAGCGTATCCCATAACGACACTAGCAGGGCTTCGGCGTCCGCCGTGGCCGAGGAGATTAAAGCATACCTGTCAAGTCTCCCGTTTTGGCTGGAAACTAACGTATTTTACTCCCCTTTCCCACCGTCCTCCTATATTAGTATTTTCCCGTAAACTTCCCGTTTTTTAATATAATCGTTTTTAAACAGCAAACTGAATTGTCACTAGTCTCACGAGAACTGCTGCTTGCTGCAGCCTGGGTGGCCGCTCTCGCGAGGTTAGTGGCGACAACGGGAACAAACTCAGAACAACAAATCAGAGATGGATGGATGTAACGAGAGAGAAGACATTTCTGCTAAAAAGCGAAGACTTGGTGTAAATATCTCTAGAAATGGGAAACCAAATTTACTTTCCTAAAGAGCAGCAGGATCGGGCTCAGTTACCTGTTCTGAAAGTTGTGTAACTTCGATGTTAGTGTCTCACGGCGCTTGAGAGCCACATGAGTGAAAATGACGAAAAGAAAATGTAAATGTTCCACTTGAAGACAATCAATGTGTATATAAACTGAAAATATTTAAAATAAATAAATGTGCTTTAATTCCCTTTTTATGTTTTCATTTTGGCTCTATTATAGGAATTACTTGAGAATGTTCACAGCATTTCAGTGTCAACAAAGGTAGAACTATGAGATTCTGAGCACATAATTGTAGTTTGTAAGTGATTGACAGGTAGTTATTTTAGATTTCTGTCTTAAAATGTAACATTGGTTGTGCTGGTGGGACAGCGGGTGGCGGAAAATTTCCCGTATTTTTAAATCCAAAACTTGACAGGTATGGATTAAAGGCGTTTTCGTTTCCGCAACAAGGATGGTTTTGTCCGTCTTGTTGCGCTTCATCTCGGAGGTTCGAGTACGAACGAAACGGGGCAACACCGCCGGAATTAAGAAATGAGTCACGAAACAACGAAGAAACAAAGAAAAGAGACAAGTTGAAAAGATTGTTGGTTGTGAGTCCAGTCACGCGACTCGACTCGTTACCGCCCCCTGGTGGGTACGACGTGAAACAACCACACGAGGTTTCATCCCAGCGGAGACGGGCGGAGTGAGGGGGGAATAAAAGCGCGTGAGGATGTAGACGTAAACAGGCTCCTCCCTGTTTCTGTTCTCTGCTACTAAGAATAAAGTTTTGAATCACACGTCTGTTACCGGAGAACCAAAGAGCAGAACAGAGAGGCTGGTTAGCTCTACATAAGCGGCGGGACAGCTAGTTTAACATAGCAATGGTACAGCGAGGTGCGGCCAGGTGTGGTCTAGTTCATGATGGGGATCTGAGGCACCGGGTGGACGGTCACATGTTTGAGCCGGTTGGGAGTTCCAAGAGAGAGAAGCGTGTTTGACAGTCTTTGGGTTTGTTCTTGACTGGTGTTCTGGTTTTTTGGGTGTTTGCATGCACACTTGTCTGAACCCGTGAAGCAGGTGTGAGTTTGTCCGAGTTCTACACGTGTGGCGGTCCTCTGGGTCGGTTTGCTCTCTCGGGGGATTGTCGCTCACAGCTGCTCGGGTCCGGCGGCGTCCCGGCTGTCCTCCGTGCTGCTGAGGGTGACGTAGATGATGGGGACGAGGCCGTGGGCGGAGCCCAGGGAGCACAGCAGCCAGTCCGGGTCGGCCCTGCTCAGAACCCGCAGCACGTCGCCCTTGTTGAAGCTCAGCTGGCCGGGCTCGGTGGCGATGTGGTGGCACAAGGCTCGGACCTCACTGGGACACGAGAGGACAGAGACACAAATATAACCCAAATACTAGACCACCACTCATCATAATCACATTCTAGTCCAGTTTAACAGAAGTGGAAGAAGAGAAAACAACTTCAGCCCAACTCTGAGTTTGATCTCATCTTTGATGTTTCATCACCAGAAATCTAATTCCAAAGAAAAACTGGATTGACTGAAGTCAAAGTCATTCTTGACCCCTCGGGTCTCTTGTGTGATTATAAATATGTGTATTTGTGCTGTGAGGCTGATGGAGATGGAATCTCTTTTGGAGCCGGCTAGTGGTCAGTAGAGGAACTGCAGGTCTGGATCCAGACCCCGGTGGTCAGTAGAGGAACTGCAGCTTTTCTGCTGGAACATGATCCATCGTGGTGAAACATCAAAGTCGAGACTGAACTCGTAGAAGCTGAAGATGTTTTCTCACCAGGGAGTCTGTTGTGCGGGTGCCACGCTGGCGGCGGCGGTGGCGGTTTGGGCGTGAGTGGGTGTGGAAGGAGACTCCACCTTCCTCCCACTGCCTCCCATCGTCAGAGCGACGAGGTCCAGGACAGACCTGTCCAGGCCGAGCCAGCCTGACGGCGGCCTGGCGGACGGAGAGGAAAACCAGTTACACATCACTCAGGTCTCTGCTGGGTTTAAGGAAGTTCAGCTGTGAGGCTTAAGACGGCTGCAGGTTAGGGCTGGGCGATATATCGAAATTTTAATATATATCGATATATTTTCAAACACGATATGGTACGAGACAATATCGTTTATATCGATTTAAAAAAAAAAAAAAAAATTTTTTAATGATTTTGATATAGCTTATTTTGTGACAAACTGACTTGAATGTTTTATTTGAGATTTGCACAAATGTTTTGTTATTTGCACAACTGTCAACCTCAGTGGAAAAGTCTGCCTGTTACTGTCTACATTGTATTAATTGCACAGTGTATTTTAATTTAATTGTTATGCAGGAAAGGGATATTTGTTTTATTTTATTCAAGAAGCATTTTTATTCTATATATGCAGGCAGTTTATTTTTATTTCATTTGTTTTATACATTTTGATATTGTGCAGACCTCTGTTAATAAATGTACCTGTGTGACATTTGGCACGAGGCTTTGTATTAAAACTGATTGTTTTTTTAAGGGTTTGCCTCAGAAAAAAATGAAGCTAACAGAGATGCTATGCTATAATGCTTTGGGGGAAACCCCAATTAAGGCACAGAAAAAATCTCGAGATATATATCGAGTATCGCCATTTAGCTAGAAAATATCGAGATATGACTTTTGGTCCATATCGCCCAGCCCTACTGCAGGTGCAGAAATGTAGTCACTCACCGGGTCTTCTGGGATCTGGCCTTCAGCTCGGCTGCGTCTCCTCTCAAAGGAGAACCGGCACTGGAACCAAAGAGCCTGCTCCAGCGCAGACCCTGTCCCTGCGAGGGGCTCTGCTCGGGGGCCGCCGTGGGGGCCGCCGTGGGGGCCGCCGTGGGGGCCACCGTGGGGGCGTTGCCCCCGGTAACCTCCCGAGGGCGTGCGTCCTTATCCCGGTGGAGAACCGACTCGGGGGGGCTGCCCATCCAGGACGGCCTCCCCCAGGAACCCCTCGACTCGTCCCCGTCCTGGCTGGACTCGGCGCCCTCCACCACCCCCTCCCTGGCGGGCGGCGGCTGGCTGTGACGTCTCTCTGACGACCTCCTCCTCTTCTCCACCTTGACGAACTTGGAGCCTTCGCTGGACTGGTCGATGTAGATCTGGGAGGACTGCATCAGCTGGTACCACCAGCCCGCCTGCCGGTCCTGCCGATGGCGTCCCTCCACCCTCCTCCCGTCCCGCTCTCCTCCGTCCTCGCCGTCGCGCTGAGCTTCCTGCCCTACACCCATCGCCCTGCTCTTCCAGAGAGTGGCTGCAGAGCCGGGTGTCAAGCTCTCGGTCGTCGCCTCCGTCTTCTTCATCCTCCGACACTCGGCCCCGTCCATCCTGGGCCACGTCCCCTCCCGCCGCAGCCCTGCTCGCTCTTTCCTGCCGTCGGCGGCCGAGTCCCTGACCATGTCGCTGACGGTGGCGCTCCAGCCACGCGTCAGCTGGAAGGTGGAGCGGCTGGACAGGTGGAGGCTCTGACCGGCCGAGCACAGCTGCTCCTTGCGCCGCAGGTGCTCGCGGCTCTTCTGGAGGAGGTGCGGCTCGAACAGCAGGTCCAGGTCGAAGGGGAGCAGCGCCAGCGGCTGCAGCAGGAGGAGGAGCTCCTCGAAGAGAGGCTGGCACGCTCCGTGCGACAGCGCAAGCACACCCCACGGGCTGTAGTGTGCTGCTACGATATCTGCGAGGCGGGAAACGAGATAGAAGAAAACAAGAACTCCTGAAATGAAGCTTTTGAATGTGACACCAACATTTTAGTTTCTGATCAATAAATAATGAGGTCTCACCTTCATGTGTGTGCAGGTGACTGAACCAGAACTCCAACGATTTCAGGCTGAAACAGAAAAATCACGTTCGTGGACTCAGAGAAGCTGGATGACAGCAGTGGTGGAGACACTTTTGGCGCTTTTCCACTAGTACCTACTCGCCTCCACTCGGTTTGGTTCTTTCCCACTAGGGGTCTAACGTGCCGAGTAGATACTTTTCTGTAACTACTCTGAGGTTGTAAGCGGGCTGAGTCGGCTGTATCTGACGTCATCACACTACAGGCCACCGATTGGTCGGGGGGTTGGGAGTCAGACGTCTGAGTCAGGATGTGACATCAGCGAAAGAGCGACGCTGACGGCGGCTTCTTGTTCATTTTATTCAAGGCAATGGCAGCAGAAGTCTGTTTCATGATCCAACTCTGAGGTGCAGATGTTCATAAACCTGGTGGCTGAGGAGAGAATTAAAAAGGGATCTAGACGGGCGATAAGGAACGACCAGATCTACCAGGAGCTCTGTCACTTCATAGCTGCTCGCAGCTACCAAGCGCCTAGGCAAACTAAAAAAAACTAAAAAGCGTTGCCACTTGAATATGTATATGAGCCACTGCTTAACCCACTGCGCCACCAAGCGGCCCCTCTCACTCTATTTTTTTAACTTGATATCGAACACAAGTCACAGACCCAGCAGCACATATATCATCTCCTCCAGGTTCTACATCTTTAGTGTTGTTGTCTTCTTCGTTTAGATCACACAATCAAATACGTCACAGCAGCTTCGGTCCAACCTCCTACTTCTGCTCCAGGTGCTGAATTGTTATGGAAAAGAAACCAGGCCAAGTTGAGTCGAGCCGAGCTGAGATGAGTAGAGTCGAGTAGGTGCTAGTGGAAAAGCGCCATTTTACACTCACGAACAAGGCTATCATTTATCACATCAGAGTCTGACCTCCAGGATCGGGGTGGGAATGAGATAATGAGAGAAGACTCACTTGAGCAGGCCGAAGATGAAGGCGTTGAGTCTCATGCTGTGGCTCGTGAGCTCCGAGAACTGGCTCACCTTTGAGAACAAGCTGTGGAGGACGCGCGTGGACGGGCCTGGCGGGGGACGAATTCATAAACCGATGTCAACATTTCACCTGGAACGTCTGATCACCTCACTCACATATCATTGAAAATATCTACTGTGCTGCAGAATTTGGCATCAGAACTGGTGAAACCAGCCACAAAAGCCTGGGCCGCTCACCCAGCTGGGTCGACGCCTCCACCAGGCTCCAGGGCTGGCAGCGGCGCTGCCCGATGATCAGGTCCAGCACGTAGGCCTTCAGGCCGTCCTGCAGCACGTCACGCAGGGCGGGACACAGGTACTTCAGGATGAGGTGACCCACGTTGGGACTCACCCAGCTGTTCCCCAGCTTGGCCTGGGGGGGGGACACCGGGGGGTCAGGGAATACAACCGGCACGCATCCTCCCAAAACTCTCCTCACTTACTTGAAATAATGCAGATTGGCACAGAAATCCAGTGAAATAAAAGAATAAACTTCAAGAAGTTAAATGGACTGAAAGGGAACAGAAGTGGTCAGATGGCGCCACCTGTCTGTGAAGATCAAGTACCGTATTTTCCGCACTATAAGACGCACATAAAAGCCTTTAATTTTCTCAAAAACCGGCAGTGCGCCTTATAATGCGGTGCACCTTCTATAAGTGCACCTTATATCATTACGGTAATTTCTGTTACTGTAGTCAGGGGGATTGTGGGTACTGTAGTTGGTGTCGCCGAAGATTTTGGGAATGAAGTGGAAAAGTTCCCCTCGGTGTTTGTTTTGAGTTTTATTTTGTTAATAAAGTTTGACTTACAGTACTTTTCTTGGTTTTTTTTTTGCATTTGCTGTAGTATTTTGTAGCATTTCCTGTAGCCGAGCTCCATCAGGTAGATACGTAACTCAACCCCAGCCACCATAGTACGATATCTTATCGTATATTCTGTGCGTCTTATAATGCTGTGCGTTTTATATATGAAGAGGGTTTTAAAATATGCCATTTATTGAAGGTGCGCCTTATAATACGGTACTTAATTTGCACTCATTTAGAAGCCGTCACTACACGAACTTGTGAGTGTCGCCACTCACACATTCATAAACAGGGTGCTTGCTCTTTTTCCAAGTTAAAATTCCAGACTTTTCCCAGACTTTTTTAAAACTGATATTTTTTTTCCCAAGACCTTAACTTTACGTACTTGTATACTTGTGTGCCTACTGCCTACTTCATTGGTTGAGATTGTACCAATTGTGTTTATTAGAAATGTTCCTTAGAATTTTTTATAGGCTAGTATTCAATGAACGAATGCATTATTCACCGTAAATTATGTTTTTACTGATGAAAACGTTTCAAAACATGAAAATCACAAGTACATGAATTTCACATTTTCACAATGCCTTTGAGCATACTGTAAAATTCTACCATACATTTTTTCCCCATACTTTATTAAGACTTTCACACAAAATTCAAGACTTTTCAAGGTCTGGAAAACAGTGTTTAAAAATTCCATACTTATTAAGACTTTCAAGACTTGCGCAAGCACCCTGATAAAGCCTCCTACCTTCACATCGGGGTCTCTGCTGGTGCCGAAGTGCGCCACGATCAGATCCACCGCCGTGTTGACGGCTTTCACCAAAGCTGATTGGACGAGAGCAGAAAGGACGGAGAAGTTAGTATGAGTGTGATGCTTTATCAAGTCCTGGCCTTGGTTTCCTGTTCACTGAGACGCCAGGAGCACAGATACCCGTCTACCTCAGAGCTTTCTGCTACGGGATCACCACCGTAGATTAACCTGCTGGAGCCTCGTCAACAAGAGGACAGCGAGTACTTCACTCTACAACAACCTTTTTATGGGGTATAGCCCAACAGGCTATAAAAAGGTAACGTACACTCCAGGATCAACATAGGACAACAGCAGCCGCGGACTCCCATCTCATCACCAGTAAGTCACCTGACGTGTAAATTGGTCAGATATAGATTTTTACCAGCCGTCTATCACCGTTCTTCCCCCACCACTTCAAACCAAGGTGCCCATCAGTCTGTAAATTGTGCATTTTGCAGTCTCAACATAAATGTTATTTTTTCCGTTGTATAAATTCTTTTAACTACTGACTGAAATGTGTCTAATGTTGGGGAGTCTTTTTTTAAGCCAGTTCAGGGTTATTGCCTTCTTGGCTGCTGCCAACAATATATGCAGCAGGTAGATCTTTTTCCTGCTCATTCCTTCTTCAAGAACGACCCCAAGGATGGCCATTAGTGGATCCCTGGGTATAGAAAAAACAAATACTTTGTCCAATAAGTCTAATATCTCCCTCCAAAAGTTGTCCAATAGGGGACACTTCCAAAATATATGTGTGTGGTCTGCAGACTCTTCCCCACACTCCCTCCAACATGCACTTGTTCGATTGGGGTCTATTTTGGAAAATAGACAGAATCTTCTACAGAATCGATGTACTATTTTCCACTGGAACTCTCTCCATAGATTTGCATTAGTGACTTTATGCATTTCTGATGCTATATTATCCCAAACCTCCTCGCTTATTTCTAGTTCGAACTCTGCTTCCCATGTGTGTTTGATATGTAGGGTATTTTCTTATTTCATGTCAGATAGTATTCCATACACCTTAGATATTGGGCTCTCCGTTTTGAATTTTTGTCAGGTATTGCTCAATAGGTGAGTCAGATTTTTTAATGTGGTTCCAGTCCGGGTGTTTAAGCAAATAACTTCTTATCTGAAGCTATCTATAAAAATCAGACCTTGGCAGGTCAAATTCATTAATCAACTGTTCAAATATCTTCAATTCCTGATCCTTAATAAACTGGTGGATGTAATTATGATTTAGATGTCTCCATCTTTTGTATCCCGCGTCTAATTTTAGAGGTATAAAACCTTTTAGATAAGCTTTACTGCCATCCGTAGGCCTGAGTATGTCTTATGTGTCTTTTAATGCTTTTAAGACAGAATATCGTGACCCGGAGCGGCTGCCATTAGTTGTTGAAGTTGTTTATTTATAGTAGGATAAGCCCCTTGAGTTGTAACAACTCGTTTACGAGGGGGTCCTAGAATTTAGTATTATATTATTATTAGTAAACATCCCATCCCATGGTGTGTATGAAACATGTAACAACAATAAGAAAACAGAAGTATATACATAGCTATGAAAAGGAATACACTAACTTCCAACGTAGTGGTCCACTGTCCAGTGAACCTGCCCTGCCCGCCACCCAAAGTTACTATATAAGGTCTGTTATCACTCATGCAGATATTCAGGGTAATGACAGAGTAAAGGAGTGTCCAGATCCTCTACATGTCTGGGCCTGGAACTGTCTGGTATTAAGACAGTAACACAAGTTTCTTAAGATGTTATAAGAATTCCTGGCGTTCGTTTCCCCTTAAATGCCGCCCCGGACCACCCAATCTTTCATCACCATATTCTTCGATGATTCCAGTAGGAGCCATGATATAGAAAGCATCAGACCATAAAAATGATTAGGGGGAATAGAACTGCAGCAGTTTCAAGAGAAACCACAACTCTGAATAAAGCTTCTGAACCCGCGTGGGCGAGGTCCCACGTCCACACCTGCCACTCGCGTCCACACCTGCACCCACCTCTTTTCTGCGTCAGATCAACAGAGATGTGTGACGAGGAGCAGGAGAAGGATGATGAGGACGCGTCGGGCGACAGGCAGAACTCCTCCGGCGGTTTCTCTGTGAGGGAGAAGTAGTCCGGCAGGAAGTCGTTGTAGCTCTGCTGCAGCTTCGCCGACTGACCCCCTGCACACACACAAACACACACACACACACACACGTAAGACACTTCAAAAGCATGACAACCCTTTGTGAGACCAAAGCATTTCTGAATCTTCAAGTACGTTATTGTTACACTAGCAGACTTTCTTAAACCCCTTAAACCCTTAACCTTCACATCTATCGCATACCTGTCAAGTGTCCCATTTTGGCCAGGAAACTACCGTATTTTACCCCTTTTCGTCCTCCCGTATTAGTATTTTCCTGTAAATTTCCCATTTTATAATATAATCATTTTTAAACAGCAAACTGAATTGCCACTAGTCTCGCGAGACCTGCTGCTTGCTGTAGCCTGGGTGGCAGTTCTCGCAAGGTTAGTGGCGACAATGGGAACAAACTCGGAACAACAAATCAGAGATGGATGGATGTAACGAGAGAGAAGACATTACTGCCCCACGAAAGCAAAGACTTCGTTTAAATATCTTTAAAAATGGGAAACCGAATTTACTTTCCTCAAGAGGAGCAGGATGTTCAGTTCCGAGTTCTGAAAGTTATTTCAGCTAGAGACACAGAAACATGTGTCTGTGCCATCAGTCAATACCAGAGAGCCACATAAGTGAAAATGACAAATTAAAATCAATCACTTGAAGACAATCAATGCGGATATAAAATTAAAATATTTAAAATAAATAAACGTGCCTCAAACTTTAATTCACTTGAGTTTTAGGGTCTATTGTAGGATTTACAAAAATAAGAATGTCCACCGCATTTCAGTGTCAACAAAGGTAGAACTATCAGGTTCTGAGCTCATAATTGTAGTCTGCAAGTGGTTGACAGGTAGTTATTTTGGATTTCTCGTAAATCTGTCTTAAAATTTAAGATATTGGACCTCAGCTGGCGGAAAATTTCCCGTATTTTTAAATCCAAAACTTGACAGGTATGATCTATGGTCTCCCCATCTAATGGTGCATGCGCGCCAGCACCGGCGGTAAAAGCGTGAGCACCGTGGGGCTGTCCGAGCCGGGGGCCGGAGTGAGCTGCTGGGAAATCAAACACGTTTCGTCTGGCGGGTCGTCTGAGCTCGGCGCTCCCAGAGACGGGACCCGGTCCTGCAGGGGGGGGCCCAGAGACCCTCTCCACCCCCAGAGGGTTGCGGCGACGGTACTCCCTCCACTTGAGAGCCTGAGGAGAGAGGTGGTGTGCTGTTGGGGAGTGGAGGTGACGGGGTTGTGATGAGGGGACCGGGAGGAGGATGAAGATGGGTTGTTTTTTTTAAATAGGAGGATGGGAAGTAGCAGAGGAAGGGCGGGTGGAAAAAGTGAGGAGAGGAAAGGAAGAGATTTAAGTCCATGCATGAATGGAGAGAAGAAACAGAGACAAGAAGAATAAGAACGTAAGAGAATCTGTGAAGGAAAGAAAAACGCTGAGTGCAACTTCTCGTCTTTTAATTCGCCTGTTTAATTCAGCATCTCTGCCAATTTTCTTATTTGCAGTTTTCTTGTATTTAGTTTATTTTAACGATTGACCTCTAGTGGTATCGCTCTGTTTCATCAGCATTCATAAGAACGTAGACAACGTGCAAAAAGACGGACTCCGTGCACATCTTCGGTTTCCTCTTTCACCATCGCACTTTGGGAAGCCTTCTTTATATTTTAGCGTTATTTCCACATAGACAAGAGTGAGTTTGATGCTCCCTTTAACAAGGTCGTCCCGGTTAAACAGCAACCATCGGGGAGCCGTTGGTCCCGGTGAAGCTGCAGTCTGTCTGCGGTGAACACTGACACACCGGGTCGGAGCGGATTTGGTCATATTGTTTAAACTGTGTTTTGTGATTAATAAGCACTGTTTTTAATTATTTTGCGTTGGATCGATGTAGCAAATAAAACAGTTCAGACCATCCAGCTCCTCAACCATCAGTTAAGTTTTTCCCATGAGCAGAGTTCAGGTAATAACGGCATCCCAAATCAGCAAAATTGTCAGTTTGCTAGATGAAATAGATCAATTCCTTATTAAATAAGTTTGGGTGTGCATAGCCATGCTCATGTATGCATGTGAATGAGTGTATGTTTGTGTGTACACGAAAGTACAATCTGCATTGAGGCTTCTTGCTTTGGAAATCCCGGACTGTGATTGGACGCTGCCTCGGCGTCGCCGCTGCTCGTTTGCATAAAGTTGAGATTCTCTCAACTTCAAACTGACGCTCTGGACGGCTCTCGCAGCGAGCTTTCATAGACAATGAATGGCAGACGCTTTCGGTGTGAATGCACGGTAAGAGCGCGCCGGATTTCTTTCAGGACGTACCGTGTTGTGTCCTGGCCGCGGGTCCTTTGCCTCCCTCCACATGTTGTCCAGAGTCCAGACAGCCCAGTGGGCTCAGAGCGTCACCGTGAAGAGCCGGCGAGCCCTGCGGAGCTCCACGGTGGAGACACTGTCCCTGCACGGCTGGCAGCGCCGGCGGCACCACCCCTCTCTTCACCCCCAGAGACGGGGGCGGGGGAGTGTTGGGTAATGGCGTTGGCCCGCCTCCCTGTTTTACTGCTGGGGTGTGCAGCGGGCCGAGGCCCGAGGAAAGCGGGCAGGAGAGGCTGTGTGCAGGCTGGGGGCTGGGGGTGCAGGTGGAGCAGCTCCCCGAGCTGGGGGCCCCCTGGTGGCGAACCGGGGAGTAGCTCCCGAGAGGCGAGGGCCGGACCGACTCCAGAGGGGCGGCAGCTGCGCCGAGGGGGTCGGCCGGATCTTCACCGCCCACCGGAGCCCCGGACCCGGAGCCGGAACTGGACCGAGCCTGCATCCCGGAGACGTAGCCCGTGAGCAGGGGCAGCAGAGGCTTGGGCTGGGGGGGTTTGGACGGGAACTGGTGGTGGAAGGTGAAGGGCTGGATGGGGAGGGTGGTGGGCCGCTGCTCCTTGCTGTAGCGGACCACCGGCAGCCGGCTGTCCGACGACGTGGAGAGACCACCTGCAGGAGCAGAATGACGCACGGTTAACCGCTGAACGGGACAGAAAGGCTGGAGATGAACTTTGTTCTGGCGCCGCTGAAACAAAGAAAACACAGCGCACCATAAAAGCACCATAAACCTCAAATATCATCAGCTCGATCTTATAAAAGAAGAAAAGAAAAACAACATCATGACATTTATGAGAAGAAAGGATTAATGAAACGAGTTATAAATGAGTTTCTTTGCAGATTACACATTCAGTGAGTTTATGATGCACCTTTAAGAGATTTAAATAATGCATCATTTCTTTCACTTTCGTTCAGCCTGATTATTAACTTTCAGCGGAATAACTCTTGACCGAGTCCCAGATAAAAATACTGTGCCATGTTTGAAGCTTCTGTCAACCAGTCGAGCTCAGACCCATGCGTGTGCACGTGTGTGCTGAACACAATACAGTCAAAACTCTTATTTAAGATCTATTCTTTACGTTCTGAGCTTCTTCCTCAGTAAACTTACAGTAAGTTATCATTTAACTGGCATTGTGCTCTCTTCCTCAGTAGCCACGCAGAGTCGGCCTAAATCTGCCTGAATCTGCCTGAAACTGCCAGAATCTGCTTAAATTTGCCTAAATTTGCCTGAATTCACAGTGACTTCGTTCCTGGATGCCAACATGAAGGTGAGAAGTGAAAACACAAATAGAAAAAGGTTTCAATCCTTTATCACAGACAGCCAGACGTCAGTTAAGACTCTGCTCTGTCATGCCCTCATGAACACACACACACACACACACACACACACACACACACACACACACACACACACACACACACACACACACACACACACACACACACACACACACACACACACACACACACACACACACACACACACACACACACACACACACACACACACACACACACACACACACACACACACACACACACACACACAGAACCTGAAAGCGCTGTGTCAGGAGAGCCACCAGACGTCGTTTGTCTACCGCGAGTCAGTGTCAGTGTTTTCTGTGTGTTTTCTTAAATCCAGCGTGCACCTGACAGACCGGAGCGTGTGACATCTGCAGCGTTGCGCAAGCTGTTTGTGAGCCTGACGGCCGGCCCAGCGTGACCGCGTGATGCGGCTGCGGTGAGGTCTGCCGGCCACAGGGAGGCGACATGGAGCTGCTGTTGCAGGCTGCTGATGGGGGAGGCGGGCTGGACACCCAGCTCCCTCTGGAGACGGGAGAGAGAACCTCCTCCGTGCTCCATCAACCCCTAAACTGCCTTCTTTCTCTTGTCTCTCCTCCTCCTGGCCTTCTTTCCCGTCAGCTTGCTCCCTTTCACCTCCTCCGCCACCCGTCTGTGCTCCATAACTCGTGGGTTGATGAGCCAGCTTTCTGGTTGGAGTTGGCTTCGTTAGCGAGCGCAAGGCCTTTAAGAGACGGCTGCAGAGAGACAGCCCAGCTGACTGAAGGGTCTAATGAATAATTTACAGGCTCAGATGCTGCGCAGCATCTCATTACACCTTAAATCATCCCGGCCTTCCACGGCACGCACACACGAAGGGAAGGAAATGAAACCTGCAATATCTTCCCCAGTCCTCCTCTTTCCCTCTAAATCAGCGTCTCTCAACCCTTTCCAGGCATGAACATGTGCTGTTCTCTGATTTCTTTTACTTTTTTTCTCCTCAAACGTCCACAGACTCCTAAGTTGAGCTGCTCTAAACTTTACTTTTGACCTGGGAGATTCAGATCCCTTTGGGAGGTTCCCTCTAGGAAACTGACATCTCTATCTCACTCACTCAACACTGTCATATACAAATCAACACCCATATAAAGATGAAAAGATAAAAAAAAAATAATAATAAAAACTGCAGTGCCATAAAACAGAATTATATGGATAGAAAAGAAATGTGTCAAGAGTCACTGAAGCTTCAAACATGAAGAGGAAGTTGTTGTTGTTTCTGTATATCAAAGTATCAAATCATTTATTTTATGTAAAAGTGTGTGAAAGGCAACTTAAACACTCCGGTGACCTCCACCATGTCGAGGACCAGGGGAAGAGGTTTTCGTTTATCCGAACCGATCGCCACGCTTTGGAAACGGGTGACCAGCGTAACGACCCGTCTGAGTTCAGATACGACCGGACAAAGACGCGGCGACACTCACAGCCGCTCGGTCGTGTCCAGGTGCCCACCAGAGGCCCGGGACGGGATCTGGTGGTTCTGACCTGCCTGGGTGTGCGGACGTCTAGAGCAGAGGACAGACGGGCCTCCTTAACGCTCCGATTATCCCAACAGTTCCTCAGTTTGAAGGAATTCCAGGCATGAGAGTGTTTATCTAAACTCCAGCTGAGACTCTCGGTGGCTGACTAAAGACACGTCGCTGAGGCTTCAGATGGAGAACCGGAGCGACTTTTAATGGTTGGAAAGTTTCGGGTCGGACGGGTTTCTGGCCGTCAGATTTCAGGACGAGGATCAGCAGTTCTACGGTTAGTGTGTACTCCCAGTACATCATTAATGTCATCCAGCTCCGGGCTGCTCGGGGATTATTATCCCACGTTAATTAGATTATTTCTCTCCACGTTTACCTGCTTCCTGCTCAGGATGGAGAACCGCACTCAACTGAAGACTTGACACAATTAATGGGTTCATTAGCTCAGCGGCTGTCATGACTCGGCATTGGGTGAAGTCTGAATCTGGGATTAACTGGATTGAGTGAATTACAGTGAACGTGAACATGACGGGCTGGTTTGTTGTGTGTCCCAAGAACCAGAACCAGCGTTCAGTTATTCTGCTCCTCACCGGTGGAACAAACTTCCTGTAGACCTGAGGTCTGCTCCAACTGTAGATCCTTTAAATCAGGACTAAAAACATTACTGTTTACTGAAGCGTACTCTTAAATTAAATACTTACCTGCTGTACTCTATTGCCCTTACTTTTTAACAACTTGTGCTCTTTATTACTTATTACTAATTATCATCTATTACTATTATTACTGTTAATGTTGAAGTAAAGCACTTTGAATTACCGTGTGTTGAATTGTGCAATACAAATAAACTTGTCAGCACCTCTGCATTGGGACGCTTCTGGATATTCCCCACTAAATCAGGCACTTTTGCTGAACATTGGAATGTGTATTGATAATCAATAAATGGTAGTTGGGCTGCAACGTTTAATCACTTAAACGGATTACATCAATTCTGAAAGTTCCAAATGAAAACCAGGCTGAAGTTTTAGACGTTTCAAAACCACGTAAATGTCTTGTATGTGGCGCTCAGGGCTGAATGTTTTTGCAGTGCGCCACGGGAAGTGCTTGGGGTTGCCATGACGGCGTGTAGACCCTTGAAAGGCAACCAGATGAGGAGCAGCGCCGCCAGGCGGAGGGCGTCTCGTGGCTTTGCAGCCCCTGTGCGACGTGGGTCGTGGCAGAAGTTGCAAAGCCGCGAGACGGCGGGCGACTGATTCATTGACCTTCCAGTTGGAGGTCAACCACCTCCACCTCTCGACGTGCCGTCTGCCTCGGCCCTCGGCCCTCGGCCCTCCTCCCTCCTCCTCCCTCCTCCTCCCTCCTCCCTCCTCCTCCCTCCTCCCTCCTCCTCCCTCCTCCTCCCTCCTCCTCCACAGATTCAGGTGTAAAATGTTTGGTGAATACAAGCTGGCAGGTCTGGGAAGGGTTTGTTTTCAGGGTGAACTGGGCCTCCAGGCTGTCTGGATTACAATCAGTACGTACACATGCAGCGATTCAACCTGGTTGCAGATCTGATCAGATAATGACATGCAGAAGATTGGATCAACTTGTCTGAGTACACATGCTGTTCTGAGATCAGACTGAATCAGATTGAATAAGCCACTGTAACCAGAGCATGGCTGACTCCGTGACGCTAGGTGGCGCTGTACCCGAGGTAACCATGGTAACCATTTCAACAAAGAGCCACTTCCGGTTGACCTCTGCTTAACAACAACAAGGAAGGAAAAAGTGCAATATCACTGCTTTCCTATTAATAATCTGTCTAAAACAGCCTTTCTCAACCTTTTTTCAGTCATGACACCTTTCAAAAGTGAATAAAATCTCACGACACCCCAGAGTAAAATATAATTAAAAACCGCGCTGCATCGCTCTGACTGTAAATGCGAATCTTACACCGTGTCCACACTGCATGCGACGCGAGCGAGCGTCAGCGTCAAAAACAGTTCCATTGCTTTATGTTTTATTTGCACTGTCTATACTGGTTGCGAGCGACGCGGCGCGCCGTTTTGAGCTGGACTTTTGTCGCACGCCCTGCTTCTATTTTCTTCCTGTCGGTCGCGTTGAAAGCCGGTTGAAAGTTGGAAAAAAAAGGTGAAAGCGCTGTAGGAAACAGTCATTTCAATACAAGAACCTCAATAAAGTGGCAGCTGCTGGAGGGAGATCGCCAGGCTGGAAGGTTCTGATAAAATAATAAGATATAGCCTAACAAGAATCTTATCTTAATCTTATTTGAGCTTAATTTGTGCCGGATCCAACAAGATCTGGTACCTATTTGATCATTTCTCGTGTCCTCTGCTTTTCCCCACATCCCAGTAATGATGGGACATGTTTGCTGCATTTAACACCACGAACACGCCGCTCACTCCAGCTGTTCGCTGTTTCATTGCGTCACCTCACGCCGTTATTTTGTTGTTTTTTTCCCCACTTTGGTCGGACGGTAGACCTGCTTATATTTTCTTCCTGCCGCCTGCGTTGAAAGCGCTGTAGGAAACAATCATGGATGAGGAACGGCTGATCCAGTTAGTTGAAATGAGAAGTTATCTCTATGATTCCTCCTCATTTCACTACAAAAACCTCAATAAAGTGGCAGCTGCTGGAGGGAGATCACCAGAGAGCTGGCAAAGGGAGCGCACGGGCGGTTGGTGGGGAGAATAAAAGGAGAGTCTCGGGCGGGTGAATAAAGGCAGATTTATGGTTCCGCGTAAAATCGACGGCGTAGCCTACGGCGTATGGTACGCGGCGACGCGCAACGTTCGGTGAGTGCGCCGCGTACCCTACGCCATAAGGTCTGCGTTGGTTAACGCAGAACCATAAATCAGCCTTAAGGCTGCAGGCGGCGTGTGAGCAACGGATGACTAAGAGGGAGAATAGTTTCTCCAGGAGTGGAAGCAACGCCGGGCCAGTTATGCCACAGTTTGCAGATGGATTGTTGATCCGTGGGCTAACGTGTTTGCTGGGACTATTTTGCGAGCTTTTGCAAAAGCGTGCATTTCCGAGGCGCCGCACGGCACGGAACGAGACTCTGACAGCGAGGAGTTCGGACTGGCACAGCTGATTTAGCGGAGCTCTTTAATGCAGAAACAGAGGATGAGACTTAATGGGTTTGATTAATGTAAAAACTGAAATAAAGTAGCCTACAATCAAACAAAGTTTTGCTCCCGCTGTATTTTTAAATAGCACCTTGTGTGCGTGTGTGTGTGTGTTCTTGTGTGTGTGCCTTTTCGGTCGGTGCGCCGTGTGTGTTTCAAATACAGAAATGACACAAGACTGAGGCCTTTCCACACGGCGCCCGTATGGTCGCGAAAATACAGTATTTATATATGAAATGTCAGAATAGGAAATATTTTGACGACACCCCTGAAGCAGTCAAACGACACCCCAGGGTGCTACTGAGCAGCGTCGTCGTCTCCTTTCACTTCCAGGTGAATCCCCTCCCCCGGGGGAAAACCCCACCCGGGGGAAAATCTCGAGCATGCGCAGACTGTAATATCTATGTCCCCGTTCACATGGCATTAACAAGGCGGTTGCGACTGGCTTGGGACTGGCTTATCTAGGTGCTGCAAGTAGGTTGACGAATCCGGTCTGATCAGATTGACTGGACTGACTTAAAGTGTTCACATGCAGTTAAAAAGTCAGTACGATGTGTGCAAATGATCTCCAACCAGGTTGAATCGCTGCATGTGCACGTACTGATAGAGACACACAAACAGCCCACCCAGGCCTCGTGTGTTCATGTGGAGCACAGGGGGGGGGGGTTCCTCTGCATCTCACCTGATTGTTAGTCGGCTCACGTTTGGCCCACTTCACCCTTTTATTCCTCCTGAAGCCGAGGATGCTTGCTCTGCATCAGTCTGCGCTACAAACTACATACGACTCAAGGGCATCGCTGCACGAAGATTTTTGTTTTGTGCTGTTGCATCTACTGCATAAATATGAGGCACGTTGAAATCTCCATTAGGTTTTCAGCCATTTAAAGAAAGAAAAAGCCTCTGTCAGGAAGCACTTCACCTCCTTGTGGATATATTGCTCACTAAATGAAACTTTAATCTGGCTAAATGATTTCTGCAGACTGCTAATTACTTCTCTTAAGTTTAATTCTTCTTCACGGTTTTGTTCAACAATCAATAATGATCAGCTTTAACATGTTGAGTTAAAAAGAAACCATTTTCAATGAATTGGGACAAATGTCAGTTCAACGGCTAAATTACTTTTTGTAAGTCCAGTTAATCTTTTTTCGCTTTAAATCACCATTGAACACTTATGTTCTTCATAAAGAAAAACAATGAAATAGATTCTTCAACCTTTGAAGGCCGTGATAAACATGCAGAGCTGCAGCTTCATGGAGTTTTTTTCTGAATCCACACACACACACACACACACACACACACACACACACACACACACACACACACACACACACACACACACACACACACACACACACACACACACACACACACACACACACACACACACACACACACACACACACACACACACACACACACACACACACACACACACACACACACACACACACACACACAAAATGGGCTGACAAAAAAAGGCTGAAATACTGTACTGACCACAGTGTATAAGAAGAACTGAAATCAATATTTCCCCATACCGTGTGGCCACGTTGTAAATGGTTGGAATGAAGAGTGCTGGGCGGCCGGCTGAACCACGGCCTCTTTACTTCAGTCACAATTAGCCATTTGGCTAACCATTAGCCAGCTTAGCTCATGCTAACTCGTGTTGCTAGCTAATATTACTTTACATTTATTCCGGTCAACTCTGTCCAAACATCCTAATTTCAGGCATCGCGAGTGCTAACGAGATCTGACACGAGGACCAGCAGCCCCGGCCAACTAGAGACTGGTTGGTGAGCTGTGATTGGTCTGCGGCCGTTACAAGTAGGGATGTGTATCATTAGGAATTTATCGATACCGATACCAATACGATACTCCTTATCAGTTTTATCTATCGGTACTCTTATCGATACCACAACAAGGTGTAATTTAGTGTATAAAACGTAACATATATCAGCGGTGCTAAAATTGATAATGCATTCTTCTGAGTAAATTAAGTACCAACTTAATGATTCATAATTTCACCTTGACTTGATGATGATGACGAAGCAGTGTCAGAGTCTTCCTGCACCGAGGAGGGCATTGTTAGCGTTAGCTGGGCTGCTAACGTTAGCCACGTTGTTTAGGCAACACGCCGGCACTCCTTAATTTTTGGACTGTGAGCACACTGCAAGTGTTTCATGATGGTGCTGGTTTTACCCCCCCCTTGGACGCAACTACTTTCTGGCATATATTGCATTGAGCCGAAGCTTCATTACGTTTGATAAAGTGAGGCCATACCTTCGATCGCTTAGCTCTGACGGCCGACATATTGACTTATTGACATATTGACCTATTGACATATTGACCTACTGGCTAAAGAAAACAACGGGGCACTACGTCATAACCTGTCGACGGCGGCAGAATCATTACGCAACAGTTATGTTGCTCTGGGTAGACTCTCTAAAAACACAGATAACAGTATCGTTTGAATTTTTATCGCCTGCCAGGGAGCCATTTACGACTGCCGACAGATTTCTGGAGGCATCGAGGGAAGTTAGTGTTTAAAAGAAAAGCTTTAAAAAGCAGCTTGTAACCCCATCCTGCCACCGTGACTCTGCACCCTGTTGTGTTTTTACAGTTCTTCTGCCTTCCTGGGGACAAACGGCCGAGGTAAGAGGAGGACGTACCTTCAGCCTTGGTCCGACTCTCTCGTCCAGCTTCCAGATGTCGCTCCATGCTGCCTTGGCTATAACATCTGGTGAAGGGCAGCGGCGACGCGGCCGGGCTGTCGGCCTCCACGCGCTGCTCCGGGATCGGAGAGAAGTCCACGGAGGAGTGCGAGTGGTTGGAATGGATGGAGGAGAACGGGTCGGCGCCTGCTTTCAGAGGCGGCGACCCCCCCGCGCCCCCATTTCTGCGCTTGCTTCTAGCAATCTCCGCGAAGGAGGTGACGCGAGGAGGAGGGGGCTGGGCCGGGGCGGCGCCGTCGCTGAGCCGGACGGGGCAGCTCAGCATCCGCTCCAGGGAGCCCAGCCGTGGGGGGGGCGACTTGTCCAGGTTGCGGTCGTAGCTGCGGGAACGGGGACGACTTCCGGAGGCCGTGGGAGGAGAGACGTTGACGTACACTTGGCCTTCAATCATGGAAGAAGCAGATTCAGCCCCGGCAGCTGCCTGCTGGTTCTCCTCCTCTTCCTCTTCATCCTCTTCGTCATCTCGCTGGAGGGAGATAAATACGTAAAACAAGCTCAAGTAATAATTTCACAGCTAGTGTAAACGCAGTTTAACCAACAGAAGCCTGCAGGAGAAACACCGTATTTCACGATTCAGACGACGGCTGAGTTGGAGAGAACCCTCCTCAGCTACAGTGTCTGGCCGGCTGACATCAGCTGCATGTAGCCGCTAAAATAATCCTGAGACGTGACAGCACAAGCCCAGGCAGACGTCTAAAACGAGAGCGGAAGTGCTGCCAGTCGCGGATATTTTCGGCCCTCGGTTACTGCCACGGTCACATGGTGCTCTGGACTGTGCGGCAGCCATTTCTGTTCCTTTTATTAGCTTCATTCAGCTGTTTGTAAGTGTGATGTAATTAGTGCTGCCTGGGTTTTATATCCTTGAACAACTACAGCAGAAGTCACAGACTTTCTACTTTCTATATTGATGATGTAATCTTCATCTTCAGCTTGACCTCATAACAGATGCAGGAGCAACTAATTACATGTCATCTGTGTCCTGAGTTACAGGTGATAAGCTATTGTTTCACATGACAACTGCACCAAATGTCGGAAAAAGAATCCCTCGCCATTGATTTAGAACTAAAAAATAAATGAATAAAAACAAGAAAAAGAGAAGGAAGGTCACAGAGCAGATGTAGTTATAGCAGAGCACCGTTTTTATGACGACGGACAGCTTTACTGAAGAGGAGTGATGAAAAAAAAAAGATGTGGCCAATAATAACTGGGATCAAGTGTGAAATTAAAGTATACGTAGAAGGAAGGAAGGAAGGAAGAAAGGAAGGAAGGAAGGAAGGAAGGAAGGAAGGAAGGAAGGAAGGAAGGAAGGAAGGAAGGAAGGAAGGAAGGAAGGAAGGAAGGAAGGAAGGAAGGAAGGAAGGAAGGAAGGAAGGAAGGAAGGAAGGAAGGAAGGAAGGAAGGAAGGAAGGAAGGAAGGAAGGAAGGAAGGAAGGAAGGAAGGAAGGAAGGAAGGAAGGAAGGAAGGAAGGAAGGAAGGTGGAGAACAGCAAAGACGAGGAAAAAGGAAGTCTAAGTTGGCGTTATCCAGCCACGACGAAGACGAGGCCGGGTGTTTCCAATGCCTGCTCTTCCCTGCCAGCGCTCGGATCAATCGGAGGTCTATAAACGCTGATCCATCATGGAGACTCTGGATGAGCTGAACTGCATCTTTAAATTGCTGTCAGAGAAACATTGAAGGCGAGACTGAAGTGGGAGCTGGGCTGCAGCTGGTGATTCAGCGGCTGGATCAGTACTAGACCTGTGTTGAAAAGATCGATGTTCCGATTCTAAATCGATTCTCATATCAATTCCTAAAAATCGATTCATATGTCTAAAGATCTTTTTTTTCATCATTACATTACAACTTTTGTTATTTTTTTGTTTATGCTCAAAAAAGGAATGTTTTATTAGACACAAGAATAACTTGTTCCATGTTTTTGCCTTTAAATATGTTTTCAGTTATAATTGCATAAAATATTTCTTTGCTTTATATACTTTATATACTGTCTTGGCGTTTGCATAAAATGCTAAAAACCAAATTCTCATGAATGGGAAAAAATAAAACCAATTAATTCATATGTCCTCCATTTGCTGCTGATCTGTTTGATAATTCTGACCCACATGATGTTTCTGAAAGCAGTTCTATCAACATTCTGGTCCTTACAGCATCATTAGCTGCCAATACTTGCTGTTGAATCTCAATATAATACTAGCATTAAATTAATATGTTGCATAACTACACAGTCATATAATTCAGCTCATAACAACAGCTCAAAAAACAGTTTTAATAACACTAACCCAAATCAATATCGGAATAGAATCCGATTATTTTACCTCTTTTCTTATCATTTTATTTCATTTAATTTGTTATTTACTGTTTAATTGTGTCTTGCCGCTTTTAATGTTGATGTAAAGCACTTTGAATTACCTTGTGTTGAATTGTGCTATACAAATAAACTTGCCTTGCCTTTATGTTGTCCTGTTTTGTTTTTATTTTTCACTTTTTCACTTGTCCAGCACTTTGGTCAGCTATTGTTGTTTATAAATAAACTTGAACTGAACTGAACTGGTGATCTGTTACTAATGGCTGTCTCTACTTACTCTGGAGGATTCTCCCTCTTCTTCGTCCTCTTCCTCCAGTCCCTCGTCATCAGCTCGCTGCCTGAACAGGAAGTACTCGCTGGGCTGAGTCGGGGTGGGGGTGCCTTTGCTGTGCTCGTCAGAGCAGCTGTGCACCGAGGAGCCCGCGGGACTCGGGGACGACTGGGACGAAAGGTCGCAGGTCACCAGCTTGTAGTAGTTCTGCGTGGCGACCACTAGACGCGCCTGACTCTGCAGGCAGGAGGCCACGTCGCCGGGGGACGCGGCGTGAGGAGGGTGGTAGGAGTTGCAGTTGGCGTCGAGCTCCAGGGCGGCCTGGTGCTCCACGGAGCAGGGGCAGGTGGAGGAGGTGGACAGGTGCGACTCGCTGATGAGGGGGAAGGCGGAGGGGAGGCAAGAGGGCTGTCGCTGGGGCAGAGGGGGCTCGCTGGGGGAGCTGTGCAGGTCCAAGTAGAAAGCTCCTCCGTTTGAATCCTGGTTTCCGGGCAGATCTGAAACAGACGAGGTGCAGGACTGCTCGTTGGAGCTGTTGAGGTTGGCGGGCAGCGGCGCCGACGGCTTCTCCGGGATGCTGTTGTTCATCTTGTTGTAGATGGCGCTGAAGTTGACGAGGACGCCGTCGGAGCTGTTGCAGGAGGAGTCGCTGCCGTAGCCCTGCTGGAACTCGGAGAAGGCCTCGGAGAAGGTCTCGGGGAAGTGCTGCGGGTAGCTCTGGGAGAGAGCGCAGCAGGAGCATTGCTGCGTGGACGAGCTGGACGAGTACGAGCCCGTCTTGCTGCTTCGCCCGCACCTCATGGGGTGATCTTCGTCCTCGTCGTCGCCCCAGTCCTGTTCTCCGCAGTCCATGGACATGTTGGAGCCGCCGCTCCCGTGGCGGCGCTTGCTGTCCAGACTTAAGATGTCAAGATCCTGCAGGTGGTTGGACAGATCCGCGACGGCGCCCCTCAGCGACTCCCGACGGCTTCCTCCCTCTAAGCCGTGCAAAAGAAAGGGCTCCGAAGCAAAATCTAGATCGTGAAGGTGAAAGGACGTCATCCCGTCATCGAGCACGGAGTTTGTGTCACTGTGGAGGTGAAAAGAGGAGTCTTCCTGGTAACCGTTCAGGTTGTCGCTGTCCTCCTCCTCTTCCTCATCTTCCGTGTTCAGCAGGAAGGGGTTCTGACGAAACGGGTTCCTGCTCCTGGGTTTGGCTCTGGGCAACGTGTGAGCTGTAACCGGGTGGTCGTCCGAATTGCTGGAGGTAAATGACGAATCGTCGCTGGCTGTGCTGCCCCCTCTCCCTCCACTCTTCCTCTCTTTTCCTCCGTTGTTGGAGGCCCAGGAGCCGCTGGAGGTCTGGATCAGGCTGTTGTAGAGCAGAGCCTCTCTCTGGAGGACGTCTCTCTCCGGGAGGGATGTAGTCCGACTCAAACCCAGGTTCTCCGGCGGGCTAAATGGATTAGTCCTCTTCAGTGAGCCCCCGCAGCCGCCCTGCCGCCCCCCTGACACCTGACAGTGCACCAAGGGGATGTGATGCACGATCAAGGTCTCCCCGGAGAGTTTGGGAGGGCTGTCCATGGTCCGAGCGGAGCTGGAGCTGCCGCTGCAGAGGCAGGTGCGAGACGAGCTGGGAGTGGGGCTTGTTGAGGGGCGTTTTTCTCAGACTGTGGTTTCTGGAGCCGGTCCTGCAGGGCTGCCGGGGATATGGAAGCAGAGGTCAGGAAAGTCTACGCCGTAGTCAGAGTGGTACATCTGCAAAAAGAACAGAGACACAGAGAAAAGATGTTTTGATTAACTTTCCACATGCAGGTAAAACGGTAAACTTTTCGAGGGAGCTCATAAAAGAGACTTAAGACTGCACCAATCGGAGCTGGGAACAGTAAAAGCACGTGATGATGACACATTGGTTTCGTAGAAACTAGTCTCATATATTGGAAATTCATTTTTTATTTAACGCTTCCTTAATGTGTCTTTCAAAAAATTGAAAGTTTCGCAAAACTGCAATAGAAACCAGGAGTCCCATGAGTGAATCTGACAGAAATGGATCCGTTAGTCCTGGCGGAGCGGGCCCCACTACTACTACTGTCATTTAGCAGACGCTTTTATCCAAAGTGACTTACATCTGAGACACACACACCACACACCATGGAGCAATTAGGGTTAAGGCTTTGCGAACTCCTCCAAAGTTGTGCAAGCCATCATCCACTGCTCCTCCGTGAAATCGTGGACAAAGAATCTCCCAGAAATCCCTCAGACATTGTGCTAAAAAGCATTTGAGAGCAGCGGCATGAATAAGAGGATCGTCTACAGACGTCTACATCTTTTTCAGGTGTAAATGTGGACGGATAGCGTGCTTGCAGAGCAACCTCCTGGAATTATAGAGCTTCTTTTGTTGTTGTTGTTGAAACAGCCGAACTTGGAGAATCCTGTTGAGATGAAGCATTGCTGATTATAAAAGGTTGGATACAACTTTTATCACAGTTTAACAAACAACAACAACCTCATTTTGATATAGGAATCAGTATTAGTGTTCAGGCGATGTTTCGATCGCAGCTCATAAAAGCGATCGGTGTATCTGGATGTTTTCCACTGCTTTGCCGTGAAGGTCCTGCCGGAGGCTTGGAGGTTCGAGCCCTTTCATAAGTCAAGCATTTACTCTTCCTCGTGCTCTTGTTCTGCACTCTCGCATTCTTCACCATGGTGACTTTGAGTCCATTAACTGCCACTTTTGTCCTTGTTTTGCTCCCCTAAAAGGAGGCAAAGGGAGCTGCCATTTCAATGTTTGTTTGGTGGTGATATCAGGAATTACTGCTGCGTTTAGCCGATGCTGCTCTTAGCTGGACCTGGTCCTCGGACCAATCCAGACCAACACAGAACAAGTTTATGGAAAGATTTACAGCACAATAAAACGTATCCCCTTTAAAATGTAAATAACCATGCTGTGTTAGGTATTTATCCACAGCTCAGAAGCTATTTCTCAAGTTAACAGGATGCTAAGTGCTAAGCAGCAAACGTGATGACTTCTAGTCCTCACCCCTCACTATACATACATTTATTGTTTTTTTGTACAAGGCTGTAAAATGTTGTTATGCATTTCATCCACAAAGCTGGATTTTTAAACATGGAGATCAATGAATTAAATGCCACTTTTGTCCTGGTTTTACTCCCCTAAAAGGAGGCAAAGGGAGCTGCCATTTCAATGTTTGTTCGGTGGCGATATCAGGAATTACTGCTCCGTTTAGCCGACGCATGGTTAACAAGCTGCCTGCGTTGTATGACATGTTTGTTAAATGAAGACAGAGATATTTCTGTTTCTGTTTTTTTACTTTTCGCTCAAACACACTAACACACAACATGAATGACAAACATTTGTAAATTAACCACGCCCCCCCAGGTAATCAGTTCATTGAGAACTACGGGGTCCGCAGGATGGGTGCGCTCGTTTTATGCACCATAATAGCTGCAACAGCCTGCTCTTAGCTGGAACTGGTCCTCGGACCAATCCAGACCACAACAAAACATATTCTATTTAAAACGTAAATAACCATGCTATGTTAGGTGTTTATCCACAGCTCAGGAGTTATTTCTCAAGTTAAAAGGATGCTAAGTGCTAAGCAGCAAATGTGATGACTGATAGTCCTCACCCCTCACTATACATACATTTATTGTTTTTTTGTACAAGGCAGTAAAAGTCTACAAAGCTGGATTTTTAGGTTCAGAATAGGGCTGTTCGATTTTGCCCAAAAATAAAATCTTGATTTTTTTTCTCTCAAAATCCGATTTTCGATTACGATTACGATTATTTTGTGAATTGACAAAAGGCAAAGAAATGATTTCAAATATGCTGTTTTTTTATTGAACATTTGCCCCATTGGGCTTTAAGTGCAAACTTTGCTCTTATTAAACCAAAAATGAATGAATAAAGTGCAAAACTCTGTAAAATAAGTTGAAAAAAAGTTTTAAAAAATATAATAAAATAATAAAAGTTTTATCTCTGAAAAAAAAAAATCAGCAAATCAGCACTTGCAAACATACAGTAAGTTATATTTCCAATTAAATAAAACAAGACATTTTCTAATTAAACTAAACTGGGTCTTTGCATGCTAAATAATAATGCAACCCATGAAGGAGGTAGAGGTGTGTAATGTCAGTCATTACATTTGCTATTCACATTTGCAAGTTTTTTGCAAGGAACACGAGCCGGTCTACGGCATCTGGCTTGAGGGATGCCCGGTGGCACGTTACAACGCCCCCTCCTACACTAAAGAGCCTCTCCGATGGGGCACTTGTCGCAGGTATTGAGAGGTATTTCCATCAATCATTAATATGGTATCAATCATTAATATGTGTGCAGACAAGGTTAAAAAAAAAAAAAAAAAGTGAAAAATCGATTTTACGATTTTCACGTTTTAACATCGTTCTAATTACATAATCGCGATTACGATTTAAAATCGATTAATCGAACAGCCCTAGTTCAGAATGATGTCGCCTGCTGCTTCCGGCATAAATCTGTGTGTATGTCTGAATGAATTAAAAACCTTATAATGTGGTGTATTGTGCAGCTGGTTCCCTCCCAGAATCCAAAGACATGCAGGCCAGGTTGACTGCCGACCGTAAACCGCAGGAGGGACTACGCGGGTGCATGGTAACTGGTTTTGGGGAGACCTGTACCGTGCAGAACCTGCCTCTTTCCCCTGACAGCTTCATCGGCTTCATGGCACTGCAGGACTTCAGAAGCAACTACCGACTCGATGAAACAGCTTTTAGAGCTATATCCACCCACGGAGCGATACGCCAGTTCCCCGAGAGGATTTGAATATTTTACAAACTCATCCGAGATGACTAACACGGGAAGCTTACGGAAAAGAGCTGCGCCACTGTACAAAACTGCAGCCATCATGTCCACATCGTCACACGGAGCAGAGTGAGTCAGCCTCATGTGAAGTGGAAACAGTGAGGTCCACATGAACATCAAACAGCTGACTCTCAGAAAGGCCTGTGAGCTAACACCCATTCACATATCACACCCTGAACACCAGCACATGCTGATGCATGCTGGGTATTCCCACCATCTCCCTCTCCACCCCCCTTTGCTGTGCTTCAAAGGACAAAAACACCCATGAAACACTACAATCCCCTTCATTCAGGGGACAGTGCTAGAGCCATGTGTCTTCTGGTTTTATTATTTTTCTCCAGCAACAACTGTAAATCGTACAAATACCAAACCTGGTCTACAGACTCATCATCAGCTGAATGTGCAGGTGAAATGACCCGTAGGTGGCTTTATAATTATAAATATAACTGGGTCATATCTCCAGAACTACTGGATCTGGGTTTTTTTCAGATTTTTATTTGTTGATGAATTGTAATGTTAAATTTGATTACTTGACCAATGACTCAAAGACTAATCCAACTGTAGGAGGCGCTACAGTGGCCACTTAACAACCACTTCACATGGAAAAAAAAAAGATTTCAAGATGACCGCCAGCAGCCAATGAATTCCAGCTGTCGATATCTGCCCCTGCAAGCATCATCAAAGACACATCGAAGCTACGTACCCGATAAGAAACTGACCGGAAACGCTGTTGTATGTTAAAGGTTTTTACATTTTAGCTCGCAAATCAGCAATGTCAGATGGTGGAATAAAAACACTTATTTCCCCCGACCACGTAGAAAGTGCCGGAGACAAATAAAACAACGTAGCCTCAATGGACTACCGAGGGGCCCAGCGTGCTAAAAACTGCAAAAGTTCCTCTGCTGCTTTAAAACTCTACCGTCACAGTTCAAAGCAGTCTTATTCTAATAAAAGCTCTGCATTTTCCACAGTGTTTACAGAACTGTTAATCAAAGGTGTTTGTGCTGAAAACTGGTTCCTGAAGGAGTAAACATACGGGGGGGGGGGTGTGGTCATCTTTCCGGCCTCCAGTCCCTCATCGAAAGTGCAGTTTAACGGCTGAGAGGCTCCTTCAGCATTTATGCTGATGATACTGTTATCTCAAATTAAAGAGGAGGATGTCTCCTCGTAGTCTGTGCAAACCTCCTTCATATTCTCTGTCCGTAAAGCTCCATTTGCCAACCTGTTGCAGCCAGATTAATCAAATCTGGCCTTGTTAAATGAATTAAATCAGTGCACCAGCTTTCATTCTTTTCAGTGAAGTAATAATAAAGGAAGACTGTGAGCAGGATTAGCCTCAAAGGTTTGCTCTAAACCACCAGCTCACTGACTCCTGACCTGGAATAGATGACTGCCTGCCAAGGCCAACTACGCATGAAGCCTTAATTACGCTAAACTCCAGTAATAAAAGATAATCCCTGCTACGCCACGTCAGTTAAAAGAACATTGGAAATGGCATTCTTCAGTCATTACGCACGTGAGGCAGGTGTGATTGTGACAGCAGATAAAGAAAGGTTGGGATATTTTCAGATGAAACAATAACTACCAGGAGATGATGTGTAGTTAATTCACCGTTCAGTAAATGCAGATCCGCTTGGATGATAATATACACAAGTAAAATGCTCATAAGGGCTTCACAAGCACATTTCCAAGGAAGGAGCGTAGAAAAGGCGGCTCCATCACTTCTACACTCAATAAAGAGAGAAGAAGGGCCGTCTGAGAAACGGTGAGTCGAAATGTTAGCGGGATGAGGCCGCACCGTAATATCTGAGGCGGCTCTCCGGACAGGTGACCTTTTACACTGAGAACGGAGTGGCATTTGCTGTTAGATAAGCTTTCAACTTCCCCTGCAAAAGAGAGGCAGAGGCATAGACGGATTACCGCATGGGCAAAGTGGGCGAGTGCCCAGGGCCCTGGAGCCAATGGGGGCCCTCGGCTTTCAAACATTTTTTTTTTTTTTTTTTATGTGTAAATTAAAATAAATTTACAAACTCATAGGGCCCAATGATAGGGCCCCGTTTTGTGTGATACGTTCATATATAATCGTAAATTGTAGGCTATTATTACGATAAAATGTGCATTGTGCGGTCGGTGTAGACTAATTCTTACTTTACAACTGTCCTGAACGCATCAGGGCCGTGAGCAAACGCTGATTTGCTGTAAAGCCTGTTTATGGTTCCGCGTTAAATCGACGCATCGCCTCCGCGCATTCCCGCGTATCCTACGCCGTAGTGCTGCGTTGGTGTAACGCGGAACCATAAATCAGCCTTAACAGTTAGAGCCAATTTGCCGACTCGGCAAATTTGCGGCCATGAAAGAGATGAGCGCTAAACTTTAAAAGAGGACTAACCATGTACAAAGTTTTATGGAAGAGTCAACTACCATTGGTGAGTCAGTGTAACCTTCATAAATAATTTCTTTATCAGAAAGTTGTGGTATTCTTGACCACCTACTTATTTTAATGAGCTTTGTGTTGTTGTCAACGAGACCGCCGAGTCTATTCTCTATTATAGAGCTCAGAAATTATGTTATAGACCGCTGTGTCTATCTTTCTAAATATGTGTAATGGTTTTTTTTTGTATTTAAACTGTATCAAAGATGGAACTGAGTCAGTCCGAGTCAGCGGCGTGTGATTGACAGCTGTCAGGCCGGTGTGTGTGTGTGTGTGTGTGTGTGTGTGTGTGTGTGTGTGTGTGTGTGTGTGTGTGTGTGTGCTTCTGAACAAGTTTGTGACTTTACTCTGCTTTCTGCAGCATAGGCCTATATGCTTGGCTCAATAAAAGTGAGAATAAATGTAGTTTGAGGGGTAGGATGAGGTGTTGTTGAACGTTAAAATGACTATCATAAGGGCCCATGGAGAATGCTCCGCCCCCTCTGTACTGAGACCCACGCTCCGCCATCACAATCACACGGTGTGATTGTGGATTCTCTGTGCCATTGTGTGACCAAAATGAGTGATTGGGGAGGGCATGCACCGTGCACGTAGGATATTATTGTAGGTAGGGGCCCATAGCGAGTTTGTGTCCAGGGCCCGTGGTCATGATAATCCGTCCTTGGGCAGAGGAGGAGCTCAACCTTTTTAATTCCTCCTCATATCTGTGAGCAAAGAAGCGTTGGTTTCCCATGAACACCCATCAACGATCTCGTCCATGTTGGCTTATTTAGTTCCTTGACTTGATGAATTATAGAGAAGAAGACACCAGTGATTTAACCTTCATCACAGCCTCGTTCTTTTGGACCAAACCTACTTTTATCTTTTATCTTAAATGCATTCATCGTCATTGAGGTAAGTTTGGACTCCCATCCCGGCCAGCTGGTCACACACAAGCACCAACCTCAGTGCTGAAGCTCATGTGGAAATAAGAAGAGATGCAGTTCCTCTACTGACCACTAGGTTCCAAACCAGAGTCCATCCCCATTGACCTCCAAGGTGAAAGCTCAACTTTGCAGCAGAAATAAACATATTTACAGCCTGGTTGGGTCTCCATAGCTAAATTTCACATCCAAACTAAAACTATATGAAGGAAAAACACATTTATCTAATTAGCGTTATGGTATTTTGATTGATGGCTGGGCTAGCAGATGGATAGCTGCCGCCACTTTTGCCTTTCAGTCCTGTGTTGACGTCTGAGCTGTGAATAAAGACCTAACAGAACACAGTCGTTTATATTTTAAAGAGAATACGTTTTGTTGTGTTAATTTTACTAACAGACCATTGTGGCTGCAGGTTGGTCTGGACAAAGCTTAACCAAGCACCAGGCAACTAACCAATGTTGTTTCTGATGTTGCCAACAAAACAACAGTAGACACAAAGTCATATTAAATAGTGTCGTACTGTAGCTTAGCTTATGAACCATGGACACTGTGCTGATCCTCCCAACTGAAAAGCCTAAAGAAGTTGCTTGTACAAGTACTTTTCTAACTCCTTCAAAGCATCAAAGTTCTTCATTTCCCAAATCTGCAATGACAGTTTACCTTTCTAGGCAGCAGTTTCATTTTAAAGCATTTATTGCTTTAAAATGAAACGGTGAAAGCTAACTATTACCATCATCACGTGCGGATCCTGTTACTGCATGACGTGGACAAGACGGAGATCCGTCCGTTACATAACATTAGACAGGCAACATGTTTAACAATGAAACCGTGATATCAACGTTGTCTGACATGTTTTCTACTTAAAAGTCGTATCGTATATAAATAGAAAGACTTCTGATGTTTTACAAACAAACAGTAGTCGATAAGAACAAAAACATAACACAACAGGGCATTACAGACCATGCTAGAAAGGTCGTCTTAAGTACACGACAGTTCCTTTCAGCAGGAAGTACAATGTTAACACCATAACAAGGGTTAAACAAATGAGTTTAAGAGATTAGCTGCCGGGTTGGGAAGACTTGATTGTGTAGCATCTGTTTACAGGAGATGAGCCTCAGCTACGAGTCTGAGGTTTCTCTCTTCATCCTGCGTTACCTTACTGCACAGAGAATAGGTTCAGGTAATAAACCCAGTTCTGACACTGCAAAGTGAGAGATGTTACCTCTAAAGGAAATAAAGAGACCTTTTCAGGTAAATATTTGTGTTCTCTCTGCACACGGTAAAATATAATTCTTTGGGAATGTGGTTTACACATAATTTATCTGGTCAAAGAGTATCGTTGGTGATTTCTTTTTCTTCAATTAATCAAGAAAGGGTAAAAAATATTTGGAATATAATGCACTTTTTTTGTTTAGAAGATTTATGCATGATGTCTGTAACTCCGAACAGAAAAAGGGGGCTAAGTAAAGACATTTTATTCAAGCAGCTTTTAATTTGAAAGGCAATCTCCTCAGAACTGAAGTCAACCATTTAGCCTGATATCAGGCTTCCTCCAAACTGCAGATGAAATGAAAAGCATAACACATTTATATTGTAAACACGTTTTATGAGGGTTATTTGGACACAAACATTGGCGTTCTGGGTCAATAACAGCATACATGTACTTATCCTTCCCTTAATAAGGAGCACCAGGAATTATCAGGCGCGTCTGTAGGAAATAGGCCCCTGACTCGGGTTAGGGACATCAGCGCAGCCCCAAAAAGCTGCCGGGTCAGGTACAGCGCTGATCCAACGCTGTAGGCAGCAGATGACGTCGTTCTGTTCTTTTAGCTCATTGCCAGCATCACCGTAGAAACGCCACTCAGCATCACGGCAACCGTCTCTCACCACACAGCCAGCTATCGTTGTTCACCACTCGTGTCGTGAGTTCAGATTATGGACCTACCCAGCACCAGATGCTTTATAATTTGTGCTATAAATCTCATGTCAGGAAGCCAGCAACATCAAATGTTCATAACTTTGGATGTAGTCCCAGATAGATCTATTGAGGCTCTGCAGCGCAGCAGATCTGAACTTGTACCTTTACGGTCTAGACTAATTAAAGGTCAGGTAATTGAATCTGAACCTGCAGTGCATGAAGAGTGGGGATTGGATCAGAGTAGACATTTGATTTACTTTTAAATGTCATCATATGATAATGACAATAGTAAGATGAGGCTCCTCCTGGTCACTGTGACGTGTAAATGTGCTTTCTGCACAATCTTGGTCTAAAACGTTTTCACGCAGGCAGTCACTAGTGTTGAACTGTAGACAAAACAGACTGTTCAAGTTGGCAACAGTAAAGGCTGAAATATGGTTCTGCGCCAAAACGACGCCGTGCCGACAGCGTGTGGTTTGGGTCGACGCAGACCACACGCCGTCACCTGCGCCGTCACTAACGTGCACCTCCCGAAAATTGTAACTACGCGTCGAGGCGACGCAGACCACACTCAGACGGAGAGGCTGTGATTGGTTCGCTTGGAAGCAACGCATTTCCGGTTTCCGGTTTGAAGCAGTAGTGAACTTTCAGGGCTCTTTTCTTTGTTTATATGTGATTTTTTTTGTTTTGGTTTTTTGCACAATAGTTGTCCTTATCTCTTTGATTTACTAGACTGGAGTCCATCTTGGGACTAAACTTTATAGGAAAATGCTGTGACTGACAAAGATCCAGAAGTCAAACTGAGCAGGTGCCTTCACCTGCGGCAGGTCAGCGCTGCCGTTGGGTTATGGCGCCATCTGAAACCAGTACTTCAATTATCCAAAAATGACACTGCACAATGTTTTTCTCCGGTAAAGTAGACAAAAAAAAACTTTGGAGGAAAAGCTTGGAGATTGGATTTGATTTGGAGAGGCACGGTTTAGTTTTAATTTTAGAGAAAAGTAACGCTGCTCATGTTCTGATGAGGAGTCATTCGTACAGAGTTGATCGTCGTATACGACTTGTTTTCAGAGTCAGTACAAGCTCTGGTACATGACCGTCACCCTATCCCACCCAGCTATAAAGACCTGGGTGGGACCCTGACCTATTTATGAACCCCTGAGGAAACGCAAAGCAAAGCTGAAACAAAAGACATCCTCCCTTTTGCATCATCTGGGCTTTACTTCCAGGAATAAGTGTGAGACTGGGAAGAGCGAGGACACGCCCTCACCAGGAAACGCCACATGACACATCCAGAGAGGGAGATGATTGTGATGATGGATTCATCCACTCAACACAGCGTGTGTCCACTAAAACTAAAGTAGTTTTGTGTAAAAGCTAAGACAGTAAGGATTGGAAGTAACTTTAATCTATTCAAATAGTCGTTTCATTACAAGAATCCTGTTGTTATGCACTCTCTTGTTTCTCTCCTGTAAGGTTCTGGAAAACAAAACCGGTGATGTCGGACGTTTAATTGGTTTTAGTTACCGGCCCTGTCTCAGTGATTTTGAGGCACTGGAAACAATCGGCACCGTCGCAGCAAACTTCCATTTATCCTCTGTTCAGACTGCTTCCCTTCTCATCTCCTGCAACAGTGGCACAGTCTGTAGCTGTCTGGACGTTGAGTTAAAGGCTACGTGTACGCTTTCTGCAGCGCGAATGAAAAGCGCTTTTGTCTGTCGCACACATTCATTACAGCTTCAAATAAAGTCTGAGGGAAAGAGCTGGAAAGGAGAAGGAATCCTGCTCCTAAACAACCATGACAGTCCTGAGACTCTAACTCTCACATCATTATTTAAACTCATGCACCTGACAACATGTTAACAGTGATTCTTTGTATAACCAGGAATACACATTAAGAGAAAAATCAACACAGATAAGCAACCAGGAAACGGTCCAATGTCACAGCGCTCTGAGCTGACGATGTGGGCTGGAAATCCTCCCAAGCTGCAGCAAAGTCCTGAAAATAACTTCAACCAACAAGATGACATGCAGTTAAACCAGTCAACCTCTTCTCAACTACTCATTTTGTAAAAATGCTACAGTTTATGTACTTTGTGAGCCACTCTGAGAACCGAGAGACCAGAAACCAGAAACTAGGTCTATGGCATAGCCTGCGCCATAGTTTTGATGCAGAAGTATAATCAGGCTTTAATCCAGCTAAGGTGTTAAGGGTTCGAAGTAGAAAAAAAATGCAGTATGCAATTGCAACGATATAACTTGAGATATACAGCAGCTACTTTATTAGGGACACCTTGCTAGTACCAGGTTGGACCCCTTTTTGCCTTCAGAACTGCGTTAACCAGGTGCTGGAAACATTCCTCAGAGATTTCGGTCCATATTAACGTGATAGCGTCACAGAGTTGCTGTAGATTTGGAGCGCAGTCAACTCACTATCGTGTTCAGGAAACCAGTCTGAGATGATCTGGGTTTCGTGACATGATGTATTATCCTGCTAAAAGAGATACACTGTGGTCATAGGGATGGACACAGTCAGCAACAGTACTAGGGTGGTGTTTACCCCATACTCAGTTGGTACCATAAAAGTGTGCCAGTGATTACACCTCCACCAGCACAGCAGCACCAGTTGCTGATGAGATTGAGACTCCGGAGAGGTCTTCTGCTGCTATAGAACATCTTCTTCAAGGTTCGACCTTTTGTGTGATCAGAGGTGGTATTCTGCATATCTTGGTTATACTGAGTTAGGGCTGGGCGATATGGACCAAAAGTCATATCTCGATATTTTCTAGCTGAATGGCGATACTCGATATATATCTCGATATTTTTTTCTGTGCCATAATTTGGGTTTCCCCCAAAGCATTATAGCATAGCATTTCTATTAGCTTCATTTTTTTCTGAGGCAAACCCTTAAAAAATACAAAGTCTCGTGCCAAATGTCACACAGGTACCTTTATTAACAGAGGTCTGCACAATATCAAAATGTATAAAACAAATGAAATAAAAATAAACTGCCTGCATATATAGAATAAAATGCTTCTTGAATAAAATAAAACAAATATCCCTTTCCTGCATAACAATTAAATTAAAATACACTGTGCATTTAATACAATGTAGACAGTAACAGGCAGACTTTTCCACTGAGGTTGACAGTTGTGCAAATAACACATTTGTGCAAATCTCAAATAAAACATTCAAGTCAATTTGTCACAAAATAAGCTATATCAAAATCATAAAAAAAAAAAAAAAAAAAAAAAAAAAAATTTAAATCGATATAAACGATATTGTCTCGTACCATATCGCGTTTGAAAATATATCGATATATATTAAAATCTCGATATATCGCCCAGCCCTATACTGAGTGTTTACTTTAATTGAAATAAAAAGGATGTATACAATTTGGGGGACATGTTTACCCACAAGGACATGGCTCTTGTCTCATCATCATCTTCCCTCAAAAACTGAAACTTTCTCCTCTGCTCTTCTCCAAGTCATCCCACGTTCCTTCTCTCTGTCCGACTTGGCGGAGTCTCACTCTTCCCCTCAACGTATGGCCCACGTCCAAACACCACTCACTCCCTTTCCTGCCATTTCTCAGTCCTTTATTCCTCCCATCCCCCCTTCGGTTCCACTGAATCCCGGCTCTTCAACTCTCCCCGCTTCCTTTTCATCCACTTTGTGCACTGCAGTGTAATATATCTTTCTTTCACACTACTCTCTTATCATCTTTCCTCCCTCCTTCCATCCCTCTCCTATCCCTGTCCACCCATACCCAACAAAGATGGGCTGTGTACGGTTTTATCCAGATCATCTTACCACCTCACACTGGATCTGGTGTGTGCCGTGGCACCACGCAGCCCAGCCCTCATCGGCCCAAACGTTAGCAAAAGACTTCCTTCTGTCACAGATTAACGTCGTTTTCACATTTCGTGAGCTTCATGCATGGATGCATTTCTCACTAATGCCTCTGAATTACATCATGACATGCCAGTTCTTGTTGTAAATATATCACTGAACGCCAGGGAAACTTTGACCTATTTTGAAAGCAAACAAGAGCTACTGAAAATCCCCTCAGCACTGTCCTGTTGACGCCGTCCAAGCAGCCGTCACAGATGTTTCTCAGTCACAGAAAGGACAAAGTGAAACACAAGGCAAGCACAGCAACACCCATCAGTGTCCTCAATGAACCCGCTCAGAGCTACACAGTCTGGAGACGCCTTTATTCAATGCCTTCCTGATTCATTCCATTATTGACATTCCTACCTCAGAAATAACAAAATAAATGAAAATGTGTATTTATCTCAGCAACTACGAGGTTTATTTAAACTGATTTGGTAGTATAATGACAGCGAGGTTACGGCAGACATGTAAAAGGAACTAGACACTAGACGGGGTGTCTACAGAGGTGGGTTAGGGTCTGGAGGACCCAGGTTGAAGCCCCGGCCACCAAGATGAACCACCTTGGACCCCTGAGCAAGGCCTTAACCCCTAATTGCTCCATGATGTGTTTGTTCACTCAGATGTAAGTCGCTTTGGATAAAAGCGTCTGCTGACAGTAGTAGTAGTAGTAGTAGTAGTAGTAGTAGTAGACATATCATTAAACCAGAGTAACGAGGAAATAGTCTAAATATATAATATATGCGTATGGAGACAGACAATTTATTTTCTTGTTTTTCTTTTCTTGTGATATTAATTAAGTAATTGTGCAGACCATCTGTTATTATTGTTCAGTTTTCTTTTGAGGGAGGGGCAGGTATAATAAGATTTTCTTCTTCCTGCTCCTTTCTGGTTCTGGAATATGTTTTTGATTGTGTTGTCATTTTACTTGCTTGCTTTTTTTCTTTGCATATTTCCATGACCAGAATAAATAAAAATGAAATGAAATGAAATGAAATATTTGGGAATAATCAGTATCTCTGTCTGATAAAATACCACATTTTTATGCCCCAGTGGTCCAGATCCAGAAGTTCCTCCGGACCTTCCCAAGTGCTGCATGTTGTTAAACAACTAATATTCTGTTAAACTTCCTGGGATAAATCCTCGGCCTGTTTGTGCACATTTGTGGACAGAACGATGACGGTACCCAGAAACGATCCTCCAGTGCCATCAGTCGAGCGTCTGAACTTGATGGAAGATAGAAAGTTTGGTATCGGGTGCCGCAAAGTGTCCTCCGTGATGGGACCGCTGAGCACAGGTCCGCAGGGAAAACTGGTCCCACCTGAGCAGCGGAGAGGTTGTCTGGACTCATGGAGTGAAAACCTAAACACTCAACCTGGAGCATCAGCTGAACGCTGGGAAATGCTTGATAGATGAGCGTCTATGACCGTTAGATGGAATCTTTATAGTCAATAGAATCGACAGGCACAAAGTTCACAAATCAACATAACTTCAGGCATTGTCGAGTTACAAGGAAGTGGAGGCTGACTGGAGCCTGAAGACCACTTCAGCGGTCCTGCTTTTGTACCTTTCTATAGGAACATCTACGGCCCCATTCACACGGGACTAAAAGGACCCGGAGACCTGGGGTGATTCGTTATCATCACTGACGACATCTTTGATTTCAACTCAGGCCGAATGCTACACGTCTATGACTTGTAAAGTAAAAGTCCCACCACTAATGATTTCACCTTTCTCAGCAAGCACCGAGGTCGTGAGATGACTTCAAACTCGTCCAAATGCACCAGAATAACTCGGAAAGTGCAGGCAGTTTCCTGCTTCTTCCCCCGGCGTGAACAGAAAAACATCCGAACACAAACTGCAAAAAGAAAATGTACTACGGTAAATGTTCATGCTACTGTCCCCCTGAGCGGCCATGAAACACGGAGGTGACGAGGTTCTGACAAACATAACCGACTATACTTGACAAAGCCAAGGTCAGTGCTCAGACAAGAGGGTCTAGAAGAGTTAAAATGTTTCTGACAGATTAACTCGGAAGCACTAATGACTGAGCGAGACCAGGGTGACCCAGAAAAGCACGTGCTGAACCCGCCCGCTAACAGACAGTTTATGTGCTGGCAAGCTTTGAAAGGTTCTCAAAATAGTTCAAAGGCAATTCTTCTTTGTTGGACAGCGTTCAACCAAAATGTTAGGGTGACATTTCTTTATACTGTGTCCAAATAAGATAGCACACAATATTGATACCAACACACAGGACCTGCAGGCGGGCCCGTTGCAGACCCGAACCAGAGCAGACTGAAACACGTCAAACACAGACATGCAGGGGGAGGCTGTGCACATCCGGCTTCTGCAGGCCCGCCGTTACATAACATCAGGAGACACATCCCAGAGAATAACAGCTGAGCAGCAGGAGGAGGCACGTTGCCTGAGTCAGTCGTGGTGCAGAGGAGGACTCTGACTACCATGCAGAGGCACTAATCTTGTAATTCCACACCGATTAGCTCGGCGGTCACAGGTCTGGCTGTGTGATGCAAACAGTTTCACCTCGGGAGAACCAAGAGAGTCACTCCAACTACAACTAATCTGGATCAATTAAAAATTCAACAACAGACTAATTCACTTGATTAATTACTTGCGGTTTTACCACTCTGCAAAAATACAGCTAGAAATACACCTAATAGTCCTTGATCTAGTCAAATGTTTTTATATTTAAGCAGAAATATCTCGCTGACTGGGTAAAAAAATGTTACTGACTAGTCTGGTCATGAGACAAAAAATACGACTAAGCTGACGGAAAAAAACAACAAATGATCTAACTTGAAAACAGTTTTTCCTTTTCTCTTTTTTAAGATGAATTGATTTGTAGGTGTGCAGCCGACGAGCAGAAGACAGAGATCATTCGAGCCATTTTTAACATTAAACAAAGCCGACACACCCAGACACACGGGGCAAAGAGCTCAGCGTCAAACTGGAAATACTGTTTCCACCTAAACAGGAGGCGAGGCAAAGTGAACGTGTTGCAAAAGGATGAGCTAAACAGGAGTAGCTCCGCCCACCTTAGCTGAATGGGCGGGGCAAACAAGCCTGGTAAGAGGCAGGAAAACACGTCAATCAATTATCACAAGTCGAGCGCATACTAACTAACGTTAGCTGGCACTTATTCTGATCAAACCTGGTCATGCATCGTCCTGTCAGATGATGCTTCGGTAGAAACCGTCGGCGCTCAAACATCATTGGGCCGCTAGCTGGGCAGCTGGTTCCTAGCCGATCACAGCTAACTCCAGTGCTGCTACAGTCCTGCAGAGAGGACGGTGGTTCAGTGGAGGACGAAGGTGCAGCAGCTAGAGCTAGCTACTGGCCGTCCTTCCCTCCGTCTTTGGATGCTCTCTGGCGAGCTCAGTCGGCTGCAGCATTCAGCAACAAGCCACTTTATCTTTGAGACAAATACATTACGATGCTCCAATAGGTCAGGATAACTGAAAGTGCTGAGCGCTAAAGTGGTGTACAGGTTTATTTAGTTCTTATAACGCGGGTGTCGATGAAAATTAACTAGCTTATGGGGCCAGCCACCAGTGGTCATTTAATGAACTGCATGTTGGCATTGACATGTACTCATAAACACACTTCTGACACTCGTACAGGACAGAAAATGACAAACTCCAGTCTAACTGATGGTAAACTGTCTCACACCTGCAGCTCCAGTGAAACACCCTCTTCTCCTCATTGGATAACAGTCTGACTTTTGATCGTGACTCTTCAGTGAGTGCGTTTAGTAAAACATCAGGTGTAACCTAACACAAATCTGGCTTCTGGAGACCTGAGTGCAGAGCTGAAAGACAGTTTACATAACAAGACCTTGCACTGATCTCGTTCCTTTCCTCCGTTTTCCTCCTGAGATTAATCGATTATCCCTAACGTTAAGTAGCTAGCAGGTAACCTGCTGTATTATCCTACTAAATGGCTCAGACCGAAACAAAGGAATGAGAAAGTAGCTGCAGCAGTCAAAACAGGGCTCTGATAGAAATATCTGCAGAGGCTGGTTTAAAAAGGATAAATCATATACAAATTATTAAAATGGCAAAGTTTATGACGTTGAACCTACAGCCATGAAAACAAAGGTGCTGTTGTTGTTTTTAGTCAGCAGATTAATCTGCACCCAAACCCCACTGCATGTACTGAACATCAACAACACACCATCAATGGTTGGTGGATGCAACAGGAAAAACAGGCCTTATAAAATAAGAGTGCTAAAAAAAAATAGATCTTCTGGAAATAAAATAAATATTGGGTCACTTCATTATACTGGACTTAAACTAAACTACAAATATCTCTTGGTGGCTTTAAAACTTTTTTAAAACTGTAATTTTGGATTTTCTTAGGTTATGTTCTATGTATTGAAGGTTCAATCAATACGTGTACTGTAACTAGGAAATATTAAGATTTAGTTTTCTTGTATGTCACACTTTTTTGCATCTTACTCCTCATGTTATATGCTGACCATGAATCTCAAATGTTTTTTATTTGTTGTCTTTCTGCCCCTTTTTATAAACCCTACTACTCAAAGGCAGATAAATTAGTACTCGTCAATATGATGCAGTTTTGTCATATTGATGCACGACTTGCTTCTACTACTGCAATTCTATAATTTTCTTCTCTAGTTAAAAAAATGGCAATACAATTTGTGATTTAGAGATCTCAAATGTTCAAAACTGTTCAACTCCCCACTGGGGGGAAGGAGGGAACCTCCCAAAGGGATTAATAAAGTTGCCTGAATTTGAATCACTCATGTGTTTGGGAAATAAAAACTAGATTCTCATAAATATATAAATTATTTAGTACTGCAATAGTGCATAAGCTCTCTAAATCACAAAAAGCAAACAAAAGTCGATTAAAATGTAATCAAAATGAAATAAACCCCATATATACAATGACATGCAACAGACTGCAACGGCCACTTAGGTCTGTGGAGAGGATCATTGGGACTAACCTCCCATCTATCCAGGACCTGTACCTGTCCAGGACCAGGAAACGGGCAGGTAACATCTCTGCAGACCCCTCACACACAGGACTCTCATCACTCAGAGTCTCAGAGTAATCAGTCACTGTGCAATAATAGTAATAATAATATTATTATTATTATTATTATTATTATTATTAATAATAATAATAATAATAATAATAATAATAATAATAATAATAATAATAATAACCACATGCTGTAACAATTCACCTTTCAATAACCATGTATACCTCATACTGCTGCACCTTTCACTTTTTTTTAAATTGTATATATTTTAATAAGAGCTGTCATTTGTCTATTTACTCTACAGTAAGTGAAAATAACCGAGTCAAATTCCCTGTCTTGTTTGACCTGACCAATAAACCGGATTATGATTATGACACACTTATAAGAACTTGTTCGCCGTGCTTTTATTTTGTAGCGTTACCGGAAGTCAGAGTTCATTACAACGAACCTAATGTTGGTTAAAAACCGCTGATGTATCCAGTAATCAGGGATCAATACGGTGATTTCAGAGGTTTGCAGCCCGCAGATGATGCATTGTTGCGCCAGTTTTGCTCACCATGAATACGACGTGATTACATGTTACTAAAAAATGACATCAAAGGCGGCGACTATAGCCCACGGTCGATATGTCAAACCGTTATTTCACGCTACAAAACACCACCAATCGAGATAAATAAAAATATTAACAGGACTACACGTTAAAAGAAGCAAGCGCTCCCTTTATAGACGTAAATATGGACGTCAAAGTATAAAAACGTCGTATCTTTTTTTTCTCCATCATCCTGAAGCCTTTTCTCCATTTTTCTCGACAATCGCATCAAACACGTCATGAAACCCAGATTCGCGGTTCTCACCGTGTCGGACGGAACCGCCGCGGGTCGTGTTGTCGATGCCGAGGGCGTGCGTGGCGAGCCGAGCGGCGGGGCTGCGGGTCCTGGCCGTGCGGGAATGTTGTTTTCTGCGGGAGAGACTGCGGACCGGCGGCGGGCGGAGCCGTGACGTCAGCCTGACGTCACAGTCGAGCCTGGGCGGGGCCGGAACCGGAACAACAACAACAATAATAATAATAATAACTAGAACATTTCAGGAAATTTTGACATAATATAATAATATTATCTTCTTCCCCTTTCGGCTTTTAATAATGATAATAATAATAATAATAATAATAATAATAATAATAATAATAATAATAATAATAATAATAATAATTTATATTATATATATATATATATATATATATATATATATATATATATATATATATATATATATATATATATATATATATATATATATATTAATAGTATAATATACTATATAAAGCTATATAAAGCTATATAAATATATTATATCTATATAGCTTTATATAATATTTGTATTTGCTATATACTTATATGGATAATTATGTAATAAAAGGCATGTTTACGTAGTATTTATATGGACTATATTTATATGGGTGTTGTGTAAATATAATAATAGCAATAATAATAATAATAATAATAATAATAATAATAATAATAATAATAATTTATATAGTATAATATACTATATAAAGCTATATAAATATATTTGTATTTTCTATATATTGATATAATATTTATGTAATATTTATATTTTCTATATACTTATATGGATAATTATGTAGTAATATGCATGTTTACGTAGTATTTATATGGACTATATTTATATGGATATTGTGTAGATATAATAATAGCAATAATGTAAATTCATAGAGTTATAAAGAGGTAGGCACTAGGAAAAAGTGTATACTTATTCCTACTGCTTTTTCGATGTTACTGTTTATTTTTATTTTTAATATACAGGTTCAAAATAAATAAATTAATACATTAATTAATTCATAATAATAATAATAATAATAATAACAACACAATCATATGCTGTAACAATGCACCTTTCAATAACCATGACTACCTCATACTGCTGCACCTTTCACTTTTTTTTCAAATTGCATATATGTTAATAAGAGCTGTCATTTGACTATTTACTGTACAGTGAGCTAAAATAACCGAGTCAAATTCCCTGTCTTGTTTGACCTGACTTGGCAAAATAAACATGATTCTGATTCTGATTCCCTTCAGGGGTCGCCAGAGCGAATCAGTTGCCTCCATCTGAGCCTGTCTTCTGCATCCTCTTCTCTTACCCCAACTACCTTCATGTCCTCTTTCAGTACATCTATAAACCTCCGCTTTGGTCTTCCTGCCTGGCAGTTCAAAACTCAGCATCCTTTTACCAATATATTCACTATCTCTCCTCTGGACGTGTCCGAACCATCTCAGTCTGGCCTCCCTGACTTTATCTCCAAAGCCTCTAACATGTGCCGTCCTTCTGATGTCCTCATTCCTGATCCTATCCAGTCTGGTCGCTCCCATAGAGAACCTCAGCATCTTCATCTCTGCTACCTCCAACTCTATTATTTTTTACGTAGATACAATTGACAAATCAGTGTCTCTTTTGGTTAATGTCATTCTTTTGCTGGCTAAATATTATATACGGTACACTGTTGTAAGTGGAGAAAAATGATCTTTCCAATGTTTTTTAAATGATTTCAAATGTTTTTTTGTCTCTATACAAAAAAAAATTAAGTCAAATAACTCTGCAAAAAAATGATTAGCTGATATACCAAAGTATCTTTTATGTTAGTCTCTTTCTGAAATGTCGATGCTATTCGCCTTAAAATGCTTTACTGTTTTTGTTATTAATTTTATTTATGTTTACTTTATTGTTTGTGTGTATGTCTCTTGTTCATGATACCTCCCAAAACATGTTCTATTTTCTTATATTGTATTTCCTACACAAGCAGTTTGTGTAAATGTGTGTTTCAAGAAAACTAAATCTTAATATTTCCTAGTTTTTGTGTGTTCAATAAAATAAATAAATAAATAAATAAATAAATACATAAATCATGATAATAATAATAAAGGGTTGTTTATGTTTAGGGTTGTTAATGAACCACACTGGCTATGTTCTGGCTATGTTCTGGCTATGTTCTGGTTTGTTCTGGTTCTGGTTCTGTGTTTTGGAATGATTAATAATGGCCAAGAACCCCTGTGTGGTTTAGGATTGTTAATAAGGGCCAGTAAACCACACCCCTGCTGTTGTTAATATAACACATCCCTAGTTGGCCATATATTCCACAGCAACCCGAGTCTTTTAACATTGGATTTCTGGATGTCTCTACGATAAAGTTCGGCCGAGTAATGAGCGTCTGAATTTTCACCATTTATATCACTTTTTGGCATCTAGCGTTGCCACGGTAACACTTTTGACGGAGAAAATTAATCCCCATGGAGGCATTACACGCAATTGTTTTTCAGGGGGGCTGCCATTATGTTGGCATGTCCATAATAATAATAATAATAATAATAATAATCTTTTTTTTGGAAAAGGCAGTCAACACCTACAGAAAAAACATTATGTAAAACAAACTAAATAAATAAATTACATTTTCATACTTTTCCCTTTTTTTGTGGGAAAGAATGCAATTGGCCCAAGGGTAAATTGGAGGTCTGTAAAAGACCAAACTTCTGTGTGCCATATATCAGTCCTCTAGGACCGTCACGATCCTCCGTAAACATTTCCCAGAAAGTATGTATTCTCCTCTGAATCTTCAGGTTTTTACCCATTCTCCCGGTCACAGTTATGATCCCTCTCCTACCCTCATGCATGCAGTTTACATATTCATTCATGACCTACTTCTGTCTGTCCCACATTATTACAGTGTTAACTGTTAATAATAAAAAATCTATATGCATATACACCCAGTTTTATTTAATTTGTTGTGTGTGTTTTTGTTAGTATTTTTGGAAATTGTTGGAAAAAAACGACCAATGGGAAAATAGAAAAGACTTTAAATTATTTAAGTAATTTTTCATAATTTTCTTCCCTGGTTAAAACATTTTTTAACACCTTTTTGCTGTAAAATCATGCCTGCCTTGAACTTCCTTATCTGCACAGCTTCCAGTCTTGAAGCTGGTTTTAACTTTTCTTCTCGGCGTGATTAAGACTTGAACTCTGGCTGGGCCACTCCAGATATTGATTTTATTTTTTTAATTTATTTTAATTGATAACATCTGATTTATTCTGGACAGAAAAAGTTAATATCCCATAAATAACAGTGAATTCAAGAGCAGCTCTGATGTTTCTTCGGCAAAGGTCAGGGGAAATTATTTTCTGCAGAGATTAAAAATTATTATAACAGTTAAAATACATTTAACAGGTTATTGCAGATATAAGCACAAAAACATCCAGACGTGGCTTTGATTACCGTTTGTCATTTTTGTAGCTGTTGAAATCCACTCATGCGTTGATTTGGCGCCATCCACTGGCCACTCTCCGTTACTGCACGCACCAAAAAGATCACATGTTTGACCAATATTCGATCAAAACGTTCAACCAATTACTTCATCAGTTAATTCACATTCACTAACTGGAGACATTCTGTTCTGAAATGAAAAAGAAATAATAACAACAACGAAAAAACAAACTGAGCCACCAATTAGAATTATTTATTTACTAAAATAAATAAATAAAAACTAGGCCCAAATCCATGGTTTATTTAATGGAAAAGATGAATAACCAACTCTTAAGAAGTAGAACGGTTCTTCATAAAATCCTCAATTGAGAAAGCACCATCTGAACACCAGGAAGAAGCCATTTTCATTGATTACACCTGTATTCAATCAGTCATGTAGGAAGAAAGATTTGATTGGCTGTAGCAACAATATAATCCCAACACTGCACCTTTGCTACCATTGCACCACAGGGACTTGTGGGTTTAGTTGTGGTGGCATGAGCACATGGTCGCGTCTCTGGTGGAAGCCATGCGTGTTATTTTATGGTAAGTTGTCGTTGTCTCCTTCAGCTTGTAGCGACAATTCAAAGTAACTGTGTGCTTTATCTGTGGCTGTATTTTAGCGTGATCCTGCCATGCCTGCTCTCCGGGGAGCTTCAAGAAAGTATAGAAGGTAAAACTAGAGTGAAACATTAGATTTATTAAATGAAACCGCTCCAATGACCTCCGTACGTGGCTGTATCTTCCAGCTTCCTCTGACGGCTCTGAAGGTGCCTCAACTCAAGATGCCAGTGAACCTCAGCAGGTCTCCAGTTACCCAACCCAGCTACCCCGTTATCAGTCTGAGCCCCGTTCGAGGACCCGAACCCGGCACCCGACCAAGGTGGTACGTTACAGGCTGGAGCCCCGGACCCGCTCCTGGCAGCAGTTGAAGATGCTGCACTATCGGCCTGAACCCCAACCTCAGTCCCAGGTGCTGCACCCTCAGCCGGAGCCTCGCTCCCACACTCGGACCAATGTCTTGCGATACTCGTCTCAGGCTGAGCCTCAGTCTCAAGTGTCCTTTCAGTGGCCTCAGTCCTTGTCCCACATGCTGTTGCCCTGGAATGAGCTCTGGTCTCCATCTGAGCAGGAGCCGGAGAAAGCATTTGCTCTTCTAAACATCGCCTGAGAGCAAGTGCAAGGTGTGTCGCCACCTGGCTGCGCTTCAGTCCTAATCTCCTCCTCCAGCATGGTTCACCACGACAGCCTCTCTCCAGGCCGCACAAGTTCAGCAGTCCTGCAGGCTTTATCCCAGAGTCCTGGTGGGGTGGGGGTGGGGATCTGAAGGAGGCTGTAGCTGTCACTTACAACCTGATGCCACAGAAGGCGACCCACCTGCTTCAGGAAAATAAAGTGTTCAGAAAAAATGCATTCTGTTATGTGTGCGCGTCTTTCCTCAAGTCTTGGCTTGCAAGACGTGTAGGTGTGGTCTGACAACGCTTGGATCAAGGATGCCCATTTAGGAAACGTGTTTTGTAGCCCTCAGATTTCAGGACTGGTCAAGATGCGGCGGCAGTAGCTCAGATGGTAGAGCGGGTTGTCCAATGATCGGAAGGTCGGCGGTTCGAATCCCACTCTGTCCCAGTTTGCTGTCGTAGTGTCCCGTGTGACTGTGTATGATTGTTTGTCGGAGGGGCCGTTTGGCGCAATATGCTTCAGTTAGTCTGCCCCAGGGCAGCTGTGGCTACAAAAACGTAGCTTACCATCACTGGTGAGAATGTGTATGAATGAATAATCTCTGTAAAAGCGCTCTGGGTGCCTTGAAGGGTGCTAAATAAAACAAAGTCATTATTATTAAGATGAAGGGTGTAAGAATCTGCAAGGTTGTCCATTCAGTCAAACGTGACTGGGACAGTAGGTCCTGTGTCTTTGTCTTTGTCCTTGCTGCTAGAATTAAGGAAATGTTTGAACCCAGTTGAACAAATTGAACCTTGGTGACAGTTTGTCTGGTTTGCATTTGGCCAAACTGTGACCAGACTATCAAGATGGCTCGGTCCAGACAAGTTGGACCGGTAAGTCCTGAAGTTCATCTAGGTCCGTGAGCACCTTCAGGGTCTGTCTTGAGGTCAAACAAGAACAGATTCTGAAAGTCAAACGATTATAGAAAGCTTCCATGCTGGCCAGCTTTTTTTTTTGCCCACTAAGAAATTGCACTAACTGCAGTTTTGGCCCTGTCTACGGGAAACGGCGGCTCACAAATTCAATGTTACTCAGTTTTAAGAAATTAAAATTATAATATTACTGATGTGTAGGGTTTTTGACGGTTACAAAAACAGGTCTCTTGCAGAACTTTATGCACATCGACCACGTCTCTGAGGCAGATTGGCACGTCAGAGCAGCGCTTGCAGGTTTCGGCCACTAGATAGCGTTTCATGACTGAAAAGCCTGGTCTCCATTAGACTGTGTATCAAGTCTTCTGCTTCCCGTATTTAAACTATTTCAGGTTAAGATTTTATTTTTTCTTAATCGTTGAGATCAGATCACAAAACTGAAGGAAATGGTGTAATTTGATCTAATGCCAACCAGTAGGTAGACGAAGGAAATCTAAATGTGTTGTGGAATGTCATTACAGTCCACGTACATCTGCAAAACAGTACAGAACTTTTTTTGTCAATACATCTTTGTTTTCAAGGTGCAAATGAAATAAGGTAGTGGGTCAGATTTGTTCCATGTGACGAGGCACATGTATTTACACAAGCGGATGGATCCTGACATCTTTGCTTTGTAACAGGCTTTAGTTAAATGGTGCACAAGGAAAAGGGTGATGGACTTCCATAAAAAAACAACTAATCAAAGTAATCTCGCCATGTCCCCCACATTTAGAGACGAGCCGTGGTGATGAGCGTTCTCACCTTCTTTGTGCTCTGCATTCATTGATGCTGTTTTGAAGGGAGTGCAGTGATCTCAGGGTAATGATGGGATATCCCCATAATCCAGGGCTGATTTTATGAGGGATTATGTAACGTTTGTCTCTGTTTTCTAACAAAAAATAGGATCCGTTTATGTAACGGCAGTAAGTTCAGATGGCGGCTGCACTGCCGTAACTAACGGCTCCTTTCCTGTCAAATATCACTCAAAGTGGACCTGGACTTGGGTGGTCTTTATTCAGCATGTGTCCCTTCTTTCACTTGTCACGTTGGAGCTTTAATTAACGTTGCTTCCTTTAGTATCCGGGCTTCGAATCCTGTCAGAGCTTGCCTCAAAGAACATAAAAATGGCAAAAGAAATATTTGAACCCCTTGAAATTTTAAGGTTTTCTACTCTAATTCAGCATAAAAATGTTATCTGATCTTTAACACAAACTGTTAAACAGAAAAGTATCTACTCTGCACGGTTAGACCCCTAGTGGGAAAGCGCCAAACCGAGTGGAGCCGAGCGGGGCTGAGTAGGTACTAGTGGAAAAGCGCCATTACTCTGCAGGGCTCAAGTGACCCCATTCTGATTTCTTTCCCCCCTCCTGTTCCGTTGCATCTTTCAACTTCAAGAATAACGAGATGGAATCTGGGTTTCTTTCGCCGCCATAAACGTTCACCGAAGCAGCTAACAACAAAGCGTAAATGCTCAGTGGGCGTGTCACTGCGCTAACAGGTCCATGGACCACATCCTCTGTTTCTTTTTTTTTTGTTTTTAAACTTTATTTTTAAAGATTTGTATATTTTTGACATTACAACTAAAACGTAACAATGACATAAAATTAAAAGCAAAGCAAAATAAAAGAAAGAAAAATAACAAAAGTGAACAGATTGTAACAACAGGGCAGGTCAGTGAGTCACTCTGAAATCAACAGCAAAGGAAAAGTCACACGGCAAGCATTGGAAGTTCACCTCCATCAAAAGTCCCAAACATAAATCCCAGGCCATCAATTACACATACATATATACCGACACAGAGGGATGTGAAGAACCTGTACAACTGTCTATCTTCATAAACATCTACCTCACATTCTCACAAAGATGTACACACAACTCCACACCCTCTTCTTCACCCATCAAAATAAGCTGACCACTTCCACCAGTAAGAATTACATTTACCCATATTGAGGTTCAAGGAGAAGGTTATTTTTTCCATAATATATATTTCATTCATAATTCCTGTCCATTCCTCTTTTGTCGGGGGCTCTTTAGTCAGCCACCTCCTTGTTAGAGCTTTTTTACTGGCTGCTAACATTATTTTAAACTGGTATTTGTCACTTGGGTCAAGTGTGGCAGGGGTATTTCCAAGATATATTATTTTGAAATCCTGTGTGATCTGTAAACTCAATATTGAATTGGTTATATTTATTATATCCCCCCAGTAGGGCTGGATCGTTGGGCAGTCCCAGAAGATGTGGAAATGATCTGCCTGGGGGTTTCCACACTCCCGCCAGCAGTGTCCACTTCCTGGCTGATCTTTCTGTGGATGTTTCATTTTTGGAGTGATGAAAAATCTTACCATATTTTTCCAAGCAAATTCCCTCCATGCACCCGAACTCGAGGTGCTCAATTGGGTTTTACAGATGTTTGACCAATCTTCATCTGATATTTTTATTTTAGCTTCCTTCTCCCATTTATGTTTAATATAAAGTGTGGAGTTCCCATTTTGAGACTGTAAACATGCATATAGTCTTTCATTTTTCTGATGGACTTGGATTTATATGAGTTGATCAAAATATTTATTAGATCTATGTTACACTCTTCTGTTGTTTTTATATTACTGTTATAATGGGCTCTAACCGGAAGATACCTATGGAAGTCATGTTTTTCTAAATTATATCTATCTTTTAGTGTTTGAAAACTGTCTAATACTCCTTTAACAGAGATGAGGCAGTATGTAGTAATTCCTTGAAGGGACCAGTGTTTGTATCTCCCAACCATTTGAGCAGGTTTAAAGTCTTTATCATGTGTCACCCACATCACACATCCTCTGTTTCACCTGCGCTTGCTGAAAATACCGCCTGTGTTTCGGCCTCGCTGCCTAACTTCTCCTGGATCAGTAGCCACGCTCGTGTACCTCACAAGGTTATTCACTGTAAATGCAGGTGTAGGATATAACTCACTTTTAAAGGAACTGATGCAAAGAAAACCAAGAGTGGATGTAGGCAATGAGTCAGGACTGGCCATCGAGACCTGTGGTGTAAAGAGAGCCGCCGTTTAAAACAACCAAGACGGCTGCAGGACTAGTAGTAACACCTGCGCTCGACAGTCGTTCTTCAGCGCTCCTGCTCCCCTGCAGACTTTTGTTGACAATAGTCATGTTGTCGCTCTGCTTATGTCACATACTTCCCGTCTCTGAGTATTGTAGTGAAAAAATAAAACTGGCCAGGTTAGCTCCCAATCTGAGGAGCCAGTCAAAAGTTAACTGACAGCCGTCAGAGTTCCTCCTCTGGAGCTCACCTGGACAGCCTATGGCTTCCTCAGTGTTTGCTTGTCCTGTTTTTGCTATTAACAACAAAGACCCGTGAGCAGTTAAAGGACTCAAGGGAAAATGTGAAGTTAAGGTCTTTAAGACTACCTTTTCAGTATTTAATCTGACCCCAAAACAGAAAGTTAAAGATTCTACATTTACTTTCCAACCACCATGTCTGGGGAATGATGTAAACTATAACGAAGATCCTGATTTGGAAATCTGACCTTTTTGGTCTTTTTTTTTTTTTTTTTTTAGATTTTGAACTTGTTTTTAGAAGTTCAGAGTTTCCATATTCCCAGTTGTCATTGAATGCAGCATTCAGCATGAGGCAAGATTTAGGATTTCAATAAAAAAGTATGTAATTATAGTGATTGATGAATAGAATATTGTTGAAAAGCACTAATAAGAATGATCAGAATGGAGTGATGGTGCAGCAGAGAACGTTTCATAGCTGTAAATGTCATCGCAGACTGGGATGGGGAAGAGGGATTTATTACCATGCACCTGTGTATTTGAATAAACTCCGCCCTGATTAGTTCCACCTGTTTTCTGCCAAACTTTCTGAGTGGCTTTTCTCAACGCTGCAGAAAGGCAGAAAGACATAAACTTTTTGGGTTTGTTCAAAAACGTTTCTAATAGATTTTTTCTGCATTTTTTTTTTTTTTTTTAATCTATCCGGCTGAGATCATGGACCGTAGTCAATGGTAACTTTAGAAAAAAAAATCTGTTGAATATTCTCTAACTTATGACAGACTGAAATGGTCCATAATCTTGTATAAACATGACTTATTTGCTGTCTAGTGTGGTACTGCTATGGCTGCTATTCATTGGAGAGCTTTGTGCAAGTATTAAATGTAAGGATGCAAGTTAAATTTGATTTCATACTGCATGTTGTTGATAGATCTTTTGAAAGATTGTTAATTGTGTGATTACTTGACAGCTTCTCATCATGGATTTGGATCTGATATGTTGGACGAAATTTCTGAAGACCCACTGAATTATTCCCAGATGCATTTCCTTAATCCAAGATCACAAGCACCTCACAGCCAGCCCAAGCATAAAGTCCAGTCCCAGGCCTTCAGCAACCAGCCCAGGCCAGAGTCCCAGAAACCCATCTACAAGCAGAATCCTCAGCCTGAGGGGTTCAGTACCCAGCAGAGGCTTCAGTCCCAGAAGGCTGAGCCCTATGTACAAGGGCTCAGTGCATTTGGCCCTGGAAGTCAACAAAGACCTGAGACCCAGAGGCACAGCTATCAGCACAAGCCTGACATTCACAAATCCAACCACCAGCCGAAACCTCAGCTTCAGGGATCTGACTTTCAAGCACCCAGCTATGAAACAAGACCCAGGCCCCAAGGACACAGCTTCAAACAGAGATCTGAGCCCCAGACACTGAACCACCAATCATGGCCCCAATCCAGGAGGCCAGAGCCCCAAGCCCCCACTGACCGGCTGAAACCTCAGCTACAGAGGCCAGAGGCCCAAGCGCCCAGTTATCGGTTGAGATCTCAGCGCCAGAGGCCTGAGCTCCAAGCGCCCAGCTATCGGTTGAGGCCTCAGCCCCAGAGGCCAGAGCTTCAAGTGCCCAACTATCCACTGAGACCTCAGTCCCAGAGGCCAGAGCCCCAAGCGCCCAGCTACCTATTGAGGCCTCAATCCCAAAGGCCAGAGCCCCAAGTGCCCAGCTACCTGTTGAGGCCTCAGTCCCAAAGGCCAGAGCCCCAAGTGCCCAGTTACACACCAAAGCCTCAGCCCCAGAGGCCAGTGCCTCAGGCACCCAAATACCCGTTGAGACCTCAGCCTCAGAGGCCAGAGCCCCAAGCGCCCAGCTTCCCGTTGAGATCTCAGCCTCAGAGGCCAGAGCCCCAAGCGCCCAGCTTCCCGTTGAGGCCTCAGCCCCAGAAGCTAGAATCCCAAGTGCCTAGCTACCCACTGAAGCCTCAGTCCCAGAGGCCAGAGCCCCAAGCGCCCAACTACCCATTGAGGCCTCAGTCCCAGAGGCCAGAGCCCCAAGCGCCCAGCTTCCCATTGAGGCCTCAGCCCAAAGCACCCGAGTACCAACTGAACCCTCAATCCCAGAGGCCAGAGCCCCAAGCGCCCAACTACCCATTGAGGCCTCAGTCCCAGAGGCCAGAGCCCCAAGTGCCCAACTACCCATTGAGGCCTCAGCCCCAGAAGCTAGAATCCCAAGTGCCTAGCTACCCACTGAAGCCTCAGCCCCAGAGGCCAGAGCCCCAAGCGCCCAACTACCCATTGAGGCCTCAGCCCCAGAGGCCAGAGCCCCAAGTGCCCAACTACCCATTGAGGCCTCAGTCCCAGAGGCCAGAGCCCCAAGCGCCCAACTACCTGTTGAGGCCTCAGTCCCAGAGGCCAGAGCCCCAAGTGCCCAACTACCCATTGAGGCCTCAGTCCCAGAGGCCAGAGCCCCAAGTGCCTAGCTACCCACTGAAGCCTCAGCCCCAGAGGCCAGAGCCCCAAGCGCCCAACTACCCATTGAGGCCTCAGCCCCAGAGGCTAGAGCCCCAAGCGCCCAACTACCCATTGAGGCCTCAGTCCCAGAGGCCAGAGCCCCAAGCCCCCAACTACCCATTGAGGCCTCAGTCCCAGAGGCCAGAGCCCCAAGTGCCCAACTACCCATTGAGGCCTCAGTCCCAGAGGCCAGAGCCCCAAGTGCCTAGCTACCCACTGAAGCCTCAGCCCCAGAGGCCAGAGCCCCAAGCGCCCAACTACCCATTGAGGCCTCAGCCCCAGAGGCCAGAGCCCCAAGCGCCCAACTACCCATTGAGGCCTCAGTCCCAGAGGCCAGAGCCCCAAGTGCCCAACTACCCATTGAGGCCTCAGTCCCAGAGGCCAGAGCCCCAAGTGCCCAACTACCCGTTGAGGCCTCAGTCCCAGAGGCCAGAGCCCCAAGTGCCCAACTACCCGTTGAGGCCTCAGTCCCAGAGGCCAGAGCCCCAAGCGCCCAGCTTCCAATTGAGGCCTCAGCCCAAAGCACCCAAGTACCAACTGAACCCTCAGTCCCAGAGGCCAGAGCTCCAGGCTCCTAACTATCAGCTGAGACCCCAATCCCAGAGAGCTGAGCCCGATGTGCCCAAGTACCAACTGAAATCTCAATCCCAGAGGCCTGAACCCCAAGTGCCCAACCATGAGTTTAAACCTCAATCCCAGAACCCTGGGTTTCAGGGGCCCAACTACCAGAGGCCCCAAACGCTTGAGCCACAAGGGCCCAACTACCAGTTGAGTCCCCAGTCCCAGAAGCCTGAACCCCAAGCGCCAAACCGTCAGCTGAAAACTCAATTCCAGAGACCTGAGCCCCAAGAGCCCAACTACCAGAGGCCCCAAGTGCCCAACCACCAGCTGAAACCTCAATCCCAGAACCCTGGGTTCCAAGGGCCCAACTACCAGTTGAGTCCCCAATCCCAGAAGCCTGAGCCCCAAGGGCCTAACTACCCACTGGAGCCCCAGCGGCTTAAGCCCCAAAGGCACAGTTACCAGCAAAAATATGTGTCTCAAATGGTGAATTACCAGCCAACGGCTCAGTCCCAGAGGCTTGAGCCCCAAGCACATGGCTACCAACAGAAAGCCCACACTCAGGGTCCCGACTATCTGCAAAGGCCTGAACCCCAGGGACTTGGCTACCAGCAGACCTCCCAGCCTCAGAAGCCTCAGCCCCAAGTGCCTAGTCACCAGCTGAGGCCTCGATCCCTAAGGCCCCTGGGCCAATCACCAAGCCAGCAGCAGAAGCCCAAGCCCATAGCAACCCAATATGAGGTGGGAAGTCCTCCCCAGGGGCCCAGCGGCCTACAGAGACCTCACCTCTTGGCACAACCCTACCAGCCTGATGTCAGGTCGAAGTCTCCTGGTCTTTCCCAGGATGAAGGTGTAGTGAAGGAGGACTTTGAGGTGAGTTACAATCCCAAGATTTAAAGTTGTTTTGTGAGTTGAGTCTTGTTTGTCTCACACCTACAATTTTGCATATTACAGATCGATTTTGAGCCTTTGCAACTATGGAAGTAAAAGATCCAGCAGCAACACGAAAGGCAGCTTAAGGAACATACCAGAAAGGCCTCTTGGTTTACCTCATCCTTCAAGATCACCCTGATTAATTTAAATATAATATAATTTAATTTCTTTAATTGGATCTGAATTACAATTATGTTGTCAATGATGTCTGGCATTTATTTAATTTATTTTTAATATAATGTGTTCGGTATTCTGACTTTTTTTCCCCCTTTTTATTGTTAACTAATGAATGGAGCTAGCTGTCCAGCCATTGACTGTATAAGAGGAACTGGACAAACACCTGGTGACGTCACCCAGGTTCTCTGGAGTGCTTTTGAAGTCTGAAGTACTGCGCATACGCCTGCTGAGACACACCCACCTTAGTCAGTCACCATTAATTATTTAGCTTAGCTAATGTTAATCAATACTATTTTTATTGGCTCTGATCATTTTGAATGTCATTTCAACTGTTGCTACTGAAATTACACCTGAAAAGAGGACTAGGAGAGCTAAATTCCCCCTTATGGGACTGTTTTGACATTTTAAGTCATTTTTTGTTTTTCAGTTTTGATTTAAATTTAGAGTTTTGAAAAATTGGTCATCCTATTTAAGTTTTCTGCATTCTTTATTTTGTAAGAGATTAAACATGTAAAGATGAGTCCCGTTAATGCTATACAATGCAAAAATATTTTCTTTCTTTGAGCAATTAGAAAAATGAAGAGCCAAACATAAAAAAAAAACAAGGCAGGAAACAAAAATTAAAAGTTGATTTTTACCTCCAATTTTATTTTGTTGGTTTTCATTGTTTGTTTTAGTTTAATAAAACTTTTAGTTTTAGTTAATTCCAATAACTCTGATGTGGACTATAGAATGAAAATATTTGTTTTTTTGTACCAGACACTGTAAATGTTTAGTTCTGGGGTAAAGCTGGACATTTTAACATGGATGTTAATGGAGATGGAACTCCAAAGTGAGCCATTCACTAATTGTAGCAGGTGACCTCGAGTCATTGATAAAAGCAGCTGAAATGAGTTTCCTGGAGGGATCCAACCTGAAAGTTAAGGCTGATTTATGGTTCCGCGTTACACCAACGCAGAGCCTACGGTGTAGGGTACGCCGTAACCCTACGACGTAGGCTCTGCGTCGATTTAACGCGGAACCATAGTTCAGGCTTTACGCACAAAAAACGTTGTAAATTCCGAGCTTGCCCACAAGCCCTAAACGCAGCACGAGAGCCGCCCCGCTCAGCTGGATTTGTGCCGGCAGCCTGAGAGTCGCTGCCGGAGCCAGTCATCCCTCTCTCAGGGTCGGCCACCCCGGCTTACAGCCGCGCGCTTGTTTTCGCCCTGTTTGGCGATGATGTGGAGGCGCAGCGACGTTTGGGGCGGTGCGAGCGGCTGGTGAGCGACTGGCGAGCGACAGGTGAGCGACGGGCGACCGGACAGAAACTCAGGGACGGCGTCGGAGGAACTGTTGCACCAAATCCTGCAAAGATGTCCCTGCTGTGCGTCAGAGGTATGCTCTCATGGTTTCTGCACTTCTGGAGGGGGGGACACAACAAAAACCGTGCAAGGTCTTGCTTGTAAGCTTTTAACTTTCTTGCTGAGAACAGGTAAAAGTTTCCCCTCTGCAGGAGAATATTTCACTTTTAAAATCAGGGTTGTGCAGTAGAGAACTTCTGAGGCAGTAGCCTATATCCAGGGGAATGTTATGTAACATTATTTATTGTATGGCCATGGTGGCTTATCTGCCAGGTTTGACATGAGTGTTGTGATGTGGGAAATTAAACTGGTCAGGTGTGAAACCTCCTGCAGTGGTAACTCATAATGGATACAGGGTTTTGCCTGTTTTATGGTGTGATACAAGAAGAGGTGGACAGAGTACTCGACCCCAGTACTTGAGTAAGAGTACAAATACTACTGGTCAAAACTTACTCCGTTACAAGTAAAAGTAGCTCAGTCAAAATATTACTCGAGTAAGAGTGGAAAAGTACTTGCTTTTAAGTACTTACGTACTTAAGTATCCAAAAGTAAATGCTTTTAAATTTACTTTAAGTAAAAGTAAGAGTAAATTTCTTATTTTCCACATCAGTAAATTACTATATTTTTTCTAAAGGCTATGTCTTGACTTGTTGCGGCTCTGTCTTGACAAACGCAGGCTACTTTGGCGGTATCGTTTTGAGGAGGCTTGACGTATTTCCGCTTTACGTACATCCCAGTGGAGAGCGTGCACTGTGATAGGTCTCCTCCTTTGACAAAAACAGCTTGTGTCCAATAGGATTTTAGGGAAGAAGAAAAAAGAGCAGACCTGAAAGTAACGAGTACTTTTCAGCCTTCCTAGAAATTTACTCGAGTAAAAGTAAAAATATTTGTCTTGGAAATGTATTCAAGTAAGAGTAATAAGTACCAAAGAAATCTAATACTCAAGTAAAGTACAAATCCTCTGGATATGTACTTAAGTACAGTACTCGAGTAAATTTACTCCGTTACTGTCCACCACTGGATACAAGACACAAACGTCAGAAATGGTCGAGACTGAAGTCCTGGGGGGTTCTTTTGGGAGAACTAAAGTTGCAATGGATGCAAATGCTCACAAATCCAGAGTTTGAAAGTGTAAATCTCACAGCGTGTGGCTTTAAAATGGGGAAAAAGACGGAATAAATTATCAATTTATTTGGGCTGTATTTGTTGCATTTAGTTTTAAGTAAATATAAAAAAACAACCCACAACCCAATGAAGTATTAGTTGGTGGAAGTGCCACGAGCTTCCGGATCAGTGACGTGGCCCCACACGGGGCCGAGGCGCCCCGAAGCGGGAAGTTGACCTGCGGGTGTCCAGGTGAAGCGTGTCAGCAGGACTGGGCAGCTCTGCAACTGTGAGAATGAACAGACAGTTGCAGTAAACCTGTGTGTGTACTGAGGGAGATGAAGCTCACTTCATTCAGAGGCACGACGGCCACAACGTCACCACTTTATTTAGAATAGCCGTCCCCCTCCAGGTGGATAATTGCTCCTCTTTCACCGAAATTGATTGATTTTTCACACCATCAAACTACTGTCTGGCTGTCTCTCGCGCTCTGGCTCTGGCGCTTTGTCTCTCCCTGGTGTTTTCTCTTTTTTTATAAACGTTTCTCATCTCTGGACCCGAGCTCTGGCTGAGGCCCGGGCGCTCCCCCAACACCAAACTCATCTGTTATGGAGCGATGGGAGCGTGAAGTGTGAGAGATGGAGGGAGTCTAGCTCAGGCGGGCTCAAACCAAGGAATAAATCTAACCCTGCGAACAGAAGGTGTTCATGAGTTTTACTGATGCAAGTGGACTTGAACTTGTCTAGATCTGGACTTTACTGAGATTAGATTCAGGTGTCATTTCAGCAGAAACACTTGACATGAGGATGTTTGGACAGATTTGATCACGACTGTGACGTCACATCAATTAGCACGGCAGGTTAGAATAAACTACTGTGATTGACACGAGGTGGGCGTGTCCCAGCTCTTGAGAAAACCTGTGGGTGATGTCACAGGGGTTTTGTCCAGTTCTTGTACAGTACAGTACAGTGGACAGAGTTTGCACTTTTGGATCGGTTGGTGTAACTGGTGCACGGGAAGATCGGTACATCTCCTAGGTGTGAAAATGCTGTGAGAGCCACTTTCACCAGACATGCTGCACAATGAATAACATATCTGCAGGATCTGGGGTTTACTAATCACCTTATTTCACACTGCTGTTTTGATTTGTGTTAGCAGGCCATGTTTCAGTTTAAATTCATTATGAGGTTGATCCGCCACGCTGGATGTGTCTCTGAACACGCTCACCAGCTCCACCGTAAAAAGCTGTGATTATGGTAGAGTTTTAATTGGACCAGAAGTTCAGTTAAACACTTAAGTTTCAGATTTTCGCTCTTTTTTTCTTTCATCTCAAAGACGACTCCTGGGGAGTAAATGTAATCCTTTTAAGTTGTCTCAACACGCCAGCATCAGACACATCAGAGTATTATCTGGGATTCACGCCTCTGGTATAGACGGGCCATCTCTGATACGAGGAAGTTTCCCGCCGGGGAAATGCGGACGAACCAGCAGAGCGGCATTCTGGTTTCTCGACAGCCGAGATAATGTTTAACGTGCCCGTTTCCTCGTTCCCGCGCTGGATGGAGGCTGGATGACGGGTGGATGGATTCGTAGTCTGGTTTATACTGGACTTCATCCTGTACCGTTACCGTCACCAGCTGAACCCAAGTCCCCGGTCCGTCTGACCTTTCACACACCCAGGTCACCCAGGTTTTCTAGACGGCCACGCAGGCACGATGCGGACCTCAGGTCGACGGACCCGTCCCGCGGTCTGATCACCGCTTATCCCACCTGGATGTGTCTACCTGGAGCGCTGGCGTGTTTTGTGTCACCAGTGTGTTTGGTGAGACGAGACCCGAGGTTGAGTTCATCAGTTGGAGATTTCTGCTAGACTTTTATTTATTCATTTATTTTATTATATTCTAAACATTCCCAAACCCTTTCCTCATTTATTTATTTAGGGTAAATGTTTAACTTGGACGAGGCAGAACCACTATGTGGGTCAGCGGTTGAGTTAAGGTGCAGCAGGTGAGCCAGCGTACCGGCGCTCTGCGCTGGAATGACGGGAAGACGAGTAAAGCTTCAGTGGGAAGGGGGGGGGGCAGGGATAGAGGGGGAGTAATCCTCAGGCCATCTGCTGCTTTAGCTGTGTGTGTGTGTGTGTGGCTGTGTGTGTGTGTGGCTGTGTGTGTGTCACGTGGGAAGGTGTACTTCACTTCCTTGTTTAGGCCCCACCTCTATCCTACATCTTCACCTCACAGTTAACTGTTGCTTCTGGCCAACCAGGAATTTCTCACAGGAAGTTAAAATGTACATTCCTTCATAAATAATTAAATACAACCGGTAGGATCAGCTGATGCATGAAAACGGAGATACAGCAAAGATATCTGAGTCAGAATCAGGTTTATTGGCCAAGTCAAGTCAAACAAGACAGGGAATTTGACTTGGTTATTATGGCTCAGTGTACAGTAAATGGACAAATGATGGCTATTATTAACATATATACAATTTAAAAGTGAAACGTGCAGCAGTATGAGGTAGACATGGTTATTGAAAGGTGCATTGTTACAGCATATGGTTGTGGTTATTATCATTGCACAGTAGTTGATTACTCTGAGACTCTATAAGTGATGAGAGTTCATCAGATCAACAGCTTGGGGGAAGAAACTATCTCTGTGTCTGGAGGTTTTGGCGTACAGAGCTCTGTAGCGCCGTCCAGAGGGGAGGAGTTCAACCAGACTGTGTCCTGGTGTGAGGGGTCTGCAGAGATGTTACCTGCAAGTTTCCTGGTCTTGGACAGGTACAGGTCCTGGATAGATGGGAGGTTAGTCCCAATTATCCTCTCTGCAGACCTAATTGTCCATTGCAGTCTGTGCCTGTCTAGTTTGGTGGCTGATCCGAACCAGACAGTGATGGACGTGCAGAGAAAGACTGGGTTATGGTAGAGTAGAAGGTGGTCAGCAGCTGCTGTGGCAGGTTAAACTTCCTGAGCTGACGCAGGAAGTACAACCTCTGCTGAGCCTTCCTCCGGACAGAGTTGATGTGGCTGGTCCACTTCAGGTCCTGAGAGATTGTGGATCCCAGGAACCTGAAGGAGTCTGTGGTGGGGGGGGGGGGGGGTTCCTGGAGTCCACTGTCATCTCCACAGTCTTGAGCGGGTTCAGTTCCATGTGAGTGATTATGAGTATTTAGTCGTCATATTCACCACCCGCCCAAAAGTAAAAGTCCCTCTCTAACATTTAGTCGGACCGCCTTCAGCTCTGATTACGTCACACATTCGCTGCAACATCGTTCCCTATGAGCTTCTGCGATGTCGCAGCATTTATTTCTGTCCAGAGTCAAGAGCATTAATTCTTCTCCCAGATCTGGTGTCGTTGATGGGAGAGTCGGACCGCTGCGCAGTGTCTTCTCCAGCACGTCCCAGGTCTGGACCGGTGTGATCCATGTGTGCCGGGGATGTCTCGCTATCTAAGCCCTATGTATCCTAGGATGCCACCAGAAGAGAAAGCATCTATTGATGGAAGAACCGGCTCGTTCAGTACCTTCGGGTGGTTCTTAGTACTACTCGCATCGGGCAGCTGTTGATCCTGGTTGTTGATGATGGTCTGGGGCTTGGTACGCAGAGCTAAACGTGAGGCTGCCTGGGTGGTCAGTAAAGTTGCTTTTGTTAACGAAAATTATGACTAAACATCATCGTCAATGAACCTTTATCACCTGAGGAAAACGAGACGCAACAAAAATCCTGGTCATGTGACGATAACGATAATTAAATATATAATGCAATGTTGTAGACGAATAAAAACGAAACTAAAATGTAGATTACAAAATAAAAACTCTGCTAAAATGTGTCTTAATTTTCGTTGACCAAAACAAGATGAAATGTTCTGACAAAGATCCTTAATATCCATTTTTAAGTAGTTTCCTCTGGTCTAGTTCTGCTGCTGGGTGACGTCACGTCCTCAATCCCAGTCGCTTCAGCGGGGAATCAGATCCAGAAGATGCAGCTGCAGGTTAGAGGCTGATGCCGTTAACGCAGAGCTCTAGGTTCACGTCAATTAAAAACAAAGTTACATAGAGAAAGGGACCGATGGCCGGCCACGCGGGGATCTTCTCTGGGGCTGGGAGAAGAAGAAGAACCATCTTTGGATACACTTTCCTACATAGACGTGGAAAAGAAAACCGAACGTGTCGTCGAAAAAGATGGGGAGAAATGCGGAAAAATAAATATGTTGTAAACTCAAATTAGAGCGTCTTCTGTATCTGGAATGAATGTATTCTTGAGTCTATAAGGTAACAATAATATAATAATAAGATAACCTTGTTTGAATTGTAAAATGGATTTGGCTAAATACAATCTTTGACTAAAACTAGACTGAAATGGTCCTGGACAATTCTGACTGAAATAAGACTAAAATGCTCAGACTTTCAGTCGACTGAAACTTGACACGACTAAAAGGAGTATGAACATGACTAAATCTAATAAAAACTAAAATGATAGCTTGACCCTGAGACTAGACTAAAACTAAAATTGAAACAACACTAGTGGTCAGTGACGGGCCCGGATGCTGTTTCAGTAGAACCAGACAGGTTCACTTTTGCCTCTCAATGGTCTCAGTTTGTGGTCTTAGAGGCCTTTTGTGGGGTCCTGCAATCGGTTCGCTGCATCAGCATCTGCAGACACGTCACTATCATGATGCATAAAACCCGGTCCCTGGACCACCTCCTGGCAGATCGCTGCTGGACTCCTTGAGCCACGTCTCGTTAATTGGCTCATTATTGTGGCGCCGCAGGGAGCCAGCAGGAGGGCAAATCCGTGAATGTGTCACTGTGCTGAGTTGTGGTGAAGTGTACACATCATGAGGTGCTGAAGTATGGGCCTTGACCCATCATTGGGAACTCTCGAGTGGGACGGCCTTCTTTGTCCACCAGGAGGTTGGCTCACTGGTACACTTTTATTTACCAGGCCATGCTTGGACTGCTGCCCTCTTACATTCGTAACTTGATCACACGGAGAAGTGTTAATTCTTATGATTTGCGTTCAAGCAATAATCTGTTGCCCGCTCTGAGCTGGGAAGGGGGACTTTTGTCTCTTCTGCCCCTTCTGCAAGGAACCAGTTGCACAAGTGATTTGAAACTATGGGAACTTATCTCTTTGAATTACTTTAAATCCAGGCTGAGAGCACGTGAGACAGCCTCCTTAACCTGTAACTGTTTGATCTAATTTATATGTGATTTAACTTTTTTGAAACTAACTTGTTGCTGCCTCTTGGCCAGGACTCCCTTGAAAAAGAGGTTTTTAATCTCAACAGGGACATTCCTGGTTAAATAAAGGTTACATTTACAAAAAAGGAAAAAGAAAGTGGAGTCCTGTTGTTTAGTGTATTTCAAGGTTGTTCCTTATTTTTATGGGATTGACTGCAACTGAATGATGTCAGTGATGGAAGGGGGAGCAGCTTGGCGAGTGGATCCTCCACCGCGGGTAATACTCCATCCTGCTCTTCCACTAAATGTTTGAGTTGTTGCGGGATCGGACCATCCCTCCCTCTCACCAGGTTCCTGCGGTTACCCCAGCAACGTACCGTCCGTACCGATCTACCAATGCTTCCCAAGTCCAGGTTCAGGCCATCGCCCACCTCGACTACTGCAACACTGTCCTGGCTGCTCGTCCAGCTTGTGCTCCGAAACCGCTGCAGATGGCCCAGAAGGTCGGACAGGGTCTCGGTTGACGGGGTGACGCTGGTCCAGACGGCCCTGACGGACTGATCCATACGCTGGTGGAAGCAGCTGATGACTGCTATCAGAGCAGGAACATCCCTCCTCTCCTCATCCGTCTCCTAAGATGACTAACAGAACCTAACACATCTCCTGACACGACTAACGACTCATCGTTTGTCCTCTGCTGCTCTCGCCTTTTTGCTTTTTATACGTCTCCACGTGAAGCTTAACAGATTACTTGATATTCCTGGATATTTTCTTTTCTCTTTTCTTTTACACCAAAAATATCACTCCATCCATCCATCCATCCATCCCCACTTTTTCCTACTGACAGTCATGGGGGTGTGCTCTAGGCAGGGTTATGCCCTTCAAAAGTGGATGGATATTATTACAGGAGATCCCCACATCCACCACAGCATCTGTACCGTGTCTTTTGGCGCATGATAAAACATATATAAAGCCAAACAAAAGTCTGTTGAGTCGAACTTTATTCAACTCATTCACAATAACTCAGAATTAGGGATGCAAATTATCGATTATTTCATTAATTGATAGTTGATAACCTTATCGATCGATCATCGATTAGTTGATAAGCGGCGTTTTTCCCCCATCTGAGATACAAACATAATTTTTTTTGCTTATATAAAATACAAAGGACATTTTAATGTATTCCTTAATCAAATATTTATTTGATACAAAAGTAACAAAAAGACATTTTTGTACCACAAGGAATATAATATAAAGTGCACTTCAAGGCTATTAGTAGTAGCAGCAGCCATAATAGTGTCATTTGTGTCAAGCAAATTTTAAGTTCTAGTTACGTTTTAAGTTAGAGTTTTGGCAGTGTTCAAAATAAAATTATGAGACCTGCTGTATTGGAGCACATTTTCTTTTAGTTAAAACTGTAGCGGGGACAGATGTTTAGAGAAACCTATGTATGTACCGGGTGAAGGCTGATTTATGGTTCCGCGTTACAACAACGCAGAGCTACGCCGTAGGCTACGGCGGCGGCTCTGCGTCGATTTAAGGCGGAACCTTCAGGCTTTTGGGGAACATATCGGAGAACAACCAGAAGAATATAGAGTGGATTAAAAATAAAAGTTAAGCACTGAGCTACATGTGTCTCCCGTCTGGGCCATTGCAGACTCATTGCCTGAGCATGATATTACTAAAACCAAACATATCCGCCGTCTCTTTCTTACTTTATGTGCGCGGCGCAGCGAGTTGTGTCGCATTAAATGTGGTCCGGGCGTAATACCAGCTGGTGAAATTAAACGAAAAAAATAAATAAATAAATAGATTAATTGTAATCGTTCATTTTAATTGGGTAATTTCATAACGGCAATTAATCGAAAATCGATTAATTATTAACATCCCTACTCAGAATATTGTTCAGTTGTAATTAAAACAGAAAAATAAACTAAAATTTTAAATCATTCATCCTCCATGAAACCATAAATAAGAAGTGGAGGAGTTAAGCGTCGTACTACATCCTGTTCTCTGATTGGTTCATCGTTGCCAGCAATAGCGGACATCTGAAGTTAGTGTGAGGTTGGAACAACGTTGTATTCTAACATTTGATTATAACTGGATTATGGTATAGATTTAAAAATTGAGTTTTTAGCGTTCCTAACGTTGGCTTGATGTCTAATTACAGTAAGGTAACATTGACCAGATGCTGGATGATGGGTGCTTGCCAGCGCTATATAATTAGTTATCTAACGTCAACCAAGGACCGACTTTAATGTGTCAGCTGAACGGTCCGACCATCAATCAAGTGGAGCAGCTTCGTTGCTACCAAAGTCCCTAAAACATGTTGACAGATGTTTGAGTGCAGTGTTCCACATAAAACTGGTCCGAGGTCAGTAAGCACAACAACATTCATACAAAAGGCGCCTCGGATTATAGAGGCTACAGACGCTTTTTGAGAAAAAATAAGGATTTTAAGTGCGCCTTATAGTGCGGAAAATATGGTACTTACAAGGGTGCAAAGGGTACAATAACCCAGTCACAATTGGCAATGTTTACGGCCCAAATACTGACGACCCATCCTTTTTCAATCACTTTTCTACCATCTCTATTAAAGGGGACCTATTATGAAAAACACGTTTTTTCTTGCTTTAACATATATAAAGTGGTCTCCCCTCAGCCTGCCAACTCAGAGAAGGAGGAAAGCAACCAAATTCTGCAGTGTCTGTACAGCCGCCCGGATGAGCCGTCCAGTGTGATGTGGATCTACGAGCCGTTCAGATTCTGCTCCCGTCTTTACGTAACGAGGGGAGCGATTTACAGAGGTTGGCCTCCGATGCGTGAAACCACGCCCACAACTAACTCCGCCGGCCGGAGCTTCCGCCATTTTTTTGTAGCGGTTTATCACGTCATTCAGGCAGCCAATCAGCACAGAGCCTCATTATCATAGCCTCCCCGCCCACTCAGAATCCCACATAGATAATGAGGTTAGAGAATGGGATGCTAATGACATTGTTCAGAGGCTGAATTTCTAATTTATTTAGCAAAAAAAATCAAAAGCTTGTTTTTTAAGACATTTCAAATTCAAGGTCTGTTTAAAATAGGTATTAGATGCCATAATAGGTCCCTTCTAACTCTAATGGACCAATCATAATCGGAGGCGACTACAACACAGGGATTCAACCCAGCAATAGATAGAAGTAACACCTTAATAAAACGCACCTGGCATTCTACAGAAACAATAAAACAGTTCATGAGTGATATTGGTCTTTGTGATAGTTGGCGTTTGCAACATCCCTCCACAAGACACTATTCATTTTTTTCACTGGTTCATAAATCATCTTCACACATTGACTTCTTCCTCACCAGCCATTCAATCATATTAAATATCTCGGATTCAATAATCTACCCCATTTTAATCAGTGACCACGCCCCTGTAACATTCACATGGAATACAATCTGTCCGCATAAACCAAATACCAGCTGGCGCTTTAACACATCCCTCCTCAATAATCCAGAATTTGACGGCCTAATTAAAAAAGAGCGGGCATCCTTCCTTGAAATAAAGGATTCCCCAGAGTCATCTCCGTATATTATTTGGGAAAAAGTAAAGTGGTTTTAAGAGGTATTATCATTTCATTCTCCACCTACAAAAAAGGGCAGAACAACAACATGAAGCTGAATTGGAACAAAAAATCAAACAACTCGAAGACATTAATGCAAATAACCCAACAGATATAACACAGAGAGAACTATGGAAGTATAAATTAGAATGGAATGAAATAATAAATAAGAAAAATCTATTCCTAATATACAGACTCAGACAAGAACAATATCACCACAATAATAAATCTGGAAAATATTTGGCTAATTTAATCAAACAGAATAAGGAAAAAACAACCATCTCCACCAATAGGGACTCAGCAGGGAAGCCAACGCAATCACTAGAACAGATAAATCAAATCTTCAGAGATTTTTATGCAAAATTATACTTACCAGAAACAGATGCAACCCAAGATGATATAGAATCCTTTATCAACAATATTAACTTACCACAGCTTTCTTCTGACCAAATCACTACACTTGAATTACCTATAACAGAACAATAACTATCCCATCCCCACAAATGTGTGCCCAATAACAAATCACCAGGACCTGACGGCTTCCCTGCTGAGTTCTACAAACACTTTGGCCCATTCTGTCACCACTCTTCAACAGACTCAACAAATAAAGCAGAACTCAAACCTGCCAAAAAACATGAATACAGCTACAATATCATTGCTTCTTAAATCTAATAAAGACCCATCACTTCCATCAAGCTACCGCCCAATCTCCTCATAAACGTTGACAGCTAAATCATAGCTAAAACACTTGCCAGCAGAATAGAAAAATGTATTTCATCCACAATTCACCCAGATCAAACAGGTTTCATTAAAGGTAGACACTCATCTAATAATACACGTAGACTTTTCAACATAACTTCTCATCACAAAAGCAAATACGAACTATCGTTACCACATTTGACACAGAAAAAGCTTTTAACAGGGTTAATTGATCATTTCTCATTTCCACAATGCAAAAATTTGGCTTTGGGGAATCATTTATTAATTGGGTCAAAATCTAATACACAGCACCTTCAGTAACAGTAATCACAAATGGACACCACCTTTCACACTGCACAGAGGGACTAGGCAAGGATGCCCACTCTCTCCTTTCTTATTCACCATCTTCATTGAACCTCTAGCCACAGCTATTCGCCAGCACAATAACATTTAAGGAATTCAATCACCAAATACCCACCATAAAATTAGTCTTTATGCCGATGATATCTTGCTCTTTTTAGAAAACCCCCACTCATCCCTAACCCTAACCCATAATAGACTCATTTTCTAAAATCTCTAACTACTCCATAAACTGGCATAAATCCTTCCATTGCACAGAAACAGCTGGGATGTGGCAGCGCCATACTCCACCTATTCCACTATGTACCAGTCACATTACATATTTAGGTATTAATATTTCCTCCAGGCTGTCAGAGTTGCTCAATCTCAACTACACCCCACTTCTCAAAACTATAACTGACGATTTTCTACGCTGGATGAACCACCCACTATCCATATTAGGCCGAATTGCAACAATATGTACTAACTGCACCATAAAACAACCAGACACTTACATGCACGCCATTTGGACTGCACCCCTGTTCAGCAATTTTGGTCTGAGGTCACAAAGTCACCGTCAAATTTCTTGGGCCGCCACATCCCCTTAATTCCATCCCTCTGCTTATTTGGCGACACATCAACAATAAATCTGAGAAATTCAAACAATAAATTAATCCTTGTAGCCCTAACTATTGCCAAGAAAACTATCCTCATGAACTGGAAATACAAGAAAAAAATAAACATAGCACAATGGGAAAACTTACTCAGATCACATCTCCATGGATTATCACACCCAACACTCTCTATCTGGTCGCCACTCATCAACTTTCTACACACCTGATTTGTCATCTGTCTTCAGTTTTATTTATTTATTCATTTTGAATTTCCATTTCTGTTTTGCCAGTCCTGCGCTTTCCATTGATGTTCTATCTGAATTTTTTACCTATTTTTTAAAACTTTTTTATTAGAACCAAACAAATCAATTAACACACACACAAACACACACACATTACATTCAATAAAGAAAAACAATACCGATTCGATACTGATACATTGTACAAAACAAATACACCTAATGTGCCTGGTAAATCTAAAAAAAAATTGGTATATTTTAGATACCGGTAGTTTGAGAATACAAGACATCAGAGTAACTTATTTAGCTACTTATTTTCTGTTTCAAATCTTTTTTATTATTTTTCACAATGAATATAAAAGTAACAATGATACATTGAGAATGTATGTCACAACCGTAACAAAAACAAAAATCCCCCCCACTGAGGGTTGTGCTGGTGCAGGTTCAAAATTGTGTTATCTTACAAAACATATCGAAGAGAGAAAAGAAAAGGAGATCTTGGAATCTTGAGGTAGTACAGGGACCCCACCAACCCACCCCCGACCCCCCACCCAAATCTTTAAAGATGTTAAGTAAAAGGCACACAAAAAGAGGAAAATAAAGTTGGCAGGCGTATTAATATCTAAACCTTGAGCTTCTCAAACATCAAGGGTCCACCGTGTTCACTCTCTCACGGTATAATCTTTGTTGTATGAGAATTATGGAAATAAGTTAAAAAGGGTTGCCAGGTCTTATTAAATTTACCCTCTGAGCCTCTAATTGAAAATCTTATCTTCTCTAGAGTAAGACAGTGCATAATGTCTCGGAGCCACTGGGTGTGTGTGGGCGAGGCCGTCCCCTTCCATTTCAGCAAAAGGGCCTGCCTGGCCAGAAGCAAGGAGAAAGAGATCATATGACGCTCAGTAGAAGTCATCCGGGGATCGTCATCGCTACAAGGACCGAACAAAGCAGTCATAGGATTTGGAACTAGTTCACGCTTCCGAATTTTCGAGAGAGTGTGGAAAACTTAATCGAGGGCACAGCCAGTACATATGAAAAAGAGTTGTGTCGTCAAATTTGCATTTATCAAAGGTGGGGGTGATGTCCGGGTACATGCTGGCTATTTTGGACTTTAACATATGGGCTCTATGAACCACTTTGAATTGTATTAGGCAGTGTCTTGAACATAGTGACAATTTATGGATTGATCCCGGGAACGAGTCCCAGCGGTCAGCAGCTATTGGATGCTCTAAGTCCTGCTCCCACGCAACCCTGGTCCTGTCCAGTGGCAAATACGGTATCATGGCGATATTATGGCACAATGTTGAGAGGGCGCCCTTCGCTACAGGATTAAATGAGAGAAAAGTGTCAATTGGGTTGGGGCTAGGTTTGTTGGGGAAACCTGGTAGAGTGTGATGGATGAAATCCCTGACCTGTAAGTAACGGAAAAATTGTGTTTTGGGCACATTGAATTTCTTTGAGAGTTCCTCAAAGGAGGAAAAATCTTTGAATAGGTCTGAGAATGAAGTGATGCTTTCCTATGCCAGTCTATAAAGGAAGTATCATACTGAGAAGGAGTAAAGAAATGGTTGGAGGCAATAGGACTGAGAATGGAAAATTCTGCATACCCAAATGTTCTCCTAAATTGAGTCCACACCCTGAGAGTGGAACGTATGACAGGGTTTTGTATTTGTTGGGGTATTGGATGATTGAGTGGGGCACCGAGTAGTGCAGAAAGTGACAAGTTTTGGACAGAGTTAAGCTCCACAGTTGTCCATTCCGGGCCATCAGATCCAAGGTTGTATCGGTGCCAGAAAGCGAGGGAGCGGATGTTTGCTGCCCAGTAGTAGTAGCGCATATTTGGGATTCCCATACCTCTGTCTTTTTTTGATTGCTGAAGTACCGTTTTGTTTATTCTGGGTCTCTTGTTCTGCCATATGTATGTGGATATAGTCGAGTCTAGTGAAACAAAAAAGGATTTAGGAACCAATACGGGCAAACATTGAAATAAGTATGTAAACTTTGGTAATATGTTCATTTTTATAGAGTTTATACGGCCAGTCAGGGTCAGTGCAATGGGTGACCACTGTTGTATAGACGTTCAAACCTGATTTTGCAGAGGTATGAAGTTTTCTTTGAAAAGGTGTTCAAATTTATGGGTGATATCTATTCCTAGATAAGTGAGCTGTTGTCTCTCAATTGTAAATGGAGCTACTTATTTTAAAGTCAGAACTATACTGAGGTAGCGGCCTCATTCACAATGCAGCCCAGCTGTTACAACAACAGAAACACCAGTGTTTCGAAAAACGTGTTTCCATCACTAAAAAAGATCCTAAGTAAAATAATAAAACCATTAAAATAAATAAGAGAATAATAAACAAAAATAGGAACTACTATAAAAATGAAAATGAAAAAAAGTAGTTCCTGCCAGCAGCGTGTCATTTAGACCAAATCTGAATAGTTTAGTTACTTTCCACCGTATTCCTGTTAATGACATACATTACCACAAATTATTGAAGTATCAAAAGTATCGATATTTTCATCTGAGAATCGATTTTAGAGCCTATAGATCTGGTATCAGAATTATCAATATTTCAGTATTGATCCACACATCACTGGACAGTAGCAAACGCTGACTGACTGAGAGCTGCATTCACACGGGCTTAAAATCCTACCGTGACCTCAGTGTTTGCTGAAACAGGGAAGCTCGTTTTTACTTTACAAATCACAGACACGGCCCCCAGATCATACCAGACCAGGACCGGAGTCCAACGTTACCTTGGGTGGGTTTTGCTGATTAGGGGGAGATGGGAGACCATGAGAGCCAAACGACACTTCCTAAAAATGATCATATGTTCTTTCAAATAAAACCGAAACCGACGTTTTAATGTAGCAAACTGTGTAGTCCTGCTAAAATATCTGCACACGCCTCCTGACATGTCTGTGACCAGCTGAAACTGGTGTTCTGCTCGTGGACGCTTGGATCCGGACGAGTTACACGGACCTCAAACCCAGCAGAGTTGGAGGATGTTGACCAGCAATCAGCGCGTCTGTTAATTTCCCCCTGCGAGGTCTGCGGCCGCTGTCATGTAATGGAAGTGAAAGGGCGTTAATTTCACGGCCGCCAGGTTTCTGACGTGTACACTTTCAGACCCACTGTGAGCTGAAGGACCAGCGCTAAAAATAGAGGCAGCGTCTGGCCGCTTGTAATGACACTGCTCTCATCTGCTGCCGCCTGCTTGTTGAGCACATCAGGGCTGATGTTCCTGCCCAGCTGATTTCATTATTAGGAGATTAGGTTAATGTTGGGATGAATGATATCTCACCATGCTCTCCTTTTATCTTCGTGCAGAACTTTCTGGTGGATAAAAGCGAAGGAAATTGTTGTGTATCTGTCAGTACTTCTCAAGTATGAGCTTCAGGATAATGATGACCTCACAGGTGATGGTTTTACAAGCAGCTTAAATCTTTTCATGATATTATTATTATTAGTGGAATTAGACCAGCCTTGGTCTTTCTGCTTAGTCATTTGAGGTGCTCTATGGAGCATCCATGGGCTGCACTCGGGGTTTGGACAATAATAATAGTAATAATGATGATAATTCCTGTACCACATGATGATCCGGTGAAGTGGCCACACCTATATATAAAACCACGCCCCCTCATTTGAATGTAAGAACATTAAATAAAAGAGCCAGGAAATAAGTGTGGGATTACAAAATAAAAGTCTCACTAATCAATAATATACCATAATAAAATAAAAGTCTCATGAAATAAATGAAAAGGTCGTCATTAACAAAAATAAAGATTTTATGAATTATCTTTTATTTATTTCATTGTGATATTTATATATTTCATAGACTATATATGAATTCAAGTATTTATGTATTTACTATCCAGATCGTTTTCGATTCCTGCCAAGCGGCGCTTTGTGTTTTATTATAGGACTTTTACTGGAGCTGCTGTCTCATCCTCCTGCATCCGGGCCCTCGACGACGCCGAGTAGTCACAGCAAAGTATAATCAGAGCTTTCCGGATTTTGTTGTCGCACTTTAGTTGAATAAATTGTTCAGCCCTGCTTAAAGCCTAGTTTACGCTCCCATACGTTTACAAATCTGTTGTTTCTGTGTCTACTCCACGTATTAACGTGGGTCATTTGTGCTGGTCTGGTTGCTAGGCGATGCATCCACCAGGGGCAGTGACGAGTCAGTTATTGATATCGATATATCGATATATTTTATTTACACTGGTTCTTTCGTGGAAAAAGGTAAAGCGCCGGTGCGAACGGACCACAGAGGGAGTCGACGTAGAAACAGAAAGTTATTTTCTTCAGTTTTACCCACAAATGCGTGAAACTGACGTCAAACGCGATCATCCATCCTACAGGATGTCTGTCGTTTTTCTTCTTTGTTTTTTTCTCTTGCTTAGTTTAAGCAACTAAATACTTTTGGCATTGTTCTATTTGTTTGTTTTTTTTTCCCTGTTTTTGTGAGGACGACATGTAAGAAGAAGAAACTGACCGGATACTGGCAGAAGGCTCGGTCTGTTGACCATAAAAGCTCCTTCAGGCTCTCTGACTGCATCAATATTCATTTTGAATACCGACATCTAGATGTGAATATCGAGCCCCAAAAACAGAAGTAGGAGACTTGATCAATGATCCCAAACCAGTCCAGGAAGAGTGCTGGTTGAATCACTGAAATGTTGGATTTGTGGCTTCAGAGGCTTTAAAATATCATTAAATCTCAGCTGAGAATCTGTTTCCTCCTATGATGTTCAAAGCCACACTTTCACCGTTAAGCGATCAAACCGGAGCCGGCTATGAAACCTGCCAGGAGAGCGAACCTGGCCTTGCTCTGGTGGAGACAAGACTGCCGTCTGAGTGCAATGAAAATGATTGGTTATCATTTTGCTTTGTTGTAGACGGGTGTCATTATTTCTTCGGGCAGCAGTCACGGCCGTGTTCATCTTTTGTGGGTCACGTTTCATGTGGAAGTTTGTGGCCCTGTTTTTGTTTGTTGAGCTGTCCTTCCCTTTAAATAATAGCTACAATGGAAGAACTACTTCTTTTTTTTGGTTGTAAATTTGATTTAATTTCAGCGTCTTTACAAATGAGGAAGTCTTTACTGTAAAGTGAATGTAATTCCAGAGACAATCTCACTAAAACACAGTGATTTTGATGTGAAAGCTGGAGTTGTGGGCCAGCTGTTGCTGTCGGAGTCGCTGCAGATGTGAGTGTGACGTCATTCTCCAGCAGTTCAGCTCTCCAGCGGCAGGTTTAATCCCGTCCAGGACTCGTGACGTGAGCCTCGGCCTGGTGTGTTTTGTTTTTTTTCCTCAAATGGCCACGGTGGCTTCTCCTGAAATCTTCCGTCTCAACGAGCTTGCAGGTTAAAGGTTTAGCAGCTAGTGGTTCTGTAAGATGATAAGAAAAACAAATGTTTCAGCCTTTGAGCCATCTTCTTTTGTAAAGCCATCCCCGGAACAATGCAGCAGGGGCTGGTAGATTTCAGTCCCGCTTAGGGCATTAGAGAGATTATCCCGCCAGCCAGCACGCACCATTTCATACCATCACTGCAGCGGCCACGTGTCTGATATCTGACCTGCTTTACTAGCGCAGGGATGCTGACCTCCACAACCGTGCACATGGGACCTCTGCATCACTTCCAGCTGCAAGAAAACAGCTGGATATTGATTATCCTCTGACAGTTTCATAAGGTACTGTGGCTGTTTGCTACGGTACCATCTTGTTCCTTCCAGATATTGATCCTTATACTTGGTTATCAGTTATCGGTTGACAGTGAACACCACTGCAGGGTTTCAAATCAGGATCCTTCTGCATTGTAACCATTTAAATGACACTTTTAAAGTGTCCTTGTCTTTTGGATTTATTACATTAAGAGCTGAAGCATCGTTCACAGCTTTTCCGCGTTAAAATCGAAACTTTGCTCTTTATTTCCCTGCTGTCATAGGAAGTGTTACATTGATGGCTTTCTCTGTTCATCATCTACTAGACTTGGTTCGATATTAATACCAATAGTGTTGGAAGTACGAACAGATAAGTGTGGTTCCTGTCTTGGCCGTGGAGCGGTGGACCAGCGGGGAAGTCTGGGCTGCCCCTATGAACCGACCCCGGATGAACGCAGACAGACGCATGGATGCTCGTTATGCAAGGCTGCAGTTTCCAGGGGTGGCTTGAATGTTGCCAAATATATTAAAGGAGACTAAAGTCAGAGGGGAAGAGGCATGAAATGCAGCAGCAACTCTGGAGCTTTGAAGGAAAATTCCCCAAAGAAATGAAGAGACGGAGTTATGAATAAAATAAAAAAGTACATTCAGTTGGACAACTCATCTCTGAAAATGTTTCATATATATATATATATATATATATATATATATATATATATATATATATATATACTACAAGCTAAAAGAAGTGTATGTAGTCAGCTTCACGATGGACATTTGGACTCTTTTCTTTTTTTTCATTGCAAAAACACATCTTTGAGAGTTAAAAAAAAAGCCTTTGTTTCAAGAAAAGTAGTTTTACTTGTTGTCTAGTGGCTAGATTATTTTACTATTTTTAAGAATTATTTTATTCTTATTCTATCTTTTATATTTTGCCCAATATAAGAGATTTTGATTAGATGAATGAATTATCAGGCCTGTTTCGACAGGGGCTGTCTTTGCAGTGTACATTTTTGTGGCTCCACTTTAAGTTTAACTGCCGGATGTTTTTTTTGTAATAGATACTCTTTATGTGATACCAATTAAAATAAATGGTGTTTAATCTGTTAATAACAAATAGATGAAATGTAAAGAAGTGTGAGATTGGGTGACGGCTGTGACACGTTGGTGTTTGGAAGATGTTTTCGGGGTGACATCTGGCAGCAGTCAGATGTGAAATGACACCCTCACAGTTTATTATTTTATATGGATTGGATGTATTTCAAAGCTATTTCCAGATGAAAAGCTTTGAGAAGCAGCCTTCTTTCCTATCTTTTCATCATTTGCTGTGGCTTGGGGCGATGAAGCCTCAGACTAAACACCTCACACTTCTCTGCAGTTTGTCCTGAAGGTGCACGTTGAGGTGGGATAAGTGAACTTGTGCTTCGTTTGCGTTGAAATCAAAAACAAAATCAGTTGTCTTTGTGCTGCTGTGGTAAACTCCCTGAGGGGCTTAGAAATAAACTCAACAGAAATTAAAGCTAGACTGCGACCAGATCAGTGATGCAGCTTATGGTCCAGTTCCGGCGTCTACTTGACCAAGAACAGCTAATTGCCACCGTGGGATCAGTCATACAAATCGCACAGCACTTAGTAGCAGATGCCAAGTAAAATGTCAGTTTTCAGTCGGCCTGGAGATCAGCCTGTAAAAATAAATTCAAATAAACAAATCACAGAATGCGGTTTCCCTCCAGTCAGACATTAGGTCGCAGTGCAACACCTGTATTTACTTATAGAAGTGAACATTTAGCCTGTGGTCATTTAAACTATTTCAAACGTATGATGTCTGACAGTTTTTAATGGTGAAAAAAGAGTTCAGAATAGAAGCTAAAGATGAAACATAGGAAGTTTTAACTTGACCAGAGCGAGCGCAGATGGTGGCCACTAGAGTGGTGCCGTTCCTCAACACTGCAACCACCCTGTAACCCTTAGCTAAATTGTGTGTCAAATTGCAATTTATTGGGAGAAAGTTGGAGAAACAATACTGAGAGCATGTTGCTAGAAATCCTGCTCATGGAAGAACATCCCATGTCAGATTTGAAGGGACTCAGACTGCAATCAAAGTCAAGTCCGGTTTTCTAGCTGTATAAAAGAGGCAAACCTATTTTCGATGTACAGGTCAGAAATTGCACCTGTTCCATTTCTTGCCCAGACATCAAAAGCTTTGTCCATCATTGATGGGACAAACATATGATTTTTTTGTCAATGGTGCAACATGTGAAAGGTCAGTGAGATTAAAGGTCCTTCTAAATTGGTTCCAGATTTTTATTGAATGGATAACAACTGAGTTAGAGGTGAAGGCTGTGATGGGCTGAGGCCCACCTACTCAGAGATGTCCAGTCTCACACACACTCTCCGGCCTCCGTAGGTGGAATAATGTTCTTCTTGACGTAAGTCATAGCTTTGTCCGGATCAGTAAACCCCACGTCCTCTCCTCTGTACGTAACCCGAAGTCGAGCTGGGAACAGTATCCCGTACCGGTGTCCCTGACGGTCGCGGAGCAGTTTCCTCACCTCTGGCTTCCTCGGCCCCAGGCTCCGATGTGAGCGGTAAATCAGAGTCTCTTTATCCAACTGTAGCACCCAGTTAGCAGCTTTGAAACAGAGGTTGTGGTGCTGGAGTCGGGTGTTTCGGGTACGCCGAGGATTCTTATGTTACATCTCTTCATCCTTCCTTCCATATCCTCACACTTCTTTTTCACACCTGCCATTTCTGCCTTCATCTCACTCATCGTGTTTTGTAGATTAGCCACTTCATCCGACCATACTGGTAGCCCCCCCTCCACCTCTCTGATGCCAACTTTCACCTGGTCAGGTCTTGGACTTCAGCGCTGCAGGGTTATTTATTATCTCCGCTTTCACCTCCTTCAGCTCATTCTTCAGAAAGTTAAAGTCATCAGCGAGGGGATTTCTCTGCTCTGAATTTATCACCGCTGAAATGTCCGCTTTCAATGAATGAAGGATTTCTGACTTCCAGCCGGCAATATCCATCTCTCCTGACGCTGGTGGGGGCGGGGTCCTTTCACCTGGCATGAGATTGGATACACTTTACATGTTTCTCTTAAAATGGAAGCTATACAGGAATTGCAACCGAGGTAAACCACTTGGGGCCCCTGAGCAAGGCCCTTAACCCTTACTGCTCCCCGGGCGCAGTGCCATTGCATAGCAGACCACTGCTCCTAGTTTGACTAGAAATGGGTTAAATGCATTAAATGCAGAGACAAAAATTTCCCCATTGTGGGATTACTAAGGGAAAAATTATTATTAATATTATAAAATATATATTTCTGCAGAAATAAATGCTAATGAGAACATGAATGATTATTTATGGCGGTAAGTGGGTGCAGCAGCACTTGGAGGCTCTTTCGCAGTGTCAGACAGTTCACACATGCACGTCCAGAAGCCAGTTGGCCCTCGACCAAAGAGGTCACCAGGTTTCCCATGAGCCTCTAGCCGAGTTGGCGCGAGTGACAAAGGAGCCAAGTTGTGTTGACAGCCTGAGACAAGTGACCTGATACCAGTCTCGCCCGGCATATCCGTGTCGGCCCCGCTTATTGGTGGCTGAAGGACAGTATTGATCTCCCTTTGTGAGAATATGCATTTAAACAAGATTTGAACTAACTAGATTACCCTTAAAAAGGCCATAAACATTTGTACTGCTGCGTAGTCATGGCACATGTCCAAGGAGGTTAATTGGATTGTAGATCAGTGTGAGGAACTTTCTGAAGCCCAACAGGTGCCGGCATTTCAGGAGGCTGTGTTCTGCAGTCGGACACATTTTGTGTGCATGAAACCGATCTGTTGATGGTTTTTCATGTTTGCATGCTTTTTTATGTGCAACTGCAAACAAATGTGACAGCAGTTGAGACATAATAAATTATATAGTAATAAAGTTAATACAGTATTTGTTATAACTGAAATGGATTAACTTGAGACATCGTATTGTAACACTTTATATCATATTGTAACATATGATACCGTATTGTTATAGATGATATCGTATTGTAACATCGTATTGTTTAGTGTATTCTGCTGTACAGAGATAAATTATTATAATCTCGGTGATAGTGAGTGAGTGATATGAGTGCTAAATAAAAGCCCTTTAATGATAAACCAAAACCCCAACGGGGCAGGATTAGCAACAAAACAAAATTCAAACAAACAGCCAGCTGACGGACACAAAAACTGAAACTTGGCTGGTGACACCAGAAATCTCCCTTCTAGCCCCCGTGACCTCATCACAGCTGGGTCTCGGTGGAGGTCTGGGCAAAGGAACACATTATGGAGGAACTCACGTCCTGGTTGGCATTAGTTTAGCAACCCTTAAATACAAGACGTTAGGTCCAGTTCCTGACCCGTGGGCCGAGTCTGAACCAACGTAACACTCGCCGGTGAAAGAACTGATCTAAGCGTTAAAAATGGTCCAGATCAGGTCAGAATGTGTCACTTTTATTGGTTTCACATCGTTCTCACAGCAGAGGATTTCAAGTGTCAGACTACTGGCACAAAGGCTTCGTTCCACCAGCTCCAGCAGCGTAGTAATCTCGTTAGCTACACCTGCACTCAGGCGGTCAAACACAGGTGATGACTTGAAGCTATTGATTGTTGCTAACGTGTTACTAAATAAGTAAAAGTCAAAATGCAGCAGAACCACAGTTACAGCTTTAAAAGGTCAACGATAACAAAATAATTTGCTAACATTGCTGTTACTCACTCCTTTAGTTAATACAGTCCGATCTCAGGATGATCTACATCTGCACATATGTCAGAGTTTGTCTGTGCTCGTGTTTGACGAGGAGGTGTACAGTACATATCAGACTTGTTTCATTGTTTCTTTCCTTGTTATTTTCGGTAGAGTAAATGTTTATACTCAGTCTGCTAACACAAAAGACCGCTTGTGCAGGTTTGCTTTTCAGAAACGGGCTTAACATAGATCATTATCAGAATTAACGTGAAGTAAGAATTGTTTATTGAAATCTTTTCTCATTGGACTGCTTCAGAAAACTTTGGTGTAGACGCTTTTTGTTTGGTTTGTAGGTATAAATGAATTACAGTGATTAGAAATCCACGACATCCCCAGAAATGAGAGAAAAGTATATTATCTTGATAAAACTAATACTTGTCTTCTCTTCCTTTTCTTTCAGTAAAGAAAGCCAAACTCCATGGGCCTCCAGGTAAGAACTCTAACATTAATTATCTGCTGTTTAACAGTTTCTCATTTACAATGACAACCTGGATCTGGCTCGGTTGCACCCATGTTGCCCCTGCTGGAGTCCACAGGAGGGTTGGACGCTAGTGTTGTTTTTTGTCAGCCTGTTTCAATTTTAGTTTTAGTCTAGTCTTTGGGTCAAGCTATCATTTTAGTTTTTATTAGTTTTAGTCACGTTCTACTCCTTTTAGTCGTGTCAAGTTGAGCATTTTAGTCTTATTTTAGTCAGAATTGTCCAGGACCATTTTAGTCAAAGATTGTATTTACCCAAACCCATTTTACAATTCAAACAAGGTTATCTTATTATTATATCATTGTTACTTTATAGACGACACATTGGGTTTTCTTTTCCACGTCTATGTAGGAAAGTGTATCCATACATATATATGCCTTAGGTTTTTACCGGCATGGTATCAACCATTAATATGTGTGCAGACAAGGTTTAAAAAAAAAAAAAAGAAAAAGGAAAGTGTATCCAAAGAAGGTCTCTTCTTCTTCTCCCAGCCCCAGAGAAGATCCCTGCGTGGCCGGCCATCGGTCCCTTTCTCTATGTAACTTTGTTTTTAATTGACCTGAACCTAGAGCTCTGTGTTAACGGCATCAGCCTCTAACCTGCAGCTGCATCTTCTGGATCTGATTCCCTGCGGGCCGCTACTGGGATTGAGGACGTGATGTCACCCAGCAGCAGAACTAAACCAGAAGAAACTACTTAAAACATGAATATTAAGGATCTTAGAACATTGTGTCTCGTCTCGTTTTGGTCAACGAAAATGAAGACACATTTTTATTTTGTAATCTACATTTTAGTCTTGTTTTTATTCCTCTACGATATTGCATTATATATTTAATTATCGTTATCGTCACATGACCTGCATTTTCGTTGCGTCTTGTTTTCCTCAGGTGATAAAGGTTCGTTGACGACCATATTTAGTCAAAAGTAAAGTTGCTTTCATCAATGAAAATTATGAGAGTGAAGATACTGACTCCCACAGATATCTCTGCTCTTCTGGAGGTGGACACCACCAGAACCGTAAACTGAAACAAGCAGCAGCGACTGAACCCTGAACCTCACAGGGGTCGCACAACCTCTCACAACCAGAACCAATATTCTGGTTCTGGTTGTGACGCTTCTGACAGTCTTCATGTCTAACCCAAAGACATTCAACTGTTGCACTTCATCAAAGTATTAGGGAGACACACCTCTGTGAGTTCTCTGCTTCCCAAATCTGATCCAGAAAAGCTGGGTTTTGACACAAAGCTCAGTGGACTCGGACCTGTGGAACAAAGTCCTTCAGAAGGTCCTACTTTTAGACGTGTTTTCACGGCCCTGCACTCAGGGGCTCAGTATCTCCGAACACCGGACCGTGACGACCTGGTTCAGGGGAAACGAGTGGCTGATAAGGTCTGACTCTACTTCTTCTTCTGGTCAGTTACTTGCTATCCGCTGACCCGTTGCGGTGGACCACAGAAAGTAAAGAGGAAAAAATACTTTTCATGCCGTCAGTTTTCAGAGACGAGGCTTCTGCAGACCCACACTTCTTTCTTTACTTTTTTTTTTTTTAACATCTCTACTGGCTGCAGCTGTTTGTGCCTCCATCTTCTCTGCAAGCAATAATGAGGAGAAAAGCTGGAGGAGGATAGGAGAAAAATCAATAGATCATCACAGACAAAGGGCCACCTGCTAGCCTGAAATGACAATGTGTCATCCTGGCATAAAGGAAGAGATGGAGACAAATCCCTCCTACTGTTTGAAAGACGGAGACAAACTCCAGACGCGATGGGACGATTTATCACCGCCGCCTCCGGCCTCCCAGGGATGATCGGATTTTAAAAGCGGAAGGAAGAGGTCTGAATGGCCCTTCCCAGAGTCCATAAAACAGGACCAGAGCGTCTTCATTCGTTTATTCAAAAGTGGCCTCCTTCTTAATGATTAAATCAAGCTATATGTTTGAATTATAAATTAAATGGTCTTGTTTTACCGGAACATCAAAGTAAACTCTGCTGTCAACAGACTTTTCTCGCAACTTGAAACCAATAAATAGATTAAAGGTGAAGTTTAAAACGCAAAGCAGGCGTACTTGACATAGTTTATCCTTTAACCAAGTTATATTTTTTAAATTATTAGCATGCATCAAAGGCAGCATTTATGTTCCAGTTAACGTTTTGGTATTTTTTTGGTTTTGGTATCTAAAATCTTTAAACCAATGCACCATGAAATCCTTGAAATACTTAAACAATGGAACCTTTAAACTTTAAATTAACTCTTTTTTTTAATGTCTTCAATTTAACTTTGGGCCTCCCCTGGCTGGGGGGTGCGCGGGCGGGCGCGGCGGGGTGGAGTCATTCTCAGGTGTCTATGGCCCAATCCCAATTCAACTTCATACGCCCTTCTTTTCTCCACTCGCCCTTCTTTTCTACCCTAACCCCTAAAAAAGAAGGGGGAGATTTTAGGGCACTTGAGATCTAGGGCACTTGGCCCAGGTGCCTGTCCCATTTCTCCTACTCCCCCTCGTTTTCATCCCTACCCTGATCAGGAAGCTGAGAGCCAAAAGCTGTTTTAATTTCAGCTGTAGCGCTGTTAATATGGCACTTTATTCAGTTTTAATATTTTTTCAGGCATAAAGGTAACCTTAAGATCCGCAACCTGGGCTCAGTTTATCCAAATAACGCCTGTTAAGAAATTTGACCCGATGTTTTCGGAGATGAGACGAGCCGCGGCCCCGGGGAGCAGCCTCAGCTCACAGCCCGAGAAGAGACGTGTGCGCCGGGTCAAGCTGCTCCGTCGTCCCGGGAGAGAAACTCTCTCCCGGGACGCAGCTCTGTTGAGAATTATGCTGGCTGAAATAAATCATTTAGGAAGATGTTGGTTTAATAGATGAAATCTAACAGTTGTAGCTACGCCTGTTAAGAAATTTGCTCCGAAATTTAGAGATTTCTGTCTGCCGGCTCCGGAGTTTGGGTCCGCGTTAAATCGACGCAGAGCCTACGGCGTAGGGTACGGCGTAGGGTACGGCGTACGGCGCGCGTCGCCGCGTACATCGACGCAGCCCTTACGGCGTAGGTTACGTAACCTACGCCGTAGGCTCTTCGTTGGTGTAACGCGGAAACATAAATCCCTTTATTCTGGCGTGATCTTCCGCAACTTTATCTGAAAGTGTGTAAATTACCCAGATAACAGCTGGATTACTTTGTGGTTTCTGAAGACTATTATATCAGAAACATCCAAAACAAATCTGACGAGTCACAGGATTATTTCTTTCTATTTCTCTGAGACGAGTCTGCCTGTTTCCTTCGGTCGGCGAGTCAAATCGACGCAGAGCCTACGGCAAAAGCATTCTGGGAAATTTTCATACCCCCTCGCTCGCCAAGTGAGCATCTGAAATCCCTCGATCCGTAGGGGCTATTCTCAGCCCCTAGCCCTCGTTATGCCCCCTCCCCCTTGGTGAAAAGAGGAATTGGGACACCACTACCTTCACGGGAACGCGCAAAAGCTAGGGTTAGTGAAGAAAACGAGGGCGAGGGGTTCAATTGGGACGCAGCCTAAGTCTTATGTCGTTAGTATGAATGGAGGGATGTTGGGCCATTTCCCCCTCCGCCTGGGGGCTCAGGGGGCGCCGGGGGCGCTCATGGAGGTGCGGTGGGGCCCCCGTCGACCTGGATGGCCGGCGGGGGAGCGTGGACGTCTTCCAGGCCCTGCCTCCTGGCTTCGGCCTCCGTTCCCCCTCCTGCCCCCCCCTGGGGGGTGAGGGCCTTGCTGGCGGTGGGTCTCCTCCCGCCCTCTTCTCCCCTCTGTGGGGTTGCTGGTGGCCTGGGTTCCGGGTTCTTCCTTGTCGGCCTCTGGTCTCGCGGGTGGCGGGGTTGCACATACATATACACACACACACACACACACACACACACACACACACGCACACACACACACACACACACACACACACACACACACACACACACATACATCGGCTCGTTCACCTGCATGCTTGCTCTGTAGTTTTTGGGGTTAGTTAATCGCGGTAGCTTAGTTAAAAAAAAAAAAAAAAGAAGAATTAGCTTCCACTGGTGTTGAAGGCAACAAACGGGTTTCTCAGAGTTGAAATTGCCCGAGGTCGATACCCCAGTGGGGTGTTTTTATTTTCTGCATATCCGTCCTCTCACTGACGGACATGGAAGACACGCTAGAAAGTTCCAGTTTTCTCTAAAACTTGACCTAAAAACAACACACCTATTTTCCTCTGGGCTGTGGCGTCCAGCGATGTGGGTGAAGGAAAGAATACCCAGGATGCCACTCTATCATGTGACATGATTATCGGTTTCAGGTCAGGCACAGGATCTCGTCCCACTCTAATGCCCCAGTTTTTAAAATGTGCTCTGATTTATCTTTAATAGTAAGAGGCAGTAGATATATCGCCAGGGGGAACGGAGTGACGTCCCAGAGCCCCTCTGAAACCCCACTGGTGAAGAGAGACGCTGCATGGTATATATGTCACGTTGTCAGTCTAGAGGATTTATCCTAATTTAAGTGGGAGGCGCTGATGTCAGGTTGGTCCGGAGCAGTAAATAGCTGCACGACCTACGCGACTTACTCTACCTACATTCGAAACGTAGGTGGGACCGAAGGAATGAGGTTGCCAAGACTGAAATGAGTTTCCTTTGCCGGGGGTTGAAAGGGTGGGAACGTGGTTGGGGTGCCTCCTCGGGAGGTGTTCCGGGTATTTTTCCAACCAGGAAGAAACCCCAAGCCAGACTCAGAAGTGTATATCTGTTTAAGCTGACCTGGGAACGCCTCAGTATGTCCCTGGAAGAGTGGGAGGAGGTGGCTGGGGGGGAATGGACTGAACTTCTCTGCTTAGACGGTGGATGGATGGATGGATGGATGGATGGATGGATAAATATATAAATGGTGGCTAGTTGGATGGATGCATGGATGAATGGATGGATGGCTGGCTGGCTGGATGGATGGATGAATAAATAAATGGATTGATAGTTGGAGGGATAAATTGATGGATGATAAATGGATGGATGGATGGATTGTTGGATAGTTGGATGAATGGCTGGATGGATGATGGATGGATGGATGGATGGATGGATGGATGGATAGTTGGTTGGATGAATGGATAGTTGAATGGATAGAAGGATGGATGGTTGGAGGGATGGATGGATGGATAGCTGGATGAATGGATGGATGGTTGGATAGTTGGTTGGATGGACAGCTTTGATCTTATTCAGCTATGAAGGAAGTCGGCAGCAGTTAATCACCTGATGAATCCCAAAGTTATTTCACACTGTGGCAGGGTGGAGGAGCAGCCACTCAGCCTCTCCACCCTGCCTGCCTTCATAAAGAGCAGCTGCTGGGAGAAGGTTCTGCTGGTGCACGTGTGGCGGTGTGATTGAATAAAGGAGTTCCTGCACTAAACCCTGTGTCCTCTGTCCTGTCGGTCGGCCCCAGTGGTAACGAGCTTGCTACACTGGCACAAAAATAGAGACATATTTTTTCATCAACAAAACAAATTAAAAAAAAATTCAAATAACAAAATAACATATTTGAACCATTTTTCAGACAATAAAATAACAATAACAATAAAATGTAATGTAATGTATAAAAATGTAAAATATGCTTTGTTAATGAGAGAATATGTTTCTCTATTTTTTTATTTTTGTGAGGGGGGATATATATTGTTTTTCGGCACTACCTTGTTCTCTATAGCTGATATAACATGAATTACTCCTATGTGGGATCAATAAAGTTCTTATTTTTGCCGTCTGAGAAAATTAAATATATTATATTTGGTGCCTAACTGTTTCCCAAGTATATTAGTGCGTGTGTGAATGAATAAATGAGATGTAAAATGTAAATTTCTTTGTAGAAAGGCGCTTTATGAAAATAAGTCAATTTACTTGTATTAGGTTGCAGCGCAGTCTTGCCACATCCAATATGGCGGCGACGTCAGTAGGCGATGCAATGTGCTGATTGGCTCTCCAGAAACGCTTTGAAACCCGTGCCTAAGATTGCTGATTGGCTCTTAGTTTTGGCACGTCAAAACACTGCCATAACTCGTAGTTGTAAAAAAAGTTTGTAGCTTTTGAAAAAAAGTTTGCAGCTTCTGTAAAAAAGTTTGTAGCTTTGTAAAAAGTTTGTATCTTTTGTAAAAAAGTTTGTAGCTTTGTATCTACAAGTACAAATATTTTTTGCAAGTACAAATATTTTTTGCACACGCACAAAATATTTCTATAAATACAAATATTTTTTTCACACGCACAAAATATTTCTACAGGTACAAATATTTTTTGCACACGCACAAAATATTTCTACAAGTACGTTTATTTACAGATACAAAATACTTATGGCATTAATTTGAGCCCATAAACTCCTGGCATGTGAAACGACACACTGCTCCTGTTTCCTCTTCGTAGTGGATCCAGGGAAACGGCAACCTGGTGTAAATATATGCTGGACTTGATAGTCTTTTCTTGGTGCTCCATCGTCCGTTTTCGTCTTGCAAACCCGGGTCAATGAGAAGAGTGTGCCACGTGGCCGGTCCAGCGGCCACTTGGAACTGCTGTGGTCACAAACGCGGCGGTGTCCCCTTCGGCAGGGTTCGGTTTCGGTCGTTGTCTCAAATGCTTTGATTGTTGCTTTTTAAATTGTGTGCCAATTGCTCTTAAATAAATGAATAAACAATCACCCACCATTCAAAAGTTTGCACACCCCCTTAACTGGGCCTGTAGGCCGTTACAGTCTTGACTTTTTTTTCATTGATCAATCGATGTCCAATCACCAGCTGCAGCAAGCGATTCTGATCACAAATTAAATGACAGTTAAAAACAAATAATTAAAGAAGACTTATATAATAAACGTCCGACGGGCATGACGTGCTGCTTCAATGTTGCCCATAAAGTTGGAATAATGGTATTTATTCTTTAATCATGTCATGAGAAGAGGTAAGTATTATGGGGATTATTGATATGTCCTCCTCTTCGGCTGAAACATCTCTCCCCGAACTTCTCCGCCGCCGTCTACAGCCCCTCCCACCTCCCACCTCCCCCGACGCCCGTAATGGGGTATTCATTACTGTAGACACCCCGGTAAATGTCATCTCGCCCAGCCGCACTGCACACGTCCGCGTGTAACTGAATATAACTTATTTATTTCCATAAGTCATCTCCACTTAATTATAAATGATGCCGGCTGCTCCCCAAGAGGGTCCTGCTGCATGCTGGGAAATGTTCTCCCCATCACTGGCGGTTACAGTCGAGGTGTTTGTGAGTTCGGAGGAGCATCACTCAGACGTCGCCTCTGACAACCCTGCGACACGTCACGGTTTTGTTATTAGTTTTGCTCTGTTGTGGCGTTTTCGCTCTGACATCCCGCCAGTCGACACCCCGCCAGTCACCTGCTCCTCCTAATCACAGACTTGGCAAAACGCTTTAAGTGAATGATGGATTATCTCAGATTAACCCTCTCGGGTTGTTCTGTGGTGCACAAACCTCCTCAGGTACCAGCAGAAAGCTGCTGGAGACGCCTGAGAGCCTCATATCAGACTTTATAAGTCAGCGAGGAAGTGTTATTTACTTTTCCATAGATGTACCTACAAAGATCTCTTCATATGAACTGGTTCACTGGGACTGCAACTATTTTTGAAAGTGACAAAATGTGACAGAGACAGATTTATAGGTTGATTTCCATGTTTCTATGTTTGAGGTTAAGATTTAAAGGCAGGGTGAGTGAGTTTTAGCTCCTCCCTCCCCCTCCTGCTACTGCTCCCCGAGCAAAGACATGCCCCTCATTTCCAAACTGACACCGACCCCCTCCTTCTGTTGGTGATGGGCCGGAGTAGGTCCCCCTCTGCCCCCCTCTTGCAGTCTAGACCAGTGATTCTCAACCGGGGGTCCGCGGACCCCTAGTGGTCCGTTGTGTTATTGCATGGGGTCCCTGGGTCTGTGATAGTAATATATGTATTTTTTAAAAAGATCCTCTGACATTTATAGAAATAGATTATTATTTTACTCGAATGAGTAAAATAATATCCCTCCATCAAGAGTTGATGGAGGGATAGTTGGTTGGATGGGTGGATGGATGGATGGAGGAATGGATGGATAGTTGGGTGTATGGATGGATAGATGGATAGTTGGTTGGATGGAGGGATGGATGGATGGATAGTTGGTTGGATGGAGGGATGGATGGATAGACCCGTTGATCACAAATTTGCAGTGGGGTCCAGGACTCCAAAAAGGTTGAGAATCATTGGTCTAGACCAGTGGTTCTCAAATGGGGGTACGTGAAGGCACTACAGGGGGTACGTGAGATTTTAAAATATACATATATTTAAAAGTTAGCATCCATGCAAAAATCCTTTTAAAAATAAATATTTCATAAATAATTGAGGAAAATATAAGTCTAAATTCATAAAATGAATTTTATCTTCAGGAGTAGGCTATTCAACTTATTATCCTAAAACCGCAGAGTATCCCCCACATTAGGATGGTTCCACCTAACCTGTCAAATGCCACCTGGCTTCACCTGTCAATCACTTGGACCAACGATGGAGTCGTGGTTGAAGCGTAGCACCAATATTTTTATGTTTGATAAATCAGTTACTGATGGCACAATGCTCTGTTTTAGGTGATTTTTTTTTTACAACCAAAAGTGCTTTGCGCTGGTTAGGGGGTACTTGGCTGAAAAAATATTTCACATGGGGTACATCACTGAAAAAAGGTTAAGGACCACTGATCTACACTAGTAAAGACATGTATGACGTTTTTTCCTATATATTTACTCACAAGGTGGGCAGTTAGCAGATTGCAAATGTGACAAAAATATTGTGTAATATGGCCTACCCTACCTTTGATGACCCTCCTAGATACCTGACAAATACCTCGTCAGAGCTTTTAGCTTTAAAATGAGAACACAAGTCATATTTGAAGTTTGTGGAACGTCAGTGTTGAGGACGTACAGTTAAATTCGGGCCTCGTGAATGGAGCAAGGGTTTGGTCGTCCCGGTTTTGCCTCCCACCCAGGCTCCGTTAATGATTGCTGCTTGTTGCTCATCATTTCCTCCCTCTGTGTCCATGAGAACCTGGCTCTTTGTTCAGACCCTTGCTCTCGTCTTTGTTTGGATATCTCGGCGTCTGTCCATGCCGACTTCCGACCTCAGCTTCTGGCCTTCCTTGAGATGGCGTGTGTATTTTATTTTACCTGCCTTTGTCTTTGAGTCCTCCACGTCGCACCACCTCTGGTGTTTTAGGTATTCTGACTTCCTTTTCAATGTTTCAGTGGCACTTTATTACCGTCATGAAATATTCAGAACACTTTTTGAGTTCTGGTTAGCTACTGGAAACAGGCATTTTAATTTGTCCTCCCAAACGTTGTCGGCTTGAAGTAACTAAAACTTTATTAACATAGAATTGTTTTATTGTTTTATATTTATATAAGCATGATTTATATTGCTGTTGTATTCTTTTTTAGTTAATCCCATAAAGAGAATTGAATGGGCTTCCAAAGGCAGCTTGTCCCGTGCAAATGTAATTTAACAAAAACTACTGTATATACTGTAGCTGTGTGAGCGGTGGGTTGCCTGTGTGGCCTCTCCAGGGTGGGAGGGGCTCCAGCAGACCCCCGTGACCCTTGAATGGGAATAAGCGGGTATAGATGATGGATGTAAACACAGCCAAAGGCTTAAAGAGAAACACGTAGGAGGGTTCCTGTGCAGAGACTGTATAAGAAGAACTGGACAACCCCCGTGACATCACCCGCAGGTTCCTAAAGAGGGCTTTTGAAGCCTCTCTTTCCCCCGCTGCCGTGTTGCGGATGGACCTAATGAGCAGGTCTGGAAGATGTGTGGAACATGCCCACCTTATTTCTGTTACCACAGCTTAGCTGGTTTAGCTTGGCTTGCTTAACTTGTGCTAAACTACGCTAATATTACTTTACATTCATTCAACCTCTATTTAAACAGGCAGGAACGTTTAAAAACTGATTCTCATTTACAGTGTTGACCAGGCAACATAAACAAAACAATTCAAAACAAGTCAAATCTGTCCAAACATCTTTATTTCTAATTTGGCTACTGAAACCAGGGCTAGCGGAGCGCCGTCGGGACCCCTTGTTGCTCGGCCTTCTAGCCTGGATGCTAAGCTGGATGTTAGGCTGGTTGCTAGGCTGGTTGCTAGGCTGGATGCTAGGCTGGTTGCTAGGCTGGTTGCTAGGCTGGTTGCTAGGCTGGTTGCTAGGCGTGAGTATAAGTACCTGGGTGTTCACCTCAACAACAAACTGGTCTCACAACACCGACGCCCTGTACAAGAAGGGCCAGAGCCGACTCCACCTGCTGAGGAGACTGATGTCCTTCGGCGTGGGCCAGCCCCCGGGTCTGGCAGTCAGAAGGCGCGCCGATTTTTTCCAGTGGCCAACCGCGGTACTGCAACCAAAAATCCCATGCGGCCCAGAAAGCTTTTTTCCCATAGACCGCAATAGTAAAAGAGAAGCCTCTAAAACTGTTCACAGGACACCTCCAGCTGTAACCCCCGGCAATTACTAATCTTTGTATTCTATATTTTTAAGTCATGGACTTTATATCCGTCAAAAATGTTTTATAACGGCCAGAAAAGTAAAAGAAAAGTCTCTTTCTGGGCGTGACGTCACGGCTGACGTCACAGCCGTGTCCGTGCATTCCACGGATGTTTTATATGAATATATATTATATAATTATATTATATTAATACATTAATAATATATGTAATGCTATACATGTAATAATATACATTAATTAATATATTATATTAATACATATTATATTAATATTCGCGGCATTGCCCCGGGGCATGATGGGAGGCCCCAGAGCATCATGGGAGGTGACTCAACTGCGCATGCTCTATGGGCCGCTGTATGCGGAAGTAAACCCGGAAGTCAGAGATTTTTTCGGCGGATGCGCTGGCTGAGCAGAATGCATTGAAATGAATGGGCGGCCATTTTTGACGTCCGATCCAGTTATTATTATAGATCCATGGCGTGGGCAGGGAGCTCTTAAGGACTTTTTATGACTCTGCTAGCGTCTGCTGGAGCTGCGGGAGCTCGGAGAGAGACAGGAAGAGACTGAACCGACTGGTCAGGAGGGCTGGCTCGGTTCTTGGTTGTGCTCTGCACTCTGCCGAGGAGGTGGGTGAGAGGAGGATGCTGGTCAAGCTGAACTCCATCATGATCAACCCCTCTCACCCCCTACATGACACCGTGGGAGCATCAGCAGCTCCTTCAGCCAAAGACTGCTCCACCCGCTGCGAGAAGGAACACTACCGCAGGTCCTTCTTCCTCACAGCCATCAGACTCTATAATAACCAACTGTAGCCACCCATGTGCAATAAACCTGTCTCTTTATAAGTGCAATAACCAGTAAATACCTCAAATACCTCAAGTATTTTTGAAAATATTTGTAAATTTTTTGTAAATATTATCCTTTTTTTTTTTTTTTGTTTTTGGTGTTTACTATTTTTTTTCTCTCTTGTACATACTCTTTTTCAACTTTTTATATTGCTCTTTTTACTATTTATTGGTTATTTCTATTTTAAATTTTTTGTATAAAGCCTGTGTGTGTTTGGCTGGATGCTAGGCTGGATGCTAGGCTGGATGCTAGGCTGGATGCTAGGCTGGATGCTAGGCTGGATGTTAGGCTGGTTGCTAGGCTGGATGCTAGGCTGGATGTTAGGCTGGTTGCTAGGCTGGTTGCTAGGCTGGTTGCTAGGCTGGATGTTAGGCTTGTTGCAGTCACCTGCAGGTCGGGCGAGGCTGCCAGCGTAGCCTGCCACAACGAAGCTCCGCTAGTCCTCATATCAGCTCTACTAGCTTGGGTTGCTGCTGGCTCGCTGTTGGGTCATCGACCCAGGAGGGTCCTGAGAGGATTCGATGCCGATAGCTTAGAGTCGGTCCAGCTGGAGTCCTCATTTTGTCTGGTCAAGTGTCTGATTGTGACTCCTCCCCTTCTGTTCCAGACAAGTTCAACGCCTACGTGACCCTGAAGGTGCAGAACGTGAAGAGCACGACCATCACGGTGCGTGGAGACCAGCCCTGCTGGGAGCAGGACTTCATGTTGTGAGTATCACGCTGCTGCTGAGGCTTTTATGTCCCTTCATTGAATCTCAGCCCTTTTTATTCAGTTATTATGGATGTTTGGTGACTCGGAGAAGAACATTTAGTCAGGAAAAAAAGAAGATTCGATAAAAAGTTTGACAGTTTGGACCCAAGACGTTTTTATTTCATTTATTTCATGTCCAGTTTTCACTTTAACGCATGCAGCTCTAATTTCACTCCCATAATGCCTCTGTTACTATGGTAACAAAGGTGGAAGAGGGAAAATAACAGCAGTGATGTTGAAATCATAACGTGACATATCTGGGGTTCATACAGCTAAAATAAAATAAGATAAAAGCCGACGTCGCTGCGTTTTTTTCTGTATTGTTTTGACTCTTTATGACTCGGCGATGTTTAAAAGACAAACGTGAGGTCCAGATTCTGAGTCAGACTGTTGATGAAAGCAAACCGAGCATCTATCGCAAGCCGACTTTCTGAAATTGAAAGAGAGCGTCAGCAGCAGTGGGGCTCGGGTCTGGCCCGGTGACACGAGCGACTAAATGGGAATTTGTGGTTGGAGCCGGGCGGCGGGATAGAGAGTGAGATTACATGCCAAGCTCAGGTAAGTGGATGAGCCAGTGATACATGTAATGAATTGTCCGGCCCGGTCTGATGGTTCCAGCGGGAGGAGGGGTCAGGCAGAGCGGATTTAAAAAGCCTACTTCAGGGACAGCCGCTCGGCCTCCGCGGCACCGACCCTCACCCCGCAGCTGAAATTCGCAGGTCACAGGCCGTGTGGCGTGCTGGGGGGGTCAACACATCAGAGCTTTCCCTGGTTTCATGTTGAGCTTTCTGCAGCATCGGCTTTACTTGTGTAAAAACATTTTAGCACCACGAAAGCAAAAATCTGTACAAGAATTAGAAAATAAATGTGGGAATGTACACAGAAATATGCATAGATTTCAATTTTCACATTTATTTAGATCCATTTTAAAATAATTAAATGTTTTCCATTTAAATTCTTTTTCCTGAAAATATTTTGAATTTGTTTCTTAATATAAAAAATCTTATATTTTTTACATTTTTTTTCTTTAATTGTAATTTTTTGTCTTTGTTTTCCCCCAGCACTTTATTTATTTATGTATTTATTTACTGTCAATTACTTCATTTCCGGCCGTTTCCTTACTTCTTAACTCCAAATCTTTGGGGTTGACGTTCGAGTTAACCGCCTCCTCTTCGTGGCCCGCAGGACCTTTTGTAAGGAGTTAACTAATATAAACGTGTAAATCTGTTTCTGAAGACATTTAAAGCAGGAAACAAATACAGTGATTGAAGAATCTGCACGTGTAAAACGTGGATGAATCAAGATCTAATCCCAACATCTGGAAGACAAACATCTGGTTTAAGAATCAAGTCCTAACCCCGTGAGACTACTCAGTTACTGCTGTACACCCTGAAACACCTCTGCTGGGTAAATATTCACGTCGTGGGTTCTGATCAATAGTTATAAAGGCACCTTTCTGTATAAACATCAACCAAATAAAGGCTCTAAAGACATTTAAATCACCAGCCGATTAGTGCTCAACCTCTGGCACCATGAACGCTAGTTCAAGGTTTTACTGCAGGACCGATGGCCGACTGAAGTTTTAATCCTCAGAGACAAAGAACGGAGACCAAATCAATTCTTAATCCTGCTGCTGCCTAAAAAACATGCACCGGCGTCCTCTTTGTGATCGCTTTATGGATTGTTAATAACTCCTGTTTCTGCCTCTGGTCACAGTTACAGAGAAATACAACTTAAGGACCACTTGTGATTTTGAACAGAGTTCCGTCACCGTTGTGAATTATTTTAATTACTCGACTGTAGCTCGTATATTCCAGGGACGTGAAGGATGATGCAGAGAAAATGGGTAAAAGTGACCCTTAAATCCATTGTCCAAGACCATAATGTGTCTCCAGCTCCTCATCATGTGGATTTGAGCCCATACAAGCAGAACGAGACTGCAGACGGAGCAGTAGGACTGAGGGAGGCAACCGAAGCTGAAATCCTAGACAACATCACTACGAAGCAGCGTTGAGGCACCTTAGATGGTGATGATATCGGTGAGACCCGCACCTCAAAGGCAGATTAGCCAATGGATGTTGAGTATCAGTTCCACAGGGGCCAGAACTTGGACATCTGTAGCTTTCAGCTGCACAGAAACACAGTGGACGATCCTGAACTCCAATCTGCTTTATGCCCAAATCGTGGTAAAATGATGCGTCCGCAGTACTTTAATACTGACTCCAGGTATTCTGAGTTTCTTTTATTCACTTCCCAAAACCCAAACAAAACAGAGCCAAATGTCTCCTTTGGTTTAAACTGTTAAACGGTCCAGAAGGTCAACAAGGACGTCTACATTTGATTTGAAATAAATCAAAGCAACACATTTTTTAACTCTCCTGACATTACCTAAACTTATTCTTTTTATGTATTTCTGAAACTGGAACTCAAAACTACAACCTCAGCGCTCCGTCCAGAGTATAAAGATTAGGAAGTTCAGAGAAATACATTAGTGCCAGCATATTCAAAACCTTAAAAACAAGCAATAAAATATTAAAATCTATTGTAAAATGGACAGGAGTCCAATGGAGTGATGTCAGAACTTGGAGCATAAGCTCATTTTTTCTCAGTTAAGAGCCGTGCAGCAGCTTTTTGAACAACCTGGAGACAACTGCTGCAAAACAGTTGCAAAACCACAAAAAAAACCGCTACAAAACCACTGCAAAACAGTTGCAAAACCGCTACAAAACTGCTGCCAAATCAGATCATAGCCCCTTCGTGTCCTGGAGGACCCAAGATTAACGCAACAGTTCATGTCTTATTTTCCCTAACCCTCTGAGCTGATCGTCATGATGACTCTGCCTTCTCCTGGTCAACGGTCTCTTTAGTTGGCAGTGTATTTTTTCCTTTCTTTTCTCTTTCTGAAATGCAGAAAGTTCAGGTCCCACCAGTTTTTCAGTCCATCTCAGCAATTCTGGACTGGACGGTGGGCTGGGTAGTTAGTTGAATAAGAGTATAGGTGGTTGGCCGCTGGTCCACGTTATATTCAGGGTGAGCAGACGTCACCCGCCTGTGCTGCTCCTGGATGGAAACCTGCTCGCTTTCTATTTGCTGTCTTTCGTCTCATCTTTGTGAAGTCACGGAGGGAGCTCATCAGTCCTGCTTCCTCACATCCAGCCTCTGGCAGACTCTCTCTAACTGTCCTTGCGTGATACTGAATCTGGCCTAATCTTTGGATCAGATGTACTGTATCGTGGCTCTAACTCCTCATAATCTCCGGATGCTGGTGATAGTTCAGAGTCGTCCCGAGCCGTGTAGAAGAAAACACTCCGTTGGTTTTTCTGAGGCTTAGAGGTTTTCTCTTCTCAAAGATAAAAGCTGACTTCAGTACGTCCAATACAGCTGATGCACACTGATATAAACTGAGTTTTAATCTCCATGTGATGACTTATAATCAAATGTAAAGATCGAAACCACAGACTGTTGAGGTCATTGCCTGCTCTTCCCTTCAAATTCTGTCCATTAAGGTTTGCTCAAGTTTCAAATGGTGACCTTTAATCTTCCGTCCACATCGGCCTCTATTAGTCTTTTCCTGGTGACTTTATCAAGTTACAACAGCAGCGGTGATTAACGGCCGTCTGATCGCAACCTTTTCCCTTCCTCTTTTTATTGAGATTTTTCCAGACCTCTGCCATTCATCAAAGTTTTTATCGGCAGATCAGGATTTGAAGAGAGGTTTTCTTGTTTTTTCGGAGAAAGTTGTGCCGTACAGAAAAATAAGCTGCTGCTTTGCGTGTTTGAATATGCTAGATAATGGTTAATAAAGCTCAGGACTTCACTCCAGAGCCAAATGTAAACCCAAATGACTCGGCAGTAGGTTATTGAAAAGGAAAATCATCAGTAAACACCTCCGACGTCAGCCGAAAGGATACTCAAGCACAAATGCAGCAAACCCCACTCTCTGGCATGATTTCTTTTATGTGGAGGAAAACAATCTTTCACTCCATTTTTGTGGTACTCAGCTTCCTTTATGCCATATCGGTCATAAATCTGCCTCCTACTTCCTTTAGCAGAAATTGGTTTGTTGCCTCAGGAAATGAACAGTGACCGGCGAACTGAACCGGTCAGCATGTGGTTAGGGCTGTTCGATTAATCGATTTTAAATCGTAATCGCGATTATGTAATTAGAACGATGTTAAAACGTGAAAATCGTAAAATCGATTTTTCACTTTCACTTCTGCACACATTTTAATGATTGATACTATATTAATGATTGATGGAAATACCTCTCAATACCTGCGACAAGTGCCCCATCGGAGAGGCTCTTTAGTGTAGGAGGGGGCGTTGTAACATGCCACCGGGCATCCCTCAAGCCAGATGCCGTAGACCGGCTCGTGTTCCTTGCAAAAAACTTGCAAATGTGAATAGCAAATGTAATGACTGACATTACACACCTCTACTTCCTTCATGGGTTGCATTATTATTTAGCATGCAAAGACCCAGTTTAGTTTAATTAGAAAATGTCTTGTTTTATTTAATTGGAAATATAACTTACTGTATGTTTGCAAGTGCTGATTTGCTGATTTTTTTTTTCAGAGATAAAACTTTATATTTTATTATATTTTTTAAAACTTTTTTTCAACTTATTTACAGAGTTTTGCACTTTATTCATTAAGTTTTGGTTTAATAAGAGCAAAGTTTGCACTTAAAGCCCAATGGGGCAAATGTTCAATAAAAAACAGCATATTTGAAATCATTTCTTTGCCTTTTGTCAATTCACAAAATAATCGTAATCGAAAATCGGATTTTGAGAGAAAAAAATTGAGATTTTATTTTTGGGCAAAATCGAACAGCCCTACATGTGGTTGAGTTGGGAGAAAGCGAGTAACGTATGGATGTGAGGGTTCTGGAGGACTGGAGATGCAGGGCGGAGACGGCAGAGGTGGTGATGTGAAGGTGGGAGTGTGGTCGATGGTCTCTGGCATTGGTGGATTGTGGTATCCCCAAGACGAGGGGTACCCAGAGGCTGGAAGTTCCGGTTTGTGGTCTGGGAGCTCTGTAACAACAGAAGATGGAGGTTAACACGGACTCAGCAGTGACACGAGCCTGTAAACAAGCAAACATGAGTGGAGACGGTTAACGGTAATCATGCTTGCATGTACGAAGATCATTGTTTGGACTCCACAGACTGAATTCAGTGTGTTTCCACGAGCTTTCAGCCTGGCGTCTGACCCTCCCACCCACCCACCGCTGTCTCCGCTCAATCATCCCGGCTGTGAAGTGCCATCAGAGATGACTGACAGCCACACTGAGGCGAGATGAATTTGAATGGGACTGTGAAAACAAAAATGCAGATGAGGAGAGAAGACAGCTGGGCTGATGGCTTCGCGGTGAGACGGATCTGTCAGAAGATGACGGCTGTCATCCTCCAGCCTGCTGCCACAATGAAGCCGCAGCTTTCTCTGACCTGATGGGAGGACAAAGATACTCTGCTGCAAGTCACTTCTGGGTGATGAGCGGCTGCAGGAAAATCAGGATCAAATTTAGTCTGAGTCCCGTTATCATCTGCTGTATTTACGACCTATAACAAGGAAACCCTCCTCTGTTTTATCTTTATTTATCCATCTATCCATCTATCCTTCTGACTGGTGGTAGCGCCCTCTGCTGGATGCAATGGCTTATTGATGGGAGTGACCTTTGACCCGGCAGTTGATGCCTGTTTTTGGTGTTTCTACAGCGAGATCAACCATCTGGATTCAGGTCTGGTGGTGGAGCTATGGAACAAAGGTCTGATCTGGGACACGATGATCGGCACGGCGCTGATACCGCTGGACTCCATTCAGCAGTCCGACGAGGTAACGCCACCACTTTCACGCAGAGACAGATGGCCCCCTCTTTACTCCGCCTCCACACCTTATGAGACAGAAGTACCATCATTTAACATAAATAGATTTTAGCGTAGCAGCCTTATATATAATGCATAGTCAAGAAGATTTTTCTTACCAAATTGACAGAGATATTTTTGCTTAACTTAAGATGATTTGACCAGATTTAGGTATCTTAGACTTATTCCTAGAGGGGCTTATTTTGGAAGTGCAGTTTTCTGGATCAGTGGATCCTACCTGGTCCATCACTTTAGATGAAGGCAGGAACTGAGGAGGAAGTTTGGTCTGTCGCCTCTTACACTCAATCTCAGACCCTTGCTGGTGAAACCAGGGACTGCAGATGTAAATTAGCCTGTATGGCTAAATCTGGCACATTTACATGATGAACTCATGTCAATCAATGTGCGTTGTCCCTTTTTAAATAAATAAATAAATAAATAAAAAGCAGCTATTAGTGCTTTAAATTATAGTATACTAACTGCATGTGCTTAGTTGGACTGAAGAAAGGCTTTACATTGTGTGCTGAAGAAGGACTGCAAGATTAGACGCATCACAAGGAGACGACTTTATGGCCAACAGGCAGAATAATTACAATCAATATCTTTGTTGATGTGCAAATGGGAACCCGATTATTGTTTTAGGACACGGTAGAAAACTGCCAATTCCCCCTTTAATAAGTCTTACATTCATGCTGAAACGGGTCTGCTTCTGTCTGCCAGGAGGGACCAGGCGAGTGGACGTATCTGGACTCCGATGTGTTAATGAAGGAGGACCAGATCTGTGGTACCGCCAACCCAACGCCACACCAGGTCCTGCTGGACAACCGCTTCGAGTTGCCCTTTGGTACGTCCACAAAGAACACATCACTGATCTGTCTGAGGGTTTGGAAAGGTCTGAGCTCCCATCCCTGTTAGAGAACATGTGCAGGTCCAGAAACAGATCATGGGGGTTCTTAGTGTTGCCCACATGAATCTTTCTTTTTGCCTCCATTTCTGTTAAAACCTTCGACGCGGCATAAATATGGTCGTTTGAGGTTTTATTCCCCTAACTCCGAGGCCGATTTGAATTATTTTACATACACACGAAGGAGGAAACATAAAATTCCAAGAGGAAGTTTCACGTGTATAAAATAAATGATACTGATAACTTTATCAGAAGTGTACTTAAGAAACCTAATTAATCTTTTACACCACTCAGCGGCACCAAAAGTAACACTGATGTGATGTGAGAGGAAGTGGCCGATCTTTCACACCTCCCTCCTCGTCTTCTGCTCCCTCTCTTTCCTTCTGCATTGGCGTTGGGGAGGACCTCTGAGGTCCCAAAGATGCTCGTCAACTCTATTTCTGGGCTTCCAAGGGGAAACCTCTCCTTCAGCCATGAAACATGCATGACCTGAGAGGTTTGGGCACATTTAGCCGCGAGGACGGGGGGGGGTGTCAGGATGGTCAGGGAGGACGGAGGAGAGCCGGCTGAGGGGAGGGTGGAGCTGCAGCGTCTCCGGCTGTCACTCGTCTTCCTCTTCTTCTTGCAGCATTCTCTCTTGTTGTTCACGATAGTTTTCTCTTTTTATCCACTCATTGACGTATCCCTCAATCCCGGACCCGTCGCCGTTTCATTTTGGTGACTTTTCTGCCTCCGTTTCTCCCATCTGACGAATATGTGCAGATATCCCGGAGAATGAGGCTGAGTACTGGACCAGTAAGTTGGAGCGGATCAACACCATGCAGTTTCACGATGAGGTAAGTTTACTTTCTGTTCCCTGTTCACGACTTAAACCTGTCACTCATCCCTGGTGCTGAAGTCCGGAGGAAAGCTTTTCCTTATTTTTTTTATTAGAAATAGTCTGTTGTTTTAAGGGGCTATTATATCTTTTCAAAACTGCTGAAATCTGAACTTTAGAGAAATCCAGGCTCAAACTTCCTACACCGCCAAAGGTGATACAGGAGCACGACCCCAAAGACGTGGGTGTTTTTTTTAGGAATTATATTTTACAGGTGAGATTTTCCACCAGCAGATAACACAAGAACCTAAAGTTTAGGTCCTAAACCAATTACTTACCGTAGGGCAACAGTTTTGTTGATTTAAAGATGCAACTGAAGAAGTAAAAACTTAGAAAATATATTGTTTGGAAATACATACAAGCAGGTCAGAGAAAAGAAAAGCAGATTTTTTTTTTTAAATGTTGTTCTTTTTAAGTTTAATTTTTCTTAATTCAGCCTCAGCATCGTCCTCTCAGCGCTGTTTCAGGCCTCTACTGACCCCTGCTGGCGGACACGGGTCATTACAGCGCAGAGCGTTTTTGGAAGCTGGTCGTTTTGTTGCGCCATAATTCAGTTAAATTCATTACCTTCTCAGTCTCTTCATGTTTTCTCCTTCTTTTTCCCCCCACTTTGGTCTGATGGTCACATCAGTATCCGCCACAGGATGAAGTCCACAGAAGAAACATGGCCTCTGTGCCCTCCCAGTGCTGTAAGTCTGCAGATATAAATCTGAAACCATTTTCATGCCACGCTCATAAATTCTCTTTTACGTGTGTTTCATGGGATCTTTGTTTCACTTCCCTGTCACTAATTTGAACAGAGGAACCGTTTCTCCTCATATTCTTACTTGTGTGTGATGAAAAGGGATTACAATTATTTCACATTAGAAGTTTGAATAATTCAGCTGCAGAGATGGGTTAAAATATTAACGGCCTGCAGTTTAAACAATTTCTTACCGGAGGTATTTGGGACGGAGCAGCGAGCAGAGCAGGGACCCGGCCAAGGTACCCCAGAGTCTGGTCCAGTATCCAAGTCACATCCTGGACCTGGATTTAAACAAGCCACACATCTCCTGCTGGGGTAGTTAGTGTCTCAGCAGCATTTTGATAGAAACAAATTTAAAATAAAATCAATTCAGCGCAATTAAAATTATATACATATCTACATATAAAGGGGTAGTAAAACAACATTTAAATAGTATAACATGACAGAGTAAACTGTAACATGGAGTACGATGTCGGCTGTTTTTTGACCGCTGTGGTGCAAATTAAAGTTTATTCGATGGTAAATCAGAATATAGTTTTGTCGTCTCCATCTTTTCGCATCTCCACGCGACTTCATCCCATCGTTTGGTGTGTCCAGTCTCATTCAGCCATCACCAGTTAAAGTTGCCACTTTGATCCGTCAGTAATGAGATTTACTTTTCTTCTTCATGAATCGCCTCCGTGTCACCAGGCAGCTGGAGTTATTTTGGATGGAATGACCATCAACGTACGTACGGCGCTGCATGTTCGCTCCAGTCTTTCTCCTCACTGTGATTGAAATGCCACAGTTTTTTTTGTTATTTTATTTTAATGTTATCTTCTGTTTCTGTTTGGAAATTGATGTTTTTTAAGCGGTTCACATACCTCAGGTCGTGTGGGCTTGTATTGTGTGTTTACTGCTACAAGAGGGCGCTGTTCGTTCACACATCTGATAGTCTTTTAACATATTCTCACAACTTTTTGAGTCTGCAACAGTGGAGCTTTTGGTTGAATCACATTAAGCCCTTTGAGTCCGGTACCAGTTATTCAGGATGAATGATGTTCTGGTGGTACCTCTGCAGGACAAAGGAGGGTTTAAATGCTTCACCTGAGACTTTTTGATTGTGTTCCCTGCTAGCTGTTGATGATCGTGATAGCGTGATGGACGAGCCTGACGGTGACTACCGGAGCGAACCTGGCAACCGACCGCCGCGGTACCACAACACTCCTCAGACCAACTCGTCAGTCCACCAGTACCCCATCGGCCGCAGGCTCCACCATCAGAGCCCGTCCAGAGAGTCCGACTCTGTGCAGAGCTATGAGCTCGATTACAGAGAAATGAGGGGGCACAGGTATATGAAGGCCCACACACGCACACACACACACACTCTGGGGTCAAATGCATGGTTAAAGCACTAAAGAACATAATTTTTCACTGATTTCAATCTGAAACTCTGAACTTGAGACTCTGAAATCATCTTCAGGAATCAAGTTACCAGAAGAGCGGAAACATTGGAGCTATCAATGCAAATGAACGACCCCAGATCGTTATTAGACGATTAGGAGTGTAAACGACCAAAATCACATGAAGTCAATGGAGAGAGGGAATAACCGAAGAAATGCGAGCAGAAGTACTCAAAACTGCTATTTTTTTCCCACTCATGTGATAGCGTTGATAGGCTTTCTGCAGACAGACCAGGGTACTTTTCACTTTAACTTGAAACTGAAATTAGACAAAGGTTTACACTGCTTCCTGTCTAATAACAGACCTAATGTTGCTGTACGCAGTGAATGTTTCTGCTGCCAATGCAAAATCTCAGCATCTGACGTTTGTATAAATGTATATTTCATCAGAAAAAGGTGTTTTTTTCAAATGAACTTTGGCTTTCTTAATATAAAGCAGCAAAGAGGAGCCATTATTCTCATTTTACTGGCCCAGGGGCTCCTCCTGCAGTTTCCTCTTGTTTTGGCTCTTGCTCATTCTTGAGTTTCTTGGTCTCCTCTGCCATGGTGTGATGTCGTCCCGTAAAGCCGCACGATGTCACAAGAGAGGACCGGGAGGGGAGCCCAGCATTACTGTAGCTGCTTTGTCCTGATTTGTTCTGACAGTAAAGACAGAAAAACCACGAGAGTGAGACAACGCTTCCCAAAAGTGACCAAATATTACTTCAAAAGTAACTGAAACTCCTCTGTTAACATGAAAAAACTCCTCTGTGCTGCTTCAACAGAGAAAATCTGCATTTTAGAGATGAAATCATAGACTGATGGACAGTTATCAAAGATATTTTCATGTGAAAGCTGCTTATTAACTGGGAAAAATAGACTTTCTTTTAACATCTTTTCATGTCTTTTTTTAATCCATTTACAGCTCGTAATCTTTACTTGCATGTGCACTTTCCTTGCAGTATCTGTTGTTTCTTTTGGGTCTAATGCTTTCTGTCTGTCTTTCTGTTTCTTGGCTCCGCTGCTGTCTGCATGGCACCTTTTTTTTTTATTTTTAACTCCAATCCAGGCGATCAAACAGTGAAGGTGTTAGAATAATCCCCGTGGACTCAGGTATGGGTGTGGACGATTGGGAGAGTAAATATAAAGTGCCTGACGCGGGTGTGTTGGATGACTATTTGGATGCTGAGCAGAAAATGTGGGAGGATGAAGACAAAAGCATCATCTACCGGATCAGCGACAGCCGCGAGTCTAAAGGCAGTCGGTTCTATCAGACGGTTGAATGTGACGCGCTGTCGCCTGAGGACACGCTGGAAGTGAGCGGCGGGACCCGCAAACAGAGGCGCGGCTTCAGCAGCGGAGAAGTACGCCTAGTTTACAAGCAAGCCGGCAGCTTCGAGGATGAGTCTTCCCCTCCTGAAATTGATATAATCCCATCTGTCAAGCAGCTGCGACAGCAGACAGACACAGAAAACCTCCTTTACAAAACGAGACTGTGGGCCAAAACTGCTTTAGAGAACACGCTGGAGAACTATGCAGCCTTTCGCGAGGAGGAGGCTGCTTTGGAGGAGGCTGCTTGGGAGGAGGCTTCAAAGATCAGGGCCCGGACCGAATATAACTCTGTCGGATCCGATGAGATGCAGTACTCGTTTGGTTCTGAGGAGGAACTAGACGATCTGACGTTCACCGAGGGAGACGCCAGCCACGAGTACGAAAGCTGCTACTATGACAAGTATACGGGCTCTTTTGGAGGACAAGGCTTTTCACGCAGAGCGAGAATAGGCTACGACCCAATGTTGTCCCCTGAAGACGAACCCACAGAGGAATATATAGATCCAATGGGAGAACTGCGGAGTTTAGTTGACTCTGTGTCTGAATACCTGGCTGTAAAAGAAGAGGAGATCAACAGCTATGAATCGATGCCCAAGGCACCTCGAAGGAAGCTTCCGGCGCTGCCGATGGACGCTAAAAGTGTGGAGCCTGAAGAAAATGATAGCAGTGAGGTCAAAGCTGAGGTCGAAGCTGAGGTCAAAGCTGAGGTCGAAGCTGAGGTCAAAGCTGAGGTTGAAGCTGAGGTTGAATCTGAGGTCAAAGCTGAGGTGAAGGAGGATAGCGCTGTTGAGCAGGGCATAGCTGGAGTCAAAAATGCAGTCAGTTCATTGTTCAGTACAATCACAGGAGCCAAGTCACCGACTGAGGTGGAAGCCTCCGTCACAACGCCGTCCCCCCAGCCACCGCAGACGGAATCTGGTCTTTCAAAGCTGCTCTCGTTCATCCCTAAAGCCAATACCGAGGCCACAGAAAGCTCTGGTGCCACCACAACGGAACTGCCTACCCCCCAAGCATCACCCCAACCCGACTCGGGCTTCTCAAAGCTGCTGGCATTTATCCCCAGGAGCGGTGGTACCTCTCCACCAGTGGCCATAGTTCCTCCCGCTTCTCAGGACCCAACTACAGAGAAGAAGTTTTCCCTTCAATCTCTTTTGCCTTTCCAATCCTCTGAACCCGCTCAACCGGCCGATGCTAGTCAGACATCGTCACAAGCCGGCGCAGAGACGCAGGCCAGCACAGCAGCTAACCAACCCGCCTCTGGGTTTGAGTCTATGTTGGGGAGGCTAAGTCCATTGAGACTCTTCTCCAGCGCGCCTCAATCGAGAGAGCCGTCTCCTCAGCCGTCAGAGCAAAGAAGTCCATCTGCTGCAAGCAAAGACTCCCAGCAGGGGTCTCCGAGCAGACCCTCCTCTCCCAGAAGAGAGGACTCGCAAGCAGAGCGACAGCTTTCAGGCGAGACGCGACCCGGCTCGGGGACTGGATCAGTTGAACTCCTGCCAGATACAGGGAGCGGATCGATTGAGCTGTCACTAGACACTGGGTCGGTCGAACTGCTTCCAGAGACTGAGTCATCCGGGGAGCTACCTGATACTCTGCAACGAGGAGCATCCCCAGCATCTGAACCAAAGCGTGAGGGCAGTTCAGAGGAAACCGGATTCTTCAGTCCTTTTAAGAAATCCCTCTCCTCCCTCATATCAGCGGTTCCTCCAGAAAGTCCCTCGCAGAGTGACACCAAGCCTGCAGAAGAGTCCTTTTTAGGCGGCAAACTCAAACTCCCGTTCTTCTCTGAAAATGTTGCTGCAGCAACTCCGACAAAGCCAGAAGGGGGGATGCTGTCAGGGATACTTAAGTTTGCAACTGGTGAAGATGCCAACACCCCTCCAAAAAGTCCGTCCCCTACGCCAGCAAGGTCCCCCTCTCCAAATCGCACTGCACAACTTGAAAATCTACCAAAAGGAAACGCAGAAACCGGCTGGTTTTCCAACCTTTTCAAGGCGGCCCCAAGTGAACCAGCAAAGGAACCTGCAAAGAAAATAATCACTCCCACTGTGACACTAACCAAACCTAGTGGTCAAACTGAGACGCCTGCTGAACAGACGGTCCCCGAGGCCACAGAGAAGACTGTCCCCGATGCAGAGGACTCTTCTCAGGAGCAAGCACCTGAAGCAGGTCTGAAATCTGAAGCAGAAGTCACGTCTCAGGAGGAAGCTCCTTCCAAGCCAGCGGAGCAGCCGTCACAAGCAGACGCCCCGCAGCCTCAAGGACTTCTGAGTGGGTTGCTAAAACTGGGTTCAACTGAAGATGTTTCAGCTGACAAGAAAACCCAGGGAGGGAGCAGTCAACCTCAACAGGGTGGTCTCTTCTCAGGTCTGTTCTCATCACCTTCCCAGTCCTCTCCACAAACCCAACAGAACTCGGCCCAACAGCAGCCGGGAGGGCTGCTGTCTGGATTTCTAAAATTTGCCTCAGACACGGTCTCAGCTCCTACAAATCAGTCGTCGTCAACGTCGCCAGGAGACCAAAAGGACCAAATTCCAACTCAAGGTCAACCTGCTTCACAGCCGCCTGCAGGGGGACTCTTATCCGGACTCTTGAAAAAGGCAGCGGATACGGTAACTGTGTCTCAACCAGCTCAGCCCTGTCCAGAGCCACAGCCAGAAGTAACTGACCAAACAGAGAACAAAGAAACACCTGAACAAAGCTCCAGCCAAGGGACAGCTCCTGCGGCGGAGTCCAAGGGGCTTCTGGCGGGACTGCTGAAACTAGGTTCGACAGAAGGACCTCTCCCAGACAAAGTTCAAGCAGAACTGCAACAGAAGCAATCTGCAGCCTCGGATCAGCAACCAAAGCAACAAGAAAAACTACCCCCGAAAGGACCAACGCCAGCACCTCAGCCGAGTGGATTATTTGGAGGTTTGCTGAAACTCGCAGACCCTGCTCCCCAGCAAGTGCCTCCCAGTCAAGGAGGCTTCCTGTCTGGCCTGTTTGGAATTGGGGGCCAAGACCCGCCACCTGCAAACCCTCCCCAGTCGTCACAAAACCAGCAGCAGGGCGTCAGATCTGGAAACCAGCCTAAGCAGCAGTCAGGCAATCGACAAAACCTTCAGCGGCAAAACCAAGTACCTCCTCAACAGCCCCCCAGCGGTCCTGGAGGGATGCTCTCGGGTTTGTTTAACAAAATAACTGATGTGGCTCCTCCCCAGCCCACTGTGGGGGGTGAGCCAGCTCAGCAACAGGCACAAAAACCAGCACCCCAGCAACCCCCAAACCCACAGGGAGGCTTTCTGTCTGGGTTGTTTTCGACGGGCGCCACTCCTCCGGCGCAGCAGCAGCCACCGGGCAGTCAGCCAAACCAGCAGCAGACCCAGCAAGGTGGGAGACAACCTCTGCGGAGGCAAAACCAGATACCGTCACAGCCTGCAGCGTCTGCACCAGAGCCGCAGCAGGGCGGTTTACTGTCAGGGCTTTTTAATAAATTGGCACCTAGTGATAATGCACCTCAACAGCAGAACACACAGGCTGGAAGTAAACCAGCTCAGCCTGCAGGTCAACAGTCATCCCAAACCAGCCAGCAAGGAGGGTTTTTGTCTGGTCTGTTTGGACAGTCGTCCCCTCAGCAGCAACAGCAGCAGCCAAACAAAACGACGAGCAACCAGCAAACTGCAGCCCAGCAGCCCAGTCCGGGTGGAGGCCTGCTCTCAGGTATTATGAAGCTCGCTGCCGGTGACAACGCTCCTCAGGAGCAGCAAGCACCACAACCCGCTACGGTCAGGGAACCGGCTGTTAAACCAGCGCAAAATCCACCCCAGCCGGAGTCGGGGGGATTATTTTCTGGTCTTTTGAGCAAAATTTCAGCTACCGTGGAACCGCCGTTGTCAGCCACAGACCAGGCGGGTCCTCAGACAGCACAGCAGGAGCAGCCACCACGTGCCAGTCAGGGCCGACCACAGATTCAGAGAACTAAACCGGTGGAGAAACTTTCCTCTCAGGAAGCATCCGCAGATAAAGACTCAAAAGGTCCGGCTCAAAAAGGTCTCCTATCGGGTCTTTTTAGCGGCACAGAGGAGCCGCCGTCAAAGACGCAGCAACAACCCGCGGCCCAGCCTGGGAAGGAGGAAGCAAAAACCAGTACAGGGGCCACATCTCCTGGTTTGTTATCCAGCATTTTCAAAACAGGCACTGATGACAGCATCACCACTGGGAAGGAAAAGGAAAAGAGCCCTAGTGATCGTTTACTGCCAAAGAGTAAGGAGGACGCATCTTCAAGTACAACAGCAACAACAACGCTCACAACCACAGCGGGCTCAGCTCATCCAGCTGTTGAGACCCGTGAAGAACATCCACAGTCTCATGTTAAGCGGCTTCCTACAGTTTCCCCAACGCAGCATTATCTCGAGGAAATTCAACGTCTGTTGTATGGGACATCAGGGGAGTATGGCTACAGGGATCTACTATACAACTTCACGGAGCACGGCGTTATTCCCCCGGAGCTGTATGAAAACCAGTGTCTGATAGAAGCTCTCCTGTGGCAACAACTCAATGATTATGTCCTTGCTGAAGCCCTTGCCAATCAAGTTCAGGAAGCCAACCAGGCGAGCCAAAGTCACATACCACCCGCAGCAACAGCACCTCAGTGTCACGTCCAGCTAAAGCCTCAAGAAATGAATTTGACTGATTTCAATGTACCATCGCATCCTTGGAAAGATGCCGCTGCCCAGCTCTTTGAGAGCAGAAACCGCTTTCTTGAGCCAGATGAGGACGTTGTTTTGTTTGACATGACCTGCAGAGACAAAAAACCCTGGAGTAGCTGTGACCATCTGAACCATCTCGAAGGCAACAGGATGCCTTGGATTGCCAGCGGGAGTGCTCTAAACCTGTCCACAGAAAAAACAAAACAGCGCTTTAGCCGGTGCCAGTCGCTCACTGAATGCGGTGTGCAGGATTTCAACAAAGTAGTGGAAAAAGGTGCTGCCAACCATCATTTAAGAGAGGAAGACTTTGATCTTAAATCAGCAACTGAGTTTTTAAAACAACTTGCCACAAAAAAGGGTCCAGTGGACCTGCGACAAGGTGCTCTGGATTTAAGCAGGTTTGCAGGCGTTACAGGGGACGCAGCCGAAGAGACGATATTTGATGATACCGAGTGGTACCAGCAATGGATTTCACTGCTGGAACAAGGAATGTGGTGGCCGGCTGAGGTGGGGGACTGTGGTTATTATGTTTACACAGATCAAGACTACATTTATTCTCTTTTAACGGACAAATCTGGTCGGCACCTGTACGCCTGTGCAACAGACGAGGATATGGAAGCTCTGGGAAATATCACAGAAAATATTGCTACCATTCTGAAACAAAAGGAAGCCGATAAAGTGACTCTTTGTGGCTTTAAAATCCCCCTCAATGATGAGGGCAAAGGTTTCTGGGTTCCAGGCCGGGAGCAGAACAACATCCTCTTACCTGATGGACCGATGGATCTAACATATGCACTTAGAAAGGGTGAAAAAATCATGAACATGAATTTGGAAAGCTTTTCTCAGATGTTTCAGGAGTCCGTATCTCATCAAGCTGAGCAAGCTGTAGACTTCACCTTGTACAAACTTAAGAAGATAAAGGTTGAATCGGTGCAAAATGCTAACGGTTACTACGAGGAGACGCTGGAACCAGCTGATTTTAGTTTGAAGTCTCTGAAAGGTGGACACGGAGGGCCGTACTGGAAGGATCAGGGGCTAAACGATGTGCTTGGACCAACATCTGGGCCTTCTCCTGGGTTTCATTCAACACAAATCCCTCAAAACAGACGCTCACCAATTCCTGAAATCAGGATTGCTCATGTAGATGATACACACGTGGACCTATCAAGACAAAAGCCAACCTCTTTACATTCAGGAATTGTTGGAAAGGCTGCAAGTAAAGTGGAAACACTGCCTTCAGCGTCTGTGACATCAAAATCAGTGTCCAACAAGCTTCCAGAAACTTCAAAAACTGTATCTGGGACCCTTCCAGCTTCAAAAATACCATCGCCCATACAGCCAGGAAAGAAACTGCCTGCCACGCCAACTGTTACTACATCAGTCAGCACGGCTGCTCCTTCACCACAGGCAACGTCTGTCAGTAGTGCAGCTGTAACATCCACCTCAAATGTACCTTCTGCTTCAGGACGGAGATCCCAGCTGTCAAGGCAGCCATCTCAAGCAGAAAAACCTGGAGTAATATCACAAATAAATAAGAGCCCAGTCACAGGGATATGTAACATTAGCAAAGAGAGCACCACCTCGACAGTGTGCCAAATATCCCCTCAGTCTTCAGAACAGTTGCCAAAGCCCTCAAAGGAATTCACACCACAGTTACACATCCTGAATGACACTTCAGGTACTTATAGCGAAGCCTACCTTTACAACAGAAACAAGAGCTCATTTATCTCTTCCTCGGGCTCACAAGCAACCAATAAAGTCCTCGACTTTTCCTCCTCAATGAACAAAAACAAAGACATCAAACAAAAAAATGAAGCTAAGACCGATGTAGAGTCTACGAAAAGAAATGAGATTGTGGACTTTACAAAGTACAAGTTGAAAAGATTCAAAGAGAAAAAGCAGACAGATTCTAAGGCTAATGTGAAAATGACTGACAAGACTGCTGTAGATCTTACGAAACAAGATGAGGACGAGGACGTTGAAATGCCAACTCCAGAATATCCCAGTGTGAGCTCAATACGGGAAAGTCCAGTGGTCTCTCAGACTGACAAGGGTTGGACAACTGATCCACAGAGGAGGAGACCATCTCGGCCAGAAGTTAGAATTGGCCAGTTACCTTCCTCCGAAGGTTCCTCAACAGGAACAGAGACGAAGCAAACTAATTTCAAATCCACTGGCAAGAACAAAGAAGATATTTCAATCAAGCTAGCTGGTCCATCTCCTGAACTACCGAAAGGTTTTGATACCAATGTTATATCAGGAACAACAAGCTCTAGAGTTACACCAACTAATCTTGATGACAGTCTCAAACAAACTATAAAAACTGTGGCAACCCAAACTGTGGCAACCCAAACGGTGGCGACCCAGCCACTGTTGAGTCCTGTTATGAGAAAGCAAGTGGACATCAAGGATCACCAACAGCTAAGTCCACCAGCAGTTACAATTGGTCTTATCCAGAGGACTCCTGGTCACACTCAGGCACCAGAATCTAAACCGGTTTGGTCTCAATCTCGTGAAAACGCTCAACAGTACCAGAAGACCACTGCGCCTGCAAACTTGATTAAAGCAACATTAGATATGTCTGTCAAGACGCCCACCCTGCAGACGCAACAATCTGTTGTTCAGTCAAACGATACCGCTTGCGAGGCAGTGTCACTGACAAGGAAGAAACCACTGCCTCTTGTGGAGACTGACAAAATATCTAGCCATCATGAATCAATTGACTTGACCTACCGGGCAGAGCCTCTGCCACAAAATCCTGAGTGTATTCATTCAGCTCCTCTCCAGGAACCAGCTATTTCAGTCAAGCTAGCTGGTCCATCTCCTGAACTACCGAAAGGTTTTGATACCAATGTTATATCAGGAACAACAAGCTCTAGAGTTACACCAACTAATCTGGATGACAGTCTCAAACAAACTATAAAAACTGTGGCAACCCAAACGGTGGCGACCCAGCCACTGTTGAGTCCTGTCATGAGAAAGCAAGTGGACATCCAGGATCACCAACAGCTAAGTCCACCAGCAGTCACAACTGGTCTTATCCAGAGGACTCCCGGTCACACTCATGCACCAGAAGCTACACCGGTTTGCTCTCAATCTCGTGAAAACGCTCAACAGTACCAGAAGACCACTGCGCCTGCAAACTTGATTAAAGCAACATTAGATATGTCTGTCAAGACGCCCACCCTGCAGACGCAACAATCTGTTGTTCAGTCAAACGATACCGCTTGCGAGGCAGTGTCACTGACAAGGAAGAAACCACTGCCTCTTGTGGAGACTGACAAAATATCTAGCCATCGTGAATCAATTGACTTGACCTACCGCGTGGAGCCTCTGCCACAAAATCCTGAGTGTATTCATTCAGCTCCTCTGCAGGAACCAGCTATTTCAGTCAAGGCTGCACAAGACATGACCTTTAAATCCTCTGATCCCTTGAAAGAAGGGGTTCTTAATGTGGTTATACCCTCTGAAAAAATGCATACACCTGTGAGTCCGCACCTTAAGGTAGAGAATAGGCTTCAGTGCCACTCGGAGTCTGGTCCGGATCAACGACAGCCTTGGCAGAGCAAATCCGGGGTCTTAATCCTGTCAAATCAATCTATTTTACCTCCGTCAGTAACAAAACAAGAACTTGAGACTTCCACATCCATAAAGCATACCACTGCCACAGTGTTGGATATGTCACCCAAGCCATCTCAAGCCACTCCAGCTACAACAGTGCATGAAAATGAGTGTACTCCAGATCAAGCAATTTCACTTATTAATAAGCCAAGAAAAGGAATAGTTGCCAGGAGCGAATCTGTCGGTCTTTCGCTGATAGTTGAACCCTCTCCAGTAGAGTTAACGAACCAAATGCAATCTAAAAATGTGGTCCCAGTGCAAGAACAGCAAATCACAGACAGAAAAACTACCCCTGTTGTGCAGCAGCCACTTCCCAGCTACATGGCAGCTCAGCGTTCTAGTGTGCCTCAGTCCAGTTCCCAGTTGCATGTACTCAATACGTCTCCAGCAAACTCTGTGAAAGGCACATTAGATATGTCAATGAAGGCATGCAAAACTGATGTGGTGGCACACTACACTGATCCAGTTTCCCTGGTAAGTTCAAGACGATCAAGTGTAACATATTCCCAAGATGATTCTGCCGGTGTCCCATTAATTGTGGTGATGCAGCAACCCCAGCAGCAGTCTAAAAGGCAACAGCCCACAGTGGTAGAATCACAGAAACAGATCCAAAAGGTGTTTGTACAAACTGGATGTCGAGAAACATCTGCACCTGCCAATGCCGTCAAGGGTTTCTTAGACATGTCTCCAAAATCCCAACAGAAACAGTCTGAAACAACTGCTGTTGTCCCGCCAGCTGGAATTGTGCCGCTGGTCAAAAACAAGACAACAGTGTTTAGAAATGACTCTGCTGGTGTACCGCTGATAGTGGAGCAACCTACATGTCAACAAAGTAGACGAGTTTTGAGCGGAGTCAACACAAATGAAACGTTGCATAGACGGATATCCACCTGTCACTTCAATGGAGAGTTTTCTCAGAAAAACACGACCTACAAGGACCCGCAGCAACAAAATATGCCAGTGGACTTCTCAGCAAAAGACAGCCCTACTACAACCAATCTATTAAGCAGTCAGATTGAACAAAAGAATGGCGAGCCCATGAACTTTACAAATAAAAATGCAAAGAAAGAAACCTCTGAGAGAAGGCCAACTGAAAGACAGTTGGAAAAGAAAAAGGTTGTGGGTATTGTTGACCTAACCATGGATCTTCAAAGCAAAACACCAGTGGTAGAGGATCAAGTTGCAAAGGATTTTACCTTGCATTATGTTTCTATACCAGGTCAGTACACTGTGTACAGTCAGCAACAGTATATACCAGCAAAGGAGGTGAGCAATGACATATTTCCTCAAACTAATAAGTCATTGAAATATGGGGAATATTCTTCTGATGAATGGAGTAGCATCCAGCCTGAAATACATTACAGAACAAGGTCAGAAACAGGATTAAACACCGAGCCAATGACCTTTTCATCTTTAACTATGATTCCTGTCGATACGAGGATGCAGCCTCTTCAGCATCCTGCTGCCCAAACTACACGTGACAGGAGATTTAGCCAGCCGTCACTTAGCCTTGCATATCAACAGGAATCCAAGACACCTGAACAGATGTCTCCAACACCTCAGCTGCACACGCAGCCTTTAGTTACCCAACAGCAATACCAGCATCCTGGTGTAGAAATTGGTACAACTTCATCTGATGCGAGTTATTGGCCAAAAGCTCACCAACTAGAAAAACAAGACATGAGTGTTAACATGACCCACAGACCCAAAATTCTGATAAAGCAGGCAACCGTGGACAGCTATGGGAGTTATGAGGAGTGTGAAGAAAGTGGAACGATAAGTAGAATGCCATGGTCTTCCCCTCAAACTACCCACCAAGTGTACCGTGGAATCCAAACTGTTCCCGCCTCAGTTGGTTCAGTTATTCAGCAAACACATGGCGGCCAAAGAACTGATTCTCCTCTGCCACCTAGAGTAACAGAACCTGTACTGAGTGCTGCTCCATATCATCCAGAAGGACCTCACCACATCTCAAAACAACCTGATTTAAGCCAAAGCTATGTGTCTGTCCAGCATTATCACACTCCATCCGTACCGCCAAGTACCATTCCTTCAGTTCAGCATGCATCCCCAGTTAGCACAGTTACATCACAAGCCACCACAAGTCACTACCCAGTGCCTGTATTACAAGTAAAAAGTAGTCTTCAGAGGCAGGACTTTGGAGTTGAATCACAAGGACCGCAGGTACCTTTAGCACCAGCAGGAGGGACCACTGTTAAGGGCTTGATTTCATTGTTTAGTGGTTCAGAGTCACACCCGGCTGTCAGAACAACAACACCTACTATTGTATCTCACCAAATCGAGACTGTGCCTAAACCACAAGTCCATTGTTCACAAGTAACTCCACTGCAGTTGTCTGCCATTAAACAAGAGGCAGTCGTCCCCATTACCCACGTTTCTAGAATGGTAGAGACGAATACCTCAACTTCTTCTCTTTCCCACGAGTATCAGCAACCACAGGCAACATTAAATGCAAGCCCACTAATGGAAACTGTGGAGATAGCAGACAAAGAATTGCCTCTTCCTCAGACTTTACCAGTTAAACTACCATATATCATGCCACATGGAGGAATTCAAAGTGTTGTAGGTTCAGGTGAACCTTTGCAAACATTAACTGACTTCACATCAAAGGAAATTGCTGAGGAGACTCCTGTTGTCACAAAAGTGTCAGAACCAGACAGGTCACAACAGCAAAGTGAAGAAGAGACTAAACAACCTATGTCCACCGAGTCTGCTGATGTCACTGCCAGAATTGGTGAATTTTCTTCTGTCGCCACCCCACAACAGCCAAGGTCAATCTACATTAGTATTAATTCCCCAGAAGCCCCACTTTATGGTACAGAAAATGAACCAGGTGAGCAAACACCTTATGTTAGATTGCCCCATATTTTTGTCTCAGCAGCAAGTTCACCAGAAGAAGAGAGAAATGACCTTGAAGTCAGTGAATCTAGCAAACCTGATTTGCAAGAGACTGGTGTCTCTGAAGAAACCATTCCAAGTGCATTCACACCTTCGGACTCTAACGAGATTTTACTTGATGGCACTGCTGCACAATGTGATACCTCTCTAAAAAATAGCAGCATCAAAGCATCTATTGGTGCTCCTGGTGAAGATGATAAAACCTTCCCTCCAGAGTCGCCACTTACCCCAGAGTCGCCACTTACCCCAGAGTCGCCACTTACCCCAGAGTCGCCACTTACCCCAGAGTCGCCACTTACCCCAGAGTCGCCACTTACCCCAGAGTCGCCACTTACCCCAGAGTTGCCACTTACCCCAGAGTCGCCACTTACCCCACAGTCGCCACTTACCCCACAGTCGCCACTTACCCCACAGTCGCCACTTGTCCCAGAGTCGCCACTTGTCCAAGAGTCGCCACTTGTCCAAGAGTCGCCACTTGTCCAAGAGTCGCCACTTGTCCAAGAGTCACCACTTGTCCAAGAGTCGCCACTTGTCCTAGAGTCGCCACTTGTCCAAGAGTCGCCACTTGTCCAAGAGTCGCCACTTGTCCAAGAGTCGCCACTTACCCCAGAGTCGCCACTTACCCCAGAGTCGTCACTTACACCAAATACAGCAGATAATATACAGGAAAATGAACAACACTTGCAGGACATCCTGACTGAGAAAAGTTCAACTATAGAAGCTACCATCTCAGAGGCTGAGGCTGAGGAAGTTACGTCAAAGATTACAGAGGTTCCTGAGCCACAACTTCAGCTGACCCTCACAGACACAGAGCCAACGGCAGACATAACACCACTTGAAGAAGTTAAACCCCTCAGTGAGCTGGTCTGCCAGCCTGAAAGCACAAGTTCAATAGAACCACCAAAAGCTGTAGAAGTACTTCAAGAATCAGGTCACAAGGATGAAAGCAAATCTTCACAGATTGTATTGCCTGAAGAAGATCAATGTCTTAAACAATCATCACTTAAAGAGGAATCCTCGGCTTCAGATGTTGAATTGTCTCGAGATGTTCAAGAGATTCAAGAAAAACCTGAAAAGGATATCATCACTCAAACGGCACCTGAGTCCAGTGCCATCAACCTGCCCAAAGAGGAAACTAATGTAATCAAGGAAGATAGTTCTGCTATCAAGAGTGATCAACCTGAGGGTGACTCATCCAGTAAGCAAGCAGAAAAAGGTATATTTTCTCTGTTCAGTGGCTCTACACCAACCCCACAACAAGCACCTTCACAAACTGGATTATCAATTCTTGGTGGCATTCTACCTGGCTCATCTACCAAAGAGACTTCTGGGACAGGGTTGCTCTCAATGTTTAGTGGGTCAAATGCCTCTTCTTCACCTGAGTCGAAGGACACAACGCCACTGTCAGCCCCACAGGAGCCGCAGGGAAAAGGTCTCTTCTCTATGTTTGGTGGTTCAATTAGTCAGCCTCCTTTTGGCCCAAGAGGTCCACCTGCTGGGGCTGTGCAACCCAGAGGCCCTCCACCCAAAGAACCTCTTGGCCCAAGGGGTCCAACTCCTAGAGGTGTGCAACTTAGGGGCCCTCCTCCTAAAGAACTGCATGGCCCAAGGGGACCAACTCCTGCAGGTGTGCAACCTAGAGGCCCTCCACCCAAAGAATCTCCTGGAAAAGGCCTGTTTTCAATGTTTGGTGGATCTGCACCTCAACAACCACCCACTGCTAAAGGTAATCTTGGGGGTGATACCTCACCAAGAGGGCCATCCACTGGATCTTCTCTATTTGGTGGCATCCTATCAGGTTCTGCAGCTCAAAAAGATTCCCCGGGCACTGGTTTGTTTTCCAAGTTTGGTGGTCTTGGTACCCAGCAGCAAACAGGGCCTAAAATACATCCACCTGGGCCAACTGTTACATCACCAAAACCCAGTGGTCCAGAGATCTCAGGGAAAGGACTGCTTTCCATGTTTGGCGGGACAAATCAGCAAACATCAGAAGCCCCATCCACAGTTTCTAATCAACCTGAATCTGAGGGTGGTTTTAAAGTTTCCTCTGTGTTTTCACTTGGTGGGAATTCTGAAAGTAACAAATCTAAATCTGGGTTTGGCCTCTTCGGTATGTCTTTCTTGGAGGAAACCAAACCAGAGCCAGAACAGCAGAAACCCACCGAAACCAAAGAAACAAAGGATGATCATGTTGAAGCCATTAAAACTATACCACCTGAGCCTCTTTCTTCATCATCGGGTAAGGAGGAACCTCAAGAACAGCAGACTTTTAGAGATGTCCAAGACCCAACCAAAGATGTCACTAAAAATGGTGCAGAATGCTCTGTTTCCCAAACGGAACCTTGTATTGGTGTGGAAAAAGATGGCACAGTGCAACAAAATGCCTCAATGATAGCGGAAACCCCCATCAGAGATGCATCAGATATGACTGTTAATTTGCAAGAGAAAGTGACAGTCGTGGAGCAGCAAGATGATGCAGTTCAGTCCAGCATTGCAGAAACTGATACTTTAGGAATGAAGGCTACAGATGAAAAAACTGACAAGGATGGTATCAAAAGCCCAACAGACAAATATGACACTATTCAAATGGCATCTTTGAAAGAAGAACCCACAAGCTCTGATGTGGTTATAGAGGAACAAGTAAAAGCTGTTGTTGAAGGGGAGGTACTGCCTTCTGAAAAACAAACTGATGAGACTTTGAAAGTTACTGATCAAGAACAAACTGCAACAGCCATTGCTGAAAAACCATCAACGGAGGAAATGAAAGTTGCTACTGAAGAACATCCTGCAGTTGCTGATGTTGAAAAATCCCCCGAGGTGGCTTTGGAAGCTGCTAGTGCAGAACAACCAATGGTTGATGCTGAAAAATTGCCAAAGGAGGCTTCAAGAGTTGCTAGTGAAGAAAAACCACCTGTTGCTGATGTTGAAAATTCATCTGCTGAGACTTTGATAGCTGATGGTAAAGAACAAACTGCAATTGCAAGTGTAGAAAATTTAGCCAAAGACACATCTGTGATTGATGCAGTCAGAGAAACATCAGAGAAACGTCCTGCAGAATCTGTGGAGAGTACAGTTAGTGTAGTTTCAGAATCAGAAATCTCAACTGAAAAAGATTTGAAAGTCTTACCTGAATCGGCAGAGAAGCCAACTGAAGTAACAGACAAGGCTACTGCAGAATCTGTACAGGAATTAGATAAAACATCTGAAGGTGGTACTGTTCTTGCTGTGGTCTCACCTTTAACCGAAGAACAAATAACTGGGAGCAGCCCATTAGCTCCTGCTGGTCCTCCTATACAGCAACAGCCCAGACCAGGCATGGCCAGACCTCCTGGTCCACCTGGACAAAGAATGGGAGCACCAAGGATGGGTGGACCAAGGATGGGTGGACCAAGAATGGCTGGACCAAGGATGGCTGGACCAAGGATGGCTGGACCAAGACAACAAGTACCACAAAAACCACCGGAACCAGCTCCATTTTCTGGCTTTATGTCAATGTTCTCAACCCCAAGTGCACCAAGTAAAACATCAGCTGTTGGTGGCTTTTTCTCTAGTTCACCAGGATCACTTTTTGGATCATCACCTGCTCCTCGTCAGCCACAACAACAACAACAACAACAACAACAACAACAACAACAACAACAACAACAACAGAAGAGCTCATTTTTTGGCCTTCCCAGTAGCATTGCGTCAGAATCCCTTACCAATGACCTATTTGGTATGTTCAAAGGTCCCGAGACGACAAAATCTGAGGAATCTCAACAATCTGTTGAGGTTCCAGAGTCTAAACAAGGGGATCCCCCAGAAAATGTGACAAACTCTGAAATCATAGAGAAGTCAAATGCTGAAAGTGAACCCACAATTGGAGATGTTAAAACTACAGAGGACTCTGAGCTACCTGAAAAAGGACTTGTGGAGGAGGCAGAACAAAAAGACAAAACAGAGGCAGAAGAAAGTTCTCAACCTGAATGTGTAGAAAAAACTCCCAGCTCTGTCAAAGAAGGAGGAGATGATGACCATGCTGAGGATTCAGAAAAAACAGTTAGTGATGTGTCTGACAAAGCTGCACCACCCACAACTAATACAGCTGACACCAAGGGCGTATTTGACATACCAGGTCTGACTACACCTAAATTCGGCTTTATGTCTGCAGCCGCAGAAGGCGCATCATCTTTTGGATCTCTTTTCTCCACCACAGCACCTCCAGCCACTGCTGTCAAGACTCCACAGCCACAACAGCCAGAGAGTGGTCTCTTTTCAGGTTTTAAAAACCTTTCAGCTGGTATTTTCCAGGATGAAAAGCCAGCTGGAAAGGAGGAAGCATCACCTGCTTCATCTATGTTTGGCGTGAAACTGAGCTCAATGTTTGGAAGCCCAGACTCTCCCAAACCTGAATCCACACCTACCGTGGTCACATCCCAGCCCCCGCCTGAAAGTCCAAAACCTGTAGATGAATTTGAAGAGCCAGAATCTGACAAACCTTCCCCGGGTTCTGGAAGAACTGAAAGTCCAGATGCTAGTGATACAGAAGGGCCAACAGAGACATCTAAAACAGGAAGCTGTGATACCTTAGCACAAACACCACAGTCAGGCTTCCCTTCCCAATCAGGGTCCCTAACAGAAAGTTTGGATAAACCTCAGTTAACCGTCACCCCATGTGAGTTAGACAGGAGCAAAGATCACACACCTGACACCACGCATGCAGATGTGGGAACAGATCAACCAAAGGATCTACTGACAAAGGAAGCTTCAAAAAGGCTAGTATCTGTATGATAAATGGCACTGTTCATTTATCATTCTCTCGTAGGTAGATAGTGAGCCCATGTCCTATCCTTTCTTACCCGTTTATTCCCATTTTCTACAGTTTATCCTCCATGAATCCTTTCCCCTTCTCCCAGTCATAACCCATTCCTTGGTCTCGCTCTGCCAGAGGTTTCTTACTGTTACATGGCAGTTTCTGCTTTCCACAGTCGCCTGGTGCTTGCTCAGGATGGGGGATTGTATCAAAGGAAAAATTTGATGTAATCTTTTGGTTTCTTAGCAGTAATTATTATTATTTTTATTTCATGGGCTTTGTATTATTGGAATACTTTCGAACTAGTTGAACTGTATTGTTGAAGTGCCTTGACATGGCATTTGGTCCTGTTTATAAAAAAAAGTTGAATTTAATTTAATTAAATTTCAACTTTAAATTCTTGGGATATTTTAAGTTTCAGTTCAACAAATCTAATCTCTAATTAAGACCATATACATGGATACATAAGCCACATTTTCATTAGCGGGATCCAGCATGGTTTTACTGCACTCATCTGTTGGGACGTGTCTATTACCAGGGACACTTCTGCAACAAGGAGACATCCGGGCCTCTTTATGTCCCTTTTGAGTTTGAGTTTATGCTTCTCATTAATTGTCACAAGCATGTAAACAAACAGTAAACAGAAAAGGAGCAACCTTCTCAGCTCTTTTCAGGTTTATCTTGTTCTAGTTGGCTTTTCTTGTTTTTCTACTTTTTTTACAGCCATATTTTGTTTTGTATTTCACTGGCACTTGGTAAATAGTTAAAGTAATGATTTTGCTGCCTCCGAGTGGTATGGGCGTTAGTTTGCTAGGTCAGTGGATCCTGCCAGGCACTGAACTAAATGGAAACGCTAAAAGGATCGAGGAGGAGGTTGGCTCTGATCCAGCCACTTAGGTTTTACACTGGATCACAGTTATAAACCCACTAACCCAGCATTATTTCATAGATCCTGATGGGGGACACTATTTTTGATACAACAGACATTTTTTTAATAATGATTTGTTTATTTATGACATGACCAAAGCTATAAATACCAACCAATTAATAAAAATGTGTCATAAGTATAATAATGAGGGAAATGATCACATATCAGAAAGTGCTCACCAAGTGAAATATACTGGAGCCATTTCACACCACCTCCTAATGGGTTTCCTGACAGTGATGGAAGCACAACGAACGAGGAAGCTGTTGGTTTTATTTATTAGCTTTTTCGACAGCGAGGTGGTTGTGGAGCCCCTCCTCTCTCCGTCCCCTGCGGATCTCAGAATCATTTCCAGGTCTCAACCAATTTGTTTAAATGAATGAGACTGTGACAGATTTATGACGCCGTAGCAGTGCACACCCCACGACGGCAGGCTGGACACTGGCATAAAATGAACAATGAGGAGTAATTTGGCTCCCGCCCGAGTCAAAGTAAATCACTCCGGTTAAAACCCAAAGCTAGTTTCCTCGTCAGAAGTCTCAGTAATCAGCAGTCAAACATCTCTGCCCTTCTGAGTCAGGGACTTGGTGTTTTTATCACGAACGTTAGGCTCAAACAGAGCTTTTAGCCAGTGTATTTAAATGTAATTAGTTTGAAGTATCAGTAGAGACAGTCTTACATCCTGCCAGTGGTATATAGGTTTCTTTCTTGGTATATAGGTGTATACTTTTCACAAGTCACACCTTGATGTAAAACTTAATGTAAAATAAATATAAATAATAATAAAAGCAAAGCTTAGGCAATAAAATGTTTATTTTTACTGTGCACGTGCAAGATACTTTCAAATGCACGCAGCATCTGTGAGAGGCTCAAGGATGCACACTGAGTTTATCAGTGACAGTGAAATCCTTCGTGATTCACCCGTAAACCGCCAACTTAAGGCTCTTGGTTAAGGGACAGACAAGTGCCTCAGGGGCCCAATCAGATTTCAGCTGGGAGGGGTCAAGTCCCTGCATGGTCACGCCCCCTGGGACGAATCATGCATTCTGGTTAAATGTGACTTTTTAGCAAAATGTTTCTTTTTTTTAATCTTGTAAGTGTCCCCCAATGAACCCTGTGACCCCCCCACTCCTCCCCGCCCTGCAAATCTGATATTTATTAGTTTCTTTCTTCCTTCAGTTGATCCCTTTGTCTCTTTTTGATGTTTGAACTGAACTGTACTCAGTTGAAATGTTTCATTCCAAAATTTTAATCCTTTAATTTTACAGTTCCTCCTTTTGAATTATAGCAACTTTAGCAAATCTTGCAGTCATGTATAGCTTTCAGGTCACATTTTATTAAAGAATTAATTTTGGAATAAAACTTTCCATCCTTTAACTTCTTAAGTCTTCGCCAAATTGTAATTAATATTCCATCCTGACGTCTCTGCAGTCCACCGGACAGCAGTCACTTGGACTCCTCAGGGAACATGAGCCCCGTCAGCTCCCAGCTGAGCTCCGAGCCGGACGAGCGGCGGCACCCAGAGCCGTGTCCCCCGGCGGACCCTCGCCCTCCTCTCCGAACCCAGTCGTCCAGCTGGATCGAGGACGAGGAGGTTGAGAAAGAGGTGCATGCTCCGCCCGAGCCTGGTTCCAACAAGGATTTGAAGGAGTCTGCAGACATCCTTCCCAAGCCAAGCTTCAAAGAGCGGGACGGCAAGAGTCCAGACAACACCTGGTACGTATGGATTAGGTTTGTTGGTTCCAAGTTGCACCCATTTGAAGAATTAAACCTCTCATATCAACTTATGATTTCATTATTTGAATTAGGCCTCCGATGCATATAGACACATTTACCGATTAGTCATTGTTTTTCTATCAGAAATAGTCTTCTTTAGCATTCACAGAAAAAGATAACGTCACAGATCTGTTGTTGAGGTGTTTACTTCAAGATTCTGTGATTTTTATATTGACGTTTCTGCAAATGTTCAAATTCCATTTTTTAAGACATTGATTCTTAATCTTCAGCAGTTTCTTCGGGGACGGCCCTCCACCCTGCTCTCCGTCTAAAGTTCGCTGGCTGAAGGCGTACAACAAAGTGAGAGTGAAGCTGCTTGAGGTAGGAAGGCGGATTTTCTCTGCTCTCCACATCTATTTCTCTCTTGAACTGAAAAAAAAACACACCGGCGCCGATGAAGTGTTGTAGCTATTGTCACGCCACTCATCTGAGGCGTCCCGCTGCAGACTTCCACGTCACTGTCTGGATTCATCAGAGATAAAAGAGTAGCAGTGAGAGTAAAGGGAAAGGTTTGCAGGACGGTAGTGGGACTAGACCTCCTGAAACAGAGCTGGAGGTGGCAGAGATAACGATGTTAGGTTTTTCTGTGGGAGTGACGAGGATGGACAGGATTAGGAAAGAGCTCTTCAGAGGGACAGCGGGGTTGGACATCTTGGAGATAACATGAGAGATGCTAGATTGAGATGGTTTGGAGATACAAAGAGGAAGGACTTGGTAGAAGGGCTGTGGAGATGAAAGACAGGAGAGAGGATTTCTGGTGGATCCGGAGTCGGCTGGAGTCACGGAGGAAGATGCAGAAGAAGATAGAAGCAGATGATTCGCCATGGCGACCCCTGATTCTCGATAAAAAGTATATGCACCACTTAAACTAAATTTCCCACCTGAGAACCCGTTTCCTGAACAAAGCATCATGGGGTGAAACCTTCTACTTACAACAGGTTTAAAGATGTTTCTCAACCCCAGGGATTTATCTTTGAACACTGAGCACATCAGATGTGAAGCTGGACAACAGCTGCAGCAGAGGTGTGTACGACTGATGAGTAGGGATGCAAATTATCGATTATTTCATTAATTGATAGTTGATAACCTTATCGATCGATCATCGATTAGTTGATAAGTGGCGTTTTTCCCCCATCTGAGATACAAACATAAAAATTTTTTTTGCTTATATAAAATACAAAGGACATTTTAATGTATTCCTTAATCACATATTTATTTGATACAAAAGTAACAAAAAGACATTTTTGTACCACAAGGAATATGATATAAAGTGCACTTCAAGGCTATTAGTAGTAGCAGCAGCCATAATAGTGTAATTTGTGTCAAGCAAATTTTAAGTTCTAGTTACGTTTTAAGTTAGAGTTTTGGCAGTGTTCAAAATAAAATGATGAGACCTGCTGTATTGGAGCACATTTTCTTTTAGTTAAAACTGTAGCGGGGACAGACGTTTAGAGAAACCTATGTATGTACCGGGTGAAGGCTGATTTATGGTTCCGCGTTACAACAACGCAGAGCCTACGCCGTACGCTACGGCGTAGGCTCTGCGTCGATTTAAGGCGGAACCATAATTCAGGCTTTAGGGGAGCATATCGGAGAACAACCAGAAGAATATAGACTGGATTAAAAATAAAGGTTAAGCACTGAGCTACATGTGTCTCCCGTCTGGGCCATTGCAGACTCATTGCCAGAGCATGATATTACTAAAACCAAACATATCCGCCGTCTCTTTCTTCTGTGCGCGCCGCGGCGGCAGCGTGTTGTGTCGCATTAAATGTGGTCCGGGCGTAATACCAGCTGGTGAAATTAAAGGAAAAAAATAAATAAATAAATAAATAGATTAATTGTAATCGTTAATTTTAATCGGGTAATTTCATAACGGCAATTAATCGAAAATCGATTAATTATTAACATCCCTACTGATGAGCAGGTAGAAGTGGAGCCTGACGCGGGATCATGTGACCAGGCGTAGCTGGTAGGAGGGGTCGTTCAGGCGCACGCTGCCCGGCGCCGGTGTGTTTTGGCTCTTACACATTCATACGCAACTAAACACTTTTACACATTAATTACCTCACAGACGGTTTACTTAAAAGGTCTAAACATTTACCTGACGATAACCATACAATCACAAACATTCAGCTCCGCTGTCACTTCTTCTCTCCTCTCTTTCATCATTCTTTCCCTGCCTCCTCCTTGCTACGGGTTGGTTGAGTTTCCTGTCATGCCGCGGTGATTTGCACACATTTTGTGCCCCTAGAGAATTTCCTCTTTGATCTGAAGAACCATGTTCTATTAGCAGCTCCTCAGATCTGGCCGTGACTCAGCCCCGAGTAGATGGCACCGAACACCTGAGGGGCGTTTATGGTTTGAGTAGCCGCAAAATACTGCAAATTATAATGTTTCTTTTTTTCTTATTTCGAAACTTGCAGCATTAACTCCTGGTGGATGCGTTGTGTGTGTTGTCGTGAAAGTGCTCCACATGGACACATTTAAAGGGGACCTATTATGAAAAACACGTTTTCTCTTGCTTTAACATATATACAGTGGTCTCCCCTCAGCCTGCCGACTCAGAGAAGGAGGAAAACAACAAAATTCTGCAGTGTCTGTACAGCCGCCCGGATGAGCCATCCAGTCTGATGTGGCTTCTACGAGCCGTTCAGATTCTGATCCCTTCGTTACGTAACAACGGGCGCGATTTACATACAGTAGGTTGGCCTCCGATGCGTGAAACCACGCCCACAACTAACTCCGCCGGCCGGAGCTTCCGCCATTTTTTCGTAGCGGTGTATTCAGGCAGCCAATCAGCACAGTGCCTCATTATCATAGCCTCCCCGCCCACTCAGAATCCCACATAGATAATGAGGTTAGAGAATGGGATGCTAAAGACATGGTTCACAGGCTGAATTTCTAATTTATTTAGCAAAAAAATAGGTATTAGATGCCATAATAGGTCCCCTTTAAGTGTTTCCACCAGCTTGTTAGAAGCTGGTTCCTCCTCAACACAAATGTGCTGCCGACTGAAATATTGTCGGTGTGAAAAACCTACATCTGCCAGAAAATTAGTCCTTTGACGCGGTGGACGGGGGACGGTTGACGGATGCTGAGATAAAGCAGTGAACAGGAGCTTCTGGAGGAAAGCAGACGAGGCTCCAGGAGGAATTACATCAAGACTGGCGGTGGTGAGATTACTGATCAGAGCTGAACGCCTGGCCCCGTGTTGACTCACATCTGCCCCACTAAACGATCCCTGAATGCTGCTTGGAGTCCCCGGCGAGCGGCAGACGGCCCTGTAACCTCGGCTACACGCGGCTTAAAGAAGCGGAATGCCCCCGTGGGGACCAATAACGTTTTAAATTATTTATTACTTATCTCCCAGGCTTGCTTTTATGTCAGCATTAACAGTGAAGCTGGTGGGCTTTCTGCCGTGAATCAGAACACTTTTTTTTTTTTTAGCTCAAGGTACATTTCCACACTCTCTGGCACAAGTGTGAGGAGCACATGAGATATGTCAAATTATACTAGATCCACAGGGATGTGGTGATAATTCTGGGCACTGAAAAAAAAACCTTCTGCCTCCCTGAATGAATTTCAATTTGCTCTTTTCCATCTTTTCATACCACGATTGTAAAGGAGCTGCAGAGAGAGAGAGGAAACGTTGAGGTAATAAGGCAAACGGGTCCAATGGCTGGAAATCGAACCAGGAATTTGCTGCTTGATGACTTTTATGCCTGAATCAACGGGCTGTTGCATTACCCTGTTGGTACCTTTTCTTTGGGCCCTCAGACATCCTCCTCTTTCTTCAGAAAAATGGATAAGTGGTCCCAACAGAGCACCTCTTATCTTCCAGAGGTTTACACAAAGCTACAATACTGTGTCGTAGCTAGAAAAGCGGTTTCTCAACGTTGCATTCAGCTGCCCTTTTCAAGACGATGTTCGAGTTCTGAGATTCATTCAATGAAAAGATGGTGCAGTTTAAACAAAATTAACAGTGAAACATGCACAAAAAGGTGCAAAAGGATGTAGCTTTACCTTTACCTGAGGCTGATACGACATCATTAAATGTGTTGAGTCTCTGACCAACGAGTCAAACTCTCGAACCGGCGCTTCTTGAGCACATTGAGTCCATGCTCATAATGTGAAATGTGCTTTATAAATAAATTTGCCTTGCCTTCTTTTTGCGGTCTTGTCAATCTGCAGCGGGGAGGCGGGGCAAAGCCGTGTGACTCCTCACGGACGTACGTTATTGATATCATTAATGACATTAACAGTTTGATCGTATAAGAGGGGACCGACATAAACAACTGACGTTGGCGAAAGCCGCTGAGTCATGTGTATTAAAGAAATATTATTGCAGTGTTGAGTCGACATTTAGATTTCTTGGTTACAGATTCTGTGTCTTGGCATTGAGCTGACAGCATGGACAAAAGGCCCACGGCCCACTGAAACCGGGTCCACGACCCACTTTCTGCTCGCAACCCACCAGTTGAAAATCAAGAGAATCACGCCCCACTCGCTGTTTGAGAGTAAATGTCAACATTTTGGGGATTAGCTAATCTCCGGTCAGAACTTTGATTCTTCTTTGTTATAAATAAACTGCAAGTGGGTGGGAAGCCAGCTAGGACACGCCCTCTTCATGTGAAGGGTTTAAACGAGGGCTAGCAGAGCCTGCGACCCCGTGACCTTGTGGTCGTGCCTGGTCCACCGAGGCTCCACCTCCCTTCAGTCGATCCAAGTAGCTGCAGGGCTGCCGGCAAACTTTGCAACACAACGTCCTGTTTCAGATGTTGTTTCGGTGGTGAAATCGCAAATGGCGGCTGCGTTTGGCGAACGTTCGGTTAAGCTTCATCCACGGATTCAGACGGCAACCAGTCACAGCAATCTGTTATTGCAACAAAACGTAAAATATGAGCGATTAAACGCTCTGCCCGGTCTTTATTTCCAGCTCGGGAGTTAATGCAGCGCTAAGTTCCATGTAGCGAACATGATGACAGCCGCCAATCAAAGGTCCACACCCCTTATTATACATCTACCGTATTTTCCGCACTATAAGGCTCACCTAAAAGCCTTTAATTTTCTCAAAAACCGACAGTGCGCCTTATATAAGATCATTACAGTAATTTCTGTTACTGTAGTCAGGGGGATTGTGGGTACTGTAGTCGGTGTCGCCGATTTAATGGCGCTAAAAACGGCAGGAATCGTCACAGACGTTCAAGACAAGAGCAGCGACGCTGACTCGCATAATGGCGACTGTGACGAGACGGAGCAAAGCTGGTTTTTATTTTGTTAATAAAGTTTCACTACGGTACTCTTTTTTTTTTTTTGTTTTTTTTTTTGCATTTGCTGTAGCATTTTGTAGCATTTCCTGTAGCGGAGCTCCATCAGGTAGATGCGTAACTCAGCCCCAGCCACTATAGTACGGTATCTCACCGTATATTCCGTGCGCCTTATAATGCAGTGCACCTTATATATGAAGAGAGTTTTAAAATAGGCCATTTATTGAAGGTGCGCCTTATAATACAGTGCGTCCTATGGTGTGGAAAATACAGTATTTTTTTTTTACCTGATGTGGTACAGAAAAAAATCCCCTCGAGTGTGGAGGTCAGTGGCCCCCAGTGGTCAGTAGAGGAACTGCACATTTCCCTGCTTCCCTGCTGACTTCAACCTGATGATAATGATGATGATGATGGTGGGGGTTATGATGATGATGATAATGATGATCCTCCTTTCTTTGAGGCGTTTTCAGCCACACGAGGCATTTCTTCGTGGTTCCGAGGGTCCGCACAGCCTGACGAAGGAGGCATGACAGACGCCGACCGCCTCCGTGCTGGTGATGGCGCTGTTGTTGCTGCAGGCCGCTTCCGTGCAGATCTGAGAGAATAATTACTTCGTCCTGTTGCGAGTGGCTTATCAGTGACAAATCATTTCTCCTTTGATCTTTTGCAGAGACAGAGAGAGGAAAGCCATGGGCTCCTCACCTCGTCTCGACCAATTAAAACCATTCCCATCAAAACCTGTTCATTTTAGAGCGTTTCTGAGTAGATGGAGTTGGGTGATGATGTTTGGTCCTCAGCCTCGCCTCTGTGTGTGGGATTCACGTTCCTTTTCAGTCCAACAGGGAAAGTTTCCTACAACTAGTTTTAAAACACAGACCTTCCTGCTTCAGTATTGGAGGCTGCGACGAAGTGGATTGGTCCAGATTTGCCGCTGCCCAGGAATAACAAGGACAAAAATAGTCCTTTTTTTTTTTCTTTCTTTCCTCAGCAGCATGCCTTGCACCATGGCAACAATATGGCATTTCTATGGAAACACAAACAACTATGCTGCTGCGGACAATGGAGGTAAAGTCGTGTGTTTGCAGGGGGAGTTGTGCAAACTTGAGTTTTCATCAGAAGACATGATTTCTGTGGACATCACTAATCCAGCTGGAGGTGGAGCTGCTAAGTCCAACTCCAGTGTGACCCGTGTGTTTGCTGCCGCTTGTTCTTCAGCTGCTCTTCTCTGATCTCCACTGTTGGGCGAATGCTGCACATCTTAGTGCAGATTTGTTTAAAAGGGGCCAGTGAATAAATCCCAACATTGCACTGATCGATACAGAAAGGTGTGAATCGCTGTGTGAGCTCGACCTCAGGGTTTATCTGGAGCAGACTACGAGCCTCAGGCGGGTTAACGTCTTCTGCTTTGGTCGAATCTGTAAAAGGTAGAAATGTCATAATTCTGCAGGTCTTTTAGGGGCTCGTTAAACTCACTTTAAATGTATGAATTCTTTTTTTTTTTTTTGTGTTGTAAAAAATGAAAGACCCACGAAGTGTCACTGCTAAAGTTCCAGCCTTTTTTTCTCTGATGTTTTATTAAAAGATAAACCTATGGATTTTATTCTCCAAAGGCCTCAAGTCGATGCGTTAGACAGCAGGGCTGCAAAATATAATCAACCGGCAGAAATCAATGAATTTAATAATGGTTTATTAGTTGGTTCCGATGACTAACATCATTTACAGGAATAATGGTGTTTTGTTTTAATGACATCAGTCAATACAACATTTTAAAATGTCTCCTCTAGAGGTCTGAAGGATCTCCTGTAGAGGTCTGAAGGGTCTCCTGTAGAGGTCTGAAGGGTCTCCTGTAGAGGTCTGAAGGATCTCCTGTAGAGGTCTGAAGGATCTCCTGTAGAGGTCTGAAGGATCTACTGTAGAGGTCTGAAGGATCTCCTGTAGAGGTCTGAAGGATCTACTGTAGAGGTCTGAAGGATCTCCTGTAGAGGTCTGAAGGATCTCCTGTAGAGGTCTGAATGGTCTCCTGTAGAAGTCTGAAGGATGGTTTTTGGTTCACAACCGCTCCGACTGCTTACTTAACTCCCCAGTGTTGGAAGATGTGTTTTATTTAGGTTCTGCAAAAGATCCAGCCTGAACAAATTTCACTGTTTGTCCGCTCTAAATAAACGACTTAATCACTGCACCATCTGTCCCCAGATCTTGGAGGGCTTCTTGGGCATACTTTCAAAATTTCAGTTAAACCCACATTCATTTGTGTCTGTACTCTGAGTCCGGCAGCGAACAACTAAACCCCCCCCTCCCCACACACACAGTATACATCTGAATGTCTCAAAATCCACACAATTCAGGAGAGAGTCGAGGGATTAAAGTAGAAAGCCCAAATATAAGAGGCTCTGCTGTTGAAATAACATACTTTATGTCTCAAGTCATGTCCTCACAATTTACACAATATCCGGTTCACATATGCACGTATTCACAAACTCAAACAGAGATGAGCCCCCCACCCTCCATGGACCTGGGAGATGGTAAACGCTCCCAGAGAGGACTGTGGGAAGGCAGACAAGGATTTTTTCAAGTCACCATAAAACTTGAGCTCACCAAAAACACTGAAACCAAAAACTAGGTGCAGGAGAGGCATGAAAACATGCAATGAAAGATTAGAACAAACAAACAGTAACAGAACCGTCAATAAAACAGCAGTCACAGTACAGACATGGAGCTGCTATAGAAACATAAAGAGAAAATGTCTCAGACGTGACACAAAACTGACAAAAGGCAATTAATATGAGATACTGGGAAAAAGAAATGATTGCAAAGAAATTAACATCAAGAGAAATGACCCCCAAAAAATATTGTTGTAAAAAAACCCGACCAAAATAGATAAATGAGCGGCTAAAAGTGGGCAGATTGGCGAGAATCAACCACAGAAATGTACAACTGAACACGAAACAACAGCAAATAAAAATAATTAAATGATGCATAGCGGCAAATAAATAAATAAATGAAATACACCTGGATAAAATAAGTAAAAACAATGATAGAATACTAAAAACTAGAGTTATATGTATGTTTTCTTAAACAGGACTGACATCAACAAGGCGCTTTATGTCACAGCGATACCACTTCTGACCACAGGGGGCATACAGGTCAGCTTTGACCTTTCTTGTGCTATGCCGCCCCCATGTGGTTGGAATTGGTATTGTTACATAGAATGGCTTTAAACGGATTTATGTTGCAGGAAAAAAGTAAATAAGTCAAAACGAAAAGTTTCTCTGTTTAATAAGACGTCAACAACTTTTAGAGAAGACTTTAAAGGGAGGAAGTTCATTTTTAAATATTTGCAGTACTGGATACATCAACCAATACTCACTTTGATTGATGATGTCACAGGTGGTTTAAAGAATTTTTTTCGTCTTGGCATTACTGGAGATATAAATGTACACAGACCGTCCAGGTGTCCGTCCAGGTGTCCGTCCAGGGGTCCAGATGTGATCTTTAGATAGAAAATACATTTACACATCTTTATCTGCTCTGTTTCTGAACAAAGAAATAAGCTGAAATGAATAATCATTTGAAAACAAAGTTTGTGTGGTGTTATACGGATGACTGGTTAATCAGCACATGAATATTACAGAACCCGTAAACACAATCCTCTCCTGCAGCCTTGCGGCATTGCCAGCGTTGTTATCGTATCAGAAATGATCTCAGTCACTCAGATGTGAACTGCTGAATTTCAAATCTCTAACAACAACGTGGAGCTTCTTCTCCTCTTTTATCTGCGAGTGATGGCGTGAACATTAAACTGGCTGGAAGAAATCAGCCCTAACCACAACCCCAACCCCCCCGATCCAAGCAGGTGTTCACCTGCACGGCCGCTCACCTGTCAGGCCGCTCACCTTTTCAAAGGGGCCGCTGCACATTTTCAGGCAGCTTTGTAACGTTGAAGTCAAGTAAAATAAGGACAAATGTTTTATGCCCGGCAGCTGAGACGTTGGGACGGTTCCTTCACGGCAGGACGGTTCCTGCTCTTAAAAACGGACGACGAACGATCACAGAAGGGGGAGGAAACGAAGTAACTCGAAGTCATTCTAATGAACTCTGAGTGTCGTTCACTTCTGTTGGCTGGAGTGGAAAAACAAAACAAAGGATGCATCTTTTAAAAGAGAGGGATACATGAGATAAAGAGGACAAGAACGGAAAGAGAAAAAGACAGAGAGGAGTGCTGGTTCGTGTTTTTTTTGGTGGTGACTCTGTTCAGTATTCGCCGCCCCTCTGAGGCGTCTGAGCCTCGTTGCTGCGTGACATTGACTGAAAGTCACCATGGAAATCAGGCCTGTGGGCGGCATGTGTGTGTTACATGGATTACAGCGGTCCGCTGGAGCGCTGGTGTTAACTCAGATGTTTGACGGCCAGCTCCCTCTGAGTTAAACGTTGTGTCTGTGTTTATCAAACCTGGCTTTAAATACCGGGACGCGGACCGTGCACACACTCATCTCTTCATAAATCACTGAACCCGTCCTCCAGTGTTACTTCCCACCTTATTCATCACACAGTCACCAGAAGCTGCCAGCGGAGCACCGGCATGGCCGGACCGCCCGGCCCACCCTCCGAAGGCCTGGGTTGAGAGAATCGTAGTGGACATGCCTTTCCTGGCGGCTTCAGACACGCCGGGTCTGCATGTCCTTGAAAAACACGCGAGATACAACGTTTACCTGAGCGCCAGATGTGCTGGCATTGGTCTGTGCTGCAGTTGGCGAGTCCGGTTCCGAGTCGAACGATGGGCGTCAATCCGACGAAGCAAACCATCAAATGTTGCTAGGACACGAGGAAATGCTGCCGCGGTTAATTCACTTAATTTCAACTCATTTCACATTAACCCAATTTAAACAAATCCAATAAAAATAAAAAACCAACAAATGGCACCAAGACTTTCCTTCGATCCAATCGTCCGTCCTGAGTAAGCACCAGACGACTGCGGGATGAAAAAACTCCCCTTTAACAGCAAGAAACCGGTTAACAACAGTAATAATGCCGTAACTAAAGTTGGAGTAAAAGAGATCAAATAATTTCCCACATTAAAGAAATAAAACCCACCACCTCTAATGACACTGGTGTGGTTCTTGTTGCCGTGACGTCGGCGTCCCCCCTCCTTTATGGTTGCGTGGGCCTCCAGGACACGAACCGTCGCAGGAAACGTTAGCAGGAAACGTTCGCAAAGCAACCGGCTGAATACACGCTTGCTCCAACTGCAGGTAAACCTTCCTCTCTGATGCAAAGAACTAGTTCGGTTTCCACTCTGATGTCCCAAGGGAAGCACCAACGGACACAGAGGAAAGCTTCCTTTAGACGCCACTGGATAGGCGCACGGTCAAGAGGAAGGAATCACGGGGCGAAGGACCAGAGCAGGATCAGCAAGACATCCCAAATGAACGGCTGTTGTTGGTTGTACAGTGAAAACTTTTAAGATGTTATTAGCAAGTTTACAAATCTTGGTTGTTTTGGTTACTGACTTTTGTAGTCATAAAGCCCCAACCCCGTTGTGATTGGTTCCGTACGTTTTGTACCAGTGGGATTTGCTGTGAATGGGGGGGGGGGTGGGCAAACTTTCCTCTACAAATTTTACCAAAAAGGAATAATTGTTGTCTTATCGCTGATTAATTTCTTGGTATCACATCTGAGACGCTTCAGGGACGGCAGTTAATTCCAGTAAACAGCAGAATGTTTTATTCTCCTTGCGTACCAGTAGCAGAAGCAGATAACCATCGATGCTGTTCGTCTGTTTGGTGACAAAGTGGCTTTAAATTGATCAGCAAGCGGGTTTGAAAGGTTTTTTCCCCTTGTAAGAGGCAACTTTCAGGAGTGAAACAAATGCAGAGGATCGGGGACATTTTCCAGGGACGTTTGTCTGGACCTGACAGTCCCAGCTGATGTTCTGGTCCAGGTCAAGGTCCCTGGATGGGTTTCACCAATGACGTCTCCGGAGGAGAGTTGTGTCGCCTTGAGACGCGTCTCCTGTGAAACCGTGAGCATCAGCAGGTGGAGAAAGCTCACGGTTACATAAGTTATAACCTAAAGGAAAGCTGCTGTTGTAACTAAAATTGTGGGTTATTTTTCAACATAGAACCTATTTGAAAACTAAGGAAAGAAGGAATTAAAGATTTTGAAGGAAAGAAAGGATTCGGTGCAATGGAAGGAAGGGAGGAAGGATGGATTAGGTTGTAAGAAGAGAAGGAAGGAAGGAAAGAAGGACTTAAGCTGGCAAGTTGGAAGAAAGGAGTTCAGTAAAGTGGAAACAAGAAAGGAAAGAAGGAAGTCAAAACCCGTCTGGCCAGTCGAGACCTGGACGTTGTGGGTCCAGGTCCGGGTCCAGGTCCGTACGTCTCACGTTTTGTGACATTAAAACCGGGAGTCTGAGTCTGAGTCTGACCGGGAGTAACTGATGGTCCCAGTTAATTATTCATTCTGAATTAAGAGAAACAGGTCCGGCTGGTTTCTGTCATTGACCGCGTCTCGCTCAGAGACCCGGAGACCAGTGGACTAGATGGAAACCCGGAGACCGGGGACCGGTGGACTAGATGGAGACCCGGAGACCGGTGGACTAGATGGAGACCCGGGGTCTGGGTGGCCTGTTAGTGGCCCCTTGATGGACGGGGAACCTCTCCGGGGCGGACCCGAGCGGGATCAGACTCAGGCAGATTCCTCGCCTCCTTCCAGCAGAAATCCGTTTCCTCAAGTCTAATAAAACCGGTTTGATTTGTGTCTGGAAACGGATCGTTACTCTCTGGAACTCCGTTGTGCCGTGAAGTAATTAGTCATCAAATGAGTCCTGGATTGATAACTGATCACAGACCGCAGAAGGTTCCTTGTCAATCAATGCGCCCTAGTTCCAACTCCTTTGATGAGAGCTGCAATCAAATAATTGGAGTTTGTGACGAACATTTATGACACAAAAAATTCCGAATGGATTCCAGGTGAAATAATTTGCTGCAGATGTGGAGGTTATGTAACGCGTGCCTTTGTTTCCCGGCTGCAATCAATAAGTGATTTATAGACGACAACAAAGCTTTGTTACTGGTCGGATGGAAGAGAAGTGAACGATAAGGATGCGGCTGGTCTTCTAAGATAGTTGTCAAAACATAAGCAGCTTTGTAGAAACTACAGTTTGATTTTCAGTGATGAGGGAAACACCAGCCGGAGCCCGGGGGGGGGGGGGGCTATTTGCACTCCACTATCTGTGTGGCTCCCTCCATGTTTGTAGTCTCTATGTTTATTTATGTGGTTATTTATAACAAGACAAATTTCCCTTGAGACAAATAAACAAATCCTTGGAGTCTTGATACCAGAGAGTAATGAAGGAAAACCTGGCTGCAATATGTAGATCGATGATTATTCCTCCAGTCTGCCATTCACCAAAATAATGCCACCTTGAATAATAAAGAAAAAATATATTACGTTTAATATTAAGTAAGACAAAACACTACCTGAAAAAGTCTCTCACACTGTAATTAAGAAAATGTGTGATTTTGTGGTGTGTATTTACAGACTGGGGGGGGTCCTTCCACATTGTCGCTCCGTCAGGTCTCACTTTTCTTTGTTTTGGTTTTCATGCTTCGGGCTCTAAATATGTTTATTTATGCAGTAAAATTGTACATTGTTTCTCGATGGAAAAGGGCTCATTTTTGAAGCTGGCCTCTGGTCGTTTTTCAAGGTCTTTTTCATGGAAGGCTTGGCTTATTTCAGCAAGGCAATGCTGAGCTGCATTCTGCACATCTAACGTGAGTTTGAAATGAAGGAGTCCGAGCGCTGACGTGACCTGCCTCCGGGCCACTGAGACATCGGATGCTTGGGGAAATGAAACATTCAGCAAGATACATCCTGAGAGGCTGAGCATGTTCTTTGTCGTGTTTTGGATTAAGTTTAGATTCTCATCAAATCGTTCCCACTCTGCTGTTTGGGTGGAAGCTGGAGTCAGGTACTTCACTCATTTCTCTCTGAATGAGATGCAGCCGTGCGTCTTTAGACTCTCCAAACACTAACTACACTCCCTGAATTAAGTCCTTCCTTGTGGGCATGTGCACGTGAGACTGAAGCATATGTGTAGCGACTGGAGCGCCGGAGTGGGTGAGAAGTGAAAACCGACAGCGACGGAGAGAGGCGAGAGAGAAAGAGAGAGGAGAGCGAGCGCAGAAGACGCTGCACCTCTGTTGGCTGAGCAACAAGCTGCGATCGGTGGCGGTAAAGGAGGAGGAGGAGGAGGAGGAGGAGGGTGGTGGGGGGGGTGAGGGAGCCAGGAGGGAGTAAAGATCATTGAGAAGACGTGAGGGAGGGCGGGAGAGGAGGAGACAGCGCTTTGTGCGCAGAGACTGAGGTGAGAGACATGACTGGGAGGTGACTCCCGGAGCGCCGCCGTCAGGAAGGAGAGGAGTAAGAGACGTCCGGGAAAAGTGGCAGAGATCTCACCGGCCGACACGCCCATCGCCACAGCAGCAGACGAGAGCCTGGAAACTTTTCTTCCTTCTTTTTTCTGATTGATATTTAATTCACTAATTTCCTCTAATTAATTCTGCAGCCGAGTGGATTTGCACCACAATACAAGCGGAGGATAGTTAGTTCTCCGCGCCTGTTGTCTCGCATTTCCTTTAAAAACACAAGCCAGAGAGTCTCAGTCAGTCCGTCCTGGCTCGCCGGGGACGACAGAGGCTTTGTTGATCACACGATGCTCGGATTGTCAAACTTTGCTGTGATTCTTACACTTGCATCAGGTACGTGTCCAGTCTTCCTTTTGACAATAATTCACAAAGTGCAGGATTAGGATTAAAAAATGTGTTAAACAAGCTGGTGAAGATGAAGACGTTTGAGGGATTCCCAGCTGGTTCTGAGGTAAAATCAGAAATCACTGCGCTCTGATGTCTTTACTGGCCTCCCGAGGTCTTGGGTGACCCTCAGATGAACCTTTTATTCAGGGGAAGTGTGTGATCTGAGCGATCGCTAGAAAATGAAAACACATTTCCTCTCCTTGTCCGTACTGCACCGTCATGTCTGAGTCTTTTTTTCTGAAACAACTTCTCAATTCACCGGTTTATTCTGCCTGCCAAGGGAGAATTTTGACTTTAGTGAACTCCTGCCCCCTTCACCTGCTCTTCTGGCCTGATGCTAAGCTTGCAGGCAACAGTATTTTTAAGCAGGAAAAAAAAACAAAAAAAGGGAAGTTTTCTCTGGCTCTGAGCCACCTCTCCATAACTGTGTGGGTTCAGTAATCGTGATCCTCCACTTGTGTCACGAGGAGTGTGCAATCTCGTTGAGGACTCGGAGCTCCGGGGCGTCTCCAGAACCTGCAGGCAACTGCAGCTTCTACAATAACATAAAGGTTAATGAAAGATTGATGAGCTTTATTGACTCGTTAGACTACTCCTCAGCCTGTTGTCCTTCTTGATCCTTCATGTGAGACTTGCATCGGCCAGATGTGGCCCCCTGGACACCCATTGCTAGGATAATCTGCTCGCATGCCGGTTTTTAGTTTACTTAGTTTTTAGTTGCATGTAATTATGTTCTCTGCAGCTGGAGAAAAATAGGATTTATTTTGCACGTTGATGCACGTCCGACCGGCTTGGAGCCACTCTCATCCTCTTCCTCTGAAAAATGCCTCTTCATCTCCGTTTAGGAGCTTGACTCAGCCAAACGAACTGAGGTGAGCGCTGCTTTCAGCCCACCAGTTGCACAGCGTGATGACGCTGCTCAGAAACATGTGCAAGTGAAGGGTTGAGAGCGGGTTAGCATCGATGGGAGCTGCAGGAAGGGTGCAAGCATGCGTGTAGGGCTGGAGCTTTGTTGGATGAACATGTTTCTATCTCATTGGTGACTTTTCCTCAGTCTTTTGATCATTGTATTTGTTTGATTCAAAATAAATAAGATAAATACATGAATTCGGTTTTGTGTAAATCAACAAAACCATTTCAAGTTGAACCTGCCTTTTTAAAAACATAATAGAAGTTCTTATCTAGAAAAATGATGGACAAAGAATCTTGTAAGATCTTGTAGGTTTTTGTTAGTTTGTTCAGTGACATCATCCGTCTGACTTAGAGGCCTCTTTTTCCTCCTGCCGTGCAGTCCTGGGTCACAGACGGGAGGAACAAACGGGCCTGGGAAGTTGGCTGGAACACGCCCACCTTATTGTAGTCACGGTTAGCCATTTAACTTGGCTGACTCAGCTTATGCTAACTTAGGATGCTAATTCATATCACTTTCTGATTTTGATCAAAACTGTCCAAAAATCCTCATTTCAAGTTAACAAGTGTTGCTCCTGAAGTAACATGTAAAATAAATGCTGCCAGGAAGGAGGTGAAACCAGAACTAGCGGAGGGGAAACCAGGACTAGCAGAGGGGAAACCAGGACTAGCAGAGGGGAAACCAGGACTAGGGGAGGGGAAACCAGGACTAGCGGAGGGGAAACCAGGACTAGCGGAGGGGAAACCAGGACTAGCGGAGGGGAAACCAGGACTAGCGGAGGGGAAACCAGGACTAGCGGAGGGGAAACCAGGACTAGCGGAGGTGAAACCAGGACTAGCAGAGGTGAAACCAGGACTAGCAGAGGTGAAACCAGGACTAGCGGAGGGGAAACCAGGACTAGGACAGGGGAAACCAGGACTAGGACAGGGGAAACCAGGACTAGCAGAGGTGAAACCAGGACTAGCGGAGGGGAAACCAGGACTAGCAGAGGTGAAACCAGGACTAGCAGAGGGGAAACCATGGTTTCCCCTCTGACTAGCAGAGGTGAAACCAGGACTAGGGGAGGGGAAACCAGGACTAGGAAAGGTGAAACCAGGACTAGCGGAGGGGAAACCAGGACTAGCAGAGGTGAAACCAGGACTAGCAGAGGGGAAACCAGGACTAGGACAGGTGAAACCAGGACTAACAGAGGGGAAACCAGGACTAGTGGAGGTGAAACCACACCTGTTCCTCACACCTGTTCCTCAGGTGGTCTTTTGGTAACAAGCACACAAAATAGTTTTTGAAGGATGATTATGCTGTTTTTTATTCACAGTTTAGAGGTCAATACGGCGCTCAGTAGCTAAAGTGATGGCAACTAGCCATTAGCGCTGTTCATGAGTGGCATCAAAAGGTGTTTTGGGTAATCTGACCACCACAACTAATCAGATCAGGTCAAATTGTACTACTTTGTGGAAACTATAACTAGATTTTGACCAAACAGCCCACAGTTGGGTTTGATCTCAAATAGCAGCCTTCACGTTGATGTTCAGGAGCGTCAGGGCTGCACCTTTGTTGTGTCTCATTCCACAACTTGGTAGGTACTTTTGGTTTTAGAGGAAGTTGTTTTTGATGCTCTCTGCAGCTGTGGATTGAAATTTACTTTACAAACTATTTTATCATTTTGATCCAAATATTTCTTTACAGTTAAAGACAACACAAAGTGTCTCAATAAAGGCTCAGAACTGTAGTTTTTTAATCCTCAAGTATGCTTATTAGTTTATTTTACCTGAGCCTGTCATCGACACTGTAAATTTACTACATCTTCAAGACTCCAAAAACATGGCATCCTTAAATGTTCTTTAACAAATGTAAAGAAGGTGGACGTGTTACTTCATGGACTTGTACGCCAGTGAAACCAGCTCGCGCTCGTCTGAAGCAATAAAATACAAGGACATTTCACTCCTCAGCATGTACAGGGTTAAATATGAATACATTCATGTCCAGGGCAAAAGGTTTCAATATTAATGTAGATGCAGTTTGGCCACAGATTTTATTTGTTTCACCTTTGTGGATCGGGGAGGAGGAAGCTGCGATACATCACAGCTCAACTGTGAATTAACATTTCTGTCTGGCTGAAAAAACCTGCGGGTTTTGACCTCCGTAGATTTAAACCAGTGTGTGATGAAGACGATCTCCGGCACGGACACCGGTGTTGACCTTGCTAATTGTCTGCAGACAGCCGTGAGAAAAGGCTGATGCGGTGAAGGGCCACGGTGATTTATGTGCCGTCAATCATGCATTGTTTGCATGAAAGGGTTTAATCTGCACAGGCTTTCACACTGTAGACACGCTGACATTTCTGTGTGCAAATGAGTTTGGAGCTATTTGGAAATCCAGTTTCCAGCTCCGAGTGGGTAAAACTCTCTGTATGCTTCGTATCCGACAGCAGAGGGAGGTTGTTTGTTCTGAAGATAGTAAACACGCAAAGACACGTAGGGTACTGCGAGGATGTCCTCAGCTGAGTGTCGGGAGTCTGGTGATGACTTCCAGATGTCGTCAGCCTGAGATACGAGGTACCGCAACACCAGTTGCTCCGTCAGTAGCTTCACCAGGAAGCCCAAAAAAACTGAAGTGTAACATAAATATTGACCGAAGCAATAAAATGTGATGGTTACTCGACACGCCAAGATGGTTTACGCTCCGAAATCCGAAGTTTATTTCTAACAAAATGTCAAGATCAAGAAGAAGAGGTGCGAGATAAAGAGGTGAAACACAGAAGCAGTTGACAACACGAACTATTAAAGAGACGGTGGGACAGAAATCTAGAAGGAAACTACAACCTAATATTTTCATTTTAACATGTAAATGTTTTGTTACGGCTCCCGACTACGTTGGATAATAATTCAGACCGGGAGAATTTTAGACGGGAGATGTTGTCTGACGTGGCGGCAGAGCGCTCGCATGTCTGATTAATGTCGACGAGGCTGAAATCAGTCCTCGAAGATGTCGTCCGGGGCAGAATGTAGAAAGTCCTGGGACAGTAGCTGGGCTAAGCGTGGGTTATGTACACATGCCGGAATAACTCGTATTAGTACGCATCATCTGGCACTAAAAGCTCGATCTCAAGAGCTTCAGTTCGGTTTGACTACGGCCCGGCTAAGGTTTATACATGGCTTTTAAAAATTAAATATCGGTCGCATTAAGACAACAATTCGACTTTCTGTTGTGCATGTAAACGTAATAACAGAAGTTTTTTTTTTTTTACTACGCTTGTTTTTGGAGGATGATGGTCCACCGTTATCCTTCCAGGTAATAATGCGTTTGCCAGTTTTAACTAATTTAACTGTTTTTTGTAATCTGCTCAGTAAATTTGCTCTTTTGGAATCAAACAGCATTTGCACTGCTGACCGAGTTGTTAAAGAGATGAAAAGGTACTCGGTTTAGGTTAAATAATTTATAACCAGCCTGGCAGGTATGTTTCAACTCTGCTTTTGTTTGCGGTCCGTCGTCCTTTTATCTGATTTCGGCTCTGAGGGAATAGCATAAAAGAGAGTATGTAGATTGTTTCAAAGACGCTGCTCTTTATAGTTTTAGTTATTTAGGTTAGAAAGTAGATAAACAAAGTGTGTTTTATGTTCTGCCGTTAAACTAACGGCTAACAGGATGTTGTTCTCTGTTTTAGCAAACACTGATTGTTTCAAACTTGCTAAATAAGATTTACACTCTTAAATACTTAAATATGATTAATAAATGAATGGATTCACATCACGTGGGGCACAGATCTGCAGTGTGGACGAAAGAGCGGCTGCCAATGCTGTGTTAATGAGTGGGGACGGTCCGGCACATCTTGGGGATGGACGGCTGTTTCTTCGTCCCGCTAGAGGTGCGCTTCGTTGGGATTTACGCCAGGGCCTGAAACACGACGTTGGTTGTGATGTGCTTCCCCTGTATGTTCAGGAGTGCTTTTGTATCGTAGTCTGGTTTTGCAGTGGTTTGCAGTTGGTCCTGGAATCAGACTCAATTGTTTGTTCTCACATGTGGTATTTTATTTTGAAAAGCAAACAGAGTCTTTATTCCATTTATCTGTCTGATGTTCTGCCAACTTGATCTGTCGTGTTTTTAAGTTTGCAAGTATTTGCTGTGACTGAGTGCCACAACGGAATGCGATTGGTGAAAGTGGTCGGACCTTTGCTCGGCCGAGCTTGACCTTTCTCTTCCATCACTGTTTCCTCTGGCATCACCGTCACTACTACAGCGATCTGTCTTGTTGGCAACATGTCGCGCTGTGTCATGAAGCGACAAACAGTTGTCTCGAGGTATGCCTGGGTCACGAGTCCAGAGTTACTTTGGGTGCGGTTTGCCCATAGTGGGGAGGGGAGGCCGGAACTAGATTAATAAAACTTTCAAAACTTACATGCTTTAACACGTAACCTGTCCACACCTCCGCCCAACCATTAGAAGTCCTTTACGTAGGCCATAGGCCTGCTTGCTATTTAGAAACGTGTCCTCCACAGCCATCAATTTATCAGCGCCAGCTGAAAGGAAGAAGCTCTCTGTTCAGACCAGTGGTTTTCTCTTGGATTGGCCGGGACAACAAGCAGCATCGTTGTCTGGCATCTCCAAAATGGCTGAGAGAAAGTTAAATCAATTAGACCCAGGAGGCCGAGCATTGTCATTCTCTCCGGGTTACAAATGGCAGATGGCCAGCGATGGTTCATGGAACAGACGTCCACTCAAGGAACCAGGGAGGGGAGGGACTGGGAGGAGGGAGCGAGGCTCATTCGATTTGCTCTGGAAAAGTGATTACACCTTCCGCTTCCCAACATTCCCCCTCCCTGCGTCTGAATGCTGAATGACTGTGACACACCTTGCCGAGGCATTCCTCCTGGCCGCATTGACCGTTATTCCTGAGAGCCGGTCGCCGCCGTCGAGTGAAAACACTTTATCTCGGATGGCGACGTGTTCACGCTGCAGACTGAGCTCCTGCTGCCTGTCCATTAGCAGGGTGGTGGCCTGTGTCTCTGTGCAGCTGTGTGGGAGATTAATGGAGAACACGGACACTTATGTCTCTCTGACATATGCTGGCGAGCGCGCGTGTGAGCAGTGCCCGTCATGAAAAATGACAGATGTCGCTGGACGGAGGTGGAGTGGCGATGATAAATCAATGATAGTGTTCAGGCAGAATTAGCCTAATGAAGGCGACAGCAGATCCAGAGCCCCACTCAGCCGTGACTCAGTCTGGGTGGGTGTGTTTGGGTGGAGGCAAGTGTGTCTTTACTGAAGCCCCCACATCAGCGAGGAAGAAATTTGCTTGTTTAACCACTGTTGTGGTCACGATGAATGGATACAACTCTGACTCTTCTGTTATGTATGTATATATATATATATATATATATATATATATATATATATATATATATATGTATATGTATATATATATATATGTGCTGTCAGGCGATTAAAAAAAAAATCTAATTAATTACAGGATTTATAATTAATTAATCTAATTAATTGAATTTTAATCTCATATCTGCTAAAGGTTCCCAAAATAAAGAATGGGACATTGAAAAATTGCACTGCATGATTAATCAATTGAATACACTAAGTAGAGAAGATTTGAAATACACATTTTTTTTGGTGAAGTGTGTTTCATAAATGAAATTCAAAAGAAAAAGCTCAAGCACGTCAGCAAACCAATTAGGCCAGGTCTATTATTCAAAAATACAATACAAATACAGTTAAATAAATAAAATTATGAGAAATATATTAAGAAATATTAAAAAATAAAATAAGGCTGAGTCTCAAATAGGCACTTAAGCAGACTCTCAATTCAAAATTAAAACTAAAGCTGACTCAATACAGATATTCAAGTACTAGTAGGCTACCTGTAACGTTTACAGTGGAACTTGTCCAGACATGTCTAGCATTTAAAGGAGCATGAGGCTCCTTTTAAGAAATGAGATTCTCTAGCACCACCCTTCACCACGACGGCCGTTGGAGGTACTGCAGCCAACAGCGAAGCCGGCACGGGAGAACGGGGAGAACGTGCATCCAGCGTCATGTGACGTCACATCCGCAGCCCAGCGCGGGAAATTCGGGACCGAATTGCAGCACATTTTGCAGCAACAGCCTGTTCAAGGCAAAGGAGAGATACACTAGAGGGCTCATTCTTTTGGGTTTGGAACGCTTCATCTGACATTATTACTAGAAAACGTAAAATGTATATGGATTTTTTTCATAAATCCTGCCGGCTTCAAGCTCCTTTAAATGATAATTGGAATGGACAGAGGGATGGATGGATGGATGAAGAGGTGGATATATGGATGGATGGACTGAGGGATGGATAGATTAAAAGATGGATGGATGGATGGATGGGTGGATGAAGAGATGGATGAACAGATGGATGGACAGACAAATGGAGAGATGGATGGACAGAGGGATGGATAGATGACAATATGGATGGATGGATGGATGGATGGATGGATGGTTGGATGGCTGGATGGAAGGACGGATGGATGGATGGCTGGATGGATGGATGGATGGTTGGATGGCTGGATGGAAGGACGGGTGGATGGATGGATGGGTGGATGGGTGGATGAACGGGTGGCCAGGCTGGTAGAAGAATGTGTGATTGGTTGACATGAGACTATTGATTATAAGCTCTGCTTGAGCTGTTTACTTTGTTCCTGTCTGATAAAACCATTGTGGACCATGTGACTTAATAACCCCGGCAGCATCACAGCAGAGCCAGCTTGTATTTTTCTTTTTAACTAAGTCTGAAGAGGAAAAAACAAGGAAAATTGCTTCAAGTCATGAGAGACATAATACCCGAACATCATCTTTCCCTCTTGTACTCACTCCATTTATTTACTTTCTAAAATTACCCCAGTCGTCGTTATTATTGGTTTTGCTCCTTTTTGAATCACCTGTTATCACACATTTTTCTTGTCTCTTTCTCTTTTAGCGGCCTCTCTCTCTCTCAGCCGTCTGCCTACTTTTCTTCCAGCTGCCATTCTTTTCTTCAACATTCAAGCTCTCCCTTAATGGGGGTATTTCTTTTCTGTCAGGCACTCTTTGTCCCAAACAGAATAGCACGCTCATTACAAACAATGTAAAAGTCTTGTGAGCATATGCTTCCAGCGGAGACACACAAATGCTCCCTGCAGAGTTATCAACTGTATTATGTCTTCTGTGCTCTTTGTTGTTGGTTTCCTTTCTTTGTTTTGTCTTCTATGAAGCTTTTCTAAAAAGAAAAAAAGGGCCCAGCTTTGTAATATTCTAATAATTATTGATTGTAAAGAAAACCCAAACGAAACAAAAAAACATTAAGCATTCATCTGGTGATTTGACACGGTAGAAGTCAGTGTTTCCTCTTTCTGCCACTCCCAAATGAAAGTAGAGGAAACACTGGAAATGCTGCAGAACTTGAGGGCAGCAGTGCCGTAGTGAGGTGTGCAGTAGGAGTAACAGAGCTGTTTTAGTTGGAAGTGGGACTGCACCAAGGATAGGACCTGGGCCTCCCTTTTTTGTCTCATGCTTATGGACGGGTTGACAGATGAACTCAGACGGAGGGGCTACATTCGGCTTGGTGAACGGTTTGTCACCGTTGCAGAAGGGGCAACGTCTGCAGTTCCTTGAACAACCACCAGGGGCTGGCTCCAAACGCAGCAGGCGGCAATTACCTCGGCCCAAGGCTGAAATCTGTTGCCATGGCTAACCGGCTTGCTGTCAGCTTGCCGAATGTCCCGGTGGAGCCTCCGGTGGAGCTCCGTTTTAAAGTGGTACATCACTGATGAAACAATCAATAAACATGTTTCGGAGCGTGCAAAAAGCAAGGTTTTAGACGTTTTTTTCAGTTTTTTTAATGTTGAAGTTAATGTTGAAACAGCGATGTTTAAGGCTTTTCATCCATGAATTGCTTATCTTATTGACATTTATAACACCCTGCCTGTATACTAGCAAGAAATCCTCCCTTGTCTGCAGCTTGCTCCAAGTACTGTACGTGTCCCTGCATCCAACATTTGCAATGGTGCCTCTCAGGGTACCCTGCCTTTCTGTTAATTTGAACAAATGCAAACAGCAGTGACTGATGTCGTGCTACTTTAAGATCTGAGCCATAAAGCCCGGCCAAGTCCATTAAGAAATTGGTGTCACGCTTAATTTGATCTGTGTGACTGTGCTTGCAGCAAAATCTGTAAAATCACAGAGTGACAGGACTGCAGTCCAGTAAACCGAGACGCTGCAGCTGAGTTTTGTTTACCGTATATCAGACGTTTTATTACGCATGAATTCAACATGCTTGCAATGCACACTCAAAACATGGGAAGAGAGGCAATATATGAGGTCTGCTTATAATCATAAATAAACATTGAGAAATACACACTGCACATATCCACACACACAAAGCAAACACTGGTGACATTAACCCTCTCAACTCTGATCGCTCAACATGTGCAAATAGATTTCATTTGCACACACCGGCCACTTTATCAGGTGCACCTGGTACACCTTTATTAATTAGAGAATTACTAGAAAATTTCAGGAAATTTTGATATGGGCATGCCCTACTGCCCATTCGTCCCCTCTTGCTGTTTTGGTTAGGGGCTGTAGTGTTTGTGTTCGGGGTGGTTCTATGTCAGTTTGAGGTGTTTATGGTTGTATTGCATTCATTCCTGTGCTCCCCGCAGGGGGTGTGGTTTAGGGTTGTTAATAAACCACAGCCACTGCTTCGGGGTTGTGTGGTTTAGGGTGATTAATAATGGCCAATAAGTAGTTTAGGGTTGTTAATAAACCATTAAAGGTTGTTAATAAACCTTTGGGGATGGGGCCATTTGGCAGGCTAAATCACAGCTTTATGAAATTTGAATATGTTGTAGTCCACAGCGAGGCGAGTTTTGAAACATTTGAATCATGTCCCTACGATAACCTGTTGCCTAGCAACAAACATCCAGAGTCAAATGGACATTTTTTTTTAATTGAAAGTTTAATATCTCTAAATCTGTAATAATTGGCATAATGAGGTTGAAAGATATTTTGGTCCGAAGCAAACCGAATCTGGGAACATTTGAATGATGTCTCTACGAAGTTTTCCGCTTCTTTGCATCTAGCGTTGCCACAGTAACGCTTTTGCCCTTCGAGGCACGATGGATCCACATGTGTTGATTTATGCTATGTGTGGGTGCACGTTCCGGTTCAGGCTACATTAACGGATAGGTTGTTTTTTTTCACCATGGCAAAAAGCCCCATCCGAATGAATGGGGCCATTTGGCCTGGATTTTGACATAAAATTTCCTTAAAGGAGCTTGAGGCCGGATTGTGGCAAGATTTATGAAAAAAATCCGTATACATTTTAAGTTTTCTAGTAATAATGTCAGATGAAGCGTTCCAAACCCAAAAGAATGAGCCCTCTAGTGTATCTCTCCTTTGCCTTGAACAGGCTGTGTGCTGCAAAATGTGCTGCAATTCGGTCCCGAATTTCCCGCGCTGGGCTGCGGATGTGACGTCACATGACGCTGCATGTGCGTTCTCCCCGTTCTCCCGTGCCGGCTTCACTGTTGGCTGCAGTACCCCCGAGGGCCGTCGTGGTGAAGGGTGGCGCTAGAGAGTCTAATTTCTTAAAAGGAGCCTCAAGCTCCTTTAAATCACAGCTTCATGAAATTTGAATATGTTAAAGTCCACAGTGTGCCGAGTCAGGGAACATTTGTACGATGTCTCTACAATAACCTGTTGCCTAGCAACAAGCGTCCAAACTCAAATGGAATTTTTTTTTAAATTGAAAGTTAAATATCGCAAAAACTGTAATAATTGACATAATGAGGTTGTACGATCCTTTAGTGCCAATCGGGACGAGTGTTTGAAAGTTTGAACGATGTCTCTACAATAAAGTTCGGCCGAGCAATAAGCGTCCGAATTTACGCATTTTTTTTTTTCGTTTTTTTTTTTTACCTTGTCTGCACACATTCATGGTTGATACAATGCTGGTAAAAACCTAAGGCATATATATGTGCATTGTTACTATATTTAATATATATACGCATACATACACATACATATATATATACACATACAAACCCAGTGGGGGGGGCGACATCCACTGCTAAACCAGGAAGCAAGAACACACGGAGGCACACGTTGAGCACTGGTAATCTGCAACAAAAAGCGTGTATATGTATTTGTGGCTATGTGTGTGTGTGTGTGTGTGTGTGTGTATATATATCTGTGTGGCTATGTGTATGTATATGTGTTGCTATGTGTGTGTATGTATGCATGTATGAATATATGTATGTGTATGTGAGTGTGTGCGTGTGTGTGTATGTGTGGCTATGTGTTTGTATGTTCCGTGTGTGTGTGTGTGTGTGTGTGTGTGTGTGTGTGTGTGTGTGTGTGTGTGTGTGTGTGTGTGTGTGTGTGTGTGTGTGTGTGTAATAATATATGCCAAATAAAAAAAACGAATTGTAGAGCTTTGAGTTTAAAAAAAATTGCATCACGGTGGCTTAGTGGTTAACGGTTCGACTCCCTGGCCCGGCGGGGGTCTTTCTGTGTGAAGTTTGCATGTTCTCCCCGTGCTTGTGTGGGTTTCCTCCCACAGTCCAAAAACATGCATAATAGGTGAATTGATGATTATAAATTGCCCGTAGGTGTGAATGTGAGCGTGCATGGTTGTTTGTCTGTTTCTATATGTGGCCCTGCGATAGACTGGCGACCTGTCCAGGGTGTAACCCCTGCCCCTCGCCTGAAATTATCTGGGATAGGCTCCAGCAGACCCCTGTGACCCTGCAAAGGATAAAGCGGGTATAGAAAATGGATGGATGGATAGAAGTTCTTCCGAAAGATCAGAACCGGCATAATCGGTATCGACAGGTCACCCTCACTAAACTATCGATAATCAGAACCAGCCAAGAAGGTTGCGATCGGTTCATCTCTAGTTCTGATCGCTTTGACAGGTTTTATTGATCGTACATTAATGAAGGATTGTCACAATGTCTCATTGGAAATTACCTCATGAAGACGGTAAGAGATGCTAACCACTATAATTCTGATAGTACGGGCTTCCAGTCCTCGAATCCTTATCAATTCCTGTTACTGAAGCAGACGCTCTCCCTTCTTGGCTCAAGCGTGAGCTCCTCCATTTGGGTTGTGTTCAACGTGAAGTGGCAGAGGAGGAAAGAAGAGAGCGCTGCCAGCAAGAAGATGTGAATATCGTGGACCAGGCGGAGGCATCGGGATGAAAAAGCTGCATGTATGCAAATTGTAGGTTTTGATAATTACAGCTTTGAATATAAATGAGCCGCAACGGGGGGGTCCGCGGCCTGGATGTGGTTGAGAGACCCTTGCACCTGGAGCGAGCGTCCTCCCATCCTCCCATCCTCCCTGCGACTCGCTAATCAGTGAGCTGGATGGAGCTGATGTGGTTTCCAAACCCGCCATCAGCCAGCTGCTCTCCACCAGACCTTAACAACAAAACAACATCCAGACCAAGTCATACTCACTCCAGTTGAACATTTTTCAGGGTGAGCGCCAAAACAATCTTTTCTAATCAAATTTTTTATTCATTGGAGCTGTGCGGTCGCCTGAAAACCAGTTACATCAACAGCACCACCTCCACAAGTGGGTGTAGTTTGATGAAATGTGATTGACAGTAGCCTCTTCAAGGCAGGTACCAAATGTTCCCCCGCAGAGAGAGACACCACAATACCTGGCGTTTGTGCCGTGGCCAGTGTCTTTGTCAGTGTTTCAGCTTTGTTTTTCATTCTTCACGTCCTTCTAGAATAATGAACCACTCGTAGCTGTAGACTCCAGGACCCCGTTACAATGGAGAAGAGGCTACAGGATAGACACAAGTAAACAGAGCAGGCTGTGGATTAAAAGTTCTGACAGTTTGAAATGAAGTATTATAACATTAAACCTGTCCTGTCTTTGTTTCTGCGTCAAAAATGACCAAATACGCTAAAAAATAAGCTGTACAGATGAAGATGGCATACAAGGATGTGTGTGAATGGTTGAGTGGGTTGCTTGAAGTGGTGAACATCCGATAAATCCATCCATCCATCCCTCCACCCATCCATCAAGTACCGGTATCCATCCATCATGTATCCATCCATCAAGTTTTCATCCATCCATCCATAATGTATCCATCCATCCATCCATCAAGTATCCATCCATCATGTATCCATCCATCCATCCATCCATCCATCCATCCATCCATCCATCCATCCATCCATCAAGTACCGGTATCCATCCATCATGTATCCATCCATCAAGTTTTCATCCATCCATCCATAATGTATCCATCCATCCATCCATCAAGTATCCATCCATCATGTATCCATCCATCCATCCATCCATCCATCCATCCATCCATCCATCCATCCATCCATCCATCCATCCATCCATCCATCCATCCATCCATCCATCCATCCATCCATCCATCCATCCATCCATCCATCCATCCATCCATCCATCCATCCATCCATCCATCCATCCATCCATCCATCCAAATGGACAGGCTAAGAGGGAAGATTGAGCCTCTTGTTCCCCCAATTGATGAACTGTTCCAAAATGGAATCAGCCTCCATTGAACTTCATTTTAAAAGTTAGTCTGGTAGAAAAAACATGTTTTGGTCTCCATGGTTAGATTTCACATCCATGACGAGGGGGCTGAAAGTCCTCTTCTCAGCTCCACGTCCTCGTTTCAGATCTACTTGTCCTCGTTATAGTTCCGCTCGTCCGTATTTCAGCTCCTGTAGTCCGTATTTCAGCTCTGCTAGTCCTCGTTTCAGCCCTGCTAGTTCTCATTTTGTTATCAACACATGGAATTACATCAATTGTACAAATTGTCCGATAAGTCTGCTACAGTAAGGTCTATGAGGTGTCCCCACCTCTGCGGGGAACAAAGTAAGTATCACATGATTTGAAGCAATGAATGGCCAAAAATGTTCAATGAGCTGTTTTCATCTTCTGAAAACCCAGGTAATGTTCTTCTATAGATCCTTTTCTTATATTTGATGGTCGTTGTTGAGACATTTAGCAACGCTCTATGGTCTTTTTCTTTTAATCTGTTTGTGTTCTGAACCAATCTTAGTACAAACTCCTTTTCTTCCCCCTTGGACTTCTGTCAAATGATCAACTCTTGTTTGGCCTTTCAGATATAAGTGTTTCCCAGTTTTCACTGTTGTGTGATCGCTATGCAGATTACCTGATAAATGAGAAAAAGGGAGAACATTACCTGTTATTTCTAGAGGGCTCAGTGAAATGAACATTTTTCCTACGTTCCCCGAGGGTTTATTTAAACTACACAACAGATAGCTACATTTGTTATCTAAAATTAAAGTCTGAGCCATTTTAGTCGGCTGGTTTCTGGCCTGTACGTTCTCTGTCTCTACAGTTTGAATATTTATCAGTAAACTCGGTGACACCCGGTTTTCAGCTCAGTCCTGCAGACATGGCTGTCTGCTGTGTCGAAGGCAGTTTAACAGAGATTAAAACAGCTTTCCTTGTATATACGTCCACAATAATTGCTAATTACGCTTTAATTCTCCTTCAGGGTTTCTTTAATTGAAAGAAACGCTCGCACTCACTAAAAGGATTTTTCACAAACCACTATACTCTAGTTAGATAGTTGCTTGTTTCCACATAAGAACTACCGTAAGTATTTTTTGCTTTCATTTAATTTGCGGGGAAGGGACAAGGCCTCCGTTTGCTTCTTTCAGCCTCACAACATGCAGCGTCCCTCTGAAGCCGGTTTCTAAAGTCGCACATCCTCGCCGTGAAAGCTGATAGCTGCCGTACCACAACTCTTTGGTGTTTTAGATAAAGCGTGCCACATCCGGCTTGCTAGCCTGGCATCAACATAGAAATGACACGACGGGTTTGAAGTGTAGAAAGTCTCAAAAGTCAACTCTTGAATATTTTCTTCCCGCAGACTGAGAATGTCACGTCTCTGTGCGTGTTATCTTATGCTGGTGTCAGTTACTGTAGATCACATTTGGAAAGTGCTCTAAAACAAATGTTGGCACTTTGACATCTTTTCAATATAACTTAATCTATTAATGTAAAGACTGGATTCTAAAGACCGAATGAATTTACTGATAATTCAGTGATGCATTTACTGGCTTCCATCACTGCAAAGCACACACACACGCAGTGTCTGAGTGTGAGTTTTCCCCTCTGGCTATTTCCATTTATTGTGATTAAAAGATAAAGCAAAGGCATTTATATTATTGCTAAAAGCATAAACAGTCCCTCCAAGAATCTTCCAATTTTCAAAAGAGCAGCAATATCTAATATTTGAACGTGCCAAATTAAAACTGAATCCATAGGGGTCCTGGGCAATTACCTATTTATTCCTATAATTGGATACGGACACAGAGAATAATGAAATAATTACAAACTGAGTTTCCTGAATCTGCGCGTAGAAAGTGGTGACTAGATTCAGGACAGGAATTCATCATCATTGTGATGTTCAGCGGAGGAACATTGCTGTTGACGTTCATGTTCAGGGTCGGTCTGCTCTGACATGGTTGCTGCGTTCTGCGAGGTTGACGGAACTGCGTCATGATTCAAATGCTTGTCATAGCAGCGATTATCAAATTTTTATAACCTGTCGTACACGGAAAGCTCATCATTTCTTTTTTTTCTGTTTTTTATGTAAAGCACTTTGTGCTGCATATTAATGCATGAAAAGTGCTATACAAATAAAGTTTGATTTGATTTGATTTTCAGGACAAAGAGAGGAAATGTGCTGGAAACCAAACATACTTTAACATTTGAGTGAACGTTAAAAGCAAAGATGGGTGGGGGTCTCACTGACAACACTTTTATACTTCACTTCACTATGCATCATAATAAGTCTGAGCAAGATATTACTATTCATGTGCTGACGCAGTGATGCGAATCCAAACTGAAGGTGGCACATAATCCCTCAAATATCTTGTTCTCTTCACCAGCAATCAATTTGCCTGCATGGTACAGTGTTTGGATGTATTTATAGTTATTTATTCTTTCTTTCCACTTTAGTCATGGGACACTGACACTGACTGGTCGGGCTGAAAAAGCTTTCCCAGGCTTTCAAAAAAACCAAACTATGATACCACAAGTCATTGTAATAATCTTGCCCCACTACTCATGTGGGGAAGTAGGTGAGGACCGTCTGCTCTTCTAAGAACATGTTCTCCAGGAATCGCTTCAATGGACAGCATGGGGCAGGTGTTCCTCCTAAAGGAGGAGCAAAGTCAAAAGTTCATCCACCTAAAAAGAGGGCCCCAAATCCCAAAGTAGCGCTAGTTATTCGTGGTAAAATACATCGTCTGTTGCAAGGGTCTGCAGACCACCATGTCCCAGAATCTCACCTCTATTATGCAGGTATTGAAGAGGAAGAGGAGAGGGAGGCACATGAGAGTAGAAAGGAACACAGAAGCGTACATCCAAAGTTCAGCCCAAGGGCTGATGACGTCTCTCCAAAGGTGTCAAGCATTAAAAGACAAGGGGCTGCATCAGGTCCAGCATGTGTAGGAGAAGTAGAGCTGAACCGAGAGGGATGTATCAGATTACCCTGCACTTTGCAAAATAAAAGCTGCAGACGCCCAATTCTGAAACGAATATCTTTTGAGAGTGGACTTCGGGACCCTCCTGAGCAGGGGCGACCACTCCCGCACTACGGTCCCATCAGCCCGGACCTGAATGGGACAAAATTTGAATCTACAATTGGAAGGGATTTTGCCTCTCCTCGTATTCGACCAAAGAGACCATATTCTACCGGTGACTGTGTGGACTACAACTTCAACAGAGCCCTCCCCGACACACTTCTGGAGGAGGATGAAGATAAAGAGGAGGCCTCGAGCGCCATCATAGAACATATTCTGAAAGAGCTGAGGGGGATCAACAAGATCCAGGAAGAAATCTCCGACCTCAGGGATTACTTGACTTCAGTGCGAGGTTCGGTTGAGGAGGTATCGTCCTGTGTGGATGCAGTTCTGTTGGAGATTGAGGGCATTCGTTCTAGCAGTAAAGGCAGTTCAGGGACACATGCAGGCACTTGGTCAGGAATGGGGTGCAATGACGGATCATCCCCACGGAGAAGACCTGCAAGTGCTTATGGCAGTTTGGGGAGTGCGGTACCAAAGTCCGACTCCAGCTGTTTCACTCCATTATATAATCAGCGCCATACCATACATGGAGAGGTTCTACTACCAAGGACCGAAGAGTTTACCGTGTCCCCAATTATTGAGTCGGTGGATATCCAGGAACTGGAGGAACTAGATGATGGTTCTGACAACAGTTCAGATATCCCAGAAGGTGCTATAGCTGGAAAAATTAATTTTGGATACCTTGAAGGGAATGATGGGCAAGATTGTCTAAGCACTAGCTCGTTGTCCTCTGGTCATAGCTCCAAGTCTGAGTCAGACTCAGAGATACCTTCATCTAGTCACGGAAGAAAGAAGCATAGAACTGGAGATAGGGAAGAGCATTGGACTTGTGACACCGTGCCCCCTCACAGTGTTGCAAGGGACTCTGTCTGGAACAGGGACACTAAATACCTCAGGGAAAAGGGTCTGGAGGGACGTGGCGAGGGTCCTCTTTGTAGTGAAGAGGCTGAAAGCTGGGATCACTACAGAGGCGCAGGAGGATATGGTACATCACGTCCATGCTCCACAGGGAGTTCAGAACATCTTTCTGCTCACTCGGGAAAGCATTACACGTCTCCTGCCAGCACTTCTAGCAGGGAGGAATGGCAGTCACACATGAGACGGCCCCAAAGCCAGTCGAGGATTCACGATCCAGCAAAGACCAACCTTGGAAACGCCACTGAAGGCTATGAATGTGCTGCTGATTTGTCCTATCATCAGAGTTCAGGTTACCACTCAGTTGAGGGGCATAATAAAGAGACTTTTGACTTTGGGCAAACAAAGGACCTGAGTTACATAAAAAACTGTCAAAGTGAAACTTATTTAGCCTATGAACAGTCCCAGACAGTCACGTGGAATGAGGCGCCTCCAAGCACCATCAGTGGTGGTGTTGAGATGCCATTCAGTCAGAAGACTGAAGTCAACTACCAAAGCTTAGGAGCTCGACTTCCTCCTCCTGGTGATGCAGATGGCCAAGCTGGAGGTTTCAATGTCAAACGCATAGGACGGGCCGTACTTGATTTCAGCTCTGCCTTGCGTGGTGCATTGCGCAAACTTGAAGCACCTGAAGAGGAAACAGACTTTGAAATATCAATGCCTTCTGATCTCGTTACCACTGAGCTGCCTTCAAAGCCTTCATGCTACGAGGCACCTGTTGAACAAACCACAGCTAGAACCCAGAGAATGGATGTGGGTGATGGTGGCGTGGCTTTTGGAGAACTGAACATGAATGGTGCTCCTGATAAGCCCAGTCATTTGTCTGTGGGGTCTATGCTTGAAGACACCACCAGCCTTAGTGTGGAGCCTACAGAGGCTTCCCAACATCCTCTCTGTTTAGAGAGAGTCCCCTCATGCCCTGAAGAGCCCTTGGTCTGGCCCGAACCAACCGCCAGTAGAAGTGCAATAGCCGATAGCTTCACAGAGAAACCTCTTGAGTTCCCAGTGGAAGAACCTGCACAAGCTCCCGCAGATGTGAGCACGAAGGCTCAACTTTCACAGCGCACCACTGGAGATTCCTTGTCAGCATCCATCTTGGCTGATGAATCTTCAGGATTAGATGAGCAGAGACAAATTGAGGTGCCACAGCAAGCGACCACAGACGCTGCGCCGGAGGACAAACCGGAAGGAAATACAGCAGAGCCGTCCACAGAGATAAGCCAGATGGATGAACGCAGGCTGAAGTGTCTGAGGAGCTTCCAGCAGATCCTGCGGGAGAAGAGGGAGACCAGACGAAGCCTTGCCAGTGTGACCATGTCCAGCCTTTCCCAGGATGTCTTTGCACCAGGTAGTCATCATCACATGATTTCAAGTTGGGCATCATACTTTTTCTTTCTCTTTCTTTTTATTCTACCATTTTCATCCCCTGATTAATTCTGATTCTGAGATGAGAATGCACATTATTTTTATTTCCTCCTTTGAACACGAGTAGGTTGGGCTGGTTAAACTCCCCCTTTCCTTCCTCTTACCAAAGTCTGTTGCGGTTGCAGCCTCTTTGATCCGTAACAGTTGCTGTGGATTATTTACACTGATTACGTGGAGCATATTCGTACAGTGGTTGAATAAGCCTTCCAGCAGAGGTTCCCTTGATTACTTAAAGGGTCTCCTCTGGAACGGAAATGTTCTACTCTCCTGTGAGCAATGCATCACTCGCCGCTCACGAGGCCCCTCCTCCTCTCCAAGGCGTCAGCCGTATCCATTTGCTGAATTAGAAAACATTAATTATCTCCTTGGAAGGCGAGGCTGACATTAAAGAGGGAGGATAGGGGAAATATTAAGGGTCATTTTCATGATAAATTATACATCTTAATGAAACATTTATGACCTCACACACTATCTTTCTGAAAACTCAGTGATGTTGCTGCTGTTGAACACAGGCACTTATGCCAAACTGAGTAATCCAGTGTGTGGCTTGTTGTGATGAGTGAAACTAGTCATTGAATGTTTGTTTTTCTTCTGTCTGTCATTTTTCTCTCATGCTGTTGAACAGATGGAGGTCAAGATGAAGATCAGGTTACCTTTTTTGTGGTTACTCCCACTAAAATGACAAATATTTTGTTCTATTTTTCCATATCATAGTTTTTTTTCTTTGCTTGATTTGTTTTTCTTCTTCTTCTTTTGCTTATATCCACAATGACACCCGTCAGGTGATTAACAGCCTGCGTCCATAAAATACAACGTGAATTGCAAAGCAATGAAAATGTTAAAAATGCTCTCGGACATGCTGACGTTGAGTGTGTCGGAGCATTTCCACTGCCTCTATGGTATTTTCTTTATTAGTTATGGGACAATAACGAGTAGGAGGTCAATATTTGGTGCATTTCTTGTGAGCCTATGTGATTTGAGACATCTCAAATGCATTTATGTTGAATATACGGGGACAGAAGGATTGATCGAAAGGTCCTCTTTGGCATGAAAACTGAAACTCAACCAACACATTTCAGTCTGTCCTCTCATTTATCTTCTTCTTCATACTCCTCGTGCTTGGCGTGTGCATGGTCCACTGTTGGTGAAATTGGTGAACAGGGCTTTCAGATGGCTAAATGCTTGACCTGTGACATTTGATTTCAGAGTCGAGATACAGACGGTGGACCCAGCAAACACCCGTGGGCCAAGCCAGGGTCAGTAAAACCTTTTTTGTTGTTTGTGGGTGGGCGGCTGTGCATTTAAAAAAGGAGAAGTATTTACTCTCTTTTTATTTCTTTTTATACATTTTTGTATTTTTTTTGTTGTGTAAAGGGGAAATGCACCGTTCGGTATCGACAGCATGCCAGACCTCCGCAAGAGGAGGCCCATTCCCCTCGTTAGTGAGCTGGTGAGTACACACGTCATTATTTAAATCGGACTTTCAGTAATTGTTTTAATCTGTTGCCTTTTAAGCTAAACGGACCACCGGGTCCGACTGGAAAATATTCATGGCTGCTGAATGAGCGAGGATTAAACGAGCAAAGACTGAGAAGCCAGACATCCTACTTGTTTTCCTCTTCAGTACAAGGAGTTGGTCCGCTTTTTGGATTCAGTTTGGATTTCCAGGGAATATGACCAACCATCCTCCATCATTTTTGTGAAGTAAACGAGTGTGGCTGGCGAGGCGAAGTCGTAACTTACCCTGATTTTGGTGTTTTCAGGCTTTGTCATTCATGTGGGCCAGCAAAGGACTTTATTGATACCAATTGGCAGATTTAAGTGTTAAAGCAGCACGGTTAAGGCACAACATACTAAAAAGATAAGAAAGATGTACCAAAAACCTCTGCACAGGTTATGTAACTTGGAAAAAAGTGAATTGAGAGTGTCAGTGTTATGACACGTAGTGATTATGAACATACAGACTATGAAGTTACCAGATTTAAAAGTGTACTAACTGTATTATTAATAAATAATAGCAGCTTAAACTATCGAATGTCCAAGCTATAAAAAGTACACACTATGCTACATATGAATATATAAATGAGCCATAAGTAAAACCTTTGAAATTACATGTTAGAGTGCAGGTCCGGTGTTACGTAGTATCTTAAAGAATTGAGTTTCATCTGTCAGTCAGAGGTGATGTGGTGGGTTTTGTTTCTTGATATATGTGATTAAATGATGCCATGAGGCGTTTATCTTGTTCCTTATTTATTGGCGGTTGGCAAACAGCAAAGAACAGCATAGGGTAGTGTTATACCGCCACCTCGCGGTATGGAGCGGTAGGTTGATAAGTCAGTGGATCCTACTGGGTCGGCCACCGTCAATGGAGGCACATTAGCTGAAAGGACCAAGGAGGAGGTCAGTTCTGCTGCCGCTGTGTCCGCATTTGCCACACACAGAACCAGGTTTTGTATGTTCTCAAATTTTGTTTTCACCATTTTAAATTCTTTTTTTAAATCAAATTCATGAGGAGTCACTTACTTTCATTTTGTGTTTACTCTCAAACTGTTCATGTGTTCGTGTTGTGGTACGTTTAGCAGTCCTAGCGATTGTTGCTCTTTGTATTTCACCGCATGGAGTCTTTGATGAAATGTCAATTAGACTGGGTGATACCAGCGTTTTGCGCATAACCATGACCTTATTTGATTCTGAAGAATAAATAGATGCAATAAAACCTACACGTTGATACTAGCTGTATAATAATTTGCTTGCAAGCAATGAAAAGTTGGTTTTAAGATCAAAGCTGCAAATTTCAGGGAACATGTTTGTCTTTAACTTTTCTTTTCCTTTTGCTTTTCATCTCTGCACGGGTTGCCTCCATCACCTCGTCGACCTGCAGGCTATGGTGAGTAAAAGGCAAAACGCATTTCAGCTGCTGTGCTTTTTTTTTCCTTGTTTGATGAGCTTTATTTTAAACTCAGACTGAACTCCAGACTGAAACAAATCATTTTGACTTGCTGGTCATGGACTTGTCTCTTGTTATTTTAGAGAAACTCATCTTATTCTGTGCACATCGCAGCAAACACCGACCCCCCCTCCCAATACAAATCAGTTATCGAGGATTTTGACGTCAAAACATTCTGCTAAACTTAAAAAAACAGCAATCCACCACACTTTTATTTAATAAAATTCAGCTAAAATGCTGATATAGTGTGTTGAAAAGCCAAGTGCACCTTAAACCATGAGAATTTAAAGAGTACGTATTAGCCAGGTGTTGCCAATAAGGAAAGATATGATAGGTGATCCTGGAGAAACTGCTGCTGCTTTATAAGGCCGTTTGAGAATTTCTGGAGTCAATTTTTTTTTTTTTTTTAGTAAAAAGTGTTACTCGTGTGTGTGAAAATCATTCAAGACAAATGTCAATCTTCCCAGGAGTCGACATCCGAGCAGGTTCACTGCAAGGTCAGTTTCCTCAGAAAAAGTGCAGCAACCTCAAGCGCTAAATATCAGATTCTCCAGGTCTCAAGTTTACAACGGTGATAATTAATAAAAAAAAAAAAAACAAGTTTGTTTTCTTGAAAGAGTTGATTCTTCTTTCTAAAAACAACATAAAGTTCAGACTCATAAAGAGGAATCTGAGCAAACCACAGACAGAGACCATCTGTCTGACAGCTGAAACTTGTATGAAATGAAGTCAGGCAGCAGTAACTAAGATCCCAAACATCGCAGCAAATCCACAAGAGAACGGCTAGGAAGAGAAAGAAATGAAGAGGCTGCAGAGTCCAGATGTCGGTGCCCACGAACCACAAAGGCGTGAAGCGACGCTGGAAAGAAGTTCCACAACAATCTGAGAGGCTGGAAATATCTTAAAGAAAACGCTTAATTCATGTTCCTGCTGCTGAAGGTGGTTACAGGAGCTACAATCTATTGAAACATGGTCTGTGGGCAGTTTTCACGCACTGATTCAGCAGTTTTCTTAGTTTTTGTTGAATAAATGATGCCAGGGTGTAACATGTCTAGTTTGGTAAGACGTTGGAAGGATCAGAGGGTTCCTTTTAAATCTTTGTCTTTGGCGTTCTGATTAGTGACATCTGAGAAACGTGACTCATCTTCTTAACGAATCTCAACTCCTTTGATTTGAGGTGGATTTCTCAGAATGAAGGTCACTTTCATGCTCCGGACAAAGCTTTAACCTTCCTTAAGTCTGGAAGTTCAGCTCAGATAAATGATGCAGAATAAGAAATAAAAGACATCAGATGTGCTGTCTAGATAAGATTAAGATGTTGCAAGGTTTAAACCATATGAATATTACTGTTACAGAAAAATCAACCACTCTCACTCTCAGCTGAGTTAAATTTACTCTCCGACATCAGTTGTGAATAAAACCTCTGAGAACCATTTGCAGCCTCCTGTTAGCAATCTGACTGCATTACCTTGACTAATTTTCTTCTCAGGTGGTCTTATTCCTTCTCCTGTAATGTAGTACATTTTCTAGTGATTGTGGCCTGGTTTATATTACACAAGTTTATTTTAGCCAATTATAAACGATTATGTGAGCTTCGTTTGACATTTTTTGTTCTTTGGAGTGACTGAATTTACTCTGTTACATTGGGCAGAAAAGTGCTTTTTACTTAAAATGACACGAAGACCTACACCTACATCTCTACATTGCTATAATATTAAAACTCATACAAGTATCAGACCTGCTCACAGTGGTCTGATTCCCACTGAAGAACCTGCAGTAGAAGCAGAAATGTGCCTGAAATGTAAAACAACACTTTTTATTTCCTATAACCCCACGGTGTCAACCTGATACTCTGGTCGAGACACGGCTGATGGAACCAAACAAAAGTCACTATAAGAGCATAATCTGGATTTCTAAACTAGCTTGTGATTGTTTTTAATTATTTTGGGATTCAGTAACGTCAAGAAATTAGATGGAGAGCCCTCGTAAAATGAGCGTGATGACAGCCGACAGCATGCTCTTGAGTTTCTGTCAGAAAATCCACTTTGGATCTAAAAGAAAAGAAAAGCTTCCACTGGCATCCCACGATTTCCTAATTGCCAGTTTTAGAAACAAGATTGGATAGCCAAGGTGCGATTAATCGTGCCAAGAAACCGAGGGTTGCACTGCCAAAGCGTCCTCCTGCGGAGGCGGGGGGTCCAATGAAGCTCCTTTTGGACTCGGTGAGCGAAGGCCTCAACATCAAGCACTCACCATTGAGTTTCTCGCCTTTGAGTCTTCTACATGTCTCACTGGAAGGACTTGCTGGAGGGACTCCACCTCTTGGTTGGCTTGGGAATTCCTAAATGTCGCGATGGATGGATGGATGGATGGATGGATGGATGGATGGATGGATGGATGGATGGATGGATGGATGGATGGATGGATGGATGGATGGATGGATGGATGGATGGATGGATGGATGGATGGATGGATGGATGGACTGAAACATACGTGCATCACTATTCATGGTAAAACTCTCTTAAAACAAAGTCGTGTCGGTAGAGAACAAACAACAAAAGGTAAGGAGTGGTTATTACCAAACCTGAAGGAACCTGCCGTCATGCAATTATTTGAGTCCCTGAATTGTTTTGCTGGGAGTTTTTCTCTCAGCTTCATCTTGATTCAATTTTTTTTTTGTTAGCTATGAGTCCCTGATTCCTCTGCTTTTTCTCGTTTGTAGTCCATGATACAGTCCAGGAAAGCTGGCCTCGCCCACACACTGGCCACCCGGACCTCCCTGAAAGACGAAGAGCTTGTGAGTAGCCAAGACAACAATGTGTGCTCACACACACACACACACACACACACACACACACACACACACACACACACACACACACACTACGTATTTCTGGCCGCTACCACCTCTCTTTCATCGCTTTGCTGAAAATTTCCTGAAAGCCGGCTTGGATACGATTTTCTTTAAAAGCTACGTTGCATCCTTGAGGTTCATAAAGGAGGTAAACAAAAGTAGCCTGAATGCTGCAAGCTACAACCCTGAAGAACAAAAATCTGCACCGCCATCTAGTGTTCAAAGATGTCATTGCAGAGCGATACAAATGCACAAGTATAATCGCCTACAATGTAGGTACATTGGGATACGAGGTGCTACAAAGACGTTTATATCACACTTTTCACAGACCCTAATGTAATTTACTGACACCTTTTTATTAATCTTTTTGCTTGAGCTCTAGCGTAGCATTTGTTAGTACAAACAAATCAAGCAATTTTTTATTTATTTTTTTTACAAAAATAGATAAATAATGCAAAATGGTTTTATTTAACGATGGATCATTTTGGTTTTATAAAACATACATGCGTCTGCGTTTAAAAACTGCCGTTGCACCTGGATGGTTGGATGAACGTGATATTCAGTGAGTGTGTGCGTGTGCGTGCACGTGCGCGTGCGTGGGAATGGATGGATAGATGGATGGATGAAAACAATGGTCCATGACGAGATTTTGAGAGCTTTGCCCAGATGACAAAATATGAGTGAATCAATGTTGGCAGATGTTTAAGCAGAAATATTGAATCCATGTTGAAGCCTGGCATTTAAATTATAGAATAGAATAATTCCTGATTGTCCACCAGGGTGGACAGTCTTCAGCTCACTAAGATGTAAGACAAGCGGTTTAGTATAACATAAAATCACAGGTAAAAGTCATGTTTTAAGAAGTCAGATAAAACGAGGGTAGCAGTTCAATTAAATGTTGTGGATTGTTCAGTTTGTTGCTGTATGGAGATACAAAACGTGGTCGGCGACAAACGGCATACGATGGTTCAACATTGACTCAATGACATCTTATCAACATTGGTTGATTGGTTAGAACTTATGATTGTCTGATGGTTGATCCACCATCAATCGTCGACCTCGACCAAAAATCAATTTTTGATCATAAATCAACATTGAATTAATCTTTCGCTGTCTGGGTGGAACCAGTAAAGCAGTAAAAACCTTTGTTATAACAGAAAGAGGTGTTCTTATTTACTATGGTCAAATAAAACTGCTGTGTATAAAAACACTGATTTGTTTTGCTTTTGCAAACTTAAACAGCTGAATTAACGTCCTTCCAGACCGGCGATTCAACGTCTCGGCCGGGGTTGTAATTTTGCCGAGTCCCTCCCATGCAGCTTCAAGTGTTCCGGGAGCAGCACTGTTTACCGCCGTGGTTATTATAATTTCCTTTGTGCTCTCTGCACTGCAGCGTGCTGAGTCAGAATGAAGATTACATTAAATAGTAGAAGCAACATCAATAATTCAAAATGCATAAAGAAGGTCACCAAATTTAGCATAAAATAATATGGAGCAGAAGTTTAAAAGGTTCAAATGTATTCATCATAACTACAGTTAAAGTGAGGATGATAAAACACTGAAAGAGAGGAGCGTCTTATTTTGTCGAACCTACTGCGTGCTGACTTCTGAACGTGCAGCTGACAGAGATGCTGAGCAGGGGAGTTGCTAAGTGAAGTGAAAGAAGACTTTCCCAGCTGTTCACATCTGTCATAAACAAGGTGATGCTCTCTTGAGGTAAATACCGGGTCATTGAGACGTTTTAGTTTTAATGGGGACGTGCTGTATTTGGTTTTTTTCAAGGCCGCATGTTTGGGCTGTTTGGATAACCTAGTCGTTTTGTTTGTGGGTGCCTCAGCGGCTCGGATCAAATCAAATCAAACTTTATTTATAGAGCACCTTTCATGCATAGAATGCAGAACAAAGTGCTTTACATAAAAACAATACACAAACATAAAACTTATTAATGCCCTGCCCCACTCCCCCCACACACACAGACAGACACAAGCACACAATTCACCCAAGTTACACACACAGACACACACGCAGACACACTGCATCTATATAAATATGGGTGTAGACATGGCTGAGCACCGAGGATCCAGGTGAGGAAACGGTATCAGGGAGCCATTCACGCCAGGAGGTCCCATAACCTGCAACCACAAAAGGGAGGCCTCCACAGAGACCATCCCGGCCCGGACGGATAGAGGAGTCCACACCACAGCGGTAAAGCCGTGGTGCAGAGCTCCACCACCATCCAGGCCAGAGTCCACTCCCAGCATGGAGGCTCCCCATGAGGAAACACTAGAGCTAAATACTAAAAGAAAGCAGGATAAGATAGGCTATGAGGTTGAAATACACTCTAAAAGAGTTTAAAAGTATAACATAAAATCCTAAAAGTAGGTCTAGAAAGCAAGAAATTAGAAACTAAGTGAATAAAACAATAGAATGTATAAAATAGACCATGAATAACGACTAAAACATTTAAATATAACATTGAGATCAAACAATGAGATAATAATATCCAGGGTACTGTGACATCACAGACCAGAGTAGACCACTTCCCCCATTTTTCACATCCTGCGGTATTTTGCCGGACCTCGGAAGGGGGTAGCTGGTTTTGACAGCTGAGGGTCAGCCCGCCAAGGCCCGTGCTCCACTCGTCGGTTGGTGAGCCCACAGGAGGGGCTGAGCCTGGCTGGACCACATGAGTCTACGGCACTCGCCGATGAGCCCCTCCCCCATCCCCGTCTCCAGGGTGGGGCCCCGGTACCAATAATCCAGGCGAGGGACATTGAGCTCTTGGTCTTTCGCTATCACACGGGTCCATCGCAGTGTCGTCTCAGGGGCGGTCCAGGACTCAGTCAGGGCTGCTCTTTGACAGTTCTGTTCATAATCTCCCGGCACATCCAAGGGAGGGGGGTCCGGTTTGGTGGCGTCGGGATCACATCTTTGATGATGATGTGGTTCTGGGGGTGTCATCGAGCAGGGCTCTTCACTGGAGCGGTTCTCAGCTGAGTGTGAAGCAGGAGCCATGAGAATCAGCTCCTCCAAATCTGGGTCTGGGGTTTATTTGTTTATTTGTTTATTTATTGAGATCCCCATTAGCTGCAGCAGAAACTGAAGCTATTCTTCCTGGGGTCTTAACAAAAATAATGCAATACAAAAGAAAACAAATTAGAGAAAAGAACTTAAAAAATAAAAAAAATACATATGTATACACACATATATACATACACATACATACATACACACATACTCATATATATCTATTATATAATAACACTACTATGCAATAATACCATTATATCTCATGTACTAAAACAATCATATTACATAAACAACTATTCCATACCGAAACCATTACTTGGATAGATGTTTTTTAAGTAGTATTCTGAATTGATTATTGTTAGAGAGTTTTACATGATTGGGTAAAGAATTCCATTCTTTCATTCCTCTATACAGGACTGTACGTTTGATGGCATTAGATCTAACCTTAGGTAGTGCAAAATTTCCAACAGTTGCATGTCTAGTCTTGTGACAGTGATTTTCTGCACTAAAAGAGAGGTTTTCAAACAAATCATATGGCTTTTTTAAAACAGATATGTTTCTTATCACAATCAACAGTGAGTATATGAGTCTGTCTTTGACCAATAACCAGTTGAGTTTCTTGTGCATATAGATGATATTAATTATGATTAATATCATTAAGATTAATTAATGATATTGGGGTTCTTATGGTCGGTTGAACTGTCCTCAATGGGTCGGGAGTGAGGTGCTGCCGGTATCTCGGGTCTTTCTCAGAAGTAAGGGAAGAGTGGAGCAGGAGTTGCAGTGTCTGCAGTGACGTGGTGAAGAAAGACTGGCTGTTGGTTCCTCCTTAAACTCAAACCCAGATGAGTTAACAGATGGCCAGACCGAACTGGGCTGAGTCACGACAGCAATCACAAAACCCAGTGAGACATAACAGTGGTGAGGAGTTGGGGCTTTAACCCCCCAAACCAGCTGCTGTGAGCAGAGCTGCAGAGACGTGGGTTCAAAGGGGGCTTGAAGCGTATCCCTCAGGTATCTCCAAACTGCCAGGGCCTTGTGTCAAGCTTTGATAAGTGAGCTTAATGAGTCTCCTTAAAGCTTTAAAGGCAGATTTACTAAGCGGGGGGAATCAGCGTGACTTCAGTGTCAGCAGTCGTGTCCAGTTCTGCTGGTGTCCTTTTGCATAAGAAGACTACAGATTCCTGTTATTATGGATATGTTTTTTTATTATTTTATTCCCTTCATGACTAAACTCACGCTGATGAGTGGGAGAGAAATAATTAAAAAACTGTTCTGTTCATCCCAGACGTCTATTGATAAGAGACTTGAAAATGAAAATAATCATATTAGGTAAATGAAAAGTGATGAAATGAATGAAAAGGCAACAACGCCCGTCAGATGAAGCTGGATGAGTAAATAAAATCAGCAGCAGGGATGACATGCAACAAAAGTGAAATATGAATAATAACAAGGACTCTCATGGCCCCTGTTATCATCCTGTGTTTACCAAATCAGAGCTTCTGGATCCTCCTGCAGAGATGTTTACCTCCTCCCACTCTCCTCCCACTCTGGACAACAGAGGAGCTCAGTTCATCTGATAAGAGTCCAAGAATATATTGAAGATTAGCCCTAAACGCCATCAAATGTCTCTCTAATGTTAATGAAAGCTAGTTTGAAATGTCTCTTGATTAATGTATAAAGGCAACTGCAGGATTGTCTATTTAATTCAATGAGGACAATGAGTACCGAATCACGACAAATGTCGTCTCAAGGCACTTAAATAATACCCGTCAATCTTTTTAAAATTAGTCAAATTGAGCCAATAAAATAACAATAACAGTAATAAATATTCCCCGTTAAGGACACCAACCGATTGCATCCTAATGCTCCATCTATGACTAAGTCTTTGTAGTCTAATGCTAACGTATCCGCACATAATTATAGTAATGATAAAATAATCTGGTCCTTATGACATCATGAATCATGTAATTACAACCTTAGATGATCATCATTAGATGACCTTGTTTTATGCAACTGTGTGGATGTGAACAGGTCACACTTGAAAATGAGTCTTCGGACTCAAGTGTTTTATCTGTATAAATAAAGGATAAATAAAAAAAAATCAACACATGACAATTCCTGCCCTTTTTAATGAAAAAAACCTGCTGAAACCAGAATGCAGAAAAAACCATGTGTGGAAAACTGGATAACTCAAAGATCCCACTATAAACCATAAAAACTGAAAGTTATAAACACTTTCGTCTACAAACACCATCACACTGAAGGATCCCCGCCTCCACTCTCCAGCTGTTCAACCACTGAAAAATGCTTCACACACTGTCTCTGCTTTTTGACTGAAATGTATTGAATATAAAATGTAGACAAAAGTAAAATGTTGTGCCCTGTTGTTCCTGTGAGGCTCAGTTTCACTGGGTTTTAAAGGTATTGTGACATGAAAAACTAATTTTTCTTGATTTTTTGTGTTTTGTTGGGTGTCTTGACATCAATTACACCCAAAAAACAACAAACTTTTAACATTCAGTGTATTGTGTGCTTTCTGGGATTTTCCGCATAACTGTGCAAAAACGGCGCACCTGGTTTGGTGGCGGGCCGTGACGTAACGGCCCGCTAAATCACCGCCCCCTCCACCCAGCTCCCTGCCTCCTCTCCTCTCCAGCGCACCATAAAGGCTGATTTATGGTTCCGCGTTACACCGACGCAGAGCCTGTTTAGAGCCTCTTTTGTTCTAATCACCGGAGGAGAACTGCTAAGAAGACCCGCGGCCACTGACTGGACTTAAGATAAGGGTACACTGCTGCTTGCATGCCTTTATTTTTATGATTGTTTGCTCTGGTTCGCCCTGCAGCTTTTCCGTGCATGCTTCGCCTGTCGCTCCCGGCTTACTCTCCGACGCCGCTGTGAGCATATGGCTGGAGGAGGAGGAGGTTTGGAGGAGGAGCGGCGCAATGATTGACAGGAAAGGGGGGAAAGGAAGCATTTTTCACGGCGCAAAAAAACACTGTCATAAAAAGCCAGGAATAGAGTACTAGAGTGAAGTTTTTCTTGTTACACTCTTTTAGACACATTTGAGGGATGTTGGCCAAGACTTTTAATAGTGTTAAAAGCATGTTAAAAATGATGTCACAATACCTTTAAGAACCAGGTTGGTTGGAACCAGGTTGGTAAGAACCAGGCCGTTAAGCACCAGGCTGGTAAGAATCAGGTTGGTGAGATCAAGGTTGGTAGGAACCAGGTTGGTACCAGGCGGCTACAACCGCCCTGCTGAACTGATGCGATCCAACAAGTGGAGAAAGCTCAGGCTCCAAATACATTTTCCACCTAATAAAGAGATTAAAAACTAAATAGCAAAGTTAGATTTAACATCCGTCATATCAACTGTCAAACAAATAAAAAAGACAAACCATTGCAGAGGTTTTGTCCAGTTCTCGGTCTAAAGTCTCTGGTAGAAACCGGATGGTTGTTGTCTCATGTTCTTGCGTGTAAAACCGTAGTTCTCCTTTATACATCACACCGGTGTCCTGCTTGTTTCAGTCCCCCGACTTAGTCCATCCCTTTCGCTCCCTCTCTGTCACCACTTCGCTCATCTGTAGTTTTTTTGTTTTTTGCTCCGACAGAAAAACCACGTCTACAAAAAGACCTTGCAGGCTCTGATCTACCCCATCTCCTGCACCACGCCACATAACTTCGAGGTTTGGACGGCCACCACGCCCACCTACTGTTACGAATGCGAGGGTCTGCTGTGGGGCATCGCCCGGCAGGGGATGCGCTGCGCCGAATGTGGGGTCAAAGTTCACGAGAAGTGCCAAGAGCTGCTGAATGCCGACTGTCTGCAGAGTGAGTCTCCTCACTAAACTCTTACCGGTAAACATTGTTTGTTTATGTTTCTTCATGTTTCCTCTGAACTCATCTTAACAGGAGCAGCAGAGAAGAGCTCCAAGACCGGGGCGGAGGACAGGACGCAGCACATCATCACGGCTATGAAGGACCGGATGAAGATCCGCGAGAGAAACAAGCCGGAGATCTTTGAGGAAATCCAGCGGGTGTTCGACGTCTCCAAAATGATCCACGCTCAGCACATGAAGAGCATCAAGCAGAGCGTCCTGGACGGCACGTCCAAGTGGTCGGCCAAGATCGCCATCAACGGTACGTTTGTTATAATGCACTACTCGTGTAGGTGCATTCTACTTGTATAGTGTTTTATTAGATCATTCTTGAGCTGCCGGCTTACTCAGAACGCTGAGCTACAACCAATCAGGTCCTCCAGCAGGTGGTGCTACCATTACCAATCTTCTCGACTGTCTGCTTTTTGAAGGGTTGTTGAAAAGAGCTTCAACCGACGCCTTTTCCGCCATTGTTTTTGCTGTCTTTTGGTATTTGTATGCGTGTACAGAGGATAAAACTAAACTAAACTGATTGTAAAACAGTAAACGGCGCAGATAGATGGTCTGACCTAGCAACAGTAACTATGGGGGGCGGGGCTTACCGCTAGGTCAGTGGAAATGCTGCGGCGGAACCTTAGAAACCTTCGGGACACGCTGGTCAAGTCAAATCCAGAACACGACTTCTCCAAGCTTCTGCTGGTGAAGATAAATCTGCAAACTCCTGAACCCACTTGATTTATTTATTTATTTTGGGTCCCAATCTCCTAAATAAATAATGGGATAGTTTGTATTTGCCTCGTACTAATACCCTCCACACCCAGAGGATCTGCATCATGTTATTATACAAAGAAGGAGGAAAGGAACACTAAATCATATCATCAATCATCAATCATCGTCTTTGGTGATCTTTCTGTCACTCGGGTCCATGAAACCTGCAGCAACAGGAAACAGTTTGTGACTCATGTGTTGGTGGGAAGTCGGGCTGAAGATTGAACACCAGGTCTGGACTCTGGACTTAACTCACGTTTCGCTTCCTTTTTTGTGTGTGAATAAGAAAAGTGCTTCAGATTCTCTGGCAGTACGGCTGACGCACACTCAGAAACCCACGTTATCGAGACATTGATCAAGGACATTTTAGTGTTGGCTTCAGTCGAATCCCAGCCGGAGCAGATATCAGCAGCCCCTGCTCACCTGCAGCGTGTGAAGTGGCGCGTTCCTGAGGAAGTCAGGTTTCCCTGGATGACAGTCCACGTTGGTCAGAGTCTGTGGGGGGAACTTGAACCGTTTATCTGCAGGCGTCGCTGATTTTAACAGGCTGACATTGGCAAAAGTCCGTCTCCTCGTGCCCTATATTGTCAGGGCTGTTACCAGAGCAACCAGAGACATCGTATTGTATGGTGGCAGCAGTGTTGCCATGGCAGCCATCACACCTTGTCTCTGCGATCACCGGTGATGAGACTAAATACGGGAGCGATCTTTGAGCCGCTGCTTTGATGGCATTCACGCGTCACGAGCTAATTGCTGTCAGTCACTCGCTTTTGTGGGCAGCGTTGGACCACGTGCTCACAGACTCGAGTCATCGTTCATTCTAACTCCTTCTGGTGCAGTTTTTAATGAAAGAGTGGATATATAAGTAGAAATTAATCTGTCGTCGACCCCCTCACACCTCCAGCGATGCTGCTTGAACACTTGGGAAGAAGCCTGGTCTTTTTTTCAAGCTGAAGTCGGGTTATGTTGGGAGCTGGTTCTGTCCTGGAGTCAGATTTGACCCTGTAAGTCCCAGAAAGTGTCATCATTGTGTATGAAGCAATCACATTACGTCAAGCATAAATTAGACTCAGACCCTCTGGTGTATTAAAGCTTGATGGTTGATTGACAGGAAGTTTTCTTAGAAGTGCTTTTTTGTTTTTTTATTTCAGCGTTTATCTCAATGGCCCCAAAAGCACACGCACAGTTTTATTAATGCTGTCAATCAATCCTGCAGCCGTAAATGAATGAATGAATGAAAAAAAAATGAATGAAAAACTTTATTTCGAACATGCTAAAAAATATATATTTAAACCAAAGAACAATAGTTAAATAATAATCATGATAAATACAGTATAATACAAATCATAACAATCATAAACAAAAATATGCCTCACTGGCTTTTTTTTTTTACACATATTCATATTCTCCATACATTATAATACTCAATATACACCATGGAGCAATACATTATACTTTATATATTATACATTTAACTAGAACCTTCCTTTGGCATATATCATATACTGGTCAACATACATACATCATACAAATTCAACTATCTAACACGCTTTTTTTTTAATGTAACTCTTCCTGTCTATATCTCATAATAATGCATTCTTTATATCTTTTTTTGAACTGGTTCATACTTGAGCATTGCTTGAGTTCTACATCTATACTAGATAAAGGAGTTGTGTTACTTAGGTTTTCTTAATGTATGAGAATTAGATACCGTTAATTGTAATTAAAGCAGTACAATGTAACTTTTCCACCTTAATATAATATTTCCAGAGTCATTGTGATGGTACATCAACTTACAACAGGTTTAATGACACCTCTGTCAGGGTCTGAGGGGTCTGTATCGCCTTCACTGGCACTATGTAACTTCGAGGTGGATGGTAGGAACCCTTCCACACTACTGGTAAAGCACTACCGCTTTTGTCAAAAAGCTGCACATTTCCATGACTACCATTAACTTCTGCTCATCCAGTCTCAAGCTGTGGGTTGGCAGGCGAAGCAGGGAGGCTATCAGACCCCCCTCTGCCCGGCTAGCTGCTCCAGCTCTTCTGCTGGGAACGCCAAGGCCGTCCCTGGCCTGCCATTCAACCATCACAGTTTGAACATACGCTGAAGGAGACGGTTTTACTCCTCCAGTGTTGTGAGGCAGTTTTAGGTTTTCCAGAAAAAAAGGGTTTCCAGGTCTAAATGTGTGAAATGATTAAATGATGTGTCAGCTTTACGCCTCGCATCCTGGATGTCAAAAGGCTCAACTCAGGAGCTGCAGCTGTAAATAGCAGCACTTGTTACGAGCTGCATCGTCATCGTTACCTTCCCACCTGGATGCAAGAGGCGGTGAAAGGAGTCAGGAATAAGCTGTTTCTTAGTTAAAGCTGTTTATTTTGTGCTGCTCGTTTGTGGGTTCTTGTGTCTTCAGTGTGCGAGGATCAGATCAGACTGCTGACTGGGTCGTGGAGGACCATTTCATTTCTCTGCTTTCAGGAGGTCTTGATTGGCCCTTTTAGGGTCCTTATCAATCTGCACCGTGAAGCGCCATCCGAGGATTTCGTGAAAAACACGAAACGACAACATTTGTTCCAGTTAGTTTCGCATCATCGGTCTGAATGTGATCAGAGATTTTAGACGTGGACACTGGGATTCATCCTCCACTTCTGTCTCAGCAGCATTACCCATGAACACGCCCCCACCAGAGCACCAGTGACCTGGATCATGAGATCCTCCTCTCCCATCTTTCAGCAGTTCTCCTCAATGGTTTCTTTTGGCTTCATCTGTCCAGAGAATCTGATCCTAGAGCAGCTGAGGCTGTTTTTCCAGATATTTTCTGTTAGTCGACATCAGCTTTCCAAAGATGGGATTCTGCGATACTTTAGCCATTCTGATGTGTTTCCAGTTCACTAGTTCCTTCTTTCTTTTTAACAGCCGTTTACTTGGCCTCAGCTGAGGTTTTTGCTGTCTCTCTTTTAGATTTATGTTGTTTTATTCGTCTGATGACACCCTCCACTCGCCTCCAGAGTCTCATCAGTATCTAATAAGTGTGGACTCAACATTTTACCTCATTCTGCTTGTGATGACTGTGCAGTATAATATTCCAAGGTCTTTGCTTCTCAAGCCTTGTTTTAAATTATGATGACAGTGTGTTATTATGATTCTGGTGTTCTTCTTTGCGATGTTCCCGTCTATGTGCCGACCCGGGCTGCTCTCCGTCTTGGCCCCAAATACTTTTGAAAAGAAACATAGTATTAGTTGTTATTAATCGAGCGTTCTTTTGAGCATTCCTTGGCCAAATTTTTGCACAGTAGTTGGTAAAAGTGAGTCATGAGAATTGTGTTACGAGCCTTTACGTAACTGCGTGGGTGACTTCTCAAGCTTTGATTTGTTTGTGATTGTGTATAAATGATGGCGAGTAGGTGTTGTTTGTTGTTCTTATGCAATGTTCATTCACTCTGTATCTCTATGTGTGTGCGTGTGCGTGTGTGTTTCATCATCAGTCGTCAGTGCCCAGGGTCTCCAGGCCAAGGACAGGACGGGCTCCAGCGATCCGTACGTCACCATCCAAGTGGGCAAGACCAAGAAGAGGACAAAAACCATTTATGGCAACCTGAACCCAGTCTGGGAGGAAAAGTTCAGCTTGTGAGTGCAGTTTGCTGTTTCTTTTTTTCCTGCCGGCAGGGAAGCTCTGCAGGAGCCCTCCGTGGTCTGACTATGTGTGTGAAAAACACACTCGTTATGACCTTGCTGTCAAATCGCTGGCTGAAAGAGCCGGCGCAGCGGCTGCAAACCCACACGGGAGATTTCACCTGCTCCGAGCTTTCCTCAGAGCTGTGTAGGTCTGTATGGATGTTTCCTGTTAGACGCACCTGATTACACCACGGCAGACTCATTAATACTTCTGAAAACTAAAAATAACACAATGTGCTTTCAAAGTGGCACCTAACCTAAAACCTTGACCCACAGGCTGTAATTGAAGATTCCCAGCCTGGCCAGCCGTCCTTTTACTCCTCAATTCAACATATTAGTCTGATTCCCTCTGGATTCAGCTCATTTCTAGGGGGGCTGGTACCGACGGTCTCTGGAGCCGTTGGATGGACGTATCAGCGATCAGAGAAACAAAGCATTTGACTTAGGCAGAGCGCCGACCAGAAGAGTATCACCGACAGACGGGGGTAGCGAGCAGGAACGCCAGTCGATGACGGCCGTCGGTCTTGCAACCTGTTGATCCAAGGAGTCGTCACAGCTCTGCAGCCGTGTTTGAACTGCAATGTTATGATGCTGCAGTTCTCCTCTATGATATTTACTTGAACAGTGGCTTTTGGACGCTTCTGCATGACTTCATAACCCTGTGTGATGTGATTGGTTCTGTACCAGAGGAAACAGCTGTTCAGTGCAGTCCAGTTAAGTGTCGTCCAATCAAGTCAAGTTATAATCCAAATTCTTTCCAATAAAATTAATTTACACCTCGAATTTGATGAAAAGCAGTTTGGGCAGGATTCAGTTATTTAGGTATTTACTTATATATGTATTTACTTATATAGGTCTCTTTCTTTTCTACAGCGCGAAATTAATATCGAAGACATCTGAAGGAATTTAACCAAAGAAAAGGAACGAGTTCAGCTCAAATCCAGTTACAAAGCCTGGCCAGCCATCCTTTTTTTTTTTTTTTTTTTTTTTTTTTTTTTTTTTGTCTGCACACATATTATTGATTGATACCATGACGGTAGAAACCAAAAGTGTATATATGTGCATTATTACTATATGTAATATATACATATATATACGCACACATATGCGTACACATACATAAATATACACATACAAACCCAGTGTTTTTTTTTTTTTTTTTTTCTTTTTGGGGGGGGGGGGGGGGGTGGGGGTGACGACATCCACTGCCAATCCAGGAAGCAGGAACACACGGAGACACACGTCAAGCACTGGAAATCTGCAACAAAAAAAAACCACAAACAAAGCACGAAACCGGCACGGAGCCATCCAAAACACGAACAGCAATCGACCTAAATCTTGAGATCTGATCGCAGTCTGAGCTAAGCTATCGCTACCGCTACCTAAACCCAAAAACTAGAGAGCCAGCATGCAGGTGAACAAGCCAGTGTGTATGTCTATGTGTGTGTGTGTGTATGTATATGATCATGCATGTGTGTGTGTGTGTGTGTGTGTGTATGCATGTGACTAAATGACTATATGTGTGTGTGTGTGTGTGTGTGTGTGTGTGTGTGTGTGTGTGTGTGTGTGTGTGTGTGTGTGTGTGTGTGTGTGTGTGTGTGTAATAAACCAAACAAAGCTCCACCTGAAGTGTATCTATAGTGGGGGAGGGGGGGGAGCAACCCCGCCACCCGCGAGACCAGAGGCCGACAAGGAAGAGCCCGGAACCCAGGCCACCGGCAACCCCACAGAGGGGAGAAGTAGGAGGGAGGCAACCCACCGCCTGCGAGGCCCCCCCCCCACCCGGCGGCGGCCCAGGGGGCCCGCGGGCGGGGCCCCCACGGCGCGGAAAGAAGCAGCCAGGGATCCCGCGGCGGCGGACCGCGACCCAGGCAATCCCCGGCCACCCGGTCCGGGCCGGACACGCGGCCAGGAGGCCCTCACCCTTCAGGCCAACGACCCCCACCCGGCAGGGGGCCAGCCTGCCCGGAGAGACAGAGCCGCCCCGGCCGCCGACGCGGGCAGGCGCACCCGTCCCCCACGAAAGTGGCCCTCCAAGACCAGAGGGGCGCCCCGCCGTAGAGGCAGCGGGGGGGACCGGAGACGGGCCCGGAGAGAGGGAACCCCCCAACAAGGCGACACCCGCGCAGGCCCGACAACGGAGGGCCCCAGACCCAGGCATCCCATTCATTCATCCATTCACCTATTCGATACCTATACTAATAATAATATAATATACTATACATAATAATAATAATAATACTACTAATAATAATACTAATAATAATAATAATAATAACCATCTTTGTATAAAATAATATTGATAAATTATTAAGTTTTTGATGTCCTGCCAATGGAGGCTCAAATCCTCCATGGCAGGACCCTTCCATACCGCATTCCCACCGACACAGACATACAATCACGCACCGTTTCCCCCTCCCCGGGGGGATCCAGCACCGCCAGCAGGCACCCCAGGCTGCACGGCGGGCCCCGCCAGGCCCGGGTAACCCGACCCACCCGTCCCAGGCCCAGGCCGGTGAGGGAACGCGGGTGATGTGGGACCCCCTCCCGCCCCTTGTGTTGAGTGCATGTGATTAATGCCATAAAAACAGGGAGGAGGGAGGGCCAAGTATCGATTGACACAGACCCCCCCCCCTCCCGAACTACGTGTCCTTGTCAAATGTATTTATTAAGTGTTGAATGTGCAGTGTCTATTTTGCTGTTAAAACCGTGAGGCGGGGAGTGCCAGGCCCCGCGGGACAGTGCCCCCCACGACCCGGACCCCCCGCCTTTCGCCTATGTGCGTATGAATCGTGTAGGGGGGGCAAGAGGGGGAACGGAGGCCGAAGCCAGGAAGCAGGACCAGCAAAGCCGGCCCTGATAAGACACCCGCGTCCCCCCACCGGCCGTCCAGTAGACGGGGGCCGGCCCCCCGAGCCGGGCAAGGGCCCCACCGTACCTCCAAGGGCGCCCCCGGCGCCGCCGGAGCCCCCAGACGGAGGGGGAAACGGTCCAACATCCTCCCATTCATACTGACAACATAAGACATAGATACCTGGGAATGGTGCCACCCCGCCGTCGCGCCCGCCCGTGCACCCCCCGGTCAGGGGAGGCCCGCTCCCCGGACCCGGCCCCACCCCCCCCCGAGGCCACCCCGGCGGACACCCCAAGGGTCCCGGAGTCCCCACATCCGCAGGGGCACTTGGCCCCCGCCCAGCGACGGAGGACCAAGGCAGCAATGCCCCCCCAGCGCAGACAGCCACCCCCCACCCAGGCAGGGCCGGGCCCTCCGGGTGGGACCCCCACGTCCACGGCCCCGCCCCCCCCGGGAGGCCCGGAGACGCCCCAGCCACAGCCCCCCGCCCGAGCCCTCCCCAGCCACCCCCCCCCCCACCGCCATGAGGTAACCCCCCCCACAGGCCCCCAAGGCCCCCACCGGCTAGGGACAGGGCCCCGCGGCCCCCCCCACCGCCCCCCAGGGGCCACCCGAGGCCTGGCCAGCCATCCTAATTTATATCCTCTTCAGTAAAAAAAAAAAAAAAGGTGTTGTTCCTCTAGATTCAACATTGATTTCCAGGTGACATTACCAAGGGCTACCAACAGCCTCTGGATGCCACTGGGGAGACATACAGCTGATCAAAGAGGAAAAGCATGTGACGTAGGCGGAGCCACGCCCGGGCTAGTATCAACAAAAGACTTCCAGAGTGTTTTCGGTTTTGCAGTTTACATGTTGATCCAAAACACCAAACAGAAGTTCTGCAGCTATTTAGCTTTTTTAAATAGTGGTCTTTTGAAGCTCCATGCTGTTGTGATTGGTTCGGTACATTCTGTACCAGTGGGAAAACCAGCTAACGGTTGCCAGACCCATGTCATGAGAGACATTCTTTTGTGAGGTTAATGGATAAGGCCATTCAAGGAAACCCAAGAAGAATTTGATCATCTAATCTATGTTGCTCAAACTATATTTAATAAGGTGTTAAAGTACTATGCAACTATGAAGTAGACTTTTTAATCAGATTTAATTTTTCAGCAACAAGGTTTTGGCATCTTTGTTTCCTTCGCAGAGCAACCAGTGGGCGTGTATTTGCAGCTCACCTCCACCTTTACCCTCAGCTCCCGCAGCCATCACACATTTGTTCAAACACCAACACCCGCTCACCTTGTGTCTTCACAGCGAGTGCCACAACTCATCGGACCGCATCAAGCTGCGGGTCTGGGACGAGGATGACGACATCAAGTCCCGAGTGAAGCAGCGCCTGAAGAGGGAGTCCGACGACTTCCTGGGCCAGAGCATCATTGAAGTCCGAACGCTGAGCGGCGAGATGGACGTGTGGTACAACCTAGGTAAGTGTGTGTGTGTGTGCGTGCGTGCGTGCGTGCGTGCGTCACAATAAGTGGAGAAATCTTTACATGTTCAAGTTGTACGTTCATTTTGAGCCAAAAAGAGGAAAGTGGTTTCAGATTAGCCGTTTGTGTCTCTCAGAGAAGAGAACGGACAAGTCGGCAGTCTCCGGCGCCATTCGTCTTCAGATCAGTGTGGAGATCGCAGGAGAGGAGAAGGTGGCCCCATACCATGTGCAGTACACGTGCCTTCATGAGGTAAGACAGATCCTTGCTGGGCCACTTCTGGCCAGTTTTCTTCAAATTGTACTTTTACCGTGAAATATTTCTGAGTTCCACCAAAAACTTTCTTTGATTTAATAATAATAATAATAATAAACTTTATTAAGGACACAAGGTCCATAGCACAACAGACAACAGACAAAGGGTACAAAAAATAAAGATAAAATCCACAGTAATCACATATCACATGACATTTACATATAGGCTTATACGCCAATGATTCCAGATTCTGGAGAAGAACCTGACTGAGCTCTGTGCAGGGTTAGTCAGTGTGAGAATTATTGTTCCCAGAGTCCGACAACCTGTACATACATCTGTGCATAAGGTTACGCAGTACAGCAGTGCAGGTAGGCACGCCAACACTGACAAACAGCTGACTTGCACTGCTCCAGCGTGGCACCTTGAGCAACAGCCTCATCCCATCATTATAGGCGACATACAGTTTCTACAGTTTAAATTTCACCAAACAATTAAAGGCACTGTATGTAGTGATACCACTCCAGGCCAATTGAGGGAAGCATATCACAAGAGAGTACAGGGCTGGTATTGAACTGTGATGGCGTTTTGGGTCACGTGTCGCATTTGAAGTTAGACCGAATGGCACAGTCTTTTATATCCCCAGGGGATCAAAGTAGCATCACAAGGCATTTTCAGTGTCTCATCTTTCAACACAGTGAGTTTATGTGATAAGGGTTAAGGGTTAAACCTCAGGAAGATCATCAAAGCTGAACAACGTTGGCAGTTTGCTCATGAATTGACATGAATGCAAATATAAAATGTCAGAATAAGGTTTTTTACCAAAACAAAACATGGACTTTTCAACTTGACTTTAAAATTGTGTTTTAAGGTTTAAAAAGAAAAAAATGAGAGAGGATCTATGGTACTGTACGAAGACGTCTGGCGTAGCAGAGAAGTATATTAGAGTGGTGCAGGACAAGTACGGGAGTTGCAAGATGGCGGTGAGGTGTGAAGTAGGTGTGATAGGGTGGTTCAAGGTGGAGGTGAGACTGTATCAAGGATCGCGCTGAGCTCCTTGTTTGCTATCAGAGTTGGACAGAGTACTCGACCCCAGTACTTGAGTAAGAGTACAAATACTACTGGTCAAAATTTACTCCGTTACAAGTAAAAGTAGCTCAGTCAAAATATTACTCGAGTAAGAGTAGAAAAGTACTTGCTTTTAAAGGTACTTAAGTATCCAAAAGTAAATGCTTTTAAATTTACTTTAAGTAAAAGTAAGAGTAAGAGTAAGAGTAAGAGTAAATTTCTTATTTTCCACATCAGTAAATTACTATATTTTTTCTAAATTAATTTAAGGATCTTTTAACTCTTGTTTCTGAGAACTGATGTTGAGTTGTTGAAAGCAGAGAGGTAGTTCTGCTTCGGCAAACACAATAAACATTTGAAAATAAATGTCTGTGGTTTGTCTGTGCCCTCGTTTTTTACTCGGTCGAACTCAAACATTGAGTTAAGATACGGCCAAGGATTTTGTGAAAGTCCCTGCTCCGAGTCCGGCTCATTATCAGACTCAGACGACTCAGTGGATTGTCTTTCTTCTCCTGACGCAGGCGTAGCCATTGTTGCGGCTATGTCTTCACTTGTTGCGGCTCTGTCTTGACAAATGCAGGCTACTTTGGCGGTATCGTTTTGAGGAGGCTTGACGTATTTCCGCTTTACGTACATCCCAGTGGAGAGCGTGCACTGTGATAGGTCTCCTCCTTTGACAAAAACAGCTTGTGTCCAATAGGATTTTAGGGAAGAAGAAAAAAGACCAGACCTGAAAGTAACGAGTACTTTTCAGCCTTCCTAGAAATTTACTTGAGTAAAAGTAAAAATATTTGTCTTGGAAATGTATTCAAGTAAGAGTAATAAGTACCAAAGAAATCTAATACTCAAGTAAAGTACAAATCCTCTGGATATGTACTTAAGTACAGTACTCAAGTAAATTTACTCTGTTACTGTCCACCACTGTTTGCTATGATGATGGACAGACTGACAGATAAGGTCAGACAGGAATCTCCATGGGTTATGATGTTTGCAGAAGACGTTGTGATCTGTGGTGAGAGCTGGGACCTGGTTGAGGAACTTCTGGAGAGGTGGAGATACGCCCTGGAAAGGAGAGGAACGAGAATACAGAATAGATTTGTGTGAATGAGAGGAACCCAAGTGGAACGGTGAGGCTCCAGGGAGCAGAGATAAAGAAGGTGGAGGATTTTAAGTGCTATGGGTCAACACTCCAGAACAACGGCAATGTGGAAAAGAGGTGGAAGGTGTACAAGACGGTGGTGAGACCAGCAATGGTGTATGGTCTAAAGACCAGGCAAAATGGGGAAAGGTATATCTATGATTAGAAGATACTCCTCTTTATTAACACCAATTACACTCCGACAGGTTATTCAAACTTTGGTATTATCACACCTTGACTACTGCTTAGCTATCTGGTCAAGTGCAGCGAAAAAAAATATAAACAAACTTCAGATAGTGCAGAACAGAGCAGCTCGCCTTGCACTCGGGTGTTCTATGAGAAAGGGTGTTGACCAAATGCATTGTGATCTTGCTTGGATGAAAGTAGAGGACAGATTAACACACAATTTACTGACATTATTCAGGAATATAACTGTGTCGAAACAACCAAACTGCCTGTACTCAAAAATAACCTTTTCCCAAAACAGACATGAGCACAGGACAAGACAAGTTAGCAGGGGTCATGTTTCCATTCCATTACCAAGATCAGAAGAACTTGTATGTACAGGGCCATCTCACAGTGGAACAGGTTTGCATATACCATAACTAAAGCAACAAGCAGAGACAGTTTCAAAAAGCAACTAAAAAGGTTATTTTTGGGTACAGACATAAACAATGGTTAATATATATGTTTGATATACATTTTGTGATATACATTTCGTGATTTATTATGTGGAAAATACAGCTCAATGTAGTTGCAGGTTGTGATGGTTACCACTACAGTGATGTTGCTGGTGTAATGATGTGGGTGGGATGTCGGGGGGGGGGGGGGGGTTATGGAGTGATGTAATTGTAATTACTTATGTATTTAGTTATGTATTCATACATTTAAAATGTAAAGTACTATAGGAAGTATATATATGTATAATTGTGCTTTTATATGAATGTATTTTAATTTTCATGGCCCCCAGGAAGACTAGTTGGCGTTTTGCGTCCGCTAATGGGGATCCAAAAAAAAAAACATGTACAGAGGAGGGAGGATGAATATTAGTAGAAGGGTGATGAGGTTAGAACTGCCAGGACTGAGGCCGAGAGAAAGACCAAAGACGAGATTAATGGATGTCATGGAAAAGGCCATTAAGTTAGTTCGGGATGCAGAGGACGGGGTTAGATGGAGAAGGTGATGACCCCTGAAGGGAACAGCTGAAAGTAACAGAAGACGATATCTGTGCTGAAAATCCTGAAAAAGAAAGATGGCTCGCTGGGATTTCCACGAGAACGTCTCACGTCACTACTGAGTTCTGTGTTTCACTTTGCCGTTTGTTTACTCGCCTCCTTCCTTCATAGAATATTTTCCACTTCTCGACGGACGTAGAGGGAGGCGGCGTCGTGAAGATCCCGGCTGCCACAGGAGACGAGGCATGGAAAGTCTACTTTGATGAATTGCTCCAGGACATTGTGGACGAGTTCGCCATGCGATATGGCATCGAGTCCATCTACCAGGCCATGACGTGAGTGCAGCATTCACCGTAACTCACCCGATAAGGGCCTGATCTGCACTAATTGTTTGTGTTTTGAGGGAATCAAATCAGGAAATGCTTCAAATGAGTGTGTTTGTGAGCAGTTTCTGTTGGTCTGTGTGTGTGTGTGTGTGTGTGTGTGTGTGTGTGTGTGTGTGTGTGTGTGTGTGTGTGTGTGTGTGTGTGTGTGTGTGTGTGTGTGTGTGTGTGTGTGTGTGTGTGTGTGTGTGTGTGTGTGTCTGGGGCAGGATGCAAATTAGTTTATCTCCTCTAATGAGAAAAGAGGACCTGTTGTGTGATCAGATCGTTGTCGGCAGAAGCATCTCAGCCATCTTACACACGCAACGGACTCATTTTATTAATATCGTTATAAATTAAAGGGTCAGTGTGGTTTTGTTCTCGTGTTTTCTTTAAAATCGTAAAATGTGATCATAGTGGAAGCGCTGAGCGGATTAGAGCTGTAAGAATAGTCATGACTTCACATGGGGATGAATTTGTTGAGATGCTTTTGTTACAAGAAGAAAAACCCACGAGTCAAACAAAACCTTGAAACTGACGGAGAATACAAGATATATCATAATTTACAAGGAATAAATTGACTCATGAAAACCAGACATTGCTTCTAAATTGTGTTTCTACACCCGTTTAATCCTTTACATGATCACGGGGGGTCTGCTGGAGCCAATCCCAGCTCATTACAGGTGAAAGGCAGGGGGGCAGATGCAGCAAAGCAGCTCCAGAACAGAACTGAGCCTCCTCCATGTTTCACAGCAGATCCAATCTTCTTTTCTTTGAAGGACTCATTTTTACATCTGTGGACATAGAGATGATGAGACTTGTCCAAAAGCTCCGGTTTTGTTTCATCCGTCCAAAGGACGTTCTCCCAGAAGCTTTGTGGGTTGTTAATATGCATTTAGACAAAGTCCAGTGTGGTTTTTCTGGTGTTCTTCCACCGGTGGAGTCCTCCTCGGTGGTCCACTTTGGGTCCACCAGTGATGGATGATCTGACTCTGATGGACCTGGACCTTGGAGGTCACCTTGAATCTCCGTGGAAGTTGTTCTGGAGTCTTTGGTCTCCAGTCATATCATCCGTTTCTTCAGTTTGTCCTCAGTTGTCCTCTTGTGTCCACGTCCAGGGAGGTTGTCTACCGTCCAGTGGAGCCTAAACATTTCTGAGTGAAATGTCCCACTGTTGTCACAGGAACATCCAGCTGCTTGGAGACGGTCTTCTAGTCTCCAACATGCTGGTCTCCAAGGTTCTTCCTGGTCTCCTCAGACAACTGTCTCCTTCATGTCTCTGGTCCAGGTCCAGTCTGGTGGACACCATGATACCAACCAGCAGGGGGACACTTTTAACCGTTTAAACAGTCAGACTGACTGAAAACACCCGAGATGTGGATTGGAGAACACTTTAGTCTAACACGTCACCATGGAAACATCAGCTTACATCTATTCTAGGGGAACCAGCTGATTTGTCTGGACCAGCTCCCTTCATTCGTTTATTTTTTTTAATGATTCTGTTGAACTACAATTGAAGAGCAATGTCTGGTTTTCAGTAATCAACATTCAGTAATTTATTATTTATTTTGACTTTTGTTTGAAGTCACCATTGTGGGTTTTTCTTCCTTTAATGTAAGAATATCAACATATTCCTGCACGTTTGTCTGTTTCTATGAATCCAGTCAGAGGTCTAGTGTTTCAAACCCTCGAACTGATAACTGGCTGTCAATAATGCACACACTGCGCACCAGAGTGTATGATTTTATGCACAACTTTCCACAGAAGCAATTTTAGCAGAGCACTTTTAAATATAACACACATTTAACTGGTGGAATCTGTGGGGCAGCAGATATGACGTCCAAAGGTTTCAGTCGTACGCAGGCACCCGACTGATTTCCATTTCAGATTGTGTTTGTGATGGTTTTGTAAATAGAACTCAAACTTTAAATTGCTTCTGCCTCTGTTTTTGGTTTCTCACAACCCCTGAGGGAAACATTTGTCTCTTTATCTGTGACGTTCAACTCCAACTGTGTCTGCCTGTGGGATCAAGCTGGGCAGGAGCTTTTTAGACCCTTTAGTGGCTTTTTTTTAGACCCTAACATTTTAATATCTCTCATAAATATTCACTCAGTTTGTCACTAAAAATAAAGCAGAAATGAGTCAGCAAAGTGTTTCCGTTATTAACAAAAACATAAAAAGGCAATCAAAAAAGGACACATAGCTCTCACAGTTGATGCTAGATGTAACTCGCCCAACATTTATGTGTAGGGTCCATCTGAGATAGAAATGGGATAAAAAATGTATATATATATATATATATATATATATATATATATATATATATATATATATATATATACTGCTATATATGCTGTCACGTCTCTATTTGCAGTGATGGACCCGGTTGGACCCACTGACCTAGCAAACAACCTCCTCAGTACTGCACCACCTTTGGTGTTTGCCAACTTTTAGTAGATAAAAGTAGACAAAGATGGCAAAAGAAAAAGAAAAAACAAATTTAAATGAAAAGATCAGCATTTTAGGAGCAGGGATGGTTTCTATTGTTTTTGTTTTGTTTGATGTTTGCATTAACTGCAGTGATGGTGATGAACGAGAAGAGTTGACTTGTACACTAAGGGCCCGATTTACTAAGATCCTAAATAAAGAGTACTAAATTGCGTGTGCACTGAAAAAGTTTGCGCGTGCTGTTCTTGCGTGGTTTGCGGGTGATCAACTAAGATTGCGTGCGCAATTGATAACAATTGATAAAATTGATAGCAAACTGCAGTATTTAAATGAGGTGTTGTGTGTCTTAGGGTTTGCGAGCGCAAACTTTGCGCCATGGAGAGTCTGGATGAATCCGTGTATCATTCGTTCTTTCCATTTTCAATTGCCAATCAAAAACCAAAACATGAAAAAGTGACTGGTTATGTTGTTATTAGTTTTTTATTATAACACAAAAAATGGAAAAACGGCTGGTTTTTCATATTTCAATTTTAGGCACAGATCAAAAATACGAAATAGAAAAACGGGCCACAGGACTGAATTTGATTTTAATATTTAATTGGTCGGGTTTACGTGACCCCGCGGTGCTCGGCATGATCTGAGGAGAAAAAGACATCAGACACAGAGCTGGAGAGCGCTTTGATTCAATCTATTTATGAGTTAAGTTTTTATTCAGATGTCCACAGTATATTGCAAATATTATATATTATATAGCAAACACTGACAGTAAATGTGTGACAGACGGGACCATCATATGGCAAGAAGAGAAGAGAAGTGTTCAGAACAGCGCACAGAGCGCACACTAAAGGCTGATTTATGGTTCCGCGTCACACGAACGCAGAGCCGACGGCGTAGGCTACGCGGCGACGCACACCGCACCGCGACCCTACGCCGTCGGCTACGCCGTCGATTTAACCCGGAAGCATAATTCAGGCGAAGCTGCAGTCTCTGCGCTGATCCTGACACAGCGGGTCGGAGCGGATTTGGTCATGATGTCTAACCTGTGTTTTGTGATTAATAAGCACGGGTTTTAATTAAATGTAATTTACGAAGGATGATTTCACGTTCAATAAGATAAATAATCAATAAAATACAAGTTTTGGCACAAAGGCTTGGCCTGCTTGTGGGCGAGTGGAGGGGGGCACATTAAAAGAAGGTGGCAAGATATAAGGCGAAGAACTAAAGAAAAAGTGGCCTTTAATAAAACTTGTGCAACCATTTTTAAAATAGCATGCAGCAGAATAAAGACTCTCTCTCTGCGTATTCTTTGATTTTGGATGTCGCCTCCTTGCCACAATAACAGCAGCAGCAGATTAGCACCTTCCTTTCGAACGTATTAAATACAGACGCAATCACAATACGCGCAACTACTTTCAGGCTTGGTAAATCTCATTGCGTGTGGTAAATTAACTTATTTGCATCTTCCCCTCCCAGTATTTAGCGCTTTCTGGCGGTTACGCCCCATATTGATTATTCATCAGGGCAAAAGTACTAAATGGATTGCGTGCGCTATTCTGCGGATTTCAGAGACGCAGTCGTCTTTGCACGCCGTTAGTAGATCAGCTCGCACATTGGTTTGCGGGTGCTGTCAAGTTTGCACAGGTTTTTACGCACGCAAACCTTTAGTAAATCAGGCCCTAAGAGGATTGTGAAATGGTTGAACAACATCCTGCAGGGTCTGGAACATGTACAATAGATAGATAGATAGATAGATAGATAGATAGATAGATAGATAGATAGATAGATAGATAGATAGATAGATAGATAGATAGATTTGGAGAGTACATTTTCCTACTAAAAGTCTCAGATTTGATGAAATCCTATTGAACTTCTTTGCCCTTATTCTGTTTCCTTAAAAAAGCCAGGCAGCCAGCATCAGCCCAGCATCCCATCCTTACAGTCAAACACGGTGATGGCATAGAGGCTATTCAGAGCAGATGGAGCGCCACGGGAACATCCGTAGCAACCCAATCAAAAGCATTTCCACTTACCCATCAGCATCTCAAGTTGGGTCATTGTGAACTGCTGTTAGATTGTAGAGAAAGAACAGAAAGAAAAGTGAATCAATTTAAGATCAATGAAACTTAAAACTTTACATCTGCACTGACCAAAATGGACTTGAAGAGCTTTTCCTTTAAAAATAGCTGTTTCCTGTAGCGACAAACAAGAGTTGCAAGAGAAAACTTTCAAAAGGGAAATGAAACCTGCTAAAAGCTCAGAAGCTGAAGGGTTCTCTGCAAGTTAATCACAATCAAGCATTAATGTCATTTGATTCATTACTAATAATTTATCTAATGTATGATTTATTTTTTGCTTAATGTCAAGATTTTGGACTCCCTCCTTCTATACTGCATCCATCCATCCATCTTTTTCTATCCCTCCACCCAACCTGAAAATTAAACAACATCCTTCGCCTTTTATACCATCAACCCCCCACCCAAAAAAAAACTTATCTTGTCCTTCTTCTCTCCTGTTCTCTTTTCCTCCTCAAGCCATTTTTCCTGCCTGTCATCTAAGTACATGCTGTCAGGGATACCAGCTGTGATGAGCACGCTGCTGGCCAACATCAATGCCTTCTACGCCCACCCCACTGCCTCCACAAATGTCTCTGCTCCGGCCAGATTTGCAGCCTCCAACTTTGGGGTAAGTGACCTGCAGTCACAATGAAATAAGCAGATAGAGTTTCATGCCTCCCAGCCGCTCAGGTTTATCGGTGAATGTTTAAAATGCATCCAAAAATGTAAAAAGGTTGCAGTTGACTCAGAGTTCTGGTTTACACTTTGCACTGACTTGTGTCTCTGTTGGTGGAATCACCAGCAGAAACGTGTCAAGGCATGTAGGATGTGTTGACATCTGATCATTCATTGTGAGATGATCTGGGATGAACGCGGATGGCCGTAAATGCATCGTATGCGACACTGTGAGAATATCTAAACAGTTGTACATAAATGAAAGATTCGCACCAAGATCTTTTTTATTTTCTGGCTGGTCCATTGCCGACCCAACACACACCAAACATCTGTAAGCGCTCCTGTGAGTTGAGTATCTTTGAAGAAAACAGCTGCCCAGATGCTAGAAAAATAAGCACCACACCAAAACTCTGGATGAAACAGCAGCTGCAGAAACATGTGACGTGAAGTTGGTGTGCACACTCCAATCTAGTGGCGCCAGAGCAAAAATGGATAATTCTTCTCAAGTATTCTTCCGGTCTTGTACTCTGACTGCTGAGCTGCCTTCAGTTGATCCCAAACATACCCGAAGATCCCACATCACTCCAACGCCACAGACACGTCCAGTTACAGTCGAGGCTCAGAGTAATATCTTCCTCCTCATCTATAAGAGCATGAATGATTGCCAGGAAACTTCCAACGCCTCAGATCCCCAGTGGACTCCTCCACGCCTGCCAGCTGGGCCGAGCGTAGCTTTGATCCGAGTCTCCCGTCAAGCAGACTCACCATTTAATGGATATCTCTTTTCTCCTGGATTAAGCAGGTTCTCGTTCGTGTCATTTTTAGTTGCTTCAGGGTTTTTTTTGTGTGTTTTTAACTTTATTTACATGTAAAATGATTAGGGGTGTGCAAACAAGGGTACCTCACGATTCGATTCGATTTCGATTATTGGAGCTTCGATTCTTCGATTATAACGATTGTCGATTCGATTCGATTATTGGTGCCACGATTCTTCGATTATTGTGATTTTTAATGCTTTTTTCCATACAAGATTGATTTTGTCTTCATCTGTGGCTACATTTATAAATAAATAGCCAATCAATTAACTCAGTTCCTCTAACAACACTCATTACGTAAATAACAAGGTTTTTTGAACATTTGACATGTATTTTTCAAAGACACAAAATAATTTATTTTATGACTATGTAAACATTTTCTCTTTGAGTTACTTAACTTTGACCAGGGAAAGCTGCACTTGCATGAGAGCCCCCTCTATTGGGGGAAAACACTGAAAACGGTCAAGCCCTGGATTTAATGAGTTCATTAATTCAAGTAAACAAGATATGTACTTCCATCAAATTTATTTAGTGTAAACATATCTGCCATATTTCAAGTGAACAATAAGAAATGTGCATTCTTCAAAATGAAATGATTCAGCAGCTTATTCAGTCTGGAATCTGGATAGGATAACTTAAAAAAAAAAAAAAAAAAAAAATTTTTTTTTTTTTTTTAATAATCGATTCCAAATCGTCACGTGACGCATCGCGATGCATCGACACATCGATGAATTGCACCCACCTCTAAAAATGATCCATCCCGGGTCTTAACAGGTACTCAACAACAAAGACAACGACCACTAATACTTGTAGACAGCCATAGTGACCGTCTGTCTTGTGTTTTCCCCGTGTGTGTCGTCGCAGGTTATGTTTTCTTTCTGGTGCTTTGTTCCTTTATCTTCGTCATCTGAAGTCTGATGTTTGATCAATTCAGAACGGTGTGGCAGCCTTCAAATAACCACAAGACCTGAAGTCTGACGGTCGTCTTTATTAGTGGATAACGCCATAATTATTTATCTGACTAACATGCCGACTCCTTATTTTTACAATAATAACACTTACAAATAGTAACTCCCAATATGTTTAAATATTGATGGGATTATTAAAGATTATATCACCTGTTTTGATATAATGAGCCTGATTTAAAAAGAAAAGCATACGAGCTCTTGTGAAAATTAAAAAAAAGTTTTGAAGGAAATTTTAAAATAAAAACCTCTCATTTATCTGCTGAGATCTTGTAAGGCTTGTTGGAAGCAAACTCCCCCAAACTTTAGTCTCCCCTTCACCTGCACATCCACGAGCAGGACCCACGCAGACCCAGAGAGCCAATGCTTACTCTCATCAAACAGTGAGGTCCTACCCCTCGGCGAGCCTTGTGACAGCCGGGATGTTTCGTGGAGATTCAGCCTTCAGGTCCCTCAGGAGCCGCAGACAGGCATCATGCACTGATCGGTTCCTTCTGGATGAGCTTTAATCACGTGGGAGTGACGGCAGGCGAGTGGTTCCCGCATCGAAGGGTCCGAGATCGCTCTCACGCTGAGCTGTAGCTGCTTAGATCTGCGTCCGGGTCTTAAACTTGGTGAGACGGCCTGCAGTGTAGATCGCTGAGCTCTTTCCTCTGAATGGACTTTTCTTTGCTGAATTCAGTTCACTTTATTCCTCCGTAATCTCATTTCATCTGGTCTGCAAGAACGTGCAAAGATAATGATGTATTTAAGATTCTGCAGTGTTTTAGAGACGTACCAGTATCTACACACTGGGTGTCACTATTTTAAATTAAGCCATTTTCTACAACAGTTTTATGATTAAATGATGGATTTGAAACAAAAATGTCGATCTTTTTCTCATGGGGAGCCTCCATGCTGGGAGTGACTCTGGCCTGCAGGGGGGTCGTCCTGGGGGTCGTTCTGGCCTCGATGGTTGTGGAGCTCTGCACCACGGCTTTACCGCTGTGGTGTGGACTCTATCCGTCCGGGCCGGGATGGTCTCGGGCGGGTTATGGGACCTCCTGGCGTGGACGGCTCCCTGATACCGTTTCCTCACCTGGATCCTCGGTGCTCAGCCATATACTAGTGTGTGTGTGGGAGGGGGGGATCGTTGCATTTTTTATTTGTATGAAAAGCGCTAAACAAATAAAGATTGATTTGATTTGATGAAAAGAACATTTCATGGAGCGGAAAAAGCAATTTAAAGAGGAATGAGAAGCAAAAAGAAACCCCAAAACAAACAATGTTTCTGCGTAATGGAGACGAGCCGGAGTGTTTTTGCTTTTGGACGGTGGTGGAGCTCAAAGAAAACACTTAATGTGGATGATTCATCACCAACCGAGGAAGGAGCCAAGTGTGCTAACATTAGCCAACGAGAAAAGCAACAAAATTAAAAAGCAGCAACCATTTTGTTAGCAACCAGACTTGTCTGTCAACTGTAGTAATTCACTTATATATTTTAAATGTGGAAGAAATTATGAAGTATTATATAAAAATTATTAACAATAATAAAAGGAAATACATTTTTACATCTTTTTTGGCATTGCTGTGCAACTGGCTCTTTGACCGTATAAAAACAGGAGAATAAAACAGCCTTGCTGAGGAAACAGATCTTCACTTCTGAGCACTCTGCGATCCTTAGCGTGCAAGAAGTGGCAGTGGAGAGGAAAATATACTTAATTAGAGGCTTTTTTTGGAATGATCTTGATGCGGAAATGGTGAAGTTCAATCTTTAAATAGCTAATTATTTCCTGCATCACTCTGAGAAAGGATTTTTGTAGGTTTTACAACGTTATGGAGGCGGAAGAAGTCATAACTAAGCCTTAACTATAAGTTACCTGAGAGTAGTGCGACATGCAACAGTAATGCTACCGTTACTGGATGACTAGACAGTCAGTCTCTGTGTCCCCATAACACGACTAAGGACCAAAGCCTTTGCGGCGGCCCTTAGACTCGTGAATAACCTGCCCTTGCACGTTCAATCTGCACAATCACTTGAGGTTCTTAAATCAGCTTTAAAAAAGACTTTTTTTTCGTGCATGTACGTCAAACCGTATTGTGGAGCTTGAGGCACAAAGGTTTTTCTGTCTGAACCAATCAGATGAAGGGTGGGCGCACTTTTTGGCGTCTAGCGTCGCCACGGTAACGCTTTTGACTGAAAAGTAAGGCGCGTTGTCGCAGGATGGAGACGCACATTTTGATGTATAACACACCTGGGTGCACGTTATGGTTCGGGCCGTATTAACTGCCGAAGGAATGGCATAAATTTCGTCAAAAAATTTATTCAAAACGGCCGACTTCCTGTTCGGTTTCGGCCATGGCACCAAGAGACTTTTCTTTAAGTTGCGCCATGATACAGGTGTGAACCGATTTTCGTGCATGTACGTCAAACCATATTGTGGGGCTTGAGGCACAAAGTTTTCTAGGGGGCGCTGTTGAGCCATTAGGCCACGGCCATTAATGCAAACCATTAAATATAAAAATTTTCTCCAGGCCTGGCTTGTGTGCAAAATCTGGTGACTTTTGGGGCACGTTTAGGGGGGAAAAAAGGCCCTCCTTTCGTCAGAAGGATAAAGAATAAAGAAAAAAATAAAATAAAAATAAAAATTCCCACAGATACAATAGGGCCTTCGCACTGTAAGTGCTCGGGCCCTAATAATATTAATAACCATCTTTGTATAATAATAATATTAATAAATTATTAAATTTTGTTGTCCTGCCGATGGAGGCCCAAATCCTCCATGGCAGGACCCTTTCATACCGCATTCTCACTGACAAAGACGCACATTCACGCACCGTTTCCCCCTCCCCCGTCCCAGACACTTTTTCTCCCTGGCTTTTGATTAGTTTTAGTGGTTTCTGGCAAAATTTTATTTCAAACTTATTTAAATTTTTTATTATTTTACTCTTATTTTTTATTTAATTGTATTCTTGTATTTTGTACCCATCTTATTCTATTTATGCCTTTTATTCAGCTGTTTTTTTGACTTTGGTCAACCTTGGTTGTTTTAAACTCTACTATATAAATTAAGGTTGATTTGAGTGGAATTAAGACATTATACAGTAGTTCAGATAGTTTACATTTTCTCATCTGGCTTCATGGACAGGTATAGCTTATATCAGCTGCATTGCAGTTAAAGTTTATAACTTCCCACCTTATGATAGTTTATTATTATTATCCTTTATTTAACCAGGTAAGACTCATTGAGATTAAAAATCTCTTTTCCAAGAGCGACCTGGCCAAGAGGGCAGCATAAGTTACAACAGAAAACACAACAAAAAACGACAAACAGCAATCCCACACTGTAGTCAGGAACACAAATTACATACAACATAAACGGGTCCATATAATAGTACCTAATGGAAGAAGTATTTACAGAGTGAACAAGATTGGTCCAAATACAGAGCCCTGTGGAACACCTTAACTCTTCATTCACATCAACAAACAAAAATCTATGAGAGAAATAGGACTCAAAATAAGCTAATGCAGAATCCTTTAACACTAATAACACGTTAAAGCCTCTGTGATAATGTGATCAGCTGTAACAAAAGCAGCAACAAGCTCTAACAGAACAGCCAAGGAGACACAGACCAACACTGCTCCATTTACATGAATCGACTAAATAAGACAAAATCATTTTCAACTCTGAGGCTGATCAATGAAGCGATATTAGTTGAGTGGTTCTTTATGAGTGTAGAGAAAGCCTGTGCACGTGTTGGGTTCAACATAAGCAGCAGATGGGAGGGACAGTCAGGATTGGACGTCTTGGAGACAAAGAGTGGCTAGATGGAGACGGTTTGGACATGTCAAGGGATAGTGACTACATTGGTGTAGGGATTCTGGAGGTGGAGCTGCCAGCCAAGGGGTTAGTAGGAGCTGGTCGGTGTGACGGGCGATGCTGGGATGGGGTACGGTGGACACATATGATCCACGGGGGGTGAGCCCCAAAGGGGAAAGCCCACAGAAGAGAAAGAAAGGTGTCAGAGAACAACAGAGAGCCAGAAGGGAGGTCGTTTTTCACCTTCTCCTTTAATTCGGTCGGTCGGGTTTCCTCTCTAGATGTGCTCTGCGTCTTCTCAGGCGGCCCTTGAAAAACAGACCCATTTCTTCCCCCTTCATTTTTTTCAAGCTCCTTAGTGCTTTCTTTGTTTAAATGCTGAACCAAGTCAATTTCAGTCAACCTGTTGCCATGGCAATAATGGCTTCTTTTTCTTTCTTTTTCTTTTAAAACCGGTAATATCTTACTCCCACCATTGTTAGATTCTCCTTTCTGTCTCGGTCCTCCTTTGTCTGTAATATCCCCTCATATCAATCCCGTCTCCCAGCCTTTGTGGTCCGTCTCTAGGATCACGTGGGCCAGGAGTTGTAATGTTTTTGCTCGTTGCATTGCACAGGTGTGTGTGGGTGTGCACGGCAGCGAGGAGCTGCAGAGATGCATCTCACATCTACTCTCAGGTTTTTTCATGTGAAGCTGCTGATGCAACCCGGGAATCTTGCCGGTGGGAACAAGCATTATTCACTCTGAGCGAACGCCGCTCTTCTTTTTAGCAGCGGCCTTTAACCGCCGAGCACCTTGGCACCTGAGAGTGCCCGAGTCGTCAACCGCCTGCAGGCAGAGCTTTAGTGAATATCTTGTTTTGCTAATGTCATGGCTGCTTTTATCAGAAGTGTCTGAAAAACTAGCAGCCGAGTTAACACACAAAAACCCAACAACTCTCCTCTACAAAAGATGCTGTAGCCGAGCGGGTCATGGTCTAATTCACAAGCTCGAAGATGAATAGCTCATGGAGATGATTTTGTGTGAAAATGAGACAATTTACATTTGCTCTTTTGAAGTGGAGCCTTGATAATTCTCCCTGTCGTTTTCCACCATTTGTCCTCCCATGACTTTGAACGTGAAAGCCCCTCGGCCCAAGAGGAGGAGCAGTAATGAAGTTCAGTTTATTTCTGTGGTGATGGGGGCAACAGGACAGAGACATCAAATATCACGAGGAGTGAGGAAGGTATTCAGGGATGGCCTGGCCAATAATCCTGATTATTTGCTGGTTCCAAATAAAATAATTCGTATTGCTGCTCTGGATTTCCCTGATTTCCACACTCCAGACCCTAGAAAGGCTAGCCCAGTGCATCATGGGAGGGATCCGGCAACCTCTGCCTATAGAAGCAGGACTATAGGGATGACTCCGAGTCCTCTTCTGGGTCTGTTGGTACTCGGAGATCATGTCAAATCCAGAGGAACAACCCTAATTCTTTACATCAAAGAGGAAAATAATTAGCATTCCTCGCCCGAAATTCACCCAAGGTTTCTTCGGACCCCTGTCGCTTTATGGTGAGATGTCACACATCGACAGCGATGAAACTGTCTCACAGAGTTTTCTGGTGCTTGGATCAAGCCACCGGTCGCTACAGGAGCAAGGCCGTCGCCGTCGCCATCTAGGCTCAAGAAGCTCTTGGAAACTCTCCTCTTCCGGGAGTTCCCATGTCAGGGTACGGCGTAGCTTGTGGCATGGGGTTCCGCCGCTATTGCTTTGAGGCCGACGAATAAACCAGGCTTAAGAAGCTCAAGAAAGTGGTGATGGAGGAGAAACGAGAGCGTGAGCAGACCATCTCAGACTGCCATCCAACCAGCATAACCTCTGTGTCTGCAGGGAGACGCTCCGAGCTGAAACGTGCACGCGTTCCTTAGAGACGGTCAGATGCATGCACTCCTGCTTCCCCGTCGCCTTGGAGACACAACTAATCACGGCAATAATAGACAGCTGAAAGCAGTTTGTAACCGATGATAATGAAGCTCAGCTTCCACCAGGTGGTTTACGTAAATCAGCGTGTCAGAGCAGCAGAGGTTCAAGCTGGATCCACAATAGAGAGTAACCTGCCACTCAGCATGTGGAGAACTGAGTTCATGATAATCATAACACGTATTGTGCATTAGATGATGAGCAGATGTGTACTCTGGGATGAAATGAAGACGGTTCTGCCTGAGGGAAGGAAAATGTCACACTGTCTTATCTTTTAAAGGTCAAAATGAAAAAGTTATTGTCCTTGTATTCGGCTTGTCAGATGAGAAGTGTGTGTTGTGTGTTTGCATTTGTTTGCTCACCCTGCGCTCTACGGTGGACTGTTTGAAGGCCTTCACAAAGACCTTGTTCATCTCTCTGCTGAGAGAAATCTCCAAGACGGCTTTCATTGTTCCCAGGAGAGTGGACGTTACAGCAAGGTTACCCAAGGTCATCTGGGCAATGCTCAAAAGAACCGCAGGAGAACCTGCTGCAGGCCTCAGTCAGCGTGGTCGCTGTTAAAGCTCATGACGGTACAAACACAAGAGGACTGGACGAGGAGGGCTCGTTTGAAATGGTTTCCAGGGAAACGTCAAGAACGTCAGCTTATGTTTTCTAGTTTGCATCTGAACAAAACCACAGAACTTCTGGGCCAGAGTTGTTCAAAAAAGATTAAATTGTGATGACTAAAATCTGTGCGAAATCTATGGGATGCTGAAAATAAGAGAGAAAGTTGACCTAGGGTATTTGTCTGAGAGATTTCACAACGATCAACAACACAATCAGATATCTCATCCGTCAGACTATAGTATTGATGGATTTCTCGCCGCCTTTTCTTTCTCATTGTTTTATTTCTGTAACCTTCCTGACTCACAGGTCTATTTCACGCTCTCCTGATCTCTGCTTTCTCAAACACAATCACTGACTGAGTTGTTCCTGCCGCCATGAGACAGAGAAGTAGTTGCTCAAAAACAGGAGATAGAAATCCTGCTGGAGGTTGATAAGAGTTTGGTATTTTTATTGGCCGTAAGCACTAGTTATTTCTGGACATTGTTCATACTTGCATACAAAGAACCTTTTGCAGTTTACTAACAATGCACAAATGGGCTGGTGGGAGACGATGGGAGACATCCAAAGTAGCTTTTACCATTAAACAATCAAAATGGTGCAGTCCGGTATTCCTCATCGCCTTTAAAAGTTTTTTTGTTTTCACATAATTTTTGCCAGTTTTGTCATCGAGTCCTGAAGTCCCTCTCTCTTTCTTCTTCCCCCTCGTTTTCTCTTCATCGGTTTGTCAGCCACGTCGTGACTCCCGCTCCTGCAGAGGACTCTCCCTCCAAACTGCAGGTTGCCTTATTTTCATGCCACGTTAAATACCTTCTCTTTTTTTTTCCAGCCAGAATACATGAAGGCGAGCGGATAAAAATAAGCATCGGGGGATGCCTCTGCTGGCTTTAGCCCAGGCGTTTGAGCTGGTTGTTCAATAAAGGCATCTAAATTGCTCCCAGTGAGGAAACCGTTGGCGATGCGTGTGTTCCCTGGAATAGAAAGCCTGTTTCCATAACGGAGATCTCAGCGTTAACGTGCCCCAGATAGGAAAGGGTGTTTGGGCCAGACGTGGCCCACATCCACGTTCTCTTTGGCCCACATTTGGCCTTCACTGATGGCATTGACTCAAGCGGGTCATGCTGATATTCACCAGCTACGCACATGGCCCTCATGACACTTGGGGTGCCCCGCGTCACAGCAACCTTAGGAGATCCGGGCCACATCTGGCTCACACAACACATGCGGGAACCCAAATTTGACCCATTCTGTGACTTTGAGACACATCTGGGCCACATGACACTTTTGACTCGTTACTAGGGCTGTTCGATTAATCGATTTTAAATCGTAATCGCGATTATGTAATTAGAACGATGTTAAAACGTGAAAATCGTAAAATCGATTTTTCACTTTTTTTTTTTTTTTTTTACCTTGTCTGCACACATATTAATGATTGATGGAAATACCTCTCAATACCTGTGACAAGTGCCCCATGGGAGAGGCTCTTTAGTGTAGGAGGGGGCGTTGTAACATGCCACCGGTAGACCGGCTCGTGTTCCTTGCAAAAAACTTGCAAATGTGAATAGCAAATGTAATGACTGACATTACACACCTCTACCTCCTTCATGGGTTGCATTATTATTTAGCATGCAAAGACCCAGTTTAGTTTGATTAGAAAATGTCTTGTTTTATTTAATTGGAAATATAACTTACTGTATGTTTGCAAGTGCTGATTTGCTGATTTTTTTTCAGAGATAAAACTTTATATTTTATTATATTTTTTTAAAACTTTTTTTCAACTTATTTTACAGAGTTTTGCACTTTATTCATTCATTTTTGGTTTAATAAGAGCAAAGTTTGCACTTAAAGCCCAATGGGGCAAATGTTCAATAAAAAAACAGCATATTTGAAATCATTTCTTTGCCTTTTGTCAATTCACAAAATAATCGTAATCGTAATCGAAAATCGGATTTTGAGAGAAAAAAATCGAGATTTTATTTTTGGGCAAAATCGAACAGCCCTACTCGGTACCGGTGCCGTAAAGGAGCCATAAATGCTAAAGGTGGCCCAGATAAGGCTCTGGGGTGATAGAAAATAAAGGGAAGCATCTGTTTAAGTTTGGACTCAATACATCTGTCTGGGTCGACTGTTTACAACTAAGCACCTAATCAGATGACTGGAGTCATCATCCATCCATCCATCCATCCATCCATCCATCCATCCATCCATCCATCCATCCATCCATCCATCCATCCATCCATCCATCCATCCATCCATCCATCCATCTATCTTGTCCTTGCTATATTACTAACATATCACACTATATTCACTCATTTTCTATCCCTCCACCCAACCTGAAAATTAACATTCAGGAAGAATGTTACATTTTAAACCATCAATCTTCCCCCCACAAAACCTCTTGTGCTTCTTCTCTTCTGCTCTCTTTTACTCCTCGAGCCATTTTCCTTCCAGCACATCCATTCATCCAACATCCATCCTTTAACCATCCATCCCTCCATCTTTCCACCACCCATCAACCATCCATCCTTTTATCCAACATCCATCCATCAACCATCCAGCCATTCATTTTGTATCGGGCTTGGGATCCCCTGCTGCATTGTGAGGCGTGGCGGCCATGTTGGTAGCTACGGATCAGCATGGTAAACAGGTTGAATCTGGACTAGTCATAAGAAGCACAAAAATTAAATCAAACGGGTGAATAACAAATATGTTTATTGTAATAAGTTATCAAACGAGGCCAGATAGCGTTACCTGGAGAGGATGGAGCTCTAGATCCACAGGAGATCCCAGAGTGCACCGCTGCTCCCACCGGCCAGCCGAGACACCAGAAGGGGGTTTTATGTCTTGTTTGAGGTGTGAGTGCTCGTACAACCAGTTCAGGAGTTATAAATCTCCTAACTCATCTGTGATGTTCAGATGGACGAGTCCAGGACTCGCCAACCAAGAGTGTGCCGAGTGTACCAACCAGTAGGATTATGTTTCCTTTTACATTTTTCTGTGTATGTTCATGGAAAATGCCGGTTTGGTGTCTGTGCTGCCTCAAAGCATTCTGCTCGAGTTTCTTAACATCTGTGAGTAACCGTGCCAACAGGAGAGTTTTTAGGATGCAGGAGCAGCTGGTTGCTGGTTGGGCTTCCCACTGCTCCACTGCTTGGAGTTGCACCTCAGATAACAGGGCAGATGGGGCTCAGCAGGTAGACTCACTTTCTTCAGAGGATCTATAACCAGCCCCATCACACGTCCAAGTGTCCCGGGGAGGACACTGACCCCTACATCACACCACGATGTACTCGCGGGGTACGAATGAAAAGTCAGTCAGTATCGCAATGTTCCAACGTTGACCAGCTTTGAGGAGATGGAGGGATGAGAATGATACCACGCTATTTTTGGGACCTGCAGGTCCTCCATCACACCTCTACACTCTCACCTTCCACCTCGGTCATCTGTGATTGCTTGCTATTCGTCTCCAGCTCAGGTTCTGCTGGTGTATTACTGCATTTATTTGCATATTATCGCAGCAAAAATGCCCAGTGCTGCAGGTTTAGGAAAGGAAATGAGAAACAGGAACAACGGTTCATCTACAGGACATAAAAGAAGACGTCTTCACTCCTGAGAAGTGAGTTTTTATCAGGGCAGGAGAAAAGCTGAATACTGAATAACTTTTTATTGCAGTCCGGTCTGATTTCACCAACACAGCTTTGGATGTTCATGAGAATAAAAACCTGCTTCTACTTTAAATGTACAAATCTAAGAGACTTTGTTCTTGCTTTGTCTTGTGACTTCTCAACAGAGAGATCGTTTCGTGAAGCTCCTGGATCAGCTGCACAACTCGCTGCGCATCGACCTCTCCATGTACCGGGTGAGTCCCTGTTTTCTGCTGCTCTTTCTCTTCTTCAGCACGTGGCGCCATAAAGTTTCAGGACATCCAAGTAACATAAGTCCCAAACATCCATTCTCCCAAAACATGAGTCCGGTTCAGTGGCCTCGGGATCGCTGCTTTTTGGAGATGCTGCATCCGTAACCTGACCTCATAGAGAAGCCAAAGTTAAATGGATGCATGGATCACATCCTGATGGCTTCTAGCTTCCTCGTTGCCTTTTCAATGTTTCAAATTAAAGTGCACGTTCTACAACTTTTAAGCTTCAATCCTGAATGTGAAATCTAAGCCTTGATTGTGAAAAGCAGAAACAAAAACTGAAAGTTAATTGATGTGCATGTGTGTGTGTTCTTGTTCAGAATAACTTCCCAGCCAGCAACAAGCCTCGTCTCGGTGACCTCAAGTCAACGGTGGATCTCCTCACCAGCATCACCTTCTTCAGGATGAAGGTAGAGCCACTGACCCAAGTCTGGTTCAGATGTCTGACTCCGAGTCCAGACCCGAGGAACTGACTCTCTCCTTCGCGGTGTGCTGTCGCGCAGGTGTTGGAGCTGCCGAGCCCTCCCCGAGCGGCCAACGTGGTGCGGGACTGCGTCAAGGCGTGCCTGAACTCCACCTACGAGTACATCTTCAACAACTGTCAGGAGCTCTTCAACCGGCAGTTCCAGCCCGCCGTCCAACCAGTGAGTCTCTGCGCATGTTAGATTAGCGCATGAAGGGAAATATGATGCTAAATCGCAGATAGGCGTTTATTTTCCCTAAAACTTTGAATGAAACAGCACAGGTGACGTTTGGAGGACTGAGGCTAGTGCGTAAATAGTGGAATCCCTAAACTGTGTCACCTCGTCTTTCTTTGGTTTTGTGGGTTTCGGTCGTCCGTGGCGCCGAGGTCGGACGCCGCATCACGAAAGTGGCCCGATGCTTCTGAACCTCAGCTAGAGTTGTGAGCTTCACTCGTGTGTTTTTAAAGCTGAAATTCTGGTCTCCGTGTGTCACATTAAAGGAGCAGTGATGCAGGACGGCGCCACGTGCTTTCAGGCCAGCCGAGGCTCATTCATTCCTGTAGCACAATCCAACAAGGAGACTCAAAGTGCTTTACAGAGACAAGAAAATATGGAGCTAGAACAGTCTCATAATTGACAAATGCACAGGACAAGTTTTACAAATGCACAGACGGATTTGCAAATACACACACCGTTTTACACGTGCACAGAACAATTCACACGTGCGTAGGACAAGATACACAAATGTATTTTTGATGCACACACAAATATAACCTGATTAACAAAATTTTTTTTGTCTGTGAGCTGCGCTGGATTTGTGTGTGAGTTTTGAGACTCTGCTGACGTGACTCGATCCACAAATACTTTTTTTTTAACACGGAAGGATCTGCAACCAATCAGATGTCTTCCTTTGTTCCAGCCAATCATAAGAGCGCACCCCACGTGTTGGTTTTGTCGGCAGGACTAAGAGCTCTCTGACAAACCATCTCCGATCGTGCTGTTTTCTTTACCGGGATCACAAGAAAATCAGAACAGTGATCTCCTCTCCATCCTGTTTATTTATCTTTTATCTCCTGTTGCTGTTTATTTATCTTTACTCCACCAACTCGAAATATTAATCACTTTTCTAAGCGAACTGCGCTAACGCAGCTCAAACAGCAGGTGTATCCGCCCCTTTAATCTGATTGGTTTACGAGTAAATCGTGTTTTATCCACTGCTCTGCGTCCCCCACGTGGGGTGCGCTCTTATGATGGTCTGTGCATTTGTAAAACTTGTCCTGTGCATTTGTCAATTATGAGACTGTTCTAGCTCCATAAGAAAACATCACATAGATAACATTTACAAAAGAAAGAAATAGGAACAATAGATGAAAATCAAATGAAATAAGTAGTTAAAATGTGATCTAAACTCTAAGCTCAAGTGCAAATTTGGAGCTTTATCCAGATGACCTGAGGGGTCTGGAAGGTGCATACTGGGTCAGGAGGTCCCTGATGTGTTCTGATCCTGGACCAGCATCAGAACTTTAAAGTCTATCCTCTGATGGACAGACAGGCAGAGTAAAGACCTCAGAGCTGGACTAATGTGGTCAACTTTTCTGGTCTTAGTGAGGACTCGAGCAGCAGAGTTCTGGATGAGCTGCAGTTGTCTAACTTTTAAGGTGGACTGTAAAGATGCTGTTACAATAATCAAGCTACTAAAGATGAATGCTGGACTAGTTTCTCCAGGTCCTGCTGAGACATCAGATCTTTGAACCTTGATATATTCTTAAGGTGTTTTTCCAGATTTAGGTCTGAGTCCATCACTACACCCAGATTTCTGGCCTGGTTGGTGGTTTTTAGGTGTATAGATTGAAGCTCTGTGGTGACCTGTAATTGTCTATCTTCGGCTCCAAAGACAATTACCTCAGTTCTTTTTATTTTTTTGCTGGAGGAAGTTGTTTTTTTAAATCTCCTCAATGCATTTACGAAGAGCCGGTCCCCTGGTGACACTGTAATATATATCTGGAGTCATCTGCATAGCTATGGTTGTTTATTTTGTTCTTTATAATCTGTGTCAGTGGGAGCATGTCGTTTTTACAAGCATTTGGAACATGTTTAAGTGTTAAAAAAGCATATTAAATTTAGATGTTTCGATTACATTTAAAGGAATATTTGACCCCTTCGAGGAGGTTTTGTTTAGTTCTTGCGGTTTCCCGACCCTTCTATCGTCAAAAAACGCCCAAAGTGACTTTGGATTCCTGACGCAGTCGCATCTCGCGATAAACTGTGCAACGATTGGGGATGAAAGCAGGTTTCTATTCTTTGTTGGTTTTGGAAGTCAGCGCCCTCTCCAAGAGAAGCACTTTCAACGAGAAAGAGCATCTTCTCACATCGTGTCGTGACACAGCACGATTGTCCGCCTCACGTAATGTGTTCAAATCTGTCATTACAACTCCAAACAACAAGCTGTACTACCAAAGACGGAGAAAGTGAGAAGTGAGCAGCTGATTCTGTCCAGTTGAAGTTAGTTACAGATTGGAAATTCAACAGATTTCAGGAATTAAAAAAAAATAAATAAATAAGAATAATATGAAGTTGAAGAAACCCTAAAATTACAAATAAAGAGGTGAGTTATATCCACCTCTTTTAGAACATCTTTCATCCTAAATCACTGGTTACATGTTTTGGAAGTTGTTAAAAATATGTCCCCTTTGTCTTTTGAGGTAAAATAAGTTGGCTCTTATTTGGGGTCAACTCCCGCTGATCGAACTGCTGTACAAACCATACCAATAATCAACCATCCCTACAACTGTCAATTAATACAACTACAGTCGTAATAAAACAACAATCTGAGTAAGATTGAGATTATCTGAAGAATAGACGCAGAGATGCTCAACAGGGTATGTTTTTATATTAATGTTGTCTCAGTCCAGGACAGGAAACGTCTTCTAGAGGTTTTACTGAACTTAAACACGTTCACAGCTACATCTCATTTTCTCTTCCATTCTCGCAGCCTGCGCCAGAGAAGAAGAAAAAGAAAAAGAAGAAGGAAAAAGCAGAGGGCGAGACAGCAGGAGAAGAAGATGAAGAGGAAGAAGAGGAGGAAGAGGAGGAAGAAGAAGAAGAGAATAAAGAGGAGAGCCAGCCTGAGGAGCAAGGCCCGAGCATCCAGAACCTGGACTTTTGGCCCAAACTCATCACCCTCATTGTGTCGATCATAGAAGAAGACAAGAACTCGTACACGGCCATCATCAACCAGTCAGTGCTGACTTCTGCTGTAGCATTTACCGTTTTTCACTTCCGTTACGTGTTTGGTTTCAGTTACTCTGTGTTCGAAAGCCGCTCGCTGCTGCAGAACCACTTCTGACCACGCGAGGGGGAAAAAGATCTGCTGTGTTGATGAGTTACGACAGAGCACTAAAGGCCCGTTTTGTTGTGTTTTACACAGACTGTATAAAAAGAAGTGGACAACACAACTCTGTGATGTCACCCACTGATCTTCTGAAAGTGGAAAGCCTCTTTTTCCGCCTCACTGCAGAGCACAACATTAACAGGAACTGAGTCCGCACAAGCCCAGTTAATTAAGAAGGGACAAACGAGAAGGCCGGGACACGCGGCCTTTAGCTCAGTCACCGTAGGTTAGCTGTTTTAGCTTGGTCAGCTCCACTTATGCAAACCTGTGATGCCAACTGCAGTCCGTCCAAACATCCTAATTCCTGTTATTGCTACCGTATTAATAAAGAAAATGAGTCAATGGCAGACCTGAAAGGAGGACTAGCAGATCTCCACTGGGACCGGCGGCCATTCAGTTAGCCTGGAACCGCCCACCCGCGAGTACCTGAGCCTACCTATTTTTGCTGTAAAGTTCGGTGTTTAATATACATGGAGATCACCAAACTCCTACACGTCCTGATTTTCTGCCCTCATGTGGCTAGAAGTGGTATTGCAACTCGGAGTGGTTTGGGATTGATTACTGACGTAATGTTGAATTTACTTTGAATCCAAACGGCTAACTGAGGAGAAACATTTTTTATTGGATGTAGCAGAAAGAAAATCCTGTCATTTATCCATATTTCTGTTTCTTTAGTTGCGTAGCTGCTGTAAATGCTTGAAGTTAATGACATATTATTGTTTTTCCTGCCTGACGTCTCGCTCTCTCCCAGGTTCCCTCAGGAACTGGACGTAGGTAAAGTCAGCGCGGAGGTCATGTGGTCGCTCTTTGCTCAGGACATGAAGTACGCTCTGGAGGGTGAGTCTCCTGCGTGAGCCGTGGGTGCTGGTCTACGCGTCATTTCGGCTTTGCCGTCTTCTCGTCCTCATTGAAACTGTCTTCTCCGCGCCCCATCAACCCTCTTTCGTCTTTTCTTCTCTTTGCCGTCATCTCCTCCAGTTTTGGACAAAATTGAGCATTACCGCCTGAAGAACGGTGAGGGTGCACAGACGACCAAACGTAGAGGTTGACAGCGTAGTCAGAAGGATCAGTAGTTGGATAGTTGTTGTTGGATAGTCTTGTTGATGCTGGATCTTAGCATTCTCAGTCTTCGGTACTTCCAGCTCTCCAAGTGTTTCTATCACATCTTTGTTTTTATCATTTCTAAAACCGTCTTTCTGTATGAAACCTTCTCTTCCATCATGTCTGAACTCTGTCACCATCTCAGCTCCAGCCACATTTCGCATCCGCAGAGTTGATTTCTATGCTGGTAAGACTGTGTGTGTGTTTATGTGTCATGGGTGTGTATGTTTATTTTACTATACTATACATTACATACATATGTATGTATAACTAAATATATATATATATATATATATATATATATATATATATATATATATATATATATATATATATATATATATGTGTGTGTGTATATGTACACAGGTTCTCTGAATAGGGCTTCTGAGGCCTCTTTGCCTTGTGCCTTGTTGTAAATGGGCAGAAAGAACAGACCAGGGAAACCGTCTTGAAAGCGTAGCTCATCTGACGTTGCTGATGCGAAACATAGGATGCTAATAATTATTACTTTACATTCAAATCTGATCAAATCTGTCCAAATATCCTCATCCCAAGTGTCGCTACAGAAACAGTAACCAACATAAGTGTTGGTAGAGCTGAACTGAGGACTGGCAGGATGGGACCTGCGGTCACGTGACCTGCATGCTACATGTATGTTATAGCTGCAGGTGCCAGTAGACGTCCACTTGGAAATATCCTGGAATCATCCACCATGGTTCCACTATGACCTGGAAGGATGCTGAAGTGATCCGCCATAGGTTCCGGCCCCTTTAGCCGACCCATGGAGCTGCATGGCTCTTGGTTTCTCAAGTGCGAAGCATTAAGTGGCTACAGTGACGACAGCTCGCCACCGGCTGTGCCAGCCGCCAGTCACAATACCACAAATCCTGTTGTAACTAAAACTGTTGCTTTCCCTAAATTTCACCTGATTTGGTACAAAAAATGTCTCCCACATACATTTGTCGTGGATGTGAAATCGAGCTGAGGAGAACAAAACTGTTTTCAAGCAGACTATTAAAGGAGCTTGAGGTTCCTTTTAAGAAATGAGACTCTCTAGCGCCACCCTTCACCACGACGGCCGTTGGGGGTACTGCAGCCAACAGTGAAGCCAGCACGGGAGAACGGGGAGAACGCACATGCAGCGTCATGTGACGTCACATCCACAGCCCAGCGCGGGAAATTCGGGACCGAATTGCAGCACATTTTGCAGCACACAGCCTGTTCAAGGCAAAGGAGAGATACACTAGAGGGCTCATTCTTTTGGGTTTGGAACGCTTCATCTGACATTATTACTGGAAAACTTAAAATGTATACGGATTTTTTTCATAAATCTTACCACAATCCGGCCTCAAGCTCCTTTAATGTTTATTTCTGCTGTAAAGTTGGACATTTGAACGGGGAGGTCGATGGAGACGAGCTCAGGGTTGGAGCCCCTAGTGGCCACTTGAGGAGCTGCAGATTTCCTACTTCCTGGAGTGCTTCAACCTGTCCTGTGACAGATGGGAGGACTCCACCCCTGAGACCCAGAACGTGATGAAACACTAAACAAAAACGTGTAAAATTATTAGTGGAAATGAACCGAAATAGAGTTACTCTTAAAACGTGAATGAAGCAGCTGACTTGTCTTTGGGAGGATGCCTCCATTGACATGACGTACAGATGATACAGACGTTGTTAAAGCCGGCTCTGTCACGTCATCAGTGCAGACAAACAAACGTGAACCTGCATTAGTGTGATAATACTTCAGATCTTCTTTGAGGAGGATTTTTAACTTTCCGGCTCGTGTGCTGCTGCTTTTCTCTTTCGTTTTTTTCAGAGCACGAGAAGAATAAACTCTGTAAGACGGCTGATTACATGAACCTGCACTTCAAGGTCAAGTGGCTCTACAACGAGTACGTGGACGAGCTGCCCTCCTTTGCAGACGCCGTGCCTGAATACGCCACGTAAGAAACTCTGTTCCTGTCTCCCATTATGTCCTGCCTCCCTTCTCCTCCAGACAGGCAGGAGCTCTTCTGTATTGATCTTTTGTCTCCCTCTCCGTGACATTTTGCCCGGTGTTGCATAGTCAGGGTGGAAACCTCATCCGTCAACCGTCATCCTCAGCTCCAGCCGCACACTCAGAGCCTTCGTGTTTGGGTTTGGATGGTGGAAATATTCAAAACATGTTGCATGTTGTTGTGAAATGAAACCGCCACCCAGTCATAGCCACTTATAAAGATGAGGCTTCCACACACAGACATTGATTTTAAAAGTCAAAAAACAAGGTTTAGTTTGGGTTTTGTCACCTACTTGAGGGATTTTTAGCAGTGAAAATCCAGGCCTCCCTTTGTTGTGCAGCCAAGCTGAACTGCACGGGTCCGGTGGTGGTGTCACGATCGGCGGGTTTTACTCTCCAGCATCCCTCTGACATATTTCACGGATCTTCTTTATTAGCTATGTTCAGGACAGGTTTGGGGGATCCGGTTTGAGATTGACTCCACGTACCTTTAGCATCGTCTCTCAGTGTCTACCCGCTCGCTCTCATCCTTTACTGGCCTGGTTTGGATACGCAAATGGGGAATATGGAGTCTCCCTTCGCTCGTGAGTTCTGGGTTCTCCAGTTTCCTCCTGTGGTCCATCAGGGTGATTGTAAATGATCCGCAGGAGTGAGCGCGTGTGGTTGGTCATCTATAGGAAGTCCTGCGACGGAGTCCCCGCCTTTCAGCTGGCACAGAGGCGGCTGGCGGTTCCTGTTCAGGTTTCTGAGGACTCAGAAATCGGGACCCGCTAACCTTAGGCTGCAGGTTGAACCACAGGTGGATCAACAGGAAAACAGGGTTTGAAAGCAGAAGCGCTACGTCGCAGGCGAGGACGAGCACGAGAAGTCGTCCACCTTTCTGGTTGTTGGTCCCCAGCCATGTGGCTGAACGTGCACGGAGCGTGCATGGTACAAAAGACATGTGTGGAACCAACAGAATAAGACATGCTGCACGAATGTGTGTGAATGAGGAACTGCAAAGTAAAAAAGGCTTTTTATTAATGCAGTTTAACTTCAGACTGAGATAAAAAACAAGCTGATGAAAAAGACTGAACAAATAACAATAACCAAACTGGAGAATTCACGGACAAAAATATAAAGACATTTTATGAAATCTGCTAGTGCACAAACTCATAAATTCAATATTTCTTCTACTAACATGTTTATAACTGGTGCCTCCTCTCCACCGTCCCTGATCTCCATTCAAGCAGGCCGTTTAATGCAGATTCTCTCGTGTTGATCCGCCACTCAGGACAAGTTTGGAAAGTGTGTTTTGTCTCGTCATCGTTGCAGATGGTTCCTGCAGTTTGTCCTCGCCTGGCTGGCTGAGAACGAGGAGGTTTCCATGGAGTTCATGAACGGCGCCCTGGAGAGAGACAAGAGGGAAGGGGTGAGTCAACGAAACAGGAAAGTGGGAAAGAGAGTAAACTAATGGAGGAGAAAACTTCTAATCTGCTCTGCGGATAAACACACTGAGACAGTCTGATTAACTTGCAGGTCCAGGTTTATGCGAAGGATCTTTTAACGAGCAAAATGTCTCTCTTTCATGCTTGAAATTTGGCTCACACGTGTATCTCACCAAGTCTCCCAGATCTGTCCCCTCCATCGTTACTGGCTGCACCTTAAACATCTTTTATTGTTGCTGTGATATTTGACAAGTTGTTGTAATCACCTTATCAAAGACATGACTTACCTGTGTTTGCAGCAGTGATGCTTTTTATATCGTAATGAAATATACAGTAAGTAGAATCGGTGAATTTTCCTTCAGGGGAGCAACAGCTTAATTAAGGTAATAACAGCTGGAATAAAAATGATGTCGTGGTAGTTTGTTGGCGTCTGATCACAGGATGCATGTGGAGACATTTCCAGGCACTCAGAGATATTAGCTGCTTATGAGATCATCCTAAATGCCGGTAGGTGTAAACAAGATCTTACAGAGCCAAAACAGCAAAAAAAAAAAAACTCAAGGTTTGCTTTTTTAAATAAACATGACTGTAGGAGGACAGGAATCACACTGAGGCTCTAACCTTGTTGTTGCCATGACAACGCCAAGGTGACTTAAGGGGGGATACAAACCAATACTAGAATACACCTCCAAGGACATCGTGGACTCCAAGCTTATAGGTGTTGGAGAGGTGAAGGGAAATCTGTAATATTACGCAAGGAATTACTGTTTATTTCTGTAATCTAAAGAACCGTGAGAGGTTGTACCTGCAGACTTAACTTTTGCTTGCATCTAATGCTAAAATCTGCAGGATGGATGTATTTATCTTTATATGGACTGTTTCACTCTGCATTTGCAGTATATTTTCTCCTTATTTACTTTCTGCGGTCACTGCAAGACAGAGCTAATTAATAAATTCAACGTAGCCTTGGTTCGCTATGAGTAGCAATGATGTTCAAGGTTCTTATTTTATGTTCTTTTAAATTCTAGAAATTCTTGAAAACGCGTTAGTTGCCATCTGAGCTGTACTGTCTTCAAGAACCCAAAGCCTCTGAAGTCTCCCGAGTCATACGTGTCAGAAATGAATGAACAAGTACACACTGAAAACGCATTTGAACTTCGTCTCAAGCTGCAGATATTTAAAGAGAAACTGCAATGAACTGAAAAATGCAACAAAATTCATCCACAATGATGGCACAAACTAAAATAACAAAATAAAATATGATTCCTGATAAAGTTTGATCAATAAACTCTTGAATCTTGGAGTTCACACACACTGTTCCTTCCTTGTGTTTGGTAAATAATGTAGTAGTAAAATGTGTCATTAGTTCATTTTAAGACTCAATAAGAACCTAATGATTTTTTTTATGTCCTGATATTTATTATATATATTTGTTCACGTCTCTGTTGATCTGTGGATACATCTGTCAAATACAAAGGGGATCAATGAAGACTTTATGGTTCTTTGATAGCATGGATCTTTATTGGGCGTCATGTTGAATCCCATAAGTTAGAGGAGTTCTGCCCTCCGGCCACCACTGAAGGTAAACAAGGGAAGGATATACTGTGCGTGCAGAAGAAAATACTCAGCTCTTACAGGGTTTCCTGATTACCGATATAAAGACACATATTCCTAAAGTTCCTTGCCAGAAGCAGATGATGCTAAAAACACGCCACTGAAACCCGCCGGCCGTTTTCAGATGAACGCCGAGGAGAACAGCGCACGTCCGAGGTGAACATGGAAACATTTACCGAGCTGTCCTCTTCCATTCGCAGTTCCAGCAGACGTCGGAGCACGCTCTGTTCTCCTGCTCGGTGGTGGACATCTTCACTCAGCTCAACCAGAGCTTTGAGATCATCAAGAAACTGGACTGTCCCGACCCCGCGGTGGTGGCCCACTACCACAGACGCTTTGCCAAGGTGAGTTTAGAAACGTGGAAAGCATTCACATCTTTAACTTTATATTTGTTAGGAAATATAAGCATATTCTGTTTCTCTTATACATCTAATTAGCAAATAGAAAATATCTCTCTTCATAGAGACTGTTGCTAGGTCACCAAGTTTATCTGATTCTGAGACAATCATTTATATTTTAATCAGAACAGGTTTAGTTGTGTTGTGATTTTACTAGCAGACCACCGTGACCGTTGTGGGTTGGTCTGGAAAGGTCTAAAGACGACACTTAGCTAAGAGTTGGCAAATGTCCCTAGATGAAGTGGTCATGTCTGATGTCACCACTGAAACGATATTTGAATCAGGAGATCCTGCTGCAAAGGTTTGCAGAGCCGCAGCAAATCATTTCAAGAATCTTCAGGTTTGGAAATCTGCTGTGACCTTCAGTTGATCAGCTTCCAGGTCTGGTCGGGCCGCCTCGCCCAGCTCACCTGTGTGGATGCCAAAGCATTTCCAGTTAAACTGAGATGAAGCTGTTCCAGCTTGTCCTGGGTCCTCCCCTGGGTCTCTGCCCTCGGGTCGTGCCCAGGAAGCCTCACCAGGGAGCCGTCCATGGGGCATCCCAACAGGATGCCTGAGCCACCTCGTCTGGTTCTTCTCAGCAGGTCCAGTCTGAGCTCCTCCTGGATGACTGAGCTTCTCATCTCCAGACTCCAGAGGAACCTCAATTCTGAGGTCACCGAACCAGACCCCCTACGCTCGTCGGCTGCACCGCGAAATTCTGTCCACAAAAGTAATAAACAGCATCAGTGCAGTCTTGGTGAAGTCCCACCCTCACTGGAAACAAATCTTGACTTAAAACTGGAAATGTGGACCAGGTCCTGAGACCAGAACCTGTACAGGAACTTCTCCACCTCAAGGACTTTTATAATATATAAGGCAGTGTAGAGCCGGTCCACCGCTCCACAGCCAGAACGAAAACCACATTGCTCCTCTTGAGTCTGAGAGTCGACTATCCGTTGGACTTTCTTCTCCAGGACCCCTGAATAGACCTTACGGGGGGGGGGGTCCCCCTGTAATGGAGCACACCCTCCTGTCCCCCCTTCGTGTCCACTCAGACTGAGTGTCCCCCGCCTCCCCCGGGACGTGGGGGAAGCTCTGCCGGAAATGGGAGTCCAAGCTCTTTCTGACAGAGGACTCCTCCACACGTTCCCAGCAGACCCTCACAATATGTTTGGGCCTACCGGGTCTGACCAGCATCCTCCCCCAAAACCAGAACCAACTCCCCACCAGGTGATCGGTTGACCACTCTGATGGCGGAAAAAGAGGCTTCAAAAGCAGTCTTCAGAAAACCTGTTGGTCCATGATGAAAGCTGGCTGTTTTGACACCACAGACAGTAATGAAGCGGTCAATAGGAATAACATGTCCTGAATTATGTATATATGTATGTGGTTATATTTCATCTTATCTGATGGGGTATGTGAATGTCTCCTCAATACAGTTGTTATGGATGTGAAATTTAACAGTTTTTGTTGTATCTTTGGATTCATTTTAGAAAACTGGAGTCGTTAAAGTCATATTTGGTGTAGACCAGGGGTCAGCAACCCGCGGCTCTAGAGCCGCATGCGGCTCTTTAGCGCCGCCCTAGTGGCTCCTGGAGCTTTTTCAAAAATGTTTGACCTTTTTTTCTTCTTTTTTTCTATTTTTTCTCTTTTTTTCCTTTTTTTCTTTTTTCTCCTTCTTTTTTCTTTTTTTTATCATTTTCTTCCTTTTTCCTTTTTTAATCTCGACATTTCGACTTTTTCCTCAACATTTCAACTTTTTTCTCAACTTTTTGACTTTTTTCTTGAAATTTTGACTTTTTTCTCGACATTTCGCCTTTCGCCATTTGCATTGCATTCATTCTAAGGCTTATACAAGACATATTAGCATATAGCTCCAGACATATTTTTTTTGGTGTGTTTTTGGTCCAATACGGCTCTTTTAACATTTTGGGTTGCCCGACCCCTGGTGTACACAGATTACCTCAAGCCTTAATGAAATACACAAATACACAAAAAACTTTTTTCACCTACACGAGCCTTCGTAGGAAACAGTCACATTCATAGTTTCCTGCATGAGATATTTGTTTACATGATTTGAAGGGATTTGGTGCTTTGAGCTCAGCAACAAACAGCAGCCTCTTCTATCATGTTTGAGCGAAGGCCGGCGTCGCTTCGGGCGACCCTTAATAACATTACAGGTCAAAGAAACACTATGAATACTTGATTTTGGAGGGAACTTTCATAACTCTTCCGTCGGCGACGTTGCAGAGATGAGTCTGTTTTTACCTGAAGTCCCTCCCCGGTGCAGATCGTGACTCACGTCCAGACCGACGAGCACACAGTGAATCATTCGTACCTCCTAGATGCAGACTTCTAAGTTCCAGGTATCTGTTAAAATTAAATACACAGCGGGCTGCGCGCGCTGCGGATGTCCGTCTGAATTTTGCTTCAAATCTGATTTAAGGCAACTGCTTTTAGGCATTGCCATTAAATCTAACCAGGCTCTAAGGCTCGATCGATGAGGGACTCATTAAATAAAGACTGGCTAATGTAAGCCATCACTCTGAGCTCTCCATGTCTCTCTCCCTCCGCTTCTGAATGCCTTTTCTTTTTTTTCTTTTCTTTTTTTGCCACTCCACTCACGTAAATTTCCTCCCTGCCTTGGCATCAGTTCATTTTTCTTCCACTTCTCCACCACCTTGCCGTGTCGTTTGGCCTGTAAGTTTTCACGCGGCGCTCCATCCCTCTCTGCCTGGACTTTCTAAAATTTCTCCTCTCCGATTTTTTTGTTTTTGTTTTGTTTTTGTCAGCTTCCTCAACCTCATCCTCATCCTCATCCTCATCCTCGTCCTCATCCTCACCCGGGCAGCGAAAGTTGTTTTTCCGTCTTGGCGGTGAATGCAAAACGAAGCGGCGCGGGAGAATAAAGGCAGAGATGGAGTCGCGCGGCCGCAGACGGCTGTCGGGCCGAATGTTTAATGAATGAGAATCTTGCTGACTCCACAGAAAGCAGAGAAATCTCTCACGCCGAGTGAAAAATGCTGAGCGCACGCAAGAGTTACCATCGCAACTGATAAATTAACTTGTGATTTATTTAAAAGTACCCTGCAGTGTTTTCATGGAAACATGACATTCATTGAAATGTTTATTCTGTCTTTTTATTTATTTATTTTTAAGCTTTTCTGCCAGAAACCAGCAGCAGAGATAGATGTTTATTTCTGCTGTAAAGTTGGATGCTGACTCACTTCTAGAGTCCGCTCCTGGTGGGCCGTTGGGGAGCTGCAGGTTCCACCACTTCCTGGATCATTTCAGTTTAGTGAACCCCTCGTTGAATAAAAACAATAACGGACTCAACTAACACCACTAACACTTTTTTAGACGTTATATCGCAGGCTTAATGTAGAGTTTGATTTATTTTTATGTTTTCTGCACAAAAGAAAACCAACTCATAGGTCATCAGACATCCGTATCAACGCCTCCGGACCCCGGGGTACTGCAGTACTGCTATCCTACATTTGGATCAGTGGGGACTTGAGTTGAGCAGGAATTACTTCTGTGAGCAGTAAAAGCAAAAAGTATGCGAAGATGAAACTCTCATAGTTTAATTTGACTCTGACGATGCGACTTGAAACTGGATATGTGACTGGTCTCAAGCGGCGGATGCTCTCGTCTTTAGTCGCCAGGAGTTGGTGTGTGACACATTTGTTATCTCGTTTCCACAGACCATCACCAAAGTGCTGCTGCAGTACTGCACGGTGCTGGCCAAGAGCTTCCCGTCCTACTGTGAGAAGGAGAAGATAGTGAGTACTTCACCTCATTCCCTTCAGCTCTGGGGAGACCAAATACTCAGACTCTCTGTAGCCCGGCATCTTCTGAGTCTTAGCTTCCTCATCTTCTCTCTTTTCCGTTGTCTTACTGAGCTTATTCTTCTGCTCCATTTCTTTATAGATTCCCTTCCCTTTTGCTGATTTAACGCCCTTATTTTAATCGCCTGTGGCTCACGTGCACCTGTGCTCATGTCCTGCCTCTTCTTTCCAGCCCTGCGTCCTGATGAACAACGTCCAGCAGATGAGGGTCCTGTTGGAGAAGATGTTTGAGTCGATGGGAGCCAAACAGGTGACGTGTAACAACTCAGGCGTGGATGTGTTTTCCTAGCGTCTGCCAGAGCGAGCGGAGAGGTTGTAGTTCCAGCGCATCGATCCGTTGATGATGCTTTAATCACACGTATTTGTTTTTATTCCTTTACAAATACGTTGCAGACGTTTCTGTGAATAACAAACGACGGTAGAGCGAGCAGCTTGAGATGATTACGGCAAGAAAGTCAGACTGAAGTTCTGTTAGAACGGTTCCCTGGTCTTCGTTTGGGTCACACCAGTGTCCTCCAGGTGTGACCAGAGTTTGGTCTGTGTTGTTTGTAGCGGGTCAGCTTGGTTCCTGGCGGGAGTCGAACCCCGTCAGAGCTGCACTTCGTCAATTTTCATGGGCAGGAGTTAGTTTTTGGTGGTTATAGGATTTCATCCTAACTTTTTGCAGATGATGTGTTCCAGCTATTGATCTGGATTTTTAGTTGGGTTCATTTATTTTTGTTTCACATCATTTTTTATTGCATTTACATATCAGATACATGTGTTGGTATTCCTGCTGGACATTGCTGCCTGACACACCTCCTCCAGTGCCTTTGAACAGGTGTGCTGTGACCCCTCACTGAACACCTCTGTGGGCCTAAACGGGTCATCAGCTGGGGACCACCATTCATTAACGTTTCGCTCCTTTAACCCCAGTATGTCTCATGGTGGCGGAGCGATGGCAGGGATCTCTCCCTGCCACCCCCTGCTGATGCCCTAGGTCTTAGTCCCCCAGCTCGTCTGCTTCCTGATTCCTGATTTTATTATTTTCAGCCTATTTTGTGGGTATTTATTGGTATTTTTTACGTCACGTGTAAAGTGAGCAGTTACAGACCGCAGTTTCAGGCGGCTAAAAGGAGTTTCCTAGTCTATAGGGTTGATGGACCCCTCCCTTTCTCTTTGAGTAGGTCGACATCAGTCCTGAGAGACATGGATGGATGGATGGATGGATGGATGGATGGATGGATGGATGGATGGATGCATGCATAGATGGATGGATGAATGGATGGATGGATGGATGGATGAATGGATGGATGGATGGATGGATGGATGGATGGATGGATGGATGGATGGATGGATGGATGGATGGATGGATGGATGGATGGATGGATGGATGGATGGATGGATGGATGGTAGATTTGTATTCATTCACTGGTAAAAGAGAGAGAAACAAAGTATGAATCAGTTCACCAACACTTGTATGATATTGATCCTTCATCGATCGAAATCTTGAAGACGGAAATGTCGAGAATATCAAAATGAGTAGCTGTAATTTGTTTGAGACTGAAGGTTAAATGTTCAGCTTGAGCTAAAAACAGACAGCGAGAACATTTGATTGTTATCTAACGTGGATGACTGTCTCTCTGTCTGCAGTTAACTGCCGAGGAGGAGCGGGTATGTCTGAGGATCTTTTTCCTCTCACCGACTTAAGTACTAAAATAAAAACCCAGCCTGAACCTCGTAACTCCTCTTCAGACCTTTTCCCACCCAGTAGCGTCGTGGTCTGTGTAGGCTGAACCTCATTGACCCACAGTCAGGAGCCACTTAATCCTCCTCTCCCTCCTCTCTCCTCTCCCCGAGCTCCCATTCTGGTTTTCTGTTCAAACCTGATGTTTTTTTTATCTCCGCTGCTGCTTCTTTCTAAAAGCTTGAGAATGAGGAGGAGCCGGAGGAGGGCGATGAGGAGGTAGGTCTGTTCGTTTCAACGTGAATCACATGTTCAGGTTTTATCGTCCCTCGGGGGAACTTTGGTTCACAGCGGCGGCGCTAACCACAGCGTGTAAAAACCCACATGAGCTACCGAACAGAGATATAAGTGATGGCGGATTAAACTAAAAGTGCTATGATTATGGAATAAAGGTAAATCTGAACCCAAGTGCACTTGGCCCTCGGTATGTCAGCGTCCGACCAGACGCTTGCCACCGGCTGAGACGGCCCCCACCGTCCTCGGTTTTCTTGCAGAGGTTTTTTTTACAGGAGAAGCGGCAAAAGGTTAAAATAGACCCGATAAAAGATACACTTTTATGTTAACTTAGGTCCTTAGCTCTCCACGTTCATGCTGTCTTTGTTTCCCTCTGACTCGTTGAATGTCTGGAGGTTCTTAAGCATCTTCTGATTGGTTGAATTTCTGTAAGGATTGACTCATAAATGTTTGCAAATCCTGTTGAGCTCCTACCCAACTACGTTTACTCACGTTTTCAGCAGTGACAAAAATCCAGCCGTAAACATTCAAGCTAAAATCTAATCCACTGGAGGAACCCCAGTGCTAAAGTTCACATGCCGACGTGTCGGGATTCCCTCAGAAACCCATCTAACGCTTTAATGAGCCATCAAATGTTTGATCGTCGTGTTCAAATACCCTTTTCTTTCAAGACATTATGGAAATGAAAAACATTTCGAACCAAGAAAGAGACGAATAAGGGCCAGTCCCAATCCCCCCCTAGCCCTACTTTTCAGCACTACCCCTAAATTTTGCACGTTCCCGTGAGGGTAGTGGTGTCCCAATTCCTCTTTGCATGTGTGTATGAATCTACCCCTTCACAGCTAGGGATTTCAGATGCTGACTTCGCGATCGAGGGCCAGAAAAAATTCCCAGAATGCTTTACGTCATCATTTGCAGACTGAATCAAACAAAAAAACATGGTGGACATCAATATTTTGAGTTAGTTTCTGCATAAAAATGTGTTTTGATTACATTTCTAGTGAGAAATATATATTTTACTTTCATAATATTCACTCAGTGAATGTACATAATCACTCGCTTGGTCGTTGTTGCGAAGTCTTTTCAGATCTCGCCAGAATAAAGGCTGATTTATGGTTCTGCGTTACACCAACGGAGAGCCGCGCCTCACTGATTACCCTAAGCCGTAGGCTCTGCGTCGATTTAACGCGGAACCATAAATCAGCTCCCGACCCGGCGGCTCTTCTCATCCCGAAAACATCGGAGCAAATTTCTTAACAGGCGTTGTTTGGATAAACTGAGCCCAGGTTGGGGATCTTAACGATTACTTTTACGCCTGAAAAAATATTAAAACTTAATAAAGTGGCATATTAACAGCTCTACAGCTGAAATTAAAACAGCTTTTAGCTCTCGGCTTCCTGATATGGGGGGCGTATGTGCAAACGTAACTACGCAGTTGCTTACGTACCCGAACGTAAACCACGCAGTGACGTAGCAAGTGGTGTCCCAATCCCTAGGGAAGATGACAAGGGCCCTTGGTAGTGGGTGAGGGCTAGTGGTAGAAAGTAGGGGGTGTATTGGGATTGACCCTAACTCCTTCCTTGGCCATTTTAACGTGGAGATTGAGTCACTTTTGGAGATGCCCCCTGGCGGTCAGTAGAGGAACTGCCACATTTATTTTGTGTGGGCTGGCATGCTGTCGTTTGGTTACTTCCCCTTTTACTGGCCGATGATGTCATGACCCATAGCTGGAGGCCACTGACCAATCAGAACCATCTTTGATCCTCCTACGTAGCTGAAGTCCTGGAGCAAAGTCTTGCACCGTGGAGATATCAAGACTTTGACATGCCGGGTTCATTCTCCGCAGAAACACAGCAACGACTTATTCCTCTTTTCTTTTCTTTTTTTACCTTTTGAGGACATCTAATTCTCATAAGGTCACCAATGTAAGACAAAATAATTTATCGTTAAGACTTTAGCTGAGTCCGATAACACGGAAAAGTGTGCCGTGTCTCTTTAAACCATAAATTAAAACCTCCCAGGTTAGCAGCACAGATAATAGATAAGAAGGGATGTATACCTGAAAGGCCTGAGCTTGAAAGAACAACCTTGTCTAAAACATCTCAGTACTATGCTTTAGTACTTCCCAGTACCCAAGCTTGAGAAACTCAGACTCTGTGTTTGACATTGTCTTTATTCTTTTGTTTCCTTGTCTTTTACTCGTGTGCTCTCCACCAGCCCATGTCTGACAATGAAGGGCAGGATGCCATGGTGGGTAGAGTCCATCAGCCAAAACAACCACATAAAATAGGGAAAAATCCTAGTTTTGCTCACTGACCTTGTTCTTATCTTTATTTTTTAAACCCTCTTTCGTTTCTGTGTTTGGTTTCGTCCTCCATCGTCTCCAGTCAGAGGACTCCAAGGTGAGAAGGGCCCTCCCTCAGCTGCACACGTCTTTTCGTCATTTCTGTTGGTTTCCTTACATATCCATCCATCTTTGATTCATTTATTTGTCTAATTTCATCCTTATTATCTTCTTCCAACTGCAGTCTGGCTGCTCAGACTCGGAGGGATCTGAGGTAAGAGAGGAAAAGAAGTCATGTCCTCCACATCTAAACATTTTTGTAGAATAGTGACTTCCGGTTGTCTCCATAACACTGATACGTTTGCATAATCATCATTTATTTATTTATTTGAAATGAAGAAAAAGTTAGACCTACTAAGTTACAGTTGACTTGCTGGGACTGCGTTCATGCCACTAATTATTCAACGAGTTAATTCTCTAATAAAAGCGTTAGATGACCAGAAAAGAAAAAGTTGCTATTTTATTGTTTTAACAATGAATCGTTATCAAAATGTTGTTTTAGTGAAACAACTTTTAAGGTTTTGGTTTTCAAAAGTTAGCAGATGGTTAGGAGATACTCGCTGAATGCGACAAAAAGTATGCTGGGTAAGAAATCACTTACCCTACCTTTAATTTATCATAAAAAGTCACCTGATCTTCATCTGAGCCACCATGAAACACCATCAAAGTGTGTTTACGCTTATACAGATGTAACTTCTTTGGACAGACTTAAAACTAACATGCTGGAAGCATGTATCGTTATCAATCACAGTAGAAACGGATCTGGGAAACATTTCAGAGCCCGGGAAGCGTTGCTCGTCTCGTTTTTGGACTTTGTGGGAACCTTGTCATCAGAAACTGTCAAAGATCAGAGAACGAAGACATAATTAGATCATTGTTTTATACGTACTGTACATGATGCATCGGCAGCGCACTTGAAATCCCCGCCTGCCTCTCCTTAAATTCACCTCACGAATCCTTTCATGCACCTGATGCCAGAAAGTGAGGCTGTAAAGATATCTCAATAATATTCAAACGTGGTTGTTTATATGTTACCCTTCACACTGCGCAAATCAAGATCAGGAAGAGAAATTATTAAATGTGAGATCTTTTGATTCTCGCATCGTCTTGTGACTTTCTGGAAGATGTTGAATTTCAAAGCGTCCCCCTGAGATTAGACATCTCCCCTGGCTTGGTGGCGGTCCTTTACTGATAAACCTGTCCTGCTCCTTCCTGTCCTCTCCTCTCTCACCCGTCCTGCCCAAACTGCTCCTGCTGTCCGTTTTTAGGTTGACAACAAGGAGAAGGAGAGCAAGGTTGGTGTGGAGGCTCTGTGGCCGTTGGTTGGTGTGTTTGAGTGTGTCGTGATGTGTTTGTGTGTCCCAGTTTGGTTGGATCATCGGCACTGAAATGATGAATCTAAATAGAAACTTAATTCCCTCCGTACTCACTCCCACTTTCTAAAGCTTATTGGGTTTTTTTTGTTTATTTATTTATAAAATGTTTTTATTGGGGGAATATAAAGTTTCACACATTCAATATCTTGTATTCCCTCCATTTCTGATAGTTTTTTGAATTTTAGATTTTTGTGTATTTTTACTCCACAGTTCATGGATGGATGGATGGAGGGATGGAGGGATGGATGGATGGAGGGAGGGATGGATGGATGGATGGATGAAAGAAAATTTGGATGGATGGTTGGAAGGATGGATGTTGGAAGGAAGGGTGGAAGGAAAGATGGATAGTGGATGAAAATTTGGATGGATGGAAGGAAGAATAGATGGATGGATGGGTGGATGGAAGGATGGATAGAAGGAAGGATGAATGGATGGACAAGGGGATTTGTGGATCATTTATGGATGGATGGATGGATGGATGCATAGATGGATGGATGGACAGATGAATGGATGCATAAATGGATGGATGGACAGATGAATGGATGGGTGAGTGGGTCGGTAGAAGGATAATATGTGATCAGTTTTCACAGGTTTATTAGTTTTGGTCCTTTAATGTTTCTCATCTTCTGGATTGATGATAAACATGTGAATCTTCAGCTTCAGTCCTTAAATAAACTCTTATGTTTACATACTCTCTAAATTATCTACGGACTTTATATATCTGAGTTTAATTCGATCAAAGATGCAGCTCGTCAGAGAAAGCCGTCAGAAGTTGAGAAACACTTGATTGTGGAGAAACCCGACCTGTAGATGACAGGAGCTGTTGTAGTTTCTGAAGGCAGATCTTTGCCATGTGTCCTCCTGCAGGGCGACTCCTCAGCTTACGATGACAGTGAGGAGGAGCAGGAGAAGGTTTGCTCTCTCTACGTGACGTCGCTCCCTCCATCACTGTCATCACTAACCTTTCTTCTCCTCCTCACGGACATCTCCCAGCTGACTATAATCCCCATGTGTTTCATGAAACCTCTGTCCTCCCTCCCCGTGTACCTGTGTGTGATTACAGGTGTATGTTCTCCCATCATCACACCTTTTATGTGCTTTCTGTTGTTTTTTTCCATCTTAAATGTATTTTACTTTGTTCCTTTTTTGTTCAAAAGCTGGACAAGGAAAAGGTGAGCACTGCAGGCCAGGCAGCCTTTGACTTTTGGTTTTATGTCTTTTTATCTGCGTGACACTTAAATCGTTTGTCTTCTTCTTTCCTGTTTTGGCGTTGATCCAGTCGGAGTCTAAGAAGGAAAAGGTGCGTCTGGAACGATGTAATTCCTCAAACATACCGCTTAAAGCTGCAAGTGCAGACAGATTGAGATGCTCCCGGTACTGCAGAGAAGGACCCGGGTCGCAGACCCTCTCCGGGTCTCGTTCCGAGCTGGTACCAAACTTGGAACCGGTTTTCTTGCTGTTAGATCGCACCAGTTCAGATTCAGGAGGACTTGTCCTACACTGGGCCCAGAACCTTACTGGGCTCGAGTAAATTCACCCACTGATGTTCAGGGATCCCACCAGAACAGCAGGAAGTGCTGGTTGCTGCAGACAGCTGACCACCACCCTGAGTCCGGGTCCTAGAGGGCCACTGCTCAGCTCCGACAGAGCTGATTCAGATTCTGATGTGCTGCTGATGATCCACACGCTTGAATCAGGTGTGTCGGAGCATCTTGAAACGTGCAGGACCGAGACCTTGGAAGACCTGCTGTGGGAACGCTGGCCCTCCGATGAGGGCTGGGAACAGGGGGGTTCAAAACTAAAGGCTGAATTATGCTTCTGCGTCAAAATGGCGCCGTGCCTACGGCGTGTGGTTTGGGTCGATGCAGAACACACGCCGTCACCTGCGGCGTCACTGACGTGCACCTCCCGAAAATTGTAACTACGCGTCGAGGAGACGCAGACCACACGCAGACCGAGAGGGCTGTGATTGGTTCGTTTGAAAGCGTAGCATTTCTGGTTTCCGGTTTGAAACAGTAGTGAACTTTCAGGGCTCTTTTCTTCGTTTATATGTGATTTTTTTTGTTTTGGTTTGTTGCACAATAGTTGTCCTTATCTCTTTGATTTACTGTGACCGGAAAAAGTCGGATAAACCATTCAGAAAAAGATCGCTAACTAGCGGTCGCGGGGGGTACTGCACCGCGACCAAATGAAGAGACGGAGAAGTCAGAAGGGTTCAGCACGGCGTCACGGCTGCGGCGTGTGCTCTGCGTTGGTGTGACGCAGAACCATAATTCAGCCTTAAGTCTGCAGGTCCGGAGCAGGATGGTCACTCGAGCGGTGACGGCTCCCAGCGGAGCCCTGCTGGTCCTGGTTCCGGTTCCAGCAGCACTCGTTATGGGTGTTGTTTCATTGGCAACAATTAACACGTTTAATTAAAATGGATGTACGGTAATATTAGTTAGCGCCATGGGCTAGCATAAGCTAAGCAAGCCAAGCTGAAACCAAACCCAGATGGGCAGCGCAGGGACAAGGAGGCTTGAAAAGCGCTCTCCGGTAAACCTGTGGGTGACATCACAGGGCGTTTGTCCCGTTCTTCTTACACAGTCCAGTGTTGGTGTGTGTAGATGCTACATAGATGCTAAGTCTGTCCCCAATGTGTGTCCTTGCAGGCTGAAAAGAAAGACAAAGAGAAGCAGGTTGGTGTCTTTGTGATCCCTTTAACTCTTCTCGGATACACAACTTTTGCTTTAAACATGTTTAGAGTAGGTTTCTCTGTGGAGGATTTAGTTGTTTTTTTTGAGCAGGTGATTGTTTTTTTTTTTTAAAATATTTTTCTAAAATGTTTCTCTCTGTGTCCTTGCAAAAGGAGGAGGATAAGAGCAAAGAGGTGGGTGTCTCATTTGTGATCAGAGTCCCGCAGCTCCAACCACGCCTTGGCAGCTCTGCTGACGGCGGTTGGCTCGTCTTTTAGATGCAAATTAAACTCTTTTACTGTGTAACAGACTACAGGAAGGATGGATGGATGGATGTTGGAAGTAAGGAAGGAAAGAAGGAAAGAAGGAATGATGGATGGATGGATGGATTGATGGATGGATGGATGGATGGATGGATGGATGGATGGATGGATGGATGGATGGATGGGTCAGTAGAAGGATAATATTTGATCAGTTTTCACAGGTTTATTAGTTTTGGTCCTTTAATGTTTCTCATCTTCTGGATTGATGATAAACATGTGAATCTTCAGCTTCAGTCCTTAAATAAACTCTTATGTTTAATTCGATCAAAGATGCAAGCATGTTACAGACATCTGCAGATGTCTGCAGATGTTTTCACATGTTTTCTTTGTAATGGTGGGTTGTGATGTGGCGCTGCGTTCAACAACAGAGTAATAACAGAACAATTGTAGTATTTTCTTTTTGCAAATGACTTGAAAACGTTTGTTTCTGCATATTTCCACTGATCCTGTCAGAAGTTCAGGCGTTTCTCTCTATTATTCTCATCTCCCACGTGATTTCACCATCACAAGAGACAGAAAGCACATTTTTGAGCAATGTTGTTGAATGTAGAAAACAAATGGCAAAAGGATATAAAAAAAGTGGTTTTGAAGGCAGTTGTCTGATGTTTAATTTATCAGTTTGTGTTTGTATTCTCTGCAGTCAAAAGAGGAAGTAAACAAGGTTGGTTTGTCAGTGTCACCCCCCTCTTCCCTCTGTAGACGTATCTTCCTCCTTGTAACTCCATCACCTGAGTTCAGACCGTTCCCCGTAGACGTCCTGCATCCCGATGTGCAGCAGTTACGCTTCGGCTGGTAGTTAAATGAGAAAAAGCAGAATAAACATGGCTGTCCTGAAGGTTTTTAGGGCCCGTCATAAAAGTAAAAGCCTTCATTCAGTGTTTTTGTTAATGTTTTGTCTTTATTCAGTCTTTGGTTTGTGCACACCTAATTGTCCTCCTTCGAAGCGTCGCACGGTAGTGCTGCAAAGCTGCATGGGTAGAAATAGTTTAAGAGGAAGCAACCATCCCTTCAGTATCAGATCAGTCTCTGTGAGACGATGAGATGATGAGGGTGCAGCGGGGGGTGGGGGGCGGTGGTCGGGGAACATCACAGACGACAGAAACATTTGATCCAAATGAACTGGAGGGGGGAAAAAAAAGAAGCTTTCATTAAAATTCCCTCGATCCGCCGCCCCAGCAGACTTTATCTGTTCTGTGTGATGATGTGCAGACGTCTGTCTGTGCAGCTTTGCTTTAGTCTTTAGTAATATTCTCGTTATTGGATGATGCTCGTTTGTCTTCTGTGTCTTTTCTCATTTTTCCTCTCCATCTCTCCGGGAAGACCGAAGCCACCGCTGCCGTCTCAAAGAAGGTACAGTTGGGCGGCTGAGAGACATGAGAGAGTTGGTCAAATGAGTTTTAACCTCAAAGGACGCTTCTGGTATCAGACTGAGATTTGGTGTGTGTTTGTGTGAAATGAGAGTGTGTACATCAAGTTTGGTGTTTCAACCTTTAGGATGTGCAATCATAGAAACTATTTGTCTGCTCATTTATGATGTGCTTTGTATTTAACTTGTTATAAATGTAATGAGTGGTTTAATTAGTTGGCAAAGTGCTTCACAATAACAGCTGCATGTAGATAAATGCACAGATGTACTGCTACGTCAGCATTTCATCAAAGTTCCTAAAAAGGTTCCGAAGTCCTAAAAAAAAGGTGCATTCCTGTGATGTAATATGTGAGACCTCCTGGGTAATGTTTTCTAAGCACATACAAGATGTTTGAAAAGATTTTCTGTAGATTTATTTCTGTTCTTGGCTAAAAACAAATGTTTTTTGTGGTCTCACTACTACCACCACTAAGTAGTAAAGGTTAAAGTAAAGGTTTCTTTCTGGGAGCACGAGCTCAGAGGTATACTTGGGGGGCTTTACCGTTGAGAGGTTTGAACGTTAAAACAAGTACTTTTAAATTGTTCCTAAAACTGACGGGAAGCCATTGAAGTTTTATTGTTGGGATGTAACTGTAAGGAGCAAAAATAATAGTCTCGGTTTTACTTGAGTTTACTATTAGACTGTCTTTGGCTAACCAGGACTTGATGATGGTGAGATGAAAGTGGTTATTTGGTTAAAAAGAGCAAAAAATCTGGATATCATCAGCATAAAGATGACAGGAAATGCTGCTAAACCTTGCAAATTCAATTAGCAACAGGCAGCATGTACAAAGTAAACAAGATGGGTCCAAGCACAGATACCTGGGGAACACCATAGGACAGAGGAGCTTTTGTTGGAAAGCCAACTGACTAACTGTTTGTTGGCATTTTTGGTTGAAAATTGGGAAATGACGACACCACCATGGGGAAGGAGTGGTCTCTGTCCATGAAAGTAATGAACAGAATCAATGACAAGCAGTGGAGAGTTTCTAGGTGCAGCGAAGGAGCGGAGGGAGTCTGGTTTGTTGGCCTCAGATTGGGTTTCTGCTTTTTGATGACACAGTTCTGTTGGCTTCATAAGGCAGAGACCTTCAACTCTCGGTCTCAAAATTCTTGGTGTATATTTGGGAGCTGAAGTGTATGAGAAACAAAATAGGCGTGGTATGATTGATAATGGTGTGCTACATTGTCTAAATGGGAATGTTTGCTGCCCCCGTTATCTTACAGAGGACAGGTCCTGACCCTGATTTTTACTGCTCCTAAAGAAGTGATTGACAAAATACTGTTTTAAATTTCTTTTTCTGGTCTGGAAAACACTTAAAGGGGACATATTATGGCATTTAATGTATATTTTAAACAGGCCTTTAATGTCTTAAAAACAATCTAAAGCTTGTTTTTTCTACATAAATCAGAAATTCAGTCTCTGGGCCATGTTTTTATTTTTTCCGCTTCTAAAGCCTTTTTCTGTGGCTCATTTTCAGGGCGGGGGGGGCTATGATAATGAGGCTCTGCGCTGATTGGCTGCTTGAATGACGTGTAGCAGGGGAGGAGACAAAGCGTTGCTCCGGGCAGAAGAGCAGCGGCTGCGTAGCAAAGCGTGTCCCCGGTTCTGCGTTAAATCGACACGTACCCTACGCCGTAGGCTCTGCGTTGGTGTAACGCGGAACCATAAATCAGCCTTTAGTCACCTCGTCTTCAAACAGGAAGATTGAATTTAATTCTAAACAGTTACACCACGGTTATTTACTCCGATTCCTCATCATTTCACTTCTTATGTTACAAGACAAATGAATTATGTTAACTGTAAAGAAATCACAACACTGAATTTTCACAAATGGCAACTTTATTGTTAAAATATATAAATAAAATGTATGCACTATTGCTGGCTCAAGGAAGGGAGCGTCTTCTGAATGTGAACAGCTCCAGGTGCTTGAAAGATCTGAAACCACAGAAGAAAAATGTATTACGGTACTAATAGAGCCCCGAGCCCGGGGCTCCTCGACGGTCCGGTCCGTGAGCAGCCACCGCAGCTCCGTATGCGGCGCCGGGGCTCCGAAGCTAAGCTAAATACTTAGCCCATGCAAAGATCATACAAATAACATTAAAAAAAAAAAGGAACTTACCGCTGACTCGTGTGCAGTTGCCGAGTCCGTGCTGTGGGAACTGATCCTTTTATGAGGGTAAATGTCGATGCAAAATCTCATTTCTACTCTCCCTCGCTGTGGAAACAGCCAGCGCTTCAGAACAATGGAGGAGCTCGAGCTGACGGAGAGAGCTGGTTGTGGGCGTGGTTTGAGCAGCGGAGGCCGAACCTCTGCGCCTCGGGTGACGTCACCCTAGGCGCAGATTTTAATCGGCTCAAAAAAATCACGTGACACTGGGGGATTCTGTAAGGCGGGGGTCACAGACCTTGCAGAAATTCATGGGATTTTGTCTCCCCTGTGCTGGCAGGGTGAGGGGAGACCACTTTATATATGTTAAAACAAGAAAAAACGTGTTTTTCATAATATGTCCCCTTTAAGTAGGCGCATCAGCTCTTTTTCTTTCAGTAGCTGAGGGAGGTCAGACTTCTTCAAGGATTACAGCCTTCAGACGTGAGCTGCAGACAGTTCAGAGGCTTCTTTACCACCGTGGAGTTTGTGTGGTTGAGAAACTGTCTGGTGTTTGTTGGCTGTGTGGATGAGAAGGCGTGAGAAGTATTTACGTGCTGTAGAGAGTGTGTTATTTCAAGTTTCCTTCCTGATGTTTTGCACTGAAAGCATTTTAAAAGACGGATAAACTGCTGTACTCTGTCACACTGTACTGCTTCTATAGCTTTGACCTGTTAAGAGTGATTATTCTTGGTTAGATCTTTACCCACAGCTCAGGTGTTATGGAAGAAACTGTTAATTATACGTTGTCAGTATGAAACACACAGCTGGCATGTGAAAGTTTGTCTTAGAGAAAATGTAGCGTGAACAAGAGTTGTTTCAGAAGGAGAATAACAACTTCAACTTTGGCCCAGAAATGTTCATAGCAAATATTCCAGGAAGAGGAAGGAGGTTTTTACCCAGTACAATAGAGCGTCCGTGACTGGGTGTCCCCCAAGGCTGTGGGATTGGGCCCCTTTTTTTTTCTCCCTACAACAAAGTTCACTTAAGTTGCTAAGTAGTTATGAAGACGATAGACAGCTGTTTGACACCAGTTTAGTTTTGGAGCTCAAACAACAAACTGCATGTTTTTCCGACTTCCTGTTTGGCCTCAAAAGGTAAGATCAGAGGTTCCCCCGATTTATGTCTAATCTCATACGAAAGGTTCACTGGCGCCGGTGCACAGGCGCTGAACTGGGATCCAGGTCTGCGCACGTATTCCTGCTAATCTGCACGTTCGTTTGTAAGGTATCAGTCAACTCAGTTCCTCAGAGCTGCTGCTCCACGACGAGTCAGTCGTGGATGTTATTGGTGATGACGAGCATTATTTCTCTTTTTGTTATTTTACATTGCACGACAAATTGTATTACTGCATTCTTGATTTTAAAAGTATTAAAAGTCATCTGCTATTCCATCTTTAAGCAAGCATCCCCTCTGGCTTTGACTGGGCTTCCTGTTTATGCTGGAAACCCATTTATCCATCAAGGACACCAGAGGCCTACAGAGGTTTTCACCTCCAAACAGCCTCCCCATGAATATGTTTCATCATTTTATTTATTATTGGATACAGACCAGGGGAGGGGTCCTCACTGAGCGTCTCACCTTTCATTTAATGCATCGCAACACTTCTCAATTAAAACACCGAAACCTAAAGCACTGTCATTTGAAAGTCAACCCCCCTCTTTAGTCCATTTCTATGATGTGGCAGCGATCCAGGAGTCTTTTAGCTAATAACACAGTTCCAGTTATTAATGGTACACTTTCTATAAAGACTCTTTGAAATATTTCCCCCTGTAGTCTTCCAGCCACTTGACCAGAGCAGCACATGGAGCACGCTTGCGGCCCTGCATTGTAATGAGCTTCAGCCTCAGACTGCATATCACAAGTTTGTGATGTCTGTTACCAGGCAACTTTATCCTCTTTGTTGCACGGAAACAGAAGGCTGCCCTTGTAAAGCTGGTGCACGACAGGGTGGGTTATTGCTGACTGTCTCCAGCACCAAAACCTTTGTGCATCCGACCATTCTGCTCGGCTGACGGCACCCTGCTGGGAAATGTACACGTTGACCGAGGTCCCATCACCACGTAGACAGTTAGGTCTTGCATAGAACAAACAAAGGAGGGATGTCTCAGCTCAGATAAAGAGCTGCTAAAACCCTGACATGTGTCCACCTGTTGAAAGCAGCGCTTGAATTCTTCATACAGCGGGAAAAGTCCAAGAGTATCTAACGCTGGCTCTGGAGAAGGGCTGTTACAATTTTTATGAGGATGAGGAAGCCTTTTCATTCATTTACGATGTGCAGTCTCATCTCCATTTATTAATGAACGAGCTAAACGAGTAACAGAAGACAAGAAATGCTAAAGATGAGCTTTTGGAGACGTGTTTGTTGGCACCGCCTCATAAGAGTCCTGACCGGGACCTTTTACGTGGCGTTTGTGTTGTTTCCCTGCAGTATGCATGGCTTTTAAAGCCACGCTACCTAGTAATACCGTGTATGGGCACACGGGGGCAGTATATCACAAGAACATACATGTTGGTGAAACAGTGGTATTACAAGATGTGCCAGACCGTCCCCAAAATGAATTCTGTTTTCAACCGAACGCGATTTCTGGTCTTCAACGTCAGCGGAACGGAGACGTGAAGTTTTCATCTTTGCTCCTTTTCATTTCTGTGTTGCAGCTCGATACTGACGCAGCTGACATCCTGAACGACCTGCAGCTGAAGCTCAGCACCATCCTGGACACCTTCAGCACCATGTTTGCCAAGAGGTAACACACAACACACACACACACACACACACACACACACACACACACACACACACACACACACACACACACACACACACACACACACACACACACACACGGTTCAAAAGCGGATTCAAACCTTGCACCCTGAGGTAAATTTCACACAAACACTCGCACCCTCCATGTGAGGAACAAAGCCTCCAACCGCCTCTCCTCCCTGCAGCTTCCAGAATCGCATCAGCGGCTGCATGCGTCAGATGGCTGAGATCCTCTACCAGATGAAAGGCCCCCCCAACCACAACACGGCGGAGGGAGACGCCGACGCCATGCTGAGACCCCTCATGGAGTTTCTTGACGGGAAGTAAGTTGCACGAGACTCCAGACCCATCAGTTAACAGTTCAAGGGTTGACTTCAACATTTGAGAGGAAGAAAAACCTCCAGTTTTCTGAAAAATTCCTAATAAAGAAATACATAACTGCATCAGAATATAGTTCTCTAAAAAGTCTCTCGGCCAAACTGTTTTGAGACCGTAGTGAGCTGGATCACGACAGTAGCACCTATGGGTGCAGCACCTCCCGCTATGGAGCTGAAAGGGTGCTGTTAAATGTTTGATTGTAGTTCTTCTTCCTCCACAAACATCATCCACTTAGAAAAGGAAGGACAGGGACGAAAGCAGACTAGGTTTTCCTCTGCGTCTGTGGGGGATATGTGTCTGAATCGTCCATGTGTGTGTTTGAAATCCAGTCTCAGCATCTTTGCTGACACCTGCGAGAAGACGGTGCTGAAGAGGATCTTGAAGGACCTGTGGAAGGTCGTCCTCAGCAGCCTGGAGAAGAGCATCGTCCTGCCTCAGAGCAACGACAGCCTGGTAAGACCTCAACCCTCAACTGACCCGAACCAACTCGAACTCTAGCCAGTAAAGAAACTCCAACAACTTGGGCTGCAGCGTTGTGCATGAACGAGTTCATATGAACGCGTTCATTTAACACGTTCATTTCTGTGAGAACGTTGAACTGATGCAACATATTTGCAAATAAAGAACTTGAACGTGAACTTGTTCAGATCTACAGATCACGAACTGGAATTTGAACTGTTCAGATTATGTGAGTTTCAGCTTCACTGTTTAGGTCCAATTATTACGGAATAATCCTCATTCTCATTTCACAAGCGGGCGGCGCGCACATTTAAAATGACGAGACTACGACTTCACGCTACATTACCCACTGTGCAGTGCACACACTGGCATAACAACGGGCACCAGCTCGCATGGCAACGGTGGTCCAAGCCCGGTGCAGTGTTTACATGACCAGTGAAGAGAGAGACGTTGCAGACGCAGCGTCAGCGAAGCCGCCAGATAATGATCCGCTTATCTGCGGGAATTTTACACATTGTCTCCCAGAGTCCGACGGTAAAAATCTAACCTTTCTGTGCAAATTATGTCACCAAGTCCGAACGTCTGGCTCGTCAACTTCAAATTTTAAACGTCATGTGGAGTTAAAGCATCCGTCCAGTGTGAGAAAATATCTGCAAGTCCTTGACAATCAAAAAAAGTCATCAGGAAAGGCCAAGAAGACCCAACAGCCCCATAGGACCCCAGTCACACTGCTGCACCTTCAGGGGGTTGATTTCCCAGCAACAGGTAGACAAACTGATAATGGACTACATTGTTGGAGATTTACAGCCTCTGAGTGAAGTTGAAAAGCCACTAGGAGAATACATGATTGTATACAGTGAACAGTTTTAGGATAGGGTGGCGTTTCATTCGTATTTCTCACCTAAAAATATTGAAATGAACTGAATTTGAACTAGTTCAAAGTGAAAATTGTGAAGTATGAACGTGAACTATTCATTTTTAAACTATGTGAACTGAACTTGTTTCCTCTGTCAAAATGCATCCCCTTCCTGACCCTCAATGCACCCGACAAAACTTTTAATGATAGGGTCAACGAAGAGCAGCTGTGTAACCAGGACAAGACACTGTCCCATAGTCTTTATCTCTTTTTTCAGAGTTTCCAAAGAACCTGTAATGCATATTTATTCATCTATTTGTGATGTTTTCTTCTTAAAAGCTTAAAAAAGTCATGTGAAAATTAGGGTGGATGCAATATTGACCCTGATGATTGACCGCATTCACATTATGTTGTACAGGTTTTTAAAGCCGGACATGCTGTTGTGTAGTTTAGTGTCTTGGATCGGAGTATCAGCAGTACTCTGCTGCCCTCTGGTGGCAGAAACCAGCTACTGCGTTCGCTCTCAAACTAACGCTCTTTGGGTTTTGTCCTTGCTTTTTTTTTAAATCTGTATTTATGTGGATTTACTTTATTTTGAGGAAAATTATGTTACGTTTTGTGTAATTTAATTAACTTTCTCCCTCTGTCTCTGTCTTCAGGGAGCCCAGCTCCTCACAGCAGCTAAAGGACTCTCTAGTCTCAAGGTAATCCACAGATGGCCAGTCAAAGGCGTCTCTGACGGGACTCAAAATGTGCTTTACAATAGATCCATCAAATCAAACTTTATTTGTACAGCACTCTTAATACAACTTCTGTAACACAAAGCGCTTTACATTACTAAAAAGACAATTTAAAAAAACCAAACCCTCCCAGCTCCGACCACCACAACAGATTATCACGATTGTACATATACAAACATAAAAACAACACGCACGTGGACACATACCAATAATATTAACAATAGAGCACAATATTTATATAGAAAACTATATTTAAATGTTTGCAATTATTAAAAGCTTAATTAGAAGTTAAATTAAACAGTTGAGTGCTGCATTGCCTTTTTAGGTGGTCCAGGCCTCCAGCGGCTCTTAGGTCCTCTGGTAGATCCTCCACAAACGTAGAACGAGTCTTCGCTATGTGTTTTTGTTCTTCCTCCAGGAACAGTTAAATATTTCCCACCAGAAGACCTGAGAGCCCCCACATTCTTAAAATATATCCAATAACATAAAAGCCAATGACAGGACAAAAAATCATCAAAGCTTTTTAGAAATCAGAGGACTGGAATGCGCTACGTCACACTTCTTACTTCCCCGGCTTCATTTACCCAACATTTTCTTAAAAAACTTGAAAGTAAATGAGGGGGTAACTTTACAGATTCAAAGCAACACTTTCCTTCCAAAGGCTGTTTGTCAGGGTATGTTACTGACATTGAAACGATGTTGGGATAATTGTTAGATGAGATGTTCTATGTTTTTGTTGCAGGGAGGAGGTGAAACCAAAACCCTGACACCCAAACAGTGCATAATCATCGATGCAGGCCTGGAGACCATCAAGGTACGTGCAAATATACCGACTTTATATCAACAAACATGACACCATCCAGAAATCACTTACCCTCATGGATTAAAGTTCTCCGTACTGGGTACGGATTTCCGTCCTGGAGATTTTTTTGGGATATTTTTTTTTTTTTTTTATGAGATCAGCGCAAATCCGACAAAAAATATGAACACCGGGGTGTCTGTAGCGCCGCGGTGACTTGTCGAACGGCGCCCACTGCAGTCAATCAGCTGTTGGCTGTGCACACACAGTAAAGTTCTCCTCTGGTTTTAGATGCACGTAACCTGCACGTAACATGACACCTATGGTTCTGCGTCAAAACGACGCCGTGCCTACGGCGTGTGGTTGGCTCTTTTCTACGTTTATGTGTGATTTTTTTTATTTTGGTTTTTTGCACAATAGTTGTCCTTATCTCTTTGATTCACTGTGACTGGTGTGGGGATTTTACCGGACTTTGTCCGGTAAAATATGCCGAAGTCCGGTATTTTATAATCTCTCCGGTCAAAATGTCCGGTGAAAATACTCACTGGGGCTGCGGGACTAGGGACTAGAGTCCGGGAGTACCGCGGAGGGTCACGCCGAGCCCCGGTGCCGGGAGCCGGGAGGAAGCGCAGCTGCGGCGCCGACATCCACGTTGATTTATGGTTCCGCGTCGCACCGACGCAGAGCCTACGGCGTAGGGTTCGCGGCGACGCCCACCCTACGCCAGACCCTACGGCGTAGGCTCTGCGTTGGTGTGACGCAGAACCATAATTCCGGTTTAAAAGTAAACAACATCCCCGTGCATCACAGGCAGACACACACGGGGAGAAGAGACAATTTCTTTAATTTTTATTTTTTTTTAAAACTTTATCCTTATGAACGCAATTGTTATATACGGTAGTCCAACTTTCCTTATTTTAATCAGAACACTTTCTTTTTTCCTCTTCGGCGTGGAATAGTGGGCTTGGAGCGGCAGCCATCGATTAGTTTTTTCTTTTTAGATCCGAGGCTTTGCGTAGATGGCGGCTTCCGCAACTTTCAGGCGCTTTTTCTGCGCAAGCAAGCTTTATAGATGAGGCCCCAGGACTGTTACCGCAGTACCGCGCAGTAGTACTCGGTGCCGGGGGCCGGGAGGAAGCGGAGCTGCGGCGCCGACATCCACGTGTGCGTTGATTTATGGTTCCGCGTCGCACCGACGCAGAACCTACGGCGTAGAGTACGCGTCGCTGCGTACCTTACGCCGTAGGTTACGCGCAAGCTTCTGCAATATTTATTTATTTTTTGAAGTTAACTCACAGGAATGGATTATAAATTTACGTTTTCAATCGCAACGGAAAGAAAGAAGGATATGATTACAACACGTAACAGGTATGGTCTACCTTGTAATCCAAACTTGCAACCTATCCTTCCCCCTGATGGTTGAAATGACTAAATTTAAACCACCGGGGGGGGGGGGCGGGGGGGGTCTGAAAACTTTCCGTCCTGGGATTTTTTTTTGCTTTAATCCCTGTACCCTGCCTTCAGGCCCTGGAACCAGAAATGGTTTTGGTCTCCATAGCTAGGCTTCACATCCACGACATCTGTACCAGGGGGAATCTTTATACACCTCATCAAAGAAAAAGTTTAATTCAATTCAATTCAAAACACTTTATTTGTCCCCGAGGGGCAATTTAAAAGGCATAAGGAGCAGCATTAAAAGACAACATACATACATAGGGTGTACAGTTAAAAATATCCAAGCTACTACCAGTAAAAGTGCTTTGTGCTTAATGTTAAAGTGCTATGGTGATTAAGTCAGTCGCCGTTGAGACAGGGAGGGGTCGTTGTTTAAGAGCTGGACTGCTCTGGGGACAAAGGTGGCCCTCCTCCTCTGTGTTCTGCAGCGTGGACATCGCAGCCTGCGACCTGATGGGAGCCACTCGAACATTGAGTGAAGTGCGTGTGCGGGGTCGTGCAGGATCCTGTGAGCGGAGCCATTAAATCAGTGACTTACGCATAATTAGGGCCGTGGTCTTATGACTAACTCTGCGTTGCGGCCTGTATCGTCCAGCTGATAGCCTCCATCACTTTAGCTGCTCAGTAGCTTGTTGGCTACTTCGAACAGCTAGAGCAGCAGGAGTGGCTAGAGCAGTTGGAGTATCTCAAGCAGCGGGAGTAACCAGAGCAACAAAAGTGACCAGGGGCCTCATTTATAAATCTTGCTTGCGCACAAAACAGGGCTTGAAAGATGCGCACGCCACCTTCTACGCAAAGGTTGGGATCTAAAAAAAAAAACTAACCGAAAAATGTGTGTATCTTTACGCCAACCCTGACCCTCACGCACAAACATTTTGAAGATATGGGGAACTGGCGACGCAGGCGGTGAGGTGGTGAAATGAAGCCAGATTCATGTCATACTTTTAATGTCATCACATATCAGACTTATAGATCCATGTACACCCAAGCTGGTGTACTGCTGAGGTGTCCTACCTCCGCGAATCGTCCTACCCGTAGGATGAAATGATACTTCTCTGCCCGGCTGGCCAGAGGGGGGATCTATAGCCCAGGACTGTTGCATGTTTTTGTGAGGGTAGCTCACATTAGCTACTCAAGGGAACACAGGGAGAACATGCAACCTCCACACAGAAAGGCCCTTTCGCCAACCCTACCCAGGGTGTGGGCGCTGAAGTCATGGGGGAAACTTAACACGCACTCAGCGCCCACAGCGTCCCCGGCATGAATTGAACCCAGGACCTTCTTGCTGTGAGACGGCTGCACTACCAGCTGTGCCACCGTGCCCCCCGTGTTCCATTTTAATAAAAAGCTAATTTCATGTCTTCCAGCAATACTTCCACGCAGGAGGGAACGGCTTGAAGAAGGCATTCGTTGAGAAGAGCCCTGAACTGGCTTCGCTGCGTTACGCCCTGTCGCTCTACACCCAGAGCACCGACGCTCTCATCAGGACCTTTGTAACCACACAACACTCCCAAGGTGACCGCAGACAATGACAATGACCGCATGTACAATATCTTGCTGTTGGATGTTGGATGTTGTTGTAGGGACTGAATTTAGTACGGATGCCTCAAGCTTTTCCTCTCTTTGTGTTTCTCTCAGTGCATGATGGGATGGGCATCAGAATCACCGGCAATGAGAAGATCAAACCAGATCGGGGTAAGTAAGAGGGGGGTGGATTTCTTTGTGATTCCTTCTAAAGAGCTAAACCTCCAGATAATCCAGCTGAACCCTGCAGAGAGCGTTTTGGTTGTCAGCTGTGTTTGTTTTCACTTTTATGTCCTTTCCATTGTCGCAGCAACAAAGCCCATCTTCTTTATGTGTCTCACTCTGCAAATGACAAAAAAGATCTAAAACAAACTTTTAAAGCAGGAAAGATGCCGGTGGGATTTACTCTCATCCAGGTCATGACCGTGAGCCCTAAAAGAAACTAATATAATATTTAATGAGCAGAAATGGCAAGTTAAGGAAACGGCTGACTGCAGAAATCCAGAATAGAGAATAAAATCTGAAGACGTTGTGCTTGGTGTTCATGTGGTGGCCGTGTGACAGTTTCAGGGGTGGAGAAGCCGATAGGAGAAGCCATGTTGCAGATCGACATGATGCTCGGGAAAGAGCGCAAAGTCAACGTCAGAGGTGAGGCAGGAAACCGTAAACCCCTCCGCGAGCCCGACCAGCCGTCCTAATCTTTATCTTTTCAATACCAAACGATCAGTCTGAAAACAAAGCTTTCCCTCTGTCTCATCTCTCCATCCAGTCATCGCTGTGAATGACATGAAGTGGCAGACGTCGGGGATGTTCCGGCCCTTCGTTGAGGTCTCCATGGTCGGCCCGTTTCTGGGCGATAAGAAGCGCAAGTTCACCACCAAATCCAAGAACAACAGCTGGACAGCCAAGTTCAACGAGGCCTTCCAGTTGTGAGTCCCACGCCTGACGCACCGGCTCCAGCGCGGCGTCCACTCGCCGCGGGGCGCGACTAAACCTAAATACAACCGGATTTAATTCAGAGCAAGATTCAAACCTGCCAGAGTTTTTATTCACGAGGCATCGGGTTACAAATGTGAGAGCGCTGAGTTACGTAAACCTCAGAGCTACGTAAACCTCGGAGTTACGTAAACCTTTTGTATATAATATATATATATATATATATTAGGGGTGGGACGATACGGGTAACTCACGATTCAATACTGTGGCGATATGTGGCCGACGATAATATCATGATACACGATATCTACGATATTCGATATATTGTAAGAAATTTCATCAACGATATACTGTATCACGATATATGTGACTGAAAAAGAAAAAATACCCATAAAAAGGAAAACTTCTGTAGTTATGCATTTATTCAATGCCAAAACGTCATACAATGTACAAAGAAAGTGCATTTGTATAGTGCCTCACTGCCTCCTAGGCTGTTATTGTAAACACTGTACAGCTGGACAAATTAAAGTGCATGAACATTAATAACATGTTTTATATAAACCAGGACAGTGCACTGCTTTGTTTCTAATACTGAAAAGTCAGTAAGAAACTTAATTGTGTATATTACCTCACTGCCTCCTAGTCTTGTGAATGTAAACACTGTACAGCTGGACAAATTGAAGTGCATGAACAATAGTGCGGTCACATGCGCGTAAATCCATTATGTGTCTTGTAATAAAATATCGATATTTGCCGTCAGTTTAACAATATATTGCAATATAAATTTTTTTCCCCACCACTACTATATATATATATACACACATACACACACTCACCTCTTTATGAGGTGTATCGTTATAAAAAGTTCATGGTCCGTTCTTATCCCCCGTTTTAGCCTTTTCTGTAAACGTAGGTTGCAGGGACCTTTAGACTGCTGATGAAGACGGTACGGTCAACGTTGCCCGTGGCGTGTTGGGTCTCCGAAGCGTTCCTGCTGTCGTCTCTTGGTCGGTGTGACTCATGAAGGCTGGTCACTAATGTCCTCCTCTCCCCCGCAGCGTCTTGGGTAAGGAGTCCCCGGACTGCTACGAGATCCAGGTGACGGTGAAGGACTACTGCTTCGGCCGGGCGGACCGGGTGGTCGGCGTAGCCGTGGTCCAGCTGCGCGACGTGGCCGACCGAAAGAGCTGCGTCTGCTGGTGTCCCCTGGGGCCGCGCGTCCACGCCGACGAGGCGGGCGCGACCGTGATGCGCATCCTGTCCCAGCGGCCCGCCGACGAGGTGGCCAAGGAGTTCGTCAAGATGAAATCTGAGACCCGCCCCGCCGAGGAGGGCAGATGAACAGGCGCCGACTCGGGACCAGGTCTGGTTGGACAGGTGAAAGGTCCAGTTGTTCGTGACCGCCGTCATCAGCTCAGTAACTACAGACTCCCAACGCTTCTCCCCGATGCAGAGGGAGTCCTCCTTCTTTCAGGGACTCGTTGAGCCTTTGAGGTCTTTGAGGTCCTCACAGGTAGCTTGTCCAACATCTGCACCACAGCTGTGCCACTGAACAGCAACATGCGAGAGAGTAACCAAAGAAATCCAGTCCAGAATCAGCGAGCGAGGTCAGTACCGAGCGCTGATCTCTGCTGCCGGGCTCAAGGATTGCTGGTTCTTCATTCAACAAGTCTGCAAGGCTGACGCTCGTAGCACCGGACGTGTCTTACAGACGCCATGGTTGGTTCGATACCCCAAACTGGACAGGATGTTTTTATGGCAGGACCGTGAACTCTGAGCCCAGAATCGGGGGTCCGGATGTCTCCTCGTGTCTGCCAACAGGAAGTACGGAGATGCTCCCGCGGGACTTGGTAGCAAGGTCCCCGGGATGACGACGCCTTAAAAAGAGCCAGCGAGGCCAGCTCTGTGTGCGTTGAGGCATTCAGAAACATAAATGTAGAAGTTAAAGATCTAGATTTTTATGAACCGAGACAACCGGACCGAGTCCCGTTCAACGCTTAGTGATTTCAACATTCTTGTGTTTGGTCTTGAAAATGTAACTGTGAAGATTTGTTCGCCTGAACTGGCCAGCCGTCATGGTTTTCTCCTCGAAAGGAAGATTTAGTGCGGTTCCTCTACGGAACCGACTGCAGAAACGCGATTGGACGGGCAAACAACCAACCACGTGCAGCAGGCAGGTCAACAGAGACATCCAGACCACCTGCTTGTTTTAAATACTGACCCTTGGATGCTCCTGTATGAGTCATCATATAAACCCCGCCCCCTGTCCCGATGCCATTGGTTCTGCACGGCTGTGAATGGGAGGGGCTAACATAATCTCGGATCATGAATGGGGGGGTAATCCTCACCTCCTCTGCCTGGAAACAACCTGCGGTGACCATAAGGAGGACGGCAAAAGTAACTCTTTCAGTTTCTATGGTTCTATGGTCTATAGTCACGTTTCGCGGCCTTGCCTTGCATGCAGTCCTGATTTTGTTTCTTTAAATTAACTCTGGAAAGTAAAACACAGGCAGGTTCGACCAAACTTCCTCTACCATGTGCCAAGGAACACGCGTGTTCAACTACCAGTCCTTGTGTGTTTACGGAGAGATGTGGCCTTCTTAGAAATCCCCCCTCCTACCTTCTGAAGTAGCCGGCTGATACAGAACGAGCAATCGAACAGAACTCTTGCACTCAGAACCATGTTTGTACAGAAGTAAAAGCCTACGACCGGAGCATGTATTTATTGTACACAAAGTCCACTAGAATGGTGATTTTTAGTTCCTCGTAGTGTGAAATGTAAACTGATCAAATGTATGTAAAGTACTTACCATGATTCTGATGTGACATATGTTGAATATACTTGGAACAATATTTTGTACATAAAACATGATTAAATCAAGGGAACTGGTCCTGTTTGTTTTGTCTCGTCAGGGTTAAAGTTTAAATGGGCGTACAGTTTAATCCTGCAGCCTCAGACCCTTCTCGTCATCTGGGGTTCTTGACAGCGACACCGGAGGCTGGTAAACCCGGAATAAAGGTCCAGAGAGAGGTGGGGGTGGTTGTGGGTCAGGAAAGTCTGTCGCTCGCTTGAGGGAAGTGTCGACCTGGGAACTGTAGATGACGGTCCAGGGTTCTGGAGCCGTTAGCTTTGGATAATTATGACTTTGTGCAAATAATAACTCGTTTTTCCTGTTTAATTTCAAGAAGTTTAAGAACCAGGAATTTATTTTGGAAAAGGAGGGGCGAGGGAGGGGGGGTGGGAGTATGGAGTCTGATTTGGTAGAAAGGTAGAATGGGTGTCATCGGGGAAGCAGTGAGAATGGATATTAAATTTGTGAAAAATATTGCAGAGAGGGAGGAGATAGGTGCTGAAGAAAAGGGGTCCTAGGACAGAGCCCTGGGAAGTGACTGGGGAGGGGTTGGAGTGCAGCCTGTGAGATGAGAAGCCTCTGCTTCTTGACAATAAATCGTATACCGTTGGAAAGTTTATTTCCCTTTTAAACTAACATTTGTGAGGAACATACGTTTGTGGGAGGAGCAGTGGAGCTTTTGATGACACAGAAGTTGCAGTTTGAGGTTTGTGTACTTCCTGGATGAGAGAATCACAGTACATGAAGAGATTTGCGACTGAAGACTGCTCAAGTGACGATCTTACGTCACTCCTGGCCTGTCAAGAGGACCACGTCTTCTTAAAGATGCTGGCGTACTTGATGCGCTCATGAAGTCATTCTTTTAAAAACCACGATCTACGTTTTTGTTAACTTTCTGGAAGAGAGGACCATAAAAGGAGAGGTCTGTGAAGAGAGTGAGGTGAAACTCAGCCAGCCGTTATTTTAATCACTTCATCCCAGCCAAGTACAACAATAAAAAGGTCCTAATGTTAAAAATTTTAGCCTAGTAGTCAAATATTACCTGGACATTTAGTAGTCGGGCTGTGACACATGTGGCCACCAGGTGGCGATGTTGTTCCACTTTAATAATAACTTTTTTTTTTTTACTGGTTCTGTAACATTTTACACATCCCAGATGTGTTATTTGTGGCTAAAAAAAATAAAAAGCCTAATTCGGCCGAATTGTATCAGAGGAAAACCAAATGTTGGATTTATTCACAGCTGTGAGATGGAACGACTTGTAGAATATCTTTATTTAGAGGCCGTACAACAGCGACAGATTAACATTCCTCCAGGAGAACACATTAAGCCAGCGAGACCTGAAGTATATTTAAATATGAGTATGTACATATACACATATCTTGCAGCACGTCCGGATGAGTTAATACATAATATTCAAAAAAACAAACAACCAAACTCAAATATCTACATTCAGGAATTATCTGCTGAGATGAGATCAACATCGCACAAGATTTCCCACATTTACATTACATTACATTTACATAAAGATGTAATACTTCAGATTTATTTTCCAACATTAAAGCTATTGTGATTTGAATCGGTGGTCATTACCATAATAAAAATAAAAAAACAACAGACCAAAGCTTTAAACCTTTAAATTTGCTTGCAAGACGTTATTTTGTGGAGCCTACCAGTACTCGTAGTAATGGGAAACTCTGACGTCTGCAAGAGACCTGCAGCTCTACTTTGGACGGTTTCTGCAGACGGTTAAGGACGGGAGACGTTTTACGTGGCAGAATTAGTTTAACATAATCTCGATTTCAGTGCTCTTCATAAAAAAACAAACAAAAAAAAAAAACGCGATGCCAACGCAAGTCCGGCGTCCCAGTGAAGCTGCCCCAACCTCCCAGCCATCAGTGTGGAGCAGAATAAGTGCAGCGAAGTCCTCCCACGCATGCCACGCAGCAGTCAGCTGCAACGCCGTTACCTCACAGTTCAAAGGCAGCGTGTCCCGGTTCACGTCAAGTGTGTCAGGCTGTTCTTTACTTGCGGCGGCTGATCCGACCCCGTGGCTGCCACCGTTACATTTTGGTGTCGGCCTCTGCGGGCCCGCGCTTGCTGGTGCGCCCGTTGCTCTGCGCCGCCTGCAGGTGGTCCGGGAGCAGGACCTCCACAGTGAAGCTGACTCTCTTGGCCTGGAAGATGCTGTAGGTGTTGTCAAATCTCAGCACGTCTGTGTGGCACAGAGGATGAGATGTTTAAGTACGTGGACTGTCCGACGCCACGGGGTTAGACGTAGGGACGGACTACTCACAGACTCCTGGACGCTCGCAGGTCAGCGACCCGTCCTCGGGGACCAGGTGAGCGTTGTACCGCTGGCTGAGGATGATTTCCTCCATCTCGGCAGCCTTCTTCCACTCACCCTTTTGGTTTTTTTTAAACACCCCGAAGCCAATGTCTGCGCCCTCGCAGGAAAACTGCCACCTGCAAAGAGAACAGCGGTTTGATGTAGATTGAATCAGCGAATGTCTTGACAGTTGTAGGAGAACAGGTTCGGATCAGAACTAAGTACCTCTCTCCCGGTCGCTCCAAAAGCTAAACTCATTTTAAGATTTTAAATGATAACTACCCTTGCAATGCTTTTCTTAGACAAAGATTTAATATAGATTGTAATAATTGTAAATTCTGTGACCTTTTTTTTTTCTGATTGTCATTATATCAGAACTTTTTGGGGATGTATTGAAACCTGGAAGAGAAAGACCTCAAGCACCAATCTTAAACTTCCACACTATTAAAATAGGGGTTTTGTTGCAGGAAAAAAGAGGGATATATTATATAATACTTTAATTATTTTAGCAAAATATTATATCCACAGACGTTTTCAAATATCACTCCACTGTTTTTAAAGGAAATTCTTACTTTCGAAAATTCCTTAAAACATATACAAACTAAACAAGCCATATGTGTATATGAAGGTTTAATTACTTTAATTCCAGATTAATTCTCTGACTTTTTTTTTTAAACTATTGTTTATCACCTTACTCTCTGGGTGATTTTGTTGTTGTTTTTATGTAATATATTGTTAGGTTCAGGCACGTAACATTTGTAACATCAAACTCTCTGGAGACAAAGAAAGACAAAACGGTTAGAATTTACTTGCAAGGAGAGCAGTCGAGATTTGTAAGATCTCCAACATACTCTGATTTGTCTCTGCTGCTTCCTTGCTTTTTATTAACTCTGGGTGTACCCTAGATTACATAGCTAACTGCGCCCCTAAAGGGAGGGGAAAGGAGTGGTCGCAGTCAGCGGATTCAGGTATTGAGTCAGGCATTGATTCGTTCTTGTTCTCATTTGTTTAGCAACAAGAAGTTTCCTCTTCTCTGCAGATATCTGCTCTATGCTGATATCCGGAAACTTCTTGTGCAGTACTTATAATCACTTAAACACAGCATTGTTTTATCAGTGTGTCACAGGCATAAGCAAATCATCATACGTCCTGTTAATAGCAAGCATGATAACTTATTAATAGTTCCAACATATATGCTTGGTCGTGTTAGTTATATGTTGACCAAAATATTTAGATTTTTTTGTCTGACTATGCAATGCTGGATTTTTTCATTTTTTATGTTTTTTTTTTTAATTTAACCTTTATTTAACCAGGAATAATCCCATTGAGGTTCAGAATCTCTTTTGCATGGGGTCCTGGCCAGGAGAGCAGCACAGGGGGTCCACGTAAAATACCCACTTGAACAACAACAACAAAACAAAGATAAAACAGTTTGACAAACCAATTCCAAATTAAATTGAGATTGGGAAAAAAAAAAAAAAAAGTTGTTGAAGAACGGTGATTTGAAGTCCTGACCTCAGAACGCAGCCTGGGAACAGGATCTCGTAGTCCAGCTGCTGGGAGGAGCCGCGGCTGACGGTCATGCACTGCTCGTAGTCCACCTTAACGTGGTCCCGCACGTAGTAGGACGGGGGGACCGGTCCAACGTGGTTTATCTGCAACAGAGACACAAAGAGTCAAACACTGGTGTTTAAAATCCACCCAGAAATGAAGATGAATGAAAAAAAAGAGGAAACATCACTTACTGTGCTGCTTTAAATCTACGAGCGCTGGGCACATTTGCTTATTCAAAACATTCAAAAGTACAACACATGACGAAAAAAGGAAAAGGTTCTTTGTTTATTCACACAAATTCAAACCAATCAGGGGAGGACAGTTCCAGCTGCAGGCGATCACAGCAAAGAGCCTCGTTAGCCTCGTTAGCTTTGTTAGCGTTCACGGCCTTCACGAGTGCATTAGTCTACACTTGAGCTGCAGAATCACAGTTACAGTTACATGCTGACTGAATGTGGTCACGGCGTGTCTTCTAAGGCATAAAAGAAAATATGAACCTTGGTGAGGTTACAATCGTAGATCTGGGATCAGACCAACACCAGTCGGTCCACAGCCTGTGAACTTCATGAGTAAATAACAGATGTAGAGCCTCGCCAGAGGCAGGTCGGCAGAAGATCTGTCTTCTCTTCTTTTTTGTGGAAACAATATACAAATAAAGTTGGGCAGTTTTTAAAAAAAAAAGTCTATTGTCTGAAGATTCCTTTAAAATTATTGTAGAAATTACTTTTCAAATCACCTGAGGTCAGAAAACCTTCATCGACACAAAGAACAGAATCCAAAAAATGAAGGATAAAGAATAAAAGGATAAAGGATAAAAGGCAGACTCCAAGAATAAAACCAAGTCAGGTAGGTTCTGAAACTTAGACGATATTATTTCCTCTCTGTTAAAGTCTGGTGTTCTACAGATGTTTTACTGCAAAAGCACTTTATATTGTGGTTTTGGAAAGTGTTAAACAAACAAACTAATGCTTCTATCTTCATAGCAACTGAAACTGTAAAACCATAATTATATAATGAATTGTATCTTTAAAACATACTAACTCCATCAAACACACTTAAAGGAGGCTGAAACTATTTTCTGAAAGTATCATTGAAACGTTTTGGTCAAAATACCAGATGAATACAGAACTAAAGCTCCGGTTCCAACCACGACTTTCCAGCTGTGTACGCAGCAGCCCGTTTAAGGGGGCCGAGTTTGCGTCTTAACTCTCCTGACATTGAGATTATTCAGTCGAATCAAAAATTACGGTCGATTTAAAAAACAAAACAAAAAAAGAGTTTGAACATCTGTGAACATGACGACTTATACCCCCCCCGAGCTTTACTCAGGTGTTGGTTACAAGCGCTTGAGATCAGTAGCACAATCCAAAGCATCAAGGGAGACTGATGGTTTATTTTTCACCTGCGTATCAGTCCGTCTGGTCTGGTCTGGCTCTGTGATGTCATAGAACCGTGTATATCTGAATGGCTCGCCGATGTTCAGACCCAGATAAAACGACAGGGTTGTACCCTCTGTAGGGCCGGGGTCTTTAATCCTGGTCCTCGAGGTCCGCTGTCCTGCATGTTCCAGATGTTTCCCTGCTTCAACCCACCCTGATGCTAATCACGGTGTCATGAGCAGACTTGTGCAGACCTCGATGGCGAGCTGAGGACCATTTACTTGAGTCTGCCGTGTTTGAGCTGCTGGACAGCGGACCTCGAGGACCAGAACTGAAGACCCTCGCTCTCGAGTTGCTAGTTGCTTAAGACACATTCATAATAAGTCCCCTTTAAAAGCATCCCGTTTTCAGACCTCACACAACGTTTAAGATCAATAACAGACATCAGTTTCAAAACTCCAACAACACAATAAGACATAACTATCTAACTAGAGGAAAGAATTAAAAAACAAACATAAAAAAACAGTTTGAGGCCGAGCGTCTAGTCCAAGAGTCTTGAGCGCAGTCAAAATGAATTTTTCTCCTGCTGTTGCTCATCTGTCCTGGGCCCAATTTTTTATCTACAGAAACAGCAACAAACAGTGAGTCAGTTTCTCTCCATCTGCTGGAACAGGACTAGCGGCTTGTTCGACTGGTACTAGACTAAAGCGGGTCTCAGCTCCGGCAGCATGCCTTACGTCCGTGGCTTCTCTGGTATTTCAGAACAGCAAAGCGGGACTAAGAGGGATCTAGCACTACCATCAAAGCACTAAACCCCCTCCCCCTCACACTGAAATGAGCCAATGGCCGTCGACTATCAGTTCCACAGGGACCAGAACTCGGACATCTGTAGCTTTCAGTTACATTAAAAAAAAACCCTGAAGGATCCGTTAGTTTGGCGTTTTGTACCCTGTGTGAGACTTGAACTTATTCTCGTCAAATAGAAATATATTTCTTCGTATTAACCGCTTCCCGGGCCAGGAAAGAAAAGTTTGCAGTTCAAATGTAAACCCACAACATTTCAACGGGGCATTTTGCATATTAGCCCGGCAGCCTCGCGCCAAAGCCAAGCTGCTAAAAACTACATGAGCACAGGATGGAAATGAGAGAAAGAAAGCAAAGAAATAAAGTGTGCACATATTCCCACAAGCCTAAAGAAGCCAAACTGTTGACTATTTCAGCAGTAACGTGATGGATGACAGCTGATGGGCTGCCGTTGGATTCAGACTCTTACATCGCAAAGTTCTGATCTTGTGTTTGACATTAGTCCTGTTGATGTAACGAAATCTTTATTCATATATTACCCGACAAGTTTACTTTGAACTGTGTTTTTTGTGACTGAGCAATGTCACAGCTGTATTTATTAACAGCTGCTCGAATTATTCCCTTGGTGCTAATTTTCACTTCTGCTTGCAGTTCCAAGACATTTTCCAGGACATTTTCAAGGACTTTTTCCAGGACACTTCCGGAAGTCTGCAGTGCCCTTTCTTTGTAAGGTTTTAGAAAAAGTTGTTTTCAATACAATTACAGTCCTTTTTTTAAGGATAACGGTTTCTGAGGAGTTCCAGTCTGGGCCTAAGTCTTGGTACAGCACAGAATCTGCACTGTTAAGGGTAGTGCTCCGTCCGTTGTTTTAGTCCTGCTTGATCTCACAGCAGCTTTTGACACGATGGACCATGCAGTCCTCCTGCCTCGCCTAATCGATTTTGTTGGAGTCCCACAAGGATCTGTTCTCGGCACCATCCTCTTCTCATTGTATATGTTACTACTTGGGTCGATTAGAGCCAGACAAAATGTTTCCTTTCCTACAATGCTCTTTGTCCAGATGTATTGCTGAATGTATAGTGTTTGGGGATACTGTGAGGGTTGGCCTCAGCACCTTGACTCCAAAGCTCAGTTCAGCCGTCAGAAACCTGGGAGTGACCTTTGACAGTCGTCTAAGGTTTGATAAACAGGTCAACAAAGTGTTGTGTCAAAGATAAAATGTTTCTAAGTCGACATGACCTGGAGAAGGCCATATATGCCCTAATTAGCTCTCGGTTGGACTGTTGCAGCGCACTTTATGTAAGAGTCTCCCAGTCTTCTCTTAGGCACTGCCCGTCTTTTAACCAACACTAACAGACATGTGCACATCAGTCCTGTCCTCAACTCCCTTTATCGGCTTCCCGTCCTTTAGAGAACTGATTTTAAACTTTTGATGTCCATTTTTAAAGCCCTTAACATGGGTCTACAATAACCTCCCCGCCGAGATGCGGCTTATTTCTGACATCTGCACCTTTAAATCTAGACTAAAAACCTATTTAAGATGGCTTTTAACACCCAGAGATGTGATGACACTTATCTTATTAGATTCTGTTGAATTTTATTATTTTATATTGTTCTTTCATTGTTTTTGATTGTTTGATTTTTATTTTATTACCTGCTATAAAGCACTTTGGTGCGCTGAACGGCTGTAAACTGCTATATAAATAAAGTACATTACACTGATGCACAACTGTTCCAGTTAGTAATCATTACTCAGAGCAGTTGGTCTCCCAAGTGAAAAGATAACACCGAGTCAAGTTCATTTTCTGAACTTGCAAGAAAGATCGGAGCGGCTCGTCCAAACCGAAGCTGGTGGCGAGGTGTGAGCTTCGTCTCAAGCGCTTCCCAGCAGCCTCCTGAATCCTTTCTGCCAGGAAACGATCAGCGCTTCATCTGCCTGACCTGAACGTGTTTTCAGAGTGGATCTTTGTGTTCTTATAAAAAATGGAAATTGGAAACGGAGAAAGATGGTAATTATGGAGGGAAGAGGGGACGGATTTCAGAGAGAAAACTAAAGTTATTGAAGGTTTCACAGATGAATTTGTAACATCACGCTTTTGAGTCTTTTACAGACTCATTACTCCAGCACTTAAAAGAAAAAAATTGCTCTTTTGTATTGCACCAATCACCACATCAAATTCCTTGTGTGTCTTAAACTACTTGACAATAAACTTCTTTCTGATTCTGATTCGAGAGGGCAGAAGTAGAGATTCTACCAGGTTGAAGGATGACGGTCTGGTAACTGGGCCGATCGGGACCGTTTAATCCTTGCTACACAAACACTGGGCACAGAATGCTCTTCAAAGGCGGCTTGAACACATTCAAGAAGAGCTTTGAAGACTCGCAGTAAAATAATGAAATGCCTTTTGAGCAGAAATCAGCCTGATCGCAATTAAGACAACACCAACAGTAACCGGGAGTAACAAGAGGTCGGGTCTGAGGAGATTCTGATGGAACCAAAAAACATGAGCCGGAAGAAGCGATGGATGACGTGTGACGCGTCTGATCTGAGAGACCGGAGAGGTCAGCCACGGTCTGTGTGAAATACAAGGCGCCACTGAGAGAACTTCACTGAAACTTTGCTCAACTTTACTGAAAAGTTGTAATATTTCATTGTTTTATGAGTCGTTTATATTTTTTTCTGATTTAAGAATTTTTGACCCCGAACATCTGAGAGTCGGGATAAAATATTAAGACCTGGGAGACAGGTTGTGGTTTCTGATGCTGCTGAGCCTCAAAGCAAGAACCAGACAGATCCAACGGAGAACTCAACACTTGTTGCCAGCTCAGCATCCCTGCTAGCCAGAGAGAGAACTGCTCTCGAGTCGGTCAAGTATTGATCGAGCATCTGTGATGGACACTTGTCCGCTCCAACTGATCAGCTGTCATCCCCACTAGCAATCGGCATCCAGAGGTGCGGCGGCTCACCTTGGTCCGACAGCGAGGGTCTCCGTCGGGGTCGGTCATTTTCCCCCCGTAGATGGCCGGCAGGTCGTCTGCGTCAATGTACTTCAGTAACACCTCCTGCCAGTTCGCTGTGAAAGCAGAGCGACAGAAACGTTCACGGCGGAGGTCGGGGCGGCGCGAGGATCAGGGTGGAGGGATGTGGAGGAGTCTCACCCCCCAGGATGCAGATCTTCTGCCGCGTGATCTCGCTCAGGAAGTGCTTGACGAGGTTATAGGCCACGGGGAAAAGTTTGGGAGCTGCAGGAGAAACAAAAAAACGTCAATGAGACTTTAAAACTGACCCTTAAAATGAAGGAAATGTTAGTATTTCATTATTTTTGAACCTTTAATAACAAACAGCCTCTTCAGGCCTTCTGGGTAGTTGTCTTCAAACATCTGGAGGATCTGGTGCAGCAGAGAAACAAAGACCTGATCAGTCCTGGTTCCTCCTGTGAGGTCTGCATGGACCGGGTTCGACTCCTTACCTCTCCGTATGTTTCTATCGCAGGCTTCCACAAGTGTTTGAGTCCCAGACCTTCAACGTCGTAGATCATGGTGATGGACTCCACGTTTCTACCCAGCTGGAGGACAAACATGACACATCTGGATGAATGAGATGTTACATGACCAGCACCACGCTGACTGAGGTCGGGAGACAAAACATCTTTGTTTGGGAATTACTTTTCCCCATCACACTTCCCCTCCTGGAATAATGGCTTTCACATATTTTAGTAGCAACAGCAGCAGACCACGGAGGTCTGACGTCGGCGGTCTCTGCTCTTACCCGCTCTGACTGGAGGTTACATTCCTTCTGCAGCATCTCGCAGTCTCTGATCTTGGATTTGATGAAGTCCTGCTTGGAGGCGGACAGGAACAGGCCTTTGGGGTCCACGGGGCCGATGACGTCGTACCAGATGGGGCAGCCCTCGCGGTCGTGGCCGCACATCCCCCCCGACAGATACTTTTCTATCACCTGCAAGTGGGAGGCAAATTTAAGAAATGATTCATCTTATCAGTCGTGTTCTGGGAAAGCTGTGAATTATTCCTCATGTCTCACCTCAGGTGGACGCCAGTCAGAGATTATGGTGTCAACTTTCATCTGTTTCCTGAACTCTAGATGCTTCAAAAGAAGAAGGGTTCATGTTGAGAGCATAGTTCGATTAACACCCCCCCCTTCAGTTTAGTTCTGTAAATCTGAAACCATCATAGGTGCTAATGCAGTCCCTTTTCTTTGCGTTTCCTCTCCCTGATGACTCAGTTTGGCTACGGTGAACCTTTATCTCACCTCTCCTCACTAATCTGGAGCCGCTCCCGCACAAATCTGCTGTGCTGTCTTTGCAGGAGTTAAGTGCAACCTCTACAACTACTGTCCACTCAGAAACAAACCTACATGTTTGGACTTTGACTCATTGCATCAATTGCACTGTGCTGCATTTCTGCACATGTCCCTGCTATAAAAAGATCTTGATCTTCCGAAATAAGAATCTAAAGCCCCTTTCACACAGCCAGTTCGAGGCGGGAACGTTGCGCCTTTAAGCCGCCTCGCTGTTCTGTGTGAAAGTCACGGAGGCGGAATGGGGGGGCCAAGTGGCCCCACCAATAAGCCGGCAGCGGAGGTAGTCACAGAGCCGAAACGGGGTCTGTGTGAATGACACAGCCGGCATGCCGGCATGCCACTAGACGCTGACGCTGTCGTCACGCCTCTGATTGCGGAACGCCGGCATGCTGTGTGAATTTACAGACGGGAGCGGCGTTATGCCGGCGTTGTATGGTTCTGTGTGAACCAACAAAGGCGGCGTATTGGCAGGACTTCTTTACACCAATATTGCGGAATCTCTGTGTGAAAGGGGCTTAAGTGTAGTACCTTTCGCAGCATAGCCTCAGACTTCTGGATGTTGAAATTTCTGGCTGAAAAAGAGGAAGAGAGAAAAATGGAAGTAGACGTGATTAATAGAGGCATTTAAAGTCACTCACTCAGAGGTTCCCGTATATTAACTAACTATAGAAAACTTTTTAAATCTTGCTCTGTGGCAGAGGAAAGGTCAGAAGGTAAAAACTTAAAAAATAAAAGAAGATATTTTTCATGGAAGCTTAACAACAGCGGCTTAAAATGTGTTGAAGATCAAAATAAATGTGTTTTCAACTTCTAAAATGAACACGGTTGAAGAAAATCAAACACTGTCTGTTGTTAACCCCCCAGCCTCCACAGGTTACCAGCCCCTTGTGGTGTTTTATTTTGAAAATTCACCAGATTCTTGATTCCATTCTGGCGCCTGACGTCCTGCCGGTGAAAAGGTGAGCTGCACGACGAGGTGATGTTGGCAACGCCGTTTACAACAAACTCACCAAAATGTTCTAAAGCATGCTTTTATTATTTGGTTCTGTCAAAGTGACCTCCAGTTTGTTTGTCCAGTTAGTTTCCTGTCAGCACTCTTATTTTATTTTATATACTGCACAGTACAGTATATACTCAAATATATACTCATTTTGCATTCTTGCTGGCTGTTTTAATTGACTCATGTTGGACCTGGTTGAGACATTTGACTGTGATGTTTTTATTTCTGTTTTGCTGTGACTTTAAGTGAAACTAATTAATTCAATTCAACTTTATTTAGAAAAGTCCCGAATCACAACAACCGTCCCCTCAACAAAACAGTTCAACTCGTTCCAAATTAGCATCTGCAAATCTGCATGAACACAAAACATGACAACATCATGACATCCTCGTGTGACTTACAGGATGATATTTAGCTTTGAAGTGTGGAAAGGAACAGATGTCAGTTGTGGTGATGAAAAGACTTTTACATGATCAAATCCCCAATCTTTCGGCTAAATCGTCTTAACAAGAAGAATTTCTCAAATCATTTTAAATTATAAGAGCAAATTGAAATCAGATTTATAGTTTAAAAGTACCAACAGATCCAGTCTCATAGTTTTTTCTGGTGATAGCTCAGATATTTCTCTTCCAGCAAAGTTACCAAGATAAAATTAACTCTGTCACTAACGGGTTCCGGCAGCAACAGCTAACGATCATTTGGCTTCAGCTCCAAAGCTGTAATGTTTGCACTCGCCGTTACCTTTTATTTTGAAATTAGATTTATACAAATTGACCTTGTAGTTGCTCAGATGTACTCATTTGAAGTTGGGCGTGCTACTTTCCGAGCAGGAACCTCAAAAGCGTCTAACAACACGTGTGCAACTGGAAGCAACTCAGAACTTAGTAAAAGTGAGTAATAATAATAATCATATTGTTTTCAGATCTTAATAAGACTTTAAGACTCCTCTACATGACACGGGGACAACGACATCCCCTCTCACGCTGAGCAGAGCGGGTGCTGGTTAATACTCTCTAAGGTGATTAGATCTGCAGCCGGCCGCCACAACTCCACGCCGCTGCAGTCGTGACGTCAGACTTGCACCTCGCCGTAGCCGAGGATTATGCCGCAGCTAACATTCCACCCCGGCGCCTTAACGGGAACCCGAGCAGAGCGACTCGGCCCTACAAAAGTTTACCCTACATGTGAATGAAAGCAGACTTTAGACGCGTTGGGGGGAGAAAGTGTTAGAGCAGCATGCGACATGGCGGGGCCACCTCTTCTGCTGTCTGCACTTCCAAAAACCACCTTGAACAGAAGCTGCTGGTCCTTCTACAAGTCAGTCATTGAAAGTGTAATCACCTACTGCATTACGGCCTGGTATTCAGGGAGTTCAGCGGCAGACAGGGGGGCCATACAGAGGGGCATAGGCTCAGCCCAGAAGATCATCACCTGCCCTCTGCCCACCCTGGTAGAGCTCGCCAACTCCCGCTGCCTAAACAGGACTAGATCCATTCTCAAAGACACTGCACACCCTGCTCACCACCTGTCTAACCTGCTCTCCTCTGGCAGGTGCTGCAGGTCAATGAAGGCTCCCACCACCCGACTCACAAACAGTTTAATAACTTAAGGTGGTGAATAGCTCCCCTCATGAACACTACCTCGGACCGTTGCACCTATCACTTTATCAATTGCTGCTGCTTTTACTGCTATATTACACATTGTGTAATGTTAGTATGGTTGTATGGGTGGGGGTGATGAGTGAGGTTGAAGGGAGTGAGAAGTGTATGTATGTCTGGGGGGGATGTCTTGTCTGTCATACATTGTATTTATTAGTAGTTTTTTTATTTTATTTTTTTTATTTTAAAGCACTGATTGGAGTAGCACCTTAAATTTTGTTGATACACTGTATGTAATATAAGTATAAATAAAGATTCTATTCCGTTGATCTGTGGCGGTGGAGGCGTCTGGAGACAGACGTGCTCAGGGTCGGGATGAGACGCAGCTGAGGCAGCGCAGGGTTTGAGCCTGAGTCAGCTGCGTGTTCTGACAGACAAATAACTCACAATAGCTCAAACGATTCATCAAGTCATGACGTTAGAACCCATGATGCAACAGTTCTGCATCCTCATGCCACCTCAGCAGACTCGGTGATGTTTGGATCATTTATGGATGACCTGGGTGCTGCTGGTCCTTCGTCTACGGCTCTGTAGCTACTGTCCCTCGTAACTCGCTGCTGCGCTCAGCCTCGCCCTGACATCTGAGCTGTGATGTGAAACTGTCTTACACAATGCCTGGCCTTCCCCACCCGGTTTTAATCCTCCCACCCAACTGTTCCTTTTCAGCTAAGAAGTATATTTCCATCAGCATATGATCCTGACGCTCACTGGCGCCTGTTAGGTGTAACCGGTTAGGCCCACACTTAACTATGATCCTACAAAATCCCTGACTTTGTGCAAGTCAGGGGGTTTTTCCAAACACTGATACGGCGATGGAAGCAAACCGAGGCCACACTATCAGTCCAGTCGAGATCATTCTTCTGGTGGTTCTTGTGATGGAAAATTTAGCCTCCTTGATTAAATCAAAACTACTCAGAGAAGCAAAATATAGCCTTGGCCCGACTAAGTGTGCAGGCTGGTAGTCTGCCCAAAAAAGATTAACACTGACCTTAAAAGATGTTTTGTCTACTCGAATCGTAAACATGAATCATCCTTTATGCCTTAAAATCATTATGCTTCCTCTGTTTCATCGTCATTCTGCATCGAGACGCCTCATGTATGCTTTGACCCTTTTGCCTGCAACTGTTTAATTAAATCAACTGAAATCTGGATCATCTCTCGAGTCTTATTCTCAGTAACTTAGACGCTCAGCTTCAGTCCAGTTATTCACCTAGTCGGAAAGAACGTATTAAAAAGCATTTGATTTCCACAACAGTTCTCTTGTAAGCTAATTAAAATCAAAACAACTACATTTGATATTATCAAAACCATTCTTTATTTATGGGAGTTGTGGCTTTGTGTGCATTTGAAGAACATTAACTCTGTAATCATCTCAGGTTACTGCATGAACTGCTGTGATTTTATCTTCATCTGCATCCTGGGCTGATATAACCCCCGTAATTAAGGGCTCGTGTTGTCCATACAGAGCTTCATTGTCCACGTTCAGAGCTCTGCCGCTCATCTTCCTGGAAGGCGAAGTAGGCGTTTCACAACCCGTACGGTCATTTAGTAAAGCCTAATTAAAGGGGACAACATGTACTCGCTGCAACTCCGAGTTCTTGCTATGAAACGGTTGTGCAGAGTCAACAAAACACGGGGAACTTAAACCGTAGGGAGCCGCAGAAACACAGCGGCAGACGGGCTGCAGCCGCTGTCATGCACCTTTTAATGCGATTAGCTCTGGATTAGCTCGATACACAACGTACCACGCCTCTGTTGCTGAACTAATCGCAGCACAACCAGCTCTCAGCTTCGGGGCCCATTTCCTGTCAAACTATGTGACCGAACCTTCAACCCAGCCGAGGAAAATCAGGCTCCGGGAATCGGTTAGATGTTCTCGGAGGCCCGTACTTCATCTCAAAATACGTCGGGTTGTAGTTTTGTGATGCGTCCGAGTTCAGCTTTAAGGAATGAAACTAGCAACTTTCTCAACCTGATTGTGTCTTGCGTCACATCCTGTCAGTGTAACAAACCACCGCAGCTTCTGCCTGTTGCCCAAGGGCAGGGGCGCGAGACGAGTCCTGGACAACGACTGCTACGGTAAGAGCAAGAGGAGGGTCGCAGGGAGAGGCTGAGGGTGCTGCACCGCCGTCAACTCACCTCTGAGCCAGCGTAACAGGAAGTGGTCATGCTGCAATGGAAGTTGAGGAAGAACGTCTTGGATCCTCTCTCGAAACTACAGTCAGATAAAAAGGAGAGAAGAAGAAACGGCGTGACTTTTAGGGAAATACACCAAACTTCATTGTTAGGACCCTGGAGGGGGAACGGGCTGAACTTAATTCCTTTTAATACCCAATTACAGAGTTTCTGCTTCAATAGAGAGTTTTTTACGTTGTTTAATTCCAGTTCTCCGTTGCCTGTAAGCATGTTTTCCACAGATTAAAGAATATATAAAGGAGGCGTTCATGTCAGTTGTTCTCGGTAACACTTGGTGGCCTCTGGCTGCACATCATGCATCGGTTTACAGCAGTTTCCTTGTTTAGTCCAGATGATTTGAATCAGAAAGTGAAAACCTTTGCCATCTATAATTTATTTGCCAAAGTGCTTTACTTGTTTGCTTCCACCAGGATGGGAGGGATTTGTTTCCCAAATGTGAGATGTTGTGTACCCCCCCCCCCCCCATCTCGGCCAACATTTGACCTCCTCCCGAAGGGGTGGAGTTTGCATTGTGACCGGTGTAGCTGAGTAGCCCGGATCCGTTTCTGCAGGGGCCCGGGGTTAAGCTGCCATGATGAAACAGGAACATGCCTCCTATAAACTGCTGCAACGCCACTGTGAGCTTGCGGTGGATTTGCAGGCTGCAGTGCTAAAACTTCCTCTAAACCCTTAAGCTCTGAGCCACGTTGTGAAACATCCACCTGAAAACCGGCCCCCAGGCTCATTCAGCGACGGGTTAATAACGGAAGAGAGAGGCCGGTGGTCTCATTGTTCTGGCCAGGATTGTAAACCAGAGCTCAGACAGCCACATAAAGAGCTGCTGCAACAGACAGTCCTTATCTCCGTCCATAACGGCGCTGTCGTCTGCAGCCTCTGTCTCTTCACGGGAGATAAACAAGAGTGATTTATAGTGGGTTTTTTGGATCTGTTCATGTAAACATACAGCACTTCTCACATATACAGACATTATACAGAGCATGTAGCACTTTCTGTCAGCAATGCCACACACAGACGAGTATATATATCGAGAATGATATGGGGTTCAGTGTCTCCCTGAGGGACAAGGGATTGAACCCTTGACCGTCAGATCGGAAAACAAACACTCCATGCTGAGCCACTGTACGCCTCAGACTTCCTGTACAAATGGCAGTCCTGTCATCTGCAGAAATACTCAGATTACTCTGCAGTTGTGGGGAGTATCGGTGATGGACCAGAGGCTGATTACTGAGAACTGGTGGGAAGCATCATCTCATCGTGGATGTGAACAAGACAAAAGGAGGTGATTGTGGATTTTAGGAGAACCAGGACTACATTAATTAGTTTTTCCATCATGGAGAAGTGGAGGTGGTGTAGGAGTATAAATACCTCAATGTTCACTTGGACAACAGATTGGACTGGAGATCCTTCAGACCTCTACAGGAGACCCCTCATATTGCTACAGCAATAACTGCTAACAATTAATCGGTGAAGGGACTGAAATCATGAAAATTACTGCAAAAACGAATTTCCCTTTGGGCATTAATAAAGTATTTTTTAATTAAATTACATTCTTTAAAGGGAGTAAAGTCTATAAGATGACGGCATCTTCGTTGACAATACTGTAAAGGGATACACATTTGCAGCAGGAAACAGCTGGAGTCCAAAGTTATCGCCGGTGGTTTTCCCTGATAGACCAAAGTGTAATCTAGTTTTCCTTCAAACGAAAGTAAAACTGATATTTCAACATGAAAACAAACCTCCTTTGTGTCACTTTAAGAACGTATAGTTTGACATTCAACTAGCAAATAATATTTAAAAAGAGCCTTAGTCGTAAAAGTAAATAACCAACAGAAAAAACAAGAAAACCTCTGATTCACTGGTCAAAGTTATTTGGGATTTGACTCAGATTAATGTGATCGGTGGCATGACGAAGGCCCGTCAGATCCCTGTGAGAGTACGCTTTTATCTCTGCATCTTTGGGTTCAACAATTAGTTTCATGTCTTCATCTTAACCGCATGTTCATTTACTGAATTATAAATAAAAGAGTCAAATGAAAAAGCGTTCCTTTTTAGCAGATTTATGTGACAATAAGCCAGTTGTTTTTACAGATTATGGAGGACAGCCTCTCCAGTAAATTATTACTTTATTTATGATCAAAACTATTATTATTATAATTCTTTACACACAAGTTATGAGCTGTGAAAATAAAGTGACAAGTTTAGAGCTTCAACATATAAATCACATGACCGGAGTCAAAGATGTGCAACACCCTGAAACCAAACCTGCGGTTTGTTTTATGCAGAGTCATGCCGGCTGTGTCCGAAAGAAACTGAACATTTTGAGGGTTTGCATCACTGTATCCGTCAATTTTTTATATTCTTTTGTCATTATCATTATTCATTATGAAGCTTATAAGTGCTATTGACCATCTGTTAATGTTTCTTTGCTTTTCTGTTGTTTCTTTGCTTTTCTATCGTCTCATTGCTTTTCTGGAGGTTGGTAGCCAAAAAAAGAAAGTTGATAATATAGGATAGGCTGTTATAAGCAGTTTGCTTCTGCCTATGCCTTTTCAGTCATTGTTCAACACATGATTATTGGTTTTGTGTGAAATGTCAATGCCATGCACAATGATTTTTGGTGTTGTGTTGTTTTTGTGTTGTCATAATTGAATAAACTTCATTAATTCATTATCTATTTATTTCAGATATCTGATGATTAGACAAGATAGCAAATACCTACAGGCATTTGGTTACCATGGCTTCTTACAGAGTTAAAGGATTATTGACAATATGGGTGTAATATAACTTATAACCCCCTACTGAGTGGTGATGAGGGTTTTTAGAGCAGAACAATTTGGACACAAACTTGGAAAGAAATGAATGTGAAGGGCTTTTATAAGAGCATGAAAGTTTAATTGATCTATTGTAAGCCCTTAGTTACCATGGCTAACTTGAAACATCTATCAGCATTTTTACTCTTAGACATCCTGGATGATCTTCTGGACGTTAAGTTGGCAGCTTCACTCAAAGCAGACGTGTAACTCTGTTCGGTTTAGATTTAGGAAATGTAATAAAATAAAATCCATCCCCCGTCCTCTCCGGATAGCTGGAATCTATGTTTATTTGGCTTAAATCCCATAAAACAGATGAGAGTTCAGGGTCTTCCAGAGTTTTTCTATGGAGCTGAAAACTACAGATGTCCGAGTTCTGCGCCCTGTGGAACTGATACTCAACAGCCATTGGCTCATGTGCTTTTGGGGGGCGGGGCTTGCCGATAGATCAATTACAAACAGCTCTTTTTATCAACTGAGACTATGCAGATGCATGGGGCCACTAGGGGGCCCCATGCATCTGCGCATCTGAGTATTTTGGTTGAAATAAAATGACCCAGCTTCATTTGTAGCCACTTAAATAAGAACCTTCAAAATGCTTCACTGCGAAGCACTTTAATTAGTCTGCTTTGTGCTCTAAAAGGAGTTTTCTTCCATAGTTACAAGTTGTCAGTCAACTTTTACTCTACTTACTTAGGTCTACTTTTGTATTTTTATTTTGTTTTGTTTTTTCTTGCAAAAATTGCTATTTCAGGAAGTGAGGCTTGCTCAGTGGGTCTTAAAAGGAAAATGTTTGTTTGCTGGATAGTTTAATTTTGCTATTCTCAACTTGAGTTTGAATTTAAGATTAACAAATTTAGTCAGCTTTCTTCTTAAAGTGTCAATAAATAAATGCATCCCCAAGGATGAACGCTCTTACCACACTGTAGTTTTACATAACAGGGGCCTCCATACAGAACCCCGCAATATTCCCCCCAAAAACGTCACAAATAGCTCTGATAATAAAATCTGTGAGGAAGAAATGGGAACCTCCACAGTTATAACTGAAGCTTTAACAGCCAAAACCCCAAATATGTCATGCTTATATGACTGAAACACTGTTAAAATGAATAAACTTGCCTGCTGCAGGGCTTCAGCTTGTTTGGGACTGAGGTCTCCCACTCGTCCGCTCATTTCTGATTCCTCGGGCTGCAAGATAAAGACAGCGGCGCTTCTTCAAAATGTCAAATTTCCAGAGCTGCACTCTGGCAGAGGAAAAACACAAACACCGGCTCCGGTGACGGTGACAGTGAAGTTTCTGCCCTAGATGCTCATTAGCGGCTCGGTATCCTGTCACCGGCGCTGCAAGCAGCCTGCAGGTGGCAAGACGGCCAGGGAAGGAAGAAAAAACGTAAACACGACTCACTGCGTGTGATGTCTACTGGCTCAACCGGCTGACTCGGCCAAAGATAGAAAAATAACGAGAGCGTTACTCTGTTATCGAAGGCGGTGCCAGGGATAAAGCGAGACAGGACACACCCACTGATTTAACCCTCCGGAAGAGCTTGTTACTTGATACTTGATTTTCTTACTCTATTGTATGTAAAATAACTCACAATTAAACAACTAGTACCCAAATTATATGAACACTTATTGGCCCTTATTTTTAAACGTAGACTAAAAACTCATCTCTTTGGTCTGGCTTTTATGTAGCATCACATTTTATAGTTTTATTCTGTTTAACATTTTTTTTAAAGGTATCTGTTTTATTTATTTATCTATCTCTTATAATGTTTTTTATTAGTTTTTATTGTTGTGGACTGATTATTTTTTAGCCTTAATCCTTGAACTTTTATCTTTTTATAAATTTTATATATTCTATATTGTATGTCAGGGTGCATTGGTCTCCCAGTTTTTATTCATTTGTTTATTATGCCTATTTTTCAATCAAAATGTCAAAGCACCTTGTATTTCATGTACCTGAATGAAAGGTGCTATATAAATAAAATTTGATTGAAATTTGATTGATTAGCAATGAAGCAGCATTTGTTTTAATTATGTCACCTTAAATAAATGTTATCACTGATAATAATAATAGTTTCAATGGTAAAAGGGAAATCGTGGGCTCAGTCAGCATTATTTTCGTAAATGTAATATACTACATTGGGTCAACTGATACCCATTGAGTTCTTCATCTCCAAATAAATTAATAGACCATCTTTGGTGATAAATCCAAAAGTCTCACACATGCGCACAGATAAATAGTATTTCTATAAAAAAAAAAAAAAAAAATCATACTTAAGGGGTTTGGGACACTGATTACGGCAATGTTATTAACTGCTATTGTCATTAAAATCTAATACGTGTACTTAATTAAAGCCGTTTCTCTCATAAACCAAGTTAGGTAACATGAGAACGTCAACTGCGCAAGTGCAAATGATAGGGATTCATATAGTTAATGTTTCTCTATGTCTTTCACAAGCAAACTCAAATGAGATACTTTGTATATAGGGAATAATATTAGTTATTCTTCCTTTTAACAAGGCGAGTCGGCAGTCTGATGTTATATATGGTCATACATCCGTATTTAAAGAAAACCGAGATGCGGTTTAAAGGCCAAACAGGAAGTACAGTGAGGAGCATCTCTTGTCTGAACCTTCTTCTCCGGATGATTGCGCTCAACAGTCATTACAAGTCAGTACCAATGTAATACTAGTATTTAAATTGGTTATATTATCAAATATGTATAGCATATTGATAGATAACATTGTGCAAATATATGGCGAATCGGTTTGTTATGACAAGATAACTATCTCCTTGTATTTCCGGTTGCAGCCGGAAGCTGTTTCGGCTTTCGGCTTGTTTACATTCTTCATCAACTGCGAAAATAATCGCTGGCTCGAATTTTTTTAAGTGATGGGTGACAGTTGACGAGGGTTGTGGAAATATTACGGTCTGCAACTGTTTTCTCTCCGTCGTTATCCTTCTCTCTCGTGGGGAGGAGCCATGACTTTATTGGGCTGGTGCGGTGTCGGCGTGCTGCTGCTGCGCTGCTGCGGCTGCCTGGTGTCCGCCGAGCAGCTCGCTGTGGTGGCGGTTCAGCTGGAGCAGCGGCCCGGGGTCAGCGCCCTGCTCCAGGGGGAGCTGCTGGGCTCCGGCTCCGAGCTGGGGGGGCAGGACCGAGAAGAGCTGGAGGGGAACCTGGTCCTGGTGAGTCTGATGGAGCAGCAAACCCCGGATCAGTGGTCTGCAGTCCAGGTCCCCCAGAGTTACTGTCCTGTATGTTTTAGATCAGTGGTCTGCAGTCCAGGTCCTCCAGAGTTGCTCTCCTGCATGTTTTAGGTCTCCAGAGCTACTGTCCTGCATGCTTTAGGTCTCCAGAGCTACTGTCCTGCATGCTTTAGGTCTCCAGAGCTGCTGTCCTGCATGTTTTAGGTCTCCAGAGTTACTGTCCTGCAAGTTTTAGATCAGTGGTCTTCAGTCCAGGTCCTCCAGAGTTGCTCTCCTGCATGTTTTAGGTCTCCAGAGCTGCTGTCCTGCATGTTTTAGGTCTCCAGAGTTACTGTCCTGCATGTTTTAGGTCTCCAGAGCTGCTCTCCTGCATGTTTTAGGTCTCCAGAGCTGCTCTCCTGCATGTTTTAGGTCTCCAGAGCTACTGTCCTGCATGTTTTAGATCAATGGTCTTCAGTCCAGGTCCCCCAGAGCGACTGTCCTGCATGTTTTAGGTCTCCAGAGCTGCTCTCCTGCATGTTTTAGGTCTCCAGAGCTACTGTCCTGTATGTTTTAGGTCTCCAGAGTTACTGTCCTGCATGTTTTAGATCAGTGGTCTTCAGTCCAGGTCCTCCAGAGTTACTGTCCTGCATGTTTTAGGTCTCCAGAGTGACTGTCCTGCATGTTTTAGATGGTTCCCTGCTGCAAATGACTGCATCACCAACAGAGTTGTGTAGACCTCTATGACAAGGCGGTGATGACCACTCATTAGAATCAGGTGTGTTGAGGCAGGTACACGTCTGAAACGTGCAGGACGGTGAGTAATCAGAGTAATCAACCACTGTGCAACAATAATAATAACCACAATCATATGCTGTAACAATGCACCTTTCAATAAACATGTCTACATCATACTGCTGCACCTTTCACTTTTAAAAATTGTAATATATATATATATATATATATATATATATATGTGTGTGTGTATATGTGTTACTAAGAGCCATTTGTCCATTACTGTTTGCAACTATTTAAATCTGGGTTCATTGAGCGAAACAACCGAAGACAAATTCCCTGTCTGGCATGTTCATAGTTGGCCAATAAAGCTCATTCTATTCTATTCTATGAAGACCACCGCCCCAGATCATGATCCGTGCTGGTGCATGAATCTGTTGCATCAAGCTATTGTAGCAAAATACTTTCTTTTTTTTTTTGCTGGACAAATGCTGAGGAAGTTTCTCTCCCCAGGTGCCAGATGAGGAGACGCAGGTGAGCGGAGAAGATGAGGACGCCACCAGTGAGCAGGAGCCCTGGATCGGGGTGGTGCCTGTGGAGATGGACGACAGCAAAGCCTCCACTGGGAACCAGGAGTCCTTCACCGACGCAGTGGTCAGTAAAGTAAGTATGTTTACGTCGGTGTAGGCCTGGCCACATTCACACGGTTAGAGGGGACAGAGCACCACATATCAGACGATTTCATCCAGACCCGTGCTCAGTTTACCACCTTATTTCCTGCTGCACCACCTGCAGCACTTTTCTTTTTTTAATTTCCTCTCTGAAAGTCTCAGAAGTGAATTATTTGCTTAACCATTTTCACTTTCGGTTGGGGGCGTTGGTCCTTGTAAATTGTTGAATTGTGACTTTGTGTCGTCTCTGCCCCAGATGAAGCGAGCGCTGGTCCTCGGGGCTTCGGCGCTGATCATCCTGGCTCTCAACCAAAACACCGTCAGCGAGGTAAGTGAGGCCGCGCACTTCTGGCCGTCACCGGTGATTTCAACCACGTCTCTCTGCCACATTCCCAGCGTTGCAACAGTTTTTGAGGTCAAAAGAAAAATAACTGAACGTCCAGATCAGAGACAACCAGGAGGTGTTCAGGGGGAAGATGGAGAACAGGCTCCAGCAGAACAACCAAGAGACGTGTGGTCAGGGACAAAGATCACAGGCTTCAAGCAGGAGGATCAGATAGATGGAAGTCCGGACAAAACCAATGACCTGAACATGCTCTTCAACAATCCCAGCATCCTCCTCTCCTGCCCCCAACAACCAGACCTCCCATCCTCCCTTGAGACACCTCAGCGGTCTCATCTTCCCCCTCAGTCTCGGATCTTGCTGCTTCTACTCCATCATTGTCTGCTACCACATCAGGAGATGCTAAGTCAATACTCTCTGCTCAAAAGTTGCCCAATGCATTTAAATAAGTTATTCAACTTTTTTTTTTTTTTTTTTAACTATAAAAGATCATCTTTGGTACCTAAAATACTTGGATGAGAGGACGCAGCAGCGAGAGCGAGCTGGCAAATGTATGTTGGTTAAATAAGCTTCCACAGGTCATATTTTCACTTATGTTTAAGTGAAATGTATTTAACCGAGTTTAATTTCAACCAGGGACCAACTACCAAAGGCGATTGCTCGGTATGTCTGTAAATCACTAGTCAAAACCGGTTATGTCTGAATTGTTGGTGCGTCGCAGAGTTCTTAAGTCTCACGCATTTCAATGACTTCACACACGCCACGCACAGCATTTCTCCCGTTGAGAAGTCAATAACTTCCCCGCACAGAAATCCCAACAGTCCATTTTAGGAGTCAAAGGCAGACTACGCTGCAATGTGCTCATACAGCTCAGAACAGCTGTCTTAAGTTAGCAACCCATCAGCGAATCAGGGAAGAGAATTCTTTGCAGGGTTAGGTCTGAGTTTCAGCCTCAAGGCGCAAGCAGAAGAAAAGGATAGAAATGGAGGAGAATTCAGGAGGTGCAGATGTGGGGAGGGCTACTGAGGGAGGAACAGAGCAGCAACAAAGTGAGGAAGAAGACAAACAAGAAGACAGTGGTGTGAGGGATGAAGACGAGAGGGTGTCAGGTTCAGAAAAAGGGACAGATAGAGGTAAGCGGTCCTTCAGAGGTAAGCGATAAAGATGAAGAGGAAACAGAAGAAAAAACCCTCAACTTCAGCTGAACCAACTTGTGTTTTTCTCATCTATTCAAAGCTCATGTAGCAACATGAGATAATAATAAAATAAAATGCTTTAAGAAAGTCCCCTGTTTTAAGGTTAGATGTGTGAAGCTTTACCAGACTAACCACATCCTGTGGTAGAGAAACAGTGTTACCTGCTATTGGTCTTTTAATTTGTCACTGCCTCATTTTGAAATATCAAAATGAGGTGATGTACGGAAGAGTACCAGGACTAGTGAAGGAAAAAACCCACATCATTCTGAAATAAAATTCAGAATTCTGACTTTAATCCCAGAATTGTATTTTTCTTCTTCAGTGGTCCTGGTATCTTCCCCTAGGGGGGCACCATGGCAACCTGATTTAGACGTTCCCCAAAACCCCCCACAGAGCAGCAAAAAGTTTACATATACATTAAAATCTCCTCATACTGCGCTGATGTCCCGCGCCACCCTGTCTAGACCCCCCCACCCCCAACCCCCCATGTGAAATAGTTTAGATCTGCCACTGCATCAAACACCCGCTTCAACGAACCCATGGATCATGTTCGGCGAGTTCTCCGGTACATTTAACACCACCCGGTCTGCATCACTACGTAAGAGACTGTACCAGTGATGGACCAGAGACTGAGGACAAAACCGGTGGGCCGCTTTGTGGCATGGTGGGAACAACCATCTGATCATGAATGTGAACAAGCCAAAGGAGGTGATTGTGGATTTTAGGAGAACCAGGGATTAGTTTTTCAGCCATGGAGAAGAAGTGGAGGTGGTGGAGGAGTATAAATACCACGGTGTTCACCTGAACAACAGACTGGACTGGAGACACTGATGCTGTTTATGAGGAAGGACAAAGCAGACTTTACTTCTAGAGAAGTTCAGGTCCTTCAGCAACATCTTCTATAAGTCTGAAGAGGCTCCTTCAGATCTGCTGCAACAAGGACCTCTACAGGGGCGTCTACGTCTCTACAGATCAATCATGTCCGCAGCCAGAACCATCTATAGTCGGATAATTAAAGTTACTGCGTCTTATTTCCCTCTAATAAAGTATTGTCGAATTTCCTACGTTGTATTTCTTTGATTGTATGAAACCTGAAACTGTTTCTGTTGTAGATGGACTTGTCTCAGGTCCTGTCCAAGCCCATCATCGTGATCCAGACGTCGGAGAATGTCACCAAGCTGATTGGAGCTCTGCTCAGGTAAGAAAAGTCTCATAATATTCTGTCTGGAAGCAGATGACGTGCGTTGTTAAACGTGCTGAAAGGCGTCTAGCGTTGCAACCGTGCTGGTAACGACCCCTGAAGATGCAAACATCTGACGTGTGGCGTGATGCCGTTTAACCGGCGGATGTTTCCACAGGGGCCTTCGGGCAACGGCTAAAATCACCTACGAGAGGATCCTGCAGGACAACCTGGTGAGCCGCTCTCCCGTCAGCTGACGGTTTCTCACTTGTTGACACCCTCCGGTGGTTGAAGCGATGCCTGAGCCGTCTGAGCTCACGCTGCTGTGTGTCCGAGCAGGGAGCCACGCTCACGCTGTGGTCCAGCTGCGGCCGCTCCAGAGGAGGCCTCTACGGCGAGTGGCAGGGCGTCATCTGCACGGGGGAGACCAACTCCCAGGTCCAGGTGGGGGTGCCGCGCACGCGTTCACTGAGGGCCAGGCCGGCTCCGCTGGTCTCGCACCTCAGGGAGCTTCTTATTTGTTTCTGGATTGTCAAACATCTTGAAGCGTTGTCTGCTCCGAGTTGGTGAGTAATGTGACGTTTGGTTGAAACGAGCTGAGAATGTTGAAGTGTCGTTGCGCCTCTCCGACCTGCAGAAGTACCTGCAGCAGCTGTGGGACACCGTCCTCCTGGTGGCTCTGATCCTCTGCACGGGGGTCATCGTTCAGGCCCGCTGGCAGTACCAGGACCACCAGCTGAACGACAACTTGGAGGTACCCTCTCTATACTTCCAAACTTTATTGTCAAGTGTGCAGCAACGACACAAGGACTGCTGGGATCTTGTCTTTGGTTGCTCTGCAGAGCAGGGGGGTATTCCAGATAAGAGGTTCAACAAACTCTGAGTCTAACCCTGAACTCTGAGTTGATTTACCCTGAGATAGGAAACTCAGAGTTTTCGGTTCCAGAACAGATGATATGAGTTAGTTCAATCAACTCTAGTTATATTCACCTTGAGTTAAGCGCGTGCGTGAAGAAAATAAAAAGCCATCATCAATGGAGCCCTGATACTACGATTCACCATGGCAACCGGCGACAACAAAAGATCCACATACTTCACACCACTGGAGTTAGAAGTGTTAATACGTGAGTATGGCGAGTATGAGAGCATATTTCGGAAAAAAAGCAACACAGCTGCAGCAGCAAAGGAGAGACAAATGGTGTGGGGAAAAAGTTGCTGCACGAGTCAATGCGTAAGTTTGAATGCAGTATTCATTTAACATTTAAGCACACTGTCTTATAATATTACAGATGAAAACAGTGGTGGAATGGTATTGAATGAAATTTTATTGTCATTTAGATGCAACCCCACAGGCGCAAAGCGCACTTGGCAGCAGTTGAAAATGAAATACAAAAACATAATTCAGACGGGTAAGGCATAATTTGGTTGGGCCTATGATGGTACCTCACTTCAGTTTTAATCATATTTGATATATTCAGCATACATACATATTCAGTGGCCATTTCAATGTATAGTGTTGTATAGAGTTCTGCTCAGCCAACAGAAAGAAGGCAGAGGGCGCAAAACGGCTTTTCTCACGGCTCTACACACAGTTGCTTTCCCAATATGTTCTGCGTCGCCAATGTTGTATAGAAAACTGCCGTTGGCAAAAAAACGAAGCGCAACACAAAGAATTTGCTCTGAACTGAGAGCACGTCCGCAGTTTGTAATGTTGGATATATATGGCTGGAGAATGTCGTTCAGATAAATAATAGTGTGACGAAAAACGGTAACGTTCTGTAAGGTACTCATCAGGGAATGAAAGTATATCTAATCTTGGTCTAAACATCCTCTCCTGACGTAAGGCGAATTCATTCGGCTTCGTTGTCAATTGGATTACAGAGGAAAGGACACCCCATGTGGGATAGCTGCTTCAGGCTCAGCAGGAGGGAGGAGACGGAGAGAAACTCAGGGTTTATTGAAGAAAACCTGCTAGCGAGCAGGTTCACAGGGTCAGTTGCCATAGTAACTGACTCAGAGTTTGAGTTACATCGCTTTCTGGAACTGAAAACTCCGGGTTTTCCTCATCTCAGGGTTAACAAACTCAGAGTTTTCACAAAACCTGCTTTCTGGAATACCCCCCGGTCTGTTTAACCGTTTAACTTTTGTTATTATTAATAAGATTTATTTATTTAATAGTGCCAACAAGCCCAACCTCGCTGTTAATGTTCCTTATATGTGGAGGTAAACTATACCTCAAATAAACTCAGCATTGCTGCCATAAATAGTCTTAAATGTCTTGAGGAAATTACAGTTTTACAAGTTTTAGATGCATAGCAAGGTGTTTGTTTTTTGTTTTTTTTCCATTCACACATATTCAATTATTTATCCAAGAATTCTGTCTTCTACAACGGGTCGTGGTAAATCCTCACGGCCATTTCCATTGGTACAGAATGTACCGAACCAATCACAAATCACAATTCTTTATCGTCATTGTGAAGAGTCGGATGCAATCACAAATCTTTAAGAAAGATGTGTCAAGAGGAGTCCTAAAACAACCAAATAAATAAAACTCTCTCACTCACTCACAGTCAGACTGTGTACAGACAAAAATGAACCTTGCAGCGTTTGAACGCGTGCCGTTTTTCCATGTTTTCTGCAGCTCCTCCCCAAGCAGGATGTTCTGAAGAGGATGTCGTTGCTGAAGACCAGAACGTATCGTCAGCCCAAATCCTGGTGTGACCCGTCGCAGGCGTCGGAGATGGATATCTGCGCCGTCTGTCTGGAGCCGTTCAACAATAACCAGGTGAGCCCACCTTGACGCCACTCACCGGCTCCAGGAACCTGTGTCCCGCATGCAGATCTCCGTCCATCTACTCTCACGATTATTCCTCTCCAGGTGGAGGGCAGATGTCCGTCACAGGGCCACATTTAGACAATCACACACTCCTGTAGGCAATTTAATCACTAATTAGCATTTTTTTTTTGACTGTGGAGAAGCCAGAGTACCTGGAGGAAACTTACGTGGAAGAACGTGTAAAGATGCACTGTTTTATTACTTTTCTTTCATTTATTTTTTGAACACGTGTCTGGTTTTGTCTTCCGTCAGTGTCTGCGGGTGCTGCCGTGTCTTCACGAGTACCACAGAGACTGTGTGGACCCCTGGCTGCTGCTGCAGCACACCTGTCCTCTGTGCAAACGCAGCATCCTCGGTGAGGCCGCCCCCCGACAACACAACCCCCCCGGTGACACAACACCGTCACATTTCAAAGTGCTAAAATTTACATTTTTTTAAAATTGTTTCATTACTTGGTACTTTCATTAAATATAGTAAAATAAACAACTAAAAACAGCACAGTCAATTTGAACGGTATGTCTTGTCATACCAATTTGTTCCACTAGAGGTCCACTTCCCAGCTGCCACATTAACTTTGTGATGTGGTGCTTTGAATTATTTGATGAGTAAAACGAGGTTTTACGAGTTGAAAGATGAATTTTTTTTTAATGGCTCCATTTATCTGACTTTAACCCCTTAAGAGATTTAAGCTGTTGAAAAACCTAACTTATGTTTTGCTTGTTTCCTTCTCACCATGAACTCTGCAGGCAGCGTCTGCAAAGACAGTTAACAGTCGTTTGACGTCTGGCGGCGGCAGCTCTGGGCATCTCCTCGTCTCCACTTTAACACTCCAGACGTCTTTGTTTTTTCACCTGATGTCACCTCAAGACTTCCTCCTCCCACCCGTGGATCGTGGGATCAGATCTAAACCTCTCATGGACACGGCGTTGGTACAAACGCCATGCTTTGACGTACCTTCTGTTGCGTTAAAACTGTGCAGTTGTTTGTGTATTTGTGATCTTCAGGTGTGAAAGTGTCTCTCTGGACATCTGAGCAACAAAACGTGGTTCTTCTGGGTAAAAACCGAATACCAACGAGTATTTATGAATCAGCCGTTTGTATTCCTCATCAAGTCGGTTTGGGCGTCAACTTTAGGTCAAAAACCACCAAGCAGGGGGGACCATCTGAAGACCTGGAGTCCAGTCACACACTTTACTGTTGCTTGTTCTTCTGTAGATGCTTAATAGTGGACAAAATGTCCTTAACCAGCTTCCTGGTTCCTTTAGTGGTGTAGTTTACTACCATTCTGCAGTTTTTGCTTAATTTGATCATTTCTGTTTTGTATCTAACAGTACTTAGTAGTTATTTAAAGCTCCTGACTAGACTCAAATATCCCAGCGAAGGGATGGTGTGGATCAGGTCCAGCCATCCTTCTGGTTGAGATTTCCTGACTCCACGTCGTGTATCAGACACAAAAGGAGGCGAGCTCTTGGCCTCTTTGGTCACCAAGATCCAAGTACTGATCCAGTTGGATCTGCTCCTGACTCGTACGGAGTCGTGAGGACGGCGATCTGAAGCCAAAACCCGTACAAGCAGTCCCTTTCATGCAGTTATAACGACTTCCTGCCTGCAGGAATCCTGACCGCACCATCGCTTAAGCCTTGTCTGAGGCTGAATGATTTATTTTGATGTAGCTCCGTGGGTCCTTGTGCTGCCAGTAACTGCTTTGATTCACGTCATTTTGGTCCCTAACAGAAGCTTAAAGTGTTCTGTCATCTAATAATAGACGCATTGCTGATTTAACTGGTTCCTTTTTAATTCATTAAAAATAATATTTTAATAAATCTGAACTGAAACGAGGCAGTCTGGCTGCAGACCTGCACCGGTGTCGGCTCCACTTTCAGGTCCAGGAGTAACAAAATAAAAGCATGTAGATGCCGGCTCAACATCCTATTTAAATGTTTATTTATTTTTTGATGACCCAAAAGTTGACTAGAGTGAATTATCAAAGTTAAATGTGGAGCCATGTCTCAGATGAGGGCAGCTAGCCAACTCAGTCCTCTCAGAGTTTATGACGTTGAGTCTACGTGCTTTTATTTTGAATGTTATTTCTGGCTCTGGCCAGACATGACCCCACAGTCCGACACGGATGCCAGCGCTGGACGATGCTGCTCGCTGAGCTTCGAGGAGGACCGTTTCCAGCGCGTGACGCCAGCCTGCCCACCAACGAACCATTGAAATAAACATCGCCATGAGCGTCCATAAATGACGTTTTCATTCCGCAAACTGCAAAAATAGCTTTTTTCTGGTGTGTTTGATCAGAGAGGACTCAAACTTGAAGGATGTCAAAAACAATGTATTTATTTTAGGTTCTTGCCTTGTAACCTCCCAAAAACAATTGTTTTGTTACAAAATGCTCCGACAGATGTAATCTTCGTAGAAAACAGAGGTTTGTCCACATGTGTCTTAGAGACGCGACGTCCCTCGTTACCGCAGGTGCTTCCAATCAGCGACGGCGGCACGCACACCTCGTCGTTTTCTCCCGCGCTCATTCAGGATGTGTCGCCGGCGACGCCGACGTCCAGACTCCGTCTGGTGGGTTTTTGTTCTTCCAGCCGAAGAGGAAGTGCAGCCTCTTCTAAACCTGGATGTCGCTTCCTTTTTTTCCCTACTTGTTATATTTGCTGCTGATGATGTCACGAAAGCTTAATAACAGCTCAATAAAAAACAGATTTGTTACCCGGCAAAAATAAAGGTGTCACTCTTTGTTGGCAGACTCGCACTCGGAACTTTGGTTTTTAATGAGCGATGAAACAAAGTCAAGTCGGGCTCAAAGCTACTATAACTAGATGTTCTGTCTCAAATCTCCGACAGAGCCGATCGGAGTCGACCGTCGGCTCCGACTGAGAACTCGTGGTTGCTTCCGCAGCCACTTCTGGGCCGAACGAACATGAACGATGTTAAAGTCTCCACCATCAATCATCATCACCAGAACACCACCCCGATTACTCCGACGCCTCAGCCCCACCTCATCCACCTCCCTCGGCCATCGGGACGCTTGGATCGAGCAGCAGGTCGCCACGCAGGTCAGGAGGGGATCATGCCTTTGTTCCTCTTGCGGTCGGCCATGCTGCGCCGGTTGTGGTTGGCCGTGCGGTTCTTGTTGGCCTCCTTTTTGCGACGGTCCAGGAATGTCTCCAGCGATTGTCCTTGGCCCTTGGGTTGGCCCACCACATTACTGGGACGCTGGGGCCGGAAGCTGCAAGAGGAGGACGGACTGCTGTTCTTATCAAATAATTAAAACATGCGAGAACAACAAGTTGATAGAGAAGGTCCGTCTTTACCCTTTCCTCTGCTGCATGGTAGCTCTTCTGGCTTCAGCTCTCTCCCTCAGCAGGGCCGGGTCCTGGACGAACTGGTCCCTGTTTGTGTTGTTCTGAAACACAGTCCAAGCACGAATTAAACATACACACAGAGGAATCATACTAGTTTCTATATATGGGTCCAGACCTGCAGTTCCTCTACTGACCACCAGGGTCCAGAAATGAGTTCTTTATCTACCTTGTCAGGTAAAATTTATCTAATTAGGGGCGTGGCCTTGTGACTGGCGGCGACAGCTGATGATGAACGGTCATCTCTTTCTGCTGCGTAACACGACCTCGAATGAAGACCTAAAAGAACAGCGTCCTTTGTATTTTAAACGCGAGTTCTTAATTTCACAAACACCACCGTAACCGGTTGTGGGTCCGGAAGGGGCCGAGGATGGATCTTAGCTAAGAGCAGGCGGATTGTGTTCGCCGGTGACGTCTGACCGGAACGGGTCTAACCCCGCTAGCGGCAGGCAGAGTGTCCTGCGGGTCCCAGCGGAGCTCTGACCGTCCTCGTCTCAGCTCGTCTCAGTTGAGTCAATTGAAACGAGGATATCTGGGCAGATCTGATGAGCCTGAGATTCAGTGCACCGCTGCCTTCCACATCTGGTCTGTGCAAGCAGAAATCACACACGTCAGGTGAGGGAGGGAGGTTGTACGTCAATGCCAGGTGTAACCTGTTCACCTGTGACCGGATCACTCTGGACCGATGTGCATGCCAGCTCTAAACTGGGCCTAACAGAGTTATGTGCTCCAGGACTGCATCACCTGAACACCTGAAACCATCCTCAGACACCTACATGCTGCCGGGAACCACACAGGAAATGCAACTTTCTACAGATCAAATCTCCTGGATTCTCTCGTTCTTTGCATAGAAATGACGGCTTTTAAAAAATGCGGCAGCTTCCTGTTCTGCAGTTGATTCCTGAGTCCCTGCTGTTTGAACCCGGAGCCGCCGAGCGTGAGTTGTACATGCATCGCCTTAGAGTAGATTACATGTAAATGGTTGAGGCTGAACAGAAGGACTTCGGTACCTGTAGAGCATCCTCCTCTTCCTCCTCATCATCCTGCACCTCATACTCCTCTTTGACTCCTTTTCTGAGTATCTGTGGGACCGTGAAAGGCCTGTGGGAAAACAGAAACAAAGAAATCATGTAAAAAAAGAATGACAGACCACCTCCGGCTTCCGAGTCAGGGATAAGACACACAAACGCACCGTCTGTTGAGTAAACTGTCTCCGTCCAAGTCGTTGGCTCCCACTTGGTTCACGTCGTAGGTGTCGTCGTACTCGTCGTCGTAGTCGTCCAGGCTGAAGCCGTCGGCGGATTCTCCGGGTACCACTTCAACCTCGTCCACCACCGTCTCATAAGCCAGGTAACGAGCCTTCTGCTCCGCTATGTGCTGCTTGTCGTTCAGCATCTCTCGAACGCCCTCCCCTTCCCTGCAGGAGGAAGAACAGAAATACTCCTCAATTTCTGCAGATAGATTATTAGATTATCACAAATGCTCCTTTATCATCCTCTGTCTTATTTGTGACGAGCATCTGCCTGGAGCGGTACCTCCTGCCCTTCCAGACGCGGGACATGTCCACCTGGTCCCGGCGGAAGACGTCGAACTCGTCATCATCGAACACGTTGGACCTGTTGTTCAGAACGGTTGGAAGGTCCTCCTTCACCGGCCTGAAAACGCAGAAAAGTCGAGGATTAAGGTCGTCTGTTCAGAGATGACAGAGGTGGTTAAAGGAAGTTTACATAAGCTGCTGCATCACAAAGATCCAGATGGGCCTGAACCTTACGTCCGGTTCATCGTGGTGGGTTCTGTGGCTTTACTTCAGTTTAATGCTAAAAATATTTCTGCAGCAGTTCAGCCAAACATGACATCAACTATCACCACCTCAGGTTTCTCTACATCTCCACAGCTTCATGCAACAGCAGCCCAGGATGTCCATGCATCCATCAGCTACCGGCAAGACAAGAGTCAGAGTGCACGTGTGGCGTCACCTGGGCAACGCTCGGTCCAGTGTGTCCAGGTGGGGGGCGAGGCGGTCCTCCAGGATGTTGTTGATGACCAGCTCGGTGTTGTAGTCGTACTCCTCCAGGCATGCCAGCAGGAAGCCTTCGCCCAGATCCGGAAGCAGGTCCTTGATACAGGACAGGAGGGAGTCCAGCTCGGCGGCGCTCAGCGGACACACTTCACCCTGAAACACACAACAGCACCCGAAAAAGGTTCTAGTGTGTTCTCAGTTTTTATTGCTGGGTTCCTTGTTAAATGGCTAGTTACGGTCCAGGAGTGCACCTCTAGTGGAGCACGGCGGTATTACAAGACGTGCCGGCCCGTGCTGAGATTTTTTCAAGGGAGCCGGTCTAAAAGTGACTTGAATTATTTTGATTAAGCAACAAATCAGATAGTTTACAACATGAAATGATTTTCTTTGTAAAACCTGGTCAATTGTGACATTCTAAGCATGTTTGAGTTTCAGTTTGTCTCAGTCAGTCAGTGACATCAGCAGAAACTTGTATCCAAACAAGACTCATTAACAGCCCTCAAATAAATCAGGGGTTTGATTTACTGTTAAGTTCTAAATGAAATTAAATGCATTTATCGGAGCTCACGTTGTTTCCTCTTCGGGGAACCTCCAGCAAGGCCTCTGCCCCCCTCACGCTCCCTCCCGCCGACTCTGAGACCTCCTGAGGTTCAAAACCGCCAGCAGCCGCGCCGCCTGCCGCTCCCAGATGGGCCGAGGAGGCCTGCTGATTGTGGGCGCGGCCCTGCGGCTTCTGCCGGCCCACGCTGTCCCAGGCGCCTTCCACGCCCTGCAGCAGGTACGACGTCCTGGTCTCGTCGCTGGCGGAGGAAAGCGGTCAAGGTGGGAACCGGGACTCAAGACTGGCTTTGAAAACAACACTTAACCCGAGAACAACCACGTAATCCGGTTATTTCCTTTTCAAGAAATGAAGAGAAATAAATCCAAATCATAAAAAATATATCTTACAGGCCAATATGTTGTTTTGAAATTCTGTAACTCAGTCAGTCAGATAAAGAGATCTGCGTCTGAAAGCGGCCAAAGTCTGCAGCCGTTACCCATAAAGCCCTGCTTTTACTCATAGACTGCAGTAAACCTGATGAGGATACATGGCTGGCAGGGCTTGTTGCAAGAGGCTGACGTCGTCTGCGATGGGAAACTGCTCGTCGTAGTCGACCAGGAATCTGAAAGGTCAACCACACCGTCAGAATGCAAATTCAAGAGTACACAAAGTGAAGCAGAGTCGTCATCGTGGAGTCTAAACCAGTTTGACTAGAGCAGGGGTTTTCAGGGGGTCCTTAGGCCCCCCTGTCCTGCATGTTTGAGATGCCGCCCTGCTTCAGCACTCCGGGATACAAGTAGCTGTGTTCAACAGAGTTGTGCATAGTGTTGTTTCTGGCAGCCTGTTTCAATTTTAGTCTAGTCTTTGGGTCAAACTATCATTTTAGTTTTTATTAGTTTCAGTCACGTTCATTCTCCTTTCAGTCGTGTCAAGTTTCAGTCGACTAAAAGTCTGATCATTTTAGTCTAGTTTTAGTCAAAGATTGTATTTAGCCAAACCCATTTTACAATTCAAACAAGGTTATCTTATTATTATTATATTATTGTTACCTTATAGACTCAAGTATACATTCATTCCAGATACAGAAGACTCTAATTTGAGTTTACAACATATTTATTTTTCCGCATTTCTCCCCATCTTTTTCTTTTTCGACGACACATTGGGTTTTCTTTTCCACGTCTATGTAGGAAAGTGTATCCAAAGATGGTTCTTCTTCTTCTTCTCCCAGCCCCAGAGAAGATCCCCGTGTGGCCGGTTATCGGCCCCTTTCTGTATTTAACTTAGTTTTTAATTGACGTGAACCTAGAGCTCTGCGTTAACGGCATCAGCCTCTAACCTGCAGCTGCATCTTCTGGATCTGATTCCCCGTGGGCCGCGACTGGGATTGAGGACGTGACGTCACCCAGCAGCAGAACTAAACCAGAGGAAACTACTTAAAAATTGATATTAATTGAAGACACAATGTAGCAGAGTTTTTATTTTGTAATCTACATTTTAGTCTAATTTTTATTAATCTACGATATTGCATTATAGATTTAATTATCGTTATCGTCACAAGACCAACATTTTCACTGCATCTCGTTTTCCTCAGGTGATAAAGGTTCGTTGATGACGATATTTAGTCATAATTTTTGTTGACGAAAGCAACTTCAGTTGTGCAGGCCTTGATGACAAACTAATTAGGACAATTAATTAGAATCAGGTGTGTTGATGCACAACAACATCTAAAAACATGCAGGGCAGGGGGGCCCCCCTGAGGACCAAAATTGAAAATCCCTGGACTAGAGGAATCTTCATCTTGCACCTGAGAGCACAGACGATTCTCACCTTTTCTCGGCCAAAAAAGATGTGAAATATTGTAGAAGCTCCTCAGCAAACGTCAGCATGTTTTCTCTCCTGTAAGGCAGCAAAATGAGCATCGTTAGCATGATGCACTAAAGGTATCCTGCAAAGCTGTAGTCGAGGGCGCTGCTCTCACCCCTCCAGGATCGGCTGCAGGCAGGTGTGGTGCAGCAGCAGGTGAGCCATCTCCACCATCTTACGGCAGGAGTGACTGAGCCTCTTCCACAAGTCCTCCCGCAAGCTGCAGCAGAGGACGCACATTTTCTTTGTCATCGATCAGCCAAGAATGAAGAAAGAAATGAAGAATGGATGAATGAAGAAATCCTCCGGGCAGATACTCACGTTTTATCCTCCAAGTTCCTCTTCCTAACCGCCTTCTCCAGGTCAGGCACGGAGGTGTCATAAAACGAGGTTAGTCTGCCGGCGAGAAAACACGACAGTCACAAAGTGTGTGGACGCCGGGGCGACTCACTTGGAGAGAGGAAGGATGCGACTCGTCCTCCCACCTGCTGAGGAAGCCGTGGGAGTGGAAGCTGGAGCAGGCTGCAGGGAAGATCTCCAGGAAGGCATGGATGGTGGTGGTCGAGTCGCACAGGTACAAAATAATGTCTACGAGCTCCTGGAAGAGAACACAATGAATTAAAGAAAAAGGCATAAGTGAGAGAGCTCAGTTTCTAAAATCTCAGGGGGAATATGACAAAGAATTTGGAAAGACATTGTGTTTTGTTTACAAGTCTCATCCAACAGTTTCTACTCTGTATTTCATCATATCAAACAGAATGTAGCATATGTCCGAGGAAGAGTACGGAGCTACACGTGTTGCTTTATTACTGCGAAGCAGTGTCCAGTGTCCTCCATGTGTCCTCACATGCTCTGAAAATGTTCAGCACTTAAGTACCCGTGTTCCCTGGTGTGCAGCGGCTTGGCCCTGATGACGTCATTCCAGCTATCAGCCAGTTTTAAGGTGATTTGAGAGTCTCATCTAAGTCAAGCCTAAGACATCTTGGTGTTGTGTTTGACAAAGAAATGTCATTACAACACCACTCCAAGCAGCTGATGAGGAATTGTTTTTACCATTTAAGGAATATCTCCAAACTAAGAACAGTTGTTTCTAAAAATGATCTCGAGCTAATTATTCATGCTTTTGTGTCATCTCGTTTGAACTACTGCAACAGTTTTCTTGCTTAAACAAAAAGGAACTGTCTCGTCTTCAGCAAGTCCAAAACTGCAGCAAGCTGACCTGCTCAAATAGAAGGGCTCATATCACCCCAATTTTTCGAAAACCTTTTCACTGGCTCCCCGTCCCTTTTCGTTTTAACTTTAAAATCCTGGTCCTGACATTCAGAGCTCTGCATGTTCAGCCCCTCCTACATCCAGGACCTACTACGCCCCTATACTCGATCTCGGAGGCTGAGGTCATGTGACCAGAGCCTGCTCATGGTCCCTCGTACTGGCTTTAAGACGCGAGGAGATCGCTCCTTCCAGGCCGTCGCACCGAGGCTCTGGAACCATCTCCTGCCGTCTCTACGTTCTCTGGACTCCATCGATGCTTTTAAGAACAAACTTAAAACCTGTTTCTCCAAGCTTTTAAACATCAGTAGTTTATTCTAGGAGCTTTTATCGGTATTGTCTTGTTTTTAAATCGTATTTCTACTTTTATTGTAGTGTTTTATTCGTGTTATTATTGATGTTTTATTTTTTGTGAAGCACCTTGTTACATTCCGTTGTCTGTGAAAGGTGCTATATAAATAAACTTTACTATATAAATAAACGTTACTTACTTACTTACTAAAGAAAAAGCACAGGCCCTTAGGAAGTAAGTGGTTATCTGCAAAATTTCCCAGAAAACAGGATTTGATCTTCATCCAAGTCACAAAGATACACAAACACGACTTGTTTAAGCTGTAAACACTCAAAGCTCAACCCTGCTGAAGGATAGAGTCAGCAAAGTCAGAGTTAAAAGCTCCTGTATCAGCAGTGACTGTCCAATATCTCTGAACCAGAGCGGCACAACGTTTCCCAACGCTCCAGAGGACTTCTGGATCATGGCTCAATGGCGCTCATGCTCGTCTGTGTCGGGAGCGTGCACCACATACAGTCACCTTTTCGTCTGATCTATCTCCTTCTGAAGCTCCAGAGCTGATAAAAAGGTATTTGGGCCGATGCTAAACATGTATGTCTCTGAATGACGAGTGTGTGTGTGTGTGTGTGTGTGTGTGTGTGTGTGTGTGTGTGTGTGTGTGTGTGTGTGTGTGTGTGTGTGTGTGTGTGTGTGTGTGTGTGTGTGTGTGTGTGTGTGTGTGTGAGAGAGAGACCTGCTGGCTCATGGTCATGGCAGTGGGCTGTTTGTGTGCATTCAGCTTCATGGGCTCCATGGCGGCGGCTCCTTCACACTGAACGCCGCACTTGTCCAGGATCGTGTCGAACACCTGAAGTTGATGAAGAAAAGAAGGAGAATATAATTAATTTAAAACGCGACAAGAATTCTACGCCAAACTAATGTCTTACCAAGATACATAAATCTGATTTAAAACCCTCACCTGCAGCACAGTGGGTACCGTCTCATCCAGGTCGCCGTAGTAGGATGGCTGCTGGGTAAAAATGTTCTCTGAAAGGACGTCAGTACGGAGGTCAGAGACTACAACGGGACTCACATTACGGATGAAATCAGTTGAAACTAACCGATCATTTTATGCAGCAGCTGGCCGTTGCCCTTCCCAAAGAGCATGCACAGATCCAACATTTTGGGAATGTCAAACAGGAAGTTATCGTAGATGATTTCTCCGAACACAGCTGGGGTGAAGAAGTTCTCCTGGGGGAAACAGAACGGGACACGTTTCCTGTCTCATCAGGGAAGAAAAGTCAAACACGTGTTTGTTCGTCCGTCCACGTCGGTCACACTGAAGTGCGGCTCCTACCTTGGATTCTTTATGAGTGGCCATCCTGAGGAAGGTCAGGAACACGGCCCTGTGGACGGAGCGCTGCATGTCGGCCACCGCCGAGGAGATGGGGGGGGTGGCGATATCCAAGCCGCGAGGAGCGTGATGGAGGTACGAGTCGAGGCACCGCTGCAGGGACTCGTCAAACACCACCTGGTTGAAGGGACGGATCGCAGCAGAAAACAGTTCATCTAGGGCTGCAATGATTCCTCAAGTACCTTGAGTAACTCGATTACAAAAAATGATTGAGGAATTTCCTCTGCCCTGAAGCCTCGTTTAAATAAAAAAAAAAAACACATTTAAATTTCACATTTCGAGTCTTTTTAACGGGACACAACGTGCTAACACGCATGTGTCCTTTATAAAGCGGAAGAAGACGGCGTCGCGTTTTTCGTAACGTGTGTGAACAGTTTAGCTGCACAGAGGCCGGCCCGGGACCGACAACAGTGACAGCGCCAATGAGAAAACGCAGCAAAGCAAAGTAATAAGAGGACGAGACAGAAGATGTTGAAAGTGTGGGATTATTTCAAATTAAAAATAAATAAAAAATATATAAAAATAATAAAAAAGGCCCCGGTCCACATGGTGTAAGACTCTTGTTCCGAGTCCCGGTTCACAGCTAAGCATCTCTGTTGAAACGTGTTGGTTCTGAATGTGAAGTTGCACAATTTAAAAGCAGTGTTTAAGAATATTTTTTATTTTGATACTTTTGATGAAGTTTTTTTTTTATGTTTCAGGAAATGTTAAGTTTAAAATAATTTTATTTATTTTTATTGGAAAATTTAACAAACAGTTTACTGGTTTGCATAATATGTAAATGTCAATTATTCTCATAAAAGAAACAAATTGGTTGTTTTTAATCAAGTAATCTGTCTTGTTTTCTATTGTATATTTATAATTGGGCTTTAATAAAGCAAAAATAAGTTTTATCCGATTAATCGATGGAATATTTCATAGAATGGATCACCAAAATATTCGATAGCTGCAGCCCTAGTTACATCCCATAAGCGGGATTCTGCCACCGGCTGACACGTCGACGGCCTTTTTACCTGACACCAGAACTTGTCGTGAGGCAGCGCGAGGAGCCACTCCAGATCCTCTGTGATGAACTTGGCATGTTCCAGAAACTGCTCCAGCTCGGCGGGCGAGCCGTCTTCAGGAGGAGGTTTGTAAGGCACGAAGCAGCGCTCCTCTTTCCTGTCCGGGTGCTGGCGGGCGACAGGAAGCACAGCGGCCCAGTTTCACACAACGCTCCTCGAGAGACATGAGGTATGGGACATTTCCACGGCGCCACATCAGGAATGACTCACCAGTGCAGGAAGGGTGCGCTCCTTTCCCAGCGGGCCCGGCTCAGTCACCTGCTGCTCATCCAGAGGCACTCGAGCGCAGGCCATGGCTGCTCCCTCTCTAGTTTCTCTGAATAACAACCACAAAATGACAAGATAGGCCATGTTTCAAGGTTCAAGCATCAATCATGCATCTGGTCAGTTGGTCTCTAAACACAATTGACAATCTCGTCGAGGAGACGGGGCAGAGGGGACAAGTGGGGGGGTTGTGTGTCTGTCGAGGATGTTGAAGATGTCTACATAATTGTATTTATTTATTTTTTTTAGATATGGCGGTTACCTGGAATATCAATTGTTAATATTATAGAAATTGGGTTCCCAGATGCTTGGCCTTGCACGGCTGGCTTATCTTAAATCTCCTCTGGATGTTATGCTAAGCCTCGGCACCTGTCTATGTCCTATGTTGTTAATTTGTACTCACCTGGGATGGCTTGTACTCTCCTGGGATGGGCTTTACTGGAAAATCATTTTCCCTTCTGGGAATAATAAAGTATTTTGAATTGAACTGAATAACTGTTAACATGCATTATTCAGCAGGCTGATTGCAGCAGGAGAAAATGAAGTGTTGAACCTTTTTGTTCTGCACTTCAATAAACTGTATCTGCTGAAGGCAAGATGTTAAAATCCCTACATAAAGGACGGCCCGGTTCAGCCGGGCTTTCTTCAGTAGTCTGTCTACAGTTCATCAAGGCCCACAGGACAGTTTCTTGCAATTTTACTGCAAATCCTATCAATTCCCTGCATAGGATTTTTCAGTTCAAAAAGGAAAGTTACCCCCAGCAGCAAATAAAAGTAAAATGTGAGAACAGATGTAATAAAACATTCCCATAAAAGTACTGCTGACACTAAAATGGTGAAGTTTACGACAAAAATGCAAATCCCAGTGTGCCTTTGGCTCAAAACACTGTTTTCTGTGGACATTTGTACTGCTACCCACTTCTATGACCGGATCCTTAAACACGACAGGGGAGATGACAGTCAGATGTTGTTGGGTTTGTTTCGTAAAATCAATACACATCTCTTTAGTTTCTCCCACATTAACATTAACTTTATTCTTCTTCTGTCTGTGTAGATGTCTGCTATATGCTTGCATTATGTCTGTGTCTCTCCTTTCTCTGTTCTTCTGTTCTTCAGTCTCTCTGTCTCTTTTCTCTTTCCCTGCTCTGCCCAGCTGGCCTCCAGCAGTTATAATAAATATAAATATATATATATATATACATATATATATATATAAATAAATAAAATATATATATATATATATATATATATATATATATATATATATATATATATATATATTATAATAAAATTGAATTAAATTGAATTAAAAAAGAAGAGTCACACCAGTCAATAAAATCCCTCAGAACAGGACTACGTTCAAGTGGCAATTAAATGGCAAAGACTTCCTGTGCAGCAGTCCTTGTCATGTCCTGACAGACCTGGGGGGGGGGGGGGGGGTCCTCCAGGGAACTGGACACAAGACAAAACTACATATGCTGGTAACAAGTTTCAGAAATGTGGGAAAAATAACCTTTAGTCCAGTGGTTCTCAAATGGGGGTACCTGAAGGGACTCCAGGGGGTACGTGAGATTTTAAAATATACATATATTTAAAAAGTAGCATCCATGCAAAAATCCTTTAAAAATAAATATTTCATAAATGATTGAGGAAAATACAAGTCTAAATTCATAAAATGAATTCTATCTTCAGGAATAGGCTATTCAACTTATCCTAAACCCCCAGAGTATCCCCCACACCAGGATGGTTCCACCTAACCTGTCAAATGCCACCTGGCTTCACCTGTCAATCACTTGGACCAACGATGGAGTCGTGGTTGAAGCATAGCAGCAATATGTTTATGTTTAATAAATCAGTTACTGATGGCACAGTGCTCTGTTTTAGGTCTTTTTTTTACAACCAAAAGTGCTTTGCGCTGGTTAGGGGGTACTTGGGTGAAAAAATATTTCACAGGGGGTACATCACTGAAAAAAGGTTGAGGACCACTGCTTTAGTCTAAATCAGAGGTGCATCTTTATCCCTCTGTCACTTCCAGGCAAAGGTTCTCCAGCTATTTTTTGCAAAGATATGAGTTAACTAACATACATTATGTTAATTAGCAAATTATTAGCTTAGTTTAACATTAGCAAATATTTGCTTAGTTGATTGTTTTATATAATAATACTGTAATTATTCAGATGCCAACTTGACAAAAATGAAAGTTATAATGAGTAAACGTATTGCTTGCTGCAAAAATGAGTTAAACTAAGCTTCCAACTGAAAGATGAATTAAAAAGATTATCCAGCCATATAAAGTAGAGCTTTTTATTTGACATCTAATCAATAATTATTAATAATCGATATTCAGGCTCAAATCACCGGTTTATTAAGCGAGATAATGACAGAAAATCCGACTAGAGAACTATGTTATCAGGTGAACATGAGCCAGTCACGTACTGCCACGTTAAATACCGGCTTTTGGAGCCACTTAGACCCGACGAGGTGAAGTTAATCGGTGTAAACTCCCTGAAAGGAGCGTTTATGTCCCTGATGTAATAACCTATAACCTGTTAGCTCCCAGCTGCAGCCAGCAGCAACGTGGCCGAACCGGCCGGAACCTTCACACCCGTCCGGCCGCGGCTCAGCAGGAACAAGTGCGCAGGAGGCAACTTGTAAAAAAGCAACTCACGTTGTGATGTGACAGTCCTCGGTTTCTTCAGGACATCGCATCAAAGTTGAAGCAGCTTCTTCAGTTTCTGTTTCCAAACGTTCGCTGCGGAAGTGACGCGGCACGTTTGCGTGACGTGGCCGGCGTGACGCGGCACGTAAGCTGGTGTGGTGATCGCGCAGCCACGCCCCCTGGCGGCGGGATCAAACAACGACAGCCAAAACAAGAGTCAGAATCAGGTTTATTGGCCAAGTCAAGTCAAACAAGACAGGGAATTTGACTCCGGTTACTTCGTACAGTAAATATAGTCCATGGGCCAGACCAGATATCAGCACCACTCAAGGTGACCAAACTTACTTATGATTTTTGAAAAGATCCATGTCTGTAGATGATATTTTGGTATGATAACCCGTCCTGAGTGGCAGCTGTATCATAGTTATCAGCTCATGAAGTTACCCACCCCCTGCAAATTAATTGATGATTCTAAATTGGGTGTATTATACATTTCCTGAATCCTTGTGGTCCTGTGAGTATTCCAGTTTTTGAATTTTTTTTTTTTGTTGTATTTTTTGTATTTTGTGTTCTAATGTTGTTTATAAAACTAAGCTTGTTCCTTATTTCATTGTTATGTCCTTTATGTCGTGTATTTGCATGATAAAGACCAGTTTGTGACATTAGTGGCTGTTATAGTTTCATAGGAGCCTAATGATGCTCTTCTAGTTTAAGGCTCACAATGACATGTAACAATGATATAGTAGGGGTATATTATACATTTCCTGAATCCTTATGCTCCTGTGAGTATTCCAGTTTTTGTATTTTGTGTCTCTGTTGTTCCTAGATGACACAGGGATAAAAGATAGTATATAATTTAGGCGAAAATTGTGTAAAAATGTGTGTTGTTTATAGTTTAAAGAGCTGCAGTGACCTCTATGTTGGTCAGAAAGATTCACATCTTAGCTTGAATGAATGCTTAAAAGGTTCCCTTTAAAATGATACCAAAGACAATATTGTGAAACATTGACAGATATCCTGTACATGATATTCACCAGCATCTAAAATGTAATTTTCTGAAGGGGGTGGTAACTTCATGAGCTGATAACTCTGATCTAGCTACCACTCAGGAAGGGTTATCTTACCAAAATATCATCTACAGACGTAGATCTTTTAAAAAATCATAAGTAAGTTTGGTCACCTTGAGTGGTTCTGACAAGTGAAATTTTGGGCTCTGGCCCGTGGACTAATAGGGGGGGAGGTTTCTGAAGTCCACTGGACATCTCCACACTTTTGAGCGGGTTCAAGTGATGAAAACCTGAGTTCAGCAATAACGGACAGTGACTCCTCTTGTAAAAAAAAACTAAAATTAAACCTAACTTAAACTACTGACTCAAATTATTAAAAGTGTAATGAAAAGGAAGAAAATAGTGGACTACCTCCTTGACATTCAAAGCTGTTTCTAGTTCAGAATCAGAATCAGGATTATTGGCCAAGTCAGGTCAAACAAGACAGGGAATTTGACTCCGGTTATTTCGCTCACTGTACAGTAAATAGACAAATGACAGCTCTTATTAAAAGGAACCCTGGCTAATAAGACATGTAGTCCCTAATTAGCCACAATTGTTCTCTTATACTAAAATATGTTGTTAGAAACACATAAAATAATCTAATTGCTTTAAAAATCTACAATGTTTATCACATATTTTGACCTGCGGGAGGCGCCATGTTTTACCTGCGCAATGCATTCTGGGGGCGATGACGTAGAGCGGTGGCTCTGGGAAGATAAGCCGCGTTAGTTTTACTGGGACAGGTATCTAAAACATAGATGAGCAGCTCTCTCCCGGCCGTGGAGGCTGACGAGGGAGCCCATAAGACGTCTTGGTTCAGGCACACTGGATCAAAGTTCTGTGATGCACGGGAGATCTGCAAAAATGATCAATGTCGTATATACAATTTTTTTTTTAAGTGAAAGGTGCAGGAATGAGGTAGACATGGTTATTGAAAGGTGCATTGTTACAGCATATGATTGTGGTTATTATTATTATTATTATTATTATTGCACAGTGATTGATTACTCTGAGACTCTATGAGTGATGAGAGTTCATCAGAGCAACAGTTTGGGGGAAGAAACTGTCTCTGAGTCTGGAGGTTTTCGCTTACAGAGCTCTGTAGCGCCGTCCAGAGGGGAGGAGTTCAAACAGACTGTGTCCTGGTGTGAGGGGTCTGCAGAGATGTTACCTGCTCGTTTCCTGGTCCTGGACAGGTACAGGTCCTGGATAGATGGGAGGTTAGTCCCAATTATCCTCTCTGTAGACCTAATTGTCCATTGCAGTCTGTGCCTGTCTAGTTTGGTGGCTGATCCAAACCAGACAGTGATCAAACAACGACAGCCAAAAACAAGTGATGAAAACCTGAGTTCAGCAATAATGGACAGTGACTCCTCTCGTAAAAAACTAAAATTAAACCTCACCTAAACTACTGAAAAGGAAGAAAATAGTGAACTACCTCCTGACATTCAAAGCTGTTTCTAGGTATTTGCAGACTATGTTCATCCATCTCACCTGCAGTCACACGGTCGCCCTAAGATCAAAGGTCAGCCTTGTAGTTTGCAGGTACAGCTCAGGGAGAAATATAAAGACCTATCTTCATATGTGGCCACCACAGATTGCATAAGAAGATCTGAAGGAAGCTATTGTTGTTGTGTCCCTAAACATTTGCAGTTTCTTTTCTGACCATTAGAGGCTGGCTCCATAACATTAGGGTTAGCAGGGGTAGGGTTAGAAGGAGTGGCACCCGGTGTTGTCCTCTGCTGGTGAAGCCTATCCGCCTCAAGGTTCGTGTTGTGCGTTCAGAGATGCTCTTCTGCAAACCTCGGTGGTAACAAGGTATTTGAGTTACTGTTGGCGTTCTATCAGCTCGACCAGTCTGGGCATTCTCCTCTGACCTCTGGCATCAACAAGGCATTTGCGCCCACAGAACTGCCGCTCACTGGATATTTTCTCTTTTTCTGACCTTCTATGTAAACCCTAGAGATCTTTGTGCATGAAAATCCCAGTAAGATCAGCAGTTTCTGAAATACTCTGTCTGGCACCAACAACCATGCCACGTTCAAAGTCACTTAAATCACCTTTCTTCCCCATTCTGACGCTCGGTTGAACTGCAGCAGGTCGTCTTGACAATTTCTACATGCCTAAATGCATTGAGTTGCTGCCATGTGATTGGCTGCTTAGAAATTTAACGAGCAGTTGGACAGGTCTACCTAATAAAGTGGCCGGTGAGTGTACACTTATATCTTCCGTACACATGTAAGGACTTATAGATACTTTTAGACATCAGTGGAGCTCTAATACACAACTCAGCAGGACTGCACACTTGGGTAAAACATCAAGTCAAAAGAATCGCCACTAAATCCACAGATAAATCAAACTTTTAATTGGTCATCTGCCAAATACATCAAACTAAAGATTGATGCTCAATCAGTAACGACACTGCAAACACAGTCTTCTTGGAAAAGAATGTTTATAAAAACAAAAGAAAGTAGTCAGTGTCACAGATAAGGCTTAACAACAGAATACATTAAGTACGATACTTGTCAAAATGATCCATAACAAGTATAACAACGCATCAGGACAATGAAAACATCTGGAAAGTTAATATTCTGTCAGCATGGTTGCGTAACACTGAAACAGGAACCGTTTCTGTTTGAAGTCTTTTTTTATTTTGCCAAAATCAAATCAGTTTTATTGCCTCTGTCCACGTGAATTCATCGTCTGAAGTTCAGCGAATCAAGAGCGGGCTGGATACGATTTGCTCACATTTAAGCTTTGCATTTAACACAGTTTTAATACACAGTCAAAATGTGCAAAGCAGCACGGTTTCATTACACATCGTGTCAGCTGATCCTTTTCTAATAAACCTAAAACTAACAAAGATAAAACGAAAAGACTGAATTTTTTTGTGATTTTAATGGCTTGGGTTGTAAAGCATAAAATAAATATTTTATGGCTTAAAAAAATAATAAATAATCCCATAAATCAGACATGGTAAGCAGCAGTAATACTGTACCACATGGTACGTTTCGATGGCTTGCTTTCAACAACCAGGAGTTACAGAAATGAATATGACAGTCAGCATTTACCAGTTCAAGTATCTATCACTAATAAATAATAACTAAAGCTCTAATCTACACTCACGTTGTCGCTAAGGAATAATATGTAGCATGTACTGATGGATAGCTGAGGCTTGGCTGAATTTTGAAGAATCTGTGCGGCCCATCTGAACGCCGGTGACCCTCCAGACTCATTTACGGACTCACGGTTTCCCACGGTACCTAAGCTCAAAAACGTTCACAAGAAAATAAAAACAAACACCAGCAACCGTTTCCTGAACCTTCCAGTAACTAAATATCACAAACCGCCTTTCACTGGTTCCTCCCAGATTTAAGTCGCGATCCGAGACCAAAGTTATGTGGACGAACAACCAAAAACAACCCGAATCAAAGCAGTTTTGAGTTGGAACAGATTATCTGTCAGTGCTCTTTATAGCTGTCACTAATAGCTCTTTATTTTTCAGCTCATGCTCAATAAAAACTAATTTCTTAACACTGTGTATGTTTATGTGATATTTCTGCCCGTAAGATTTGGGAACATAAATAAAAAGACAGCTTTGATCAAACAATGAAGAACAGAAATGCTGAAGTCCACATACTTTTGGCCACGCAACGTGAAGCTGGGAACGTTTTTCATCACAATTTAAGAAACAAAATGCAAAATAAGAAATGCTGTTCACCTGTTACAGAAGGCAAAATACGCACGTTTGATTGATTCAGCTTACAGTATTCAGTTAAAATGCCTGCCAGACCATAAAATTAATGATAATCCTAAAGGGGAAAGGAATCTAAAGGATGGGTGGAGACCAAAGATTTGCACTTTAAATTCAAGAATACAAGTTATTAAAAGGCTAGAACTATTCATCTCTATCTGAATGAAGGGCACAGATGGTAAACTACAGAGAAATGCTGCCAGGATGGATGAAGCATCTGAAATCAAACATTGGACGCTTCACAGGTCCGACGTGGGATTCATTAAGAGCTACCGACTGCATGCCGGGGATGTAGACGAGTCCGTACGGAGAAACGGGAGGCGTGCACTTCCATACGTGGCTGCGGAGCCCTTTGCCACTCAAAGCTCTGGTCATATTTGGTCTTTAGTCATTTTCACACGTTCTCCTTTCTGTACAAAAATATAAAATCAACCAATGGATGATTAAGTCCAGCTGGAAGTCAGTGTAGGTCCTTAGAGATGTTCCTTGGTATGGAATGGAGAGATGGAGGACTTTGGAGATGGTCGTACCGCAGCTCCCTGGTTGTGCTTTCACGACGTCGATGACAGAGATCAGAGATATTCTGCGTGTACTGAATCTCGGGGGGGGTGACGGACACAGAGAGGCGGAACGCTCGAGAACGGGATGGAAATAAATGCTTGAGAGATGCTGTGGCTGAATATCAACTTGTCTTCACCGACCTCAGATCTACTGCACGTCAGAGCTGCACGTGCGCAGCGACTCGACTGTCTTCACCAGTGCGTACCCGCCGCACGGCGAAATTCCCCTCAAACTCCATGCAGGTCAGGAGAGACGTGGTTGAACCGTCCTCCACCAAGGTCCCTCTTCCAACAGTTCATTCCAGCGGGAGGTGTCCGGTCCGGTGGTACTCCAGTGGTCAGAGCTGGCGCCGGTGCCGGCTCTGACCGCTGGAGTACCACCGGACTCCTCTGTTGGTGTATCACTGGACAGGAGGAGTCCGGGTCTTCTCCAGCGGTCAGAACCGGCGCTGGCGGGAGAAGTCTGGTGCTACGCCAGCTGTATTTGTCCCGAGTACATGGTGAGGAGAAGCATGATGGAGAAGCCCGTCAGGAGCCCAGCATTCTGGATGGCGAAGGTGATGAGGAACCTGCTGCCGCCGGCGTCCTCCTCCTCTCGGCTGACTTCATTCATCTCTGGAAACTGAAGCGCAGAAACAGAAACAGAGTGAGACTATTACACCTCTTCGGGGAGCGCTGCAGCTCTTTTCCTCAAGTAACATCCTCATAAAGCAGCAATGCTTTCAAATAAATACGTTTCAATTATTTTACCACCTTTTGCCTTCAAAACACCTTTCCTTTCTGGAGACTAAGAAGATTGCTGTAGACCGCAGTTTTATAGAAGCATGCCACCCTCTCCCACAAAGAAACAACAACCAACCTCCGGCCATCATTCTCAGGTTCACTAACAGGAAACACAAGATTGAGCTCCTAAAGCAATGGAGACTATTAAGAGGAACAAATGTGTATCTAAATGAGCATCTGACGAAAATAAATGCAGACATTGCTAAGAAAGCTCGATTCCTTCGTAAACAGGGGAAAATTCAGTCAACATGGACTTCCAACTGTAAGACGTTCATTAAACTTAATGGTTCCCCAGAGGAGGCGAAGGTTAAAATTATCAGAGAGTTGAAAGAGCTAGATGTGTATGAATGACTCAAGTCTAATCTGGATGTGTCTTTTTTTCTTTTTTACGGATCTATGGTTTTTCATCATAATCATGTGACAAATTGCACATCATGTTATGTCATCCACTTGCCTAGCTCCTGTTGGGGTGACTATCCCCCCTGATATCAGTACATTAGCCTTTAACCCATTTGAATTAAATACTGAAAATTGCAATATATATGATGAATTTTTCAACCCTGATTTAAATCTTCAAAAGTCCAACAATATAAAACTATCCTGTGAATATTTCTCTGATGATCATTTTAATGATTTGTCTGATACTCTCTTCCATGATGATTATTCAGTGCTGCATACTTTTTCAACTATGCACTTAAATGTTCGTAGTATCCCAAAAAATTATGATCACCTAAAATTATATTTATCAACCTTGACACATTCCTTTTCAGTGATGGCATTCTCAGAAACCTGGTTAAATGATGATATTACAGACCTTTACCCCCTATCTCAGTACAATGCTATCCATTCTTGCAGACAGAACAGAGTGGGAGGAGGCGTCTCTTTATATGTGTCCAATAATTTCGATTTTACCCCTAGAAATGAACTGAGTGTCCACTTTGAAGGTACCCTAGTGGAATCTGTGTTTATCGAAATCCCATCTTGCCGTCCCTTTAATGGGAAGACTATTATAATTGGCTGTATATACAGACCACCTGATGCTGACCCCACCACATTTAGTGAGGCACTTTTTTCCACTTTGGAAAATGTAAGCAATGAACATAAAATGTGTGTACTTCTGGGTGATTTCAACATTGATCTCTTCAAGAGTGAATTGCCATCTACAGCTGATTTCCTAAACGCACTATATTCTACTTATTTTTTCCCTTTAATTCTTAAGCCTTCTCGAATCACCAGATCTTCAGCTTCACTCATTGACAACATTTTATTCAATTCCTTGGATTTTGAAATCACCTCTGGTTTATTAATTTCAGATATTTCAGACCATTTCCCGATATTTCAGATAATACATACCAATGGAAATTATAAATGCAATAAGTCTGATCATGTGCAAACTAAATATCGCAAATTTAACAAACGTAATATGGAGTCCTTTAAATCCTCTATCAGTGTTGTTTCCTGGGATGAGGTTCTCAGGTTGCAAGATGTTAATGAAGCTTATCAGTTATTTCTAGTTACTCTCAATTCAATTCTGGAGACTAACTTTCCTCTGGTCACTTTCAAAACCAAGATCAACTCACCCAAAGGGAAACCTTGGATGACAGACGAGTTAAAAAAGTGTTCTCGTAAGAAAAATAAACTATATAGGAAAGCTATTAGTAAACCTACTTCTGAAAATGTTGAAACTTACAAAAAATATAAAAACAAATTTACTCAATCATTAAGGAAGATAAAAAAATCATATTACGCTAATAAGTTTACTCAAGCTTTTAATAACATTAAGTCAACCTGGAATCTCATCAACCAGTTGCTTAATCGGAAAAAAACTCAAGCTGTTGTACCTACTGAGATGTTGGGAAAGGATGGGCCCCTCTGTGACTCGAGAGATATAGCTGAGGGTTTCAATGAGTTTTTCATCAACGTCAGCTCTTCCTTGGCCTCGACTATAAAGGACTCTGATATTAATCCTTGTAGTTTTATCAAAGGGACATTTTCATCTCTTTTTGTGTTTGAGCCTCCCAGTACTGAAGAAGTTTATGAAATTACCAAGAATTTAAAAAACACAGCTCAAGGTCACGATGGTATTAGAAGTAGTCTTATCAAAGAATCTATAGATTACATCATTCATCCTCTAACCCACATCTTTTCCCTATCTCTTCAGTTTGGTATTGTCCCTCAAGAACTTAAAATCGCAAAAGTCATTCCTATATTCAAATCTGGTAGCACAAAGGAGTTTGGCAACTATCGGCCAATATCCATACTTCCTTGTCTCTCAAAGATTTTGGAAAAATTGGTTTATGTAAGAATCTCCAAGCACCTAGCTGTTAACAACATCCTCTATAAACATCAATATGGCTTCCGTAAAAAATATTCTACCGAGCATGCATTGCTACAATTTGTCAATAACATTTCTTCAGCTCTGGACGGGAAAAAAAATTCCCTTGGTGTTTTTCTTGATTTAAGCAAAGCATTTGATACAGTCAACCATAGAATTCTTATTTCAAAGCTTGATAGGTATGGAATCCAGAATGTTGCCCTCAAATGGCTGATTAATTACCTAGACAATAGACAACAGTTTGTTTTCTCTAATGGTATATCATCTACCAAATCAAAAATTATTTTTGGGGTTCCACAAGGATCAATCTTGGGTCCTTTATTATTTTTAATTTACATTAATGACATGCCTATGTCTTGCAATAATCTTTTTCCTTTATTATTTGCTGATGACACTTGTTTAACAGCTGTTCATGATGACTTCAAGTCCCTTATTGCATTGGTAAATAATGAATTACAAACTGTTTCTAACTGGTTCCAGATTAATAAATTAACTCTCAATATAAAAAAATGTAACTTCATGATCTTCTGCAACAAAAACAAACCTCATACAAAAGAAGAAACCAAAATATTAATTAACGGAACTGAAATCCAACAGGTACCTCACACCACATTTTTGGGTGTTGTTCTGGATGAAGGCCTTAACTGGAAAAACCATATTGATCAAGTATGCAAAAGATCTATGAAGATGCTTGGTATACTGAGGAAAGTCTGTCCCCTGATCCATCACTCCGCTCACTTAACTTTGTATTATAGTTTTCTGTTTCCATATATGAATTACTGTAATATTGTCTGGTCTGCAACTTATCCATCCTCCCTTAACAAACTACTGATAATCCAGAAGAGATTCCTGAGATCAATCTCTAGATCCAATAGACATAATCCATCCGCACCTCTGTTCAAAAAATACTCTATATTACCCATTCATAAACTCAATGTTTTTCACTCATGTTTATTTGTGCACAAGTTTATCAACAATAAGCAAGATCTTCCGGACACCTTTCATAATTTCTTTAGTTTTTCATCTGACTTGCATTCATACTCAACTAGACACAGTGTCAATCTACATTTACCCTTCTGTCGAACATCTTTTCATCAGTTTAATATTTCATTTAGAAGTTCTAAACTCTGGAACAATTTAGATATGTCTCTGAGGTCCACATTGTCATTTATATCCTTCAAAAAATTGCTGAAAAAACATCTCATGTCCTAATTTTTCAATGTATTCTCTATTATGTATCCTTGTTTTCTTTTCATGTTTATAATGAGAGTTTTCCTATGTTTGTACATTTAATTTTCTGTTTACAGTAGATGACGGGGGTGGAACTCTGTACAAGCCCTCTGGGCTTCGTTCCCTCCTTGCACTATTTAAAAAAAAAATTGTGCTAAATAAATAAATACAAAATACAAAAAAAACAGCATCAACTGACCTGTCAGTAAGTCCCGCCCCCCTTCGTTACTGTTGCTAAGTGGGACAATCAATAACTTTGTCCCAAGATGTTTTAGACTCAGTTTTGGACACTTAAGGGCCAACTTAAGACACACAACTGGGACTTAAAGGGGACCTATTATGAAAAACACGTTTTTTCTTGTTTTAACATATATAAAGTGGTCTCCCCTCACCCTGCCAACTCAGAAAAGATGATACCCCATGAAAATCTGCAAGGTCTGCTCCCCCCCACCTTACAGAGTCCCCCAGTGTCATGTGGTTTCTGTGAGCCGTTTGGATTTGTGCATTTTCTTTACGTCACCAAAATGCAAACCACGCCCTCGGTCTCCTCCGCTGCTGAAACCACGCCCACTACCAGCTCAGCCGGCCGGGGCGTCCGCCATTGTTTACAAGTGGTGGCTGTTTGAACAGCGAGGGAGAGTAGAAAGGTTTTGCATCGACATTTACCCTCATAAAAGGATCAGTTCCCACAGCACGGACCCGGCAACTGCACACGAGTCAGCGGTAAGTTCCGTTTTTTTATGTCATTTATATTTGTCTATGAGTATGATCTTTGCATGGGCTAAGTATTTAGCTCAGCTCCGGAGCCCCGGAGCTGCTCACGGACCGGACCGTCGAGGAGCTCCGAGTTCGGAGGTCCGAACCAGGTTAGGAACATTTTTCAAGTGCTATTGTTCAGTTTATTGTGTTTTCGACCCGGTACTGACCCGGCGCCGACAGGTATTTGAGAATTACCTGTACTCATTACTCATTTCGCTTCATGTGCTTTCAGACTACTGTCAGAGTTAAGGAGGCTCACGACTGTCTCCTGGCCTTTTCCAATGATTCATAACCACTGACCATATCTGCCAGAGCGATGTAGAGGAACATCCCCCCCGCCAGAGCAAAGATCCAGTTGGGGGAGAAGCTGTTGCCCGCCAGGATGCCGAATCCCATGCCCAGGTAGCAACAGCAGGCGGACAGGAAGTTGAAGAACAGCGCCTGCTGTATGCTCATGCCGGCGTTGAGCAGAATCACAAAATCTCCTGGAAGACACAAAATCAGGAGCGTCAGCGCCAGAACCGGTGATGTCTCTGCAAGTTTCTGCAGATTAGGCTGAATGGCGGGTGAAGGGCGGCCGACTCACCCAGCTCGTGAGGGAACTCCTCACACAGGATGGCCACGGAGGTGCTGACGCCCTGGAAGACGGAGGCGGTGAAGGAGGCGCCGATAGCCAGGCCGTCGATGAAGTTATGCAGACCGTCACTCAGCGTGATCATCCAGGCCAGCGTGCCGATGTTGGAGTAGGTGGTGCCCTTGAGCCAGTAGCAGCCGCCGCCGTGCCTGCCGGAACCCCCGCCTGAGTCCTGGGAGTCCTGAAAGATGAAGACATCAACATCTATCTTCCTTCCCAGGTGTTAGAACCTTCTGCAGCTTCTTGGTGGGATGAATAAGCTGCCAGCAGCAGGCGTTACCTGCGGCGTCTGCTCCGGGCTGAGCATCAGCTCTCCCTCCCCAGCGTCCACTTTGGCCCGAGGCAGAGTGCCAGCTTCTCCGTTCTGCTGCAGCTTCTCCTTCTCCCCCTCTTCCACGTCCGTGTCCGGTGTGGAGTATTGATCGGCAGCGGAGTAATGGCTGTGGCCTTGGCCCTGAGATGGAGGGAAACCAGAACTGTGACCCATACGACGAGAAAACTGACATAGAAACAGCTGATTTATTTATTTTTTTATTTAACCTTTATTTCACCAAGAAACAAAAACTCATTGAGATTAAAAATCTCTTTTACAAGAGGGTCCTGGCCAAGAGGCAGCAACACAGTAACATGACATATGACACGACACATAACAAAACAAAACACTGTTGACATTACTCATAGCATTTGCAGGCAGAATTGGACATCTCAAGATCTGTCAGGAGGGATTTAAAAGCATTAAGTGAGACCAGTTCGCTGAGATTCAAGGTGTTTTGCAGCTGGTTCCAGGAGGAAGGCGCAGCATACCTGAAGGCCTTCTTTCCCAGCTCGGTATGCACTCTAGGGACAGAGAGTAGCAGACGCTCCTGAGAGCGTAGATGGTAGCCTCCTGATTCTTAACGGTCAATGTATGACTGTAAATATATTGGAATCAGACCAAGTATAGCCTTATAGACGAAAATGTACCAGTGGTTGAGCCTGCGAGTGGACAAGGCCGACCAACACACCCGGGCATACAATGTACAATGGTGAGTGAGAGCTCTCATATTCGTAATAAATCTCAATGCACCATGATAAACAGTGTCAAGCGAGTGGAGGCATTGAGACGATGCATGCATATACGGAATGTCACCGTAATCCAGCACAGACATAAAAGTGGCTGCAACCAAACTCTTCCTAGCATCAAAAGAAAAACATGCCTTATTTCTGAAGAAAACCCTCAGTTTCAACTTAAGTTTTCTAACAAGTTGATGAAGCTGATGAATGTTCCTGTCTGCTTTTTTTATCTCAATGATGAAAAATCAAACAAAGAAAAAGAAAAACTGGTCCGATCGGAACCATGCAGGACCTCAGTCTAGCCAGACTGGTTGCTTTTTTACTTCTCAGTGCATTTTTCTTGAGATGGTTTGGACTTGGAGAGGAGGAATGGTGAGCAGGTGGTGCAGATGGAGCCGCCAGGAATAAAGAAAAGCGGTGAGGACCAAAGAGGAGATTTATGGATGAGGTGAAAAAGGTGATGCAGCTGGTTGGTGAGACAGAGGGAGGAGGAGGAGGACTGAGATGAATGACCCACTGCAGACCCGTGAAGGGAGAAGAACCAGCTTTATTCATCAACCACGTAGAGACGTACGAGGAATCTGCCAGCAGTTGTCGTCTCTCTAGTTCAGTGTCTCCCAACCTGGGGTCCGGGCCCCCCCTGGGGGGGCGCCAGAGATCACTGTCTGCTTTGAGGATATGCAGTTGTAAAAATGATATTTGCGAATGAGTCATTCATAAGACATTGTTAGGAATAATTTATGAATGTCCTGAATATCTTTTGTGTTTTTATACACTGGTGACAAATACAGGAAATGATTTCATTCCTTATTATTATATCATTACTCAACATTTAATCTACTCCGACAGGTTGTTAAAGGAAAAATGTAAAAAAAATGTTGGTCTCATATTAAGAGACATTTTTCAGAAATATTTTTATGTCCTCCAAGGAAAAAAGGTTGGGAACCACTGCTCTAGTTAACCACATGTAATATGTTTCTTTACTGGATATTTATCACATTTGGTTAACGAGAGAGACATCTCTGGTTTCTACGTGGTGAATACAGCTGATTCTGGTCCATTGAAGAGACCCCAAAAGGGAAAAGTCGAAAGAAATAAGACCAGGATGCGCCTCCTCAAAGGTCAAAGAGCGAAACAGCATCAGCAGGTCGAGGGTCAGATGCTCAGTAGGATGCTTGCTAGGGTGATCACTAGGGTAATCACTAGGGTAATCACTAGGGTAATCACTAGGGTAATCACTAGGGTAATCACTAGGGTGATCACTAGGGTAATCACTAGGGTGTTCACTAGGGTGATCACTAGGGTGATCACTAGGGTGATCACTAGGGTGATCACTAGGATGCTTGCTAGGGTGATCACTAGGGTGATCACTAAGGTGATCACTAGGGTGATCACTAGGGTGATCACTAGGGTGATCACTAGGGTGATCACTAGGGTGATCACTAAGGTGATCACTAGGGTGATCACTAGGGTGATCACTAGGGTGTTCACTAGGGTGATCACTAGGGTGATCACTAGGGTGATCACTAGGATGCTTGCTAGGGTGATCACTAGGGTGATCACTAAGGTGATCACTAGGGTGATCACTAGGGTGATCACTAGGGTGATCACTAGGGTGATCACTAGGGTGATCACTAAGGTGATCACTAGGGTGATCACTAGGGTGATCACTAGGGTGTTCACTAGGGTGATCACTAGGGTGATCACTAGGATGCTTGCTAGGGTGATCACTAGGGTGATCACTAGGGTGATCACTAGGGGGATCACTAGGGTGATAACTAGGGTGATCACTAGGGTGATCACTAGGATGCTCATCTGGCTGCTCACTAGGATGCTCACTAGGGTGATCACTAGGGTGATCACTAGGGTGATCACTAGGGTGATAACTAGGATGATAACTAGGATGCTCACTAGGGTGATCACTAGGGTGATCACTAGGGTGATCACTAGGGTGATCACTAGGGTGATAACTAGGATGATAACTAGGATGCTCACTAGGGTGATCACTAGGGTGATCACTAGGGTGATCACTAGGATGATCACTAGGGTGATCACTAGGGTGATCACTAGGATGATCACTAGGGTGATCACTAGGATGCTCACTAGGGTGATAACTAGGATGATAACTAGGGTGATAACTAGGGTGATCACTAGGGTGATCACTAGGGTGATAACTAGGATGATAACTAGGGTGATAACTAGGGTGATCACTAGGATGATAACTAGGGTGATAACTAGGGTGATCACTAGGGTGATCACTAGGATGCTCACTAGGGTGATCACTAGGGTGATCACTAGGATGCTCACTAGGGTGATCACTAGGGTGATCACTAGGGTGATTATCACTAGGGTGATCACTAGGATGCTCATCAGGCTGTGAGGAACTTCAGGTCTCTACTCTGAGTCACCACCAGGTGGAGCAACTGTGCCAGAATCTCCAGCCTGCATTTGCATCTGCTGCATTTCCTGAATGAAACCACTACATTTATGCATTACTGCATCCAGTTTTTGTTTTTCTCCTTGGGACTAAAACAGTAAAACAGTGCTGTAATTAGCAAAGCGGCGAGGTCTTAAACAGAGCCCTGGAAAACAGCGATGAAGCGATGAATCGTCCTTCAAATCCAAACATTTCTAGAAAACAATCAAGAGTTTTCAGCTGACTCGTGTGAAGCATGAAACTAATCAACCGTAGGCCACGTCACTACGGGACGTAGAGCAGGAAACTCTGAGCAAGAATCTCCATCAGCTCCTACTGAAGTCTGCCGACGGCCGTGGGCTAAACGACGCCCAACACCCTAATAAAACAAAACAAATCCAAAGCAAACAAGGCGTGGAGTATAATTATCTGAGCAGCATATGAGCAGAATATGTCGTTTAACGTTTGCATGTTTTTTTGTTTATGTCAGTGAAAAACCAGAACCTCAACTAACTGGTCGAACCAGTCGCGACGTACAGATAAAACCTGCTCAGAGAATTTCATTTAACCTCACCAGTAAAAAGAAATGTTACAACATTGACCTCTAATTCAGCCTATGGCGTAACATCTCTGAAGCAGGATGAGGATGCAGCTCTGCGTCGCCTTTGTTCAGACCAGGAACAACACAACTCCCGCATGAGAGGTGGCGATAAAATGAACCAGAAGTGATTCAGGACGCAGATTAAAATGTCAGTCAAGTTCAAACCAACTGAATTCAGGAGGAGAAAGAGAAGGAGGAGTAACTTATTACAAATGACCACAGCATCTCAGATCAACCTCGTCCAGAGTGAATCGGGTCTCTGCTGGTGTTTCCTTAACCCCTAAAAACCTAAATATCTCAAAGAAAAACACCTATAATCACAAACCCAAACTGCTTCTCCTCACAGCTGCTGAAGGCGGCGTTGGCAGACGCACGAGTACCGTCAGATCGCAAAACAAGTGCGGCGGTGTGTCTGTGAACTCACCGCAGGCTTCTGCTTGAGGAGGACCTTCAGGATCTTCTCAGTGAAGAAGAAGAGGTAGAAGCCGCCGAACACCACCGCGGACTTGGACACGTAGAAGTCCACCAGCGGGTCAAAACCGAAGGCCTACCCCGAACAAGGAACAAGATGTTAGTTTGTGATGGTGTTAAATAAGAAGTGTTGTTTCTGTGTTGCTAGGAAACATGACGGGTGGTGAAACGACGGGAGGAACAGAGACTTTATTACAAGCTGTTTTTTTATTCTTGTTTTACAAATACAAGAACAATAACTAAGGGAACTTAAAAGGCGTATTTTTGTACGAGTATTTCGCCCCAGCGTCTCTGCAGACGGACGCCGGCGGGAAGGACGCGGGTCTGGGGCTCCGCAGAGGTTTTGAATGCAGGGAGTTTCACAACCGCGCAGCCAATTATGACGGGTGTGCACGCTGAGATCCGTGACAGTTTTGTGGGTTGGCTGCCGTCTGGGGAGCAGGCCTGGATTCCTTCACGAGGGTGTTGACGTCGAAGCTGAGATCACAACTCGATCATCTTGTTTAAATGTGGAGTAGAATAATGGATGGAAGGATAAATGTACACTCAGACCTAATCTGTGCTTTTGTTTTCTACTCGCATTTCTGAAAACATTTACAGCCTCACAGTTACAGACCTTTTTATTTGTAAAAGATCGGTTATGTTGATAGATTCAGAAACGTTTATTGGGATCTACGGGACAACTGGAGCTGAAGCTCGGCTCTGGCGGCGCTTCTGTTCAGTGTTTAGTTTAATCGCAGGTGTTCAGGTCCGTATTCATCTCCCGAACCAGCTCCAGCTCCTCCGCAGACGAGCAGGCACTTATTTATTTTAGTCATTTTTCTCCATTATCATCGGGGTTTAAATGCCGTGCAGCTGAAAGGTTTGCATAAACTCCGGCTTAACTAGCTTTCGTGTGTTTCTGATTCGGGTTTGATCCCTTTTATTTTCTTTCTATTTCAGGATGTAATATATACATATAATATATACAACTGAAAATGTTTAATCTTGAATCATCTTTTCTTTTTAAAAACCGGTATTCTGAGCCGCCGTCGGGGCACTGCAGCGACAGGCACGACAAAATCAACACTACCTCTGGGATGAGTTGGAAGAGGGCGTTGGAGTAGAGCGTGCCGATGGCCAGGGCTATGAAGTAGAGCAGCAGTCGCTTGTAAAAGGTTTTCTTCATGAAGGGCACCACGCTCGCCCCGATCAGCGAACAGAGCGAGATCAGTGTCACACACAGGATCCCATAACCCCACACTGATCACCGGAGAGGACAGAGGAGGCACAGAGAGAGAGGAGAACACGTCGTTAGTCCAGGGATCCACTCATTAGACTGATTAGCGGGGTAACAATGTGAACACCAACCGATCAGCTCCCTGGAAAAGGAAGGAAGAAGTGATCAAATCAACCTGAGAAGAAACGAAAGACGCCTCCAGAGGAAAGAGGCTCATTGTTCTTCACGTCATTCAAGAGAACTGAAACCACCTTCATCCCAAGGTAATAATTTGCTGTTTTTAAAACCCAGTCATTATTTTTGATCAGTAAGGAAGTCAATTGGAGGGTGTAATTACACACACACACACACACACATTGTCCCGGTCCGCTCAGGTTTCTGCACTGATGAGTCGGCCTGCAGGTAAACACCAGTTACATAACCGCAGACACAAAGTGCAGCAAAGCGGCGGGAGGACGGATGCTGATGAGAGGTCACCGGTTCGCCCCCGGGGCGCTGGACGTTTCCAGGCCCGTCGTACAGAAACCGCAACCCAAAAGCAGAAAAACGAGCATCCCGTTGAGTTGTTTTAGATGCCGCGGCGGAGAGGGAAGCAGAAGTTGTCGTCCTATAAACGCGCGGCTGAGTGCGATCTCAGCGCCAGGGAAGGCGAACACGACGGCCAAATCCACATTCCTCGTGCAAAACCACGGAGATTTCCACAATAAGAGTCCAAAATAAACACAAAGGAAGGAAGAGGAAGGAGCTCTGAGCACTGGACTGGCCAACGAGGACGAGTTTCTTTGTGTTTGGTGCTTTTCTAACCGCCAACTTTCGGTTTCAGCGTGGAAGAATGTAGATATATATTTATGCAATGCTGGGTGGCAAACCTCGGGCAAGAGCTGCAGGATGGCAGTGGAGGACAGCGTGCCGACGGCGAGGGCGATGAAAAAGGAGAGCACGTGTTTCACGCAGCGCGTCCTCATCAGCGGCACGATGAAGACCCCGGTGAGGGAGCAGGCACTGATCAGCGTCACGCTCAGGAGGGAAAAACCCCACACTGGAGTTGGGATACAGAGCAAGGCCAGTGGTTAAAGCGAGCGCCGCGTCCTCCAGCACCGAGACTGATACCACAACAACTGAAAAGGGACGTCTGATGTCAGCGCTTCACATACTGATGCATTTCAGCAGCCTTGAAGGGAAAAACATGAAACTACACATTTTTATACAAAAAGACATCTTGACTCAGCGGCTTCCAGCCTCGGGGTCGGGACTCTGCATACGGGTCCACAGATAAACCTAGTGACTCAGGAACTGAACCTGCGGAGAAAAAGTGGTTAAAGCAAGCGGCCCATGCACTGAGGCTACAGTCCTCCTGCAGCGGTTGCAGGTTCGAGTCCCGGCCTGCGGCCCTTCGCTGCATGTCTCTCTACCCCCCTCCTTTCTACAACTTGAATAAAAGCCACTAGAGCCACAAAATCTTGAAGAAAAGCTCCTTGGAGCTGCTTTAACTGTGAAACTACCGTAACTTGGCTCACACACAGAAGGTGCAGCGGAAGCTGCTGAATAAGATAAACGGGGTGAGAAGTTGTTGCCGGACAGCGCAGCAGCTGTGAGGACAGTGAGAAGAAAACGTTAGGGTGTGGAAACGTGACTGTGGTCACATGCAGCGGCCTGTGCTCGAATCCCGGCAAACATCTGCGTGAGTGGCGTTGTTTCCGTCCAGAGTTCCCGGCACCTGAAGATCGGCGGCGGCAGCTTCGAACATGAAAAAAGCAACAACAACAACAACAACAACAACAAGAAAAAAAACCCCCAATGTTTTCACTAAAGGGAGGAGTGGACAGACGGCAAACAGAAAGAGATTAAAGACAAATCTCCCAAAGCCCTGGAGTTCAAAACTGACTGAAATCACCGCATGACTGGCATCTTTAAAACAGGCTTCAGTGAAAACACGGTCAGATATAAAAGAAGGGGCTCGGAGAGAACCTGCTGGCATCTATGATTATTTCTATGATGCAACTGGTGCGTGTCGAGTTTGATCGAGTGTTGACGTTTACACGATCCGGGAACGTCGGCGTGAGTTTCCATTGAATCAGCGTCTCTGCAGGTTTCCACGGAGTCAGAGACAAACAGCTCTGCAGCCAAAGTAAGCTGGCTGCTCAGAGGGAGGGAAAGCAAACGTGTGAGCGGAGAGAGACGGCCTCCTCTTCCTCCGTCAGAGATGAGACAGGCCCGGTTCAGAGTAAAGTAAACATAACGATGCATCACCTCTGTCTAGATGTGATGAAGGGCCTGCAACTTTTAACAACCTGCACTCCATCGAGGACGAGTTATGAGCGCTTTGATTTCCCTTTCAGCCCTCCATCTGAGATAACTCCACATGGGTTTGGAGCGGTTCTGTGGCTCTGAAGTCCGACGCGCAGTCAGCAGTCTAGGTCAAGTTACAGCAGATAAACGGAAAAGGAAACACGAGCTGCTTTACCTGGAATAGCTCAACGCTACACGGCGGGTCGGCTGCCTAAAGCAGAATTCGTGGCACAAAAAAAAAATAAAGGTTTGGAAGTTTTTATCCGATTTGAGAAACTGTGACTTGTCTAACTGAACACGATGACTTTGGCTTTTATTTCCTTTTTTTATCCCTTCCTGGAGGCGACACAGCGCTGCTCTGATGTCAGAAGGTGTTTGAGGGCCGACTGCAGATGTTTGAATGATGAACGGCCCAACATGGAGTGAAACCGAGCACCTTTAACCTTATCAGGTCGACGCTCACCTTCAGCGTCCGAGGGCCTGGGGGAGGTCTCGCCCTTCGGCTCCTCAACCTTCTGCGCCTTGCAGGTCCCGGCGTCCAGCTGCTGCAGCATGGTGGGGCACAGCTGCTGCAGGCCCGGCCCGTCCAGCCGCGACTGCTCGCCCATGCTGTAGAGGGCCAGCGTGTCCGCCGGCAGGCACTGGGAACAGAAACAGGCCGGTAAGTCCCGCCGGACGCCACGTGGTGCACATAAGCATAAAGGACTATTAGAAGTTAAGGAAAATGGTTCATGGCGCACATTAAAGATGTTGGTGCTGGAGTGGGAACCGAGCAACGAGAGATCAGTCATCGCTTTCATAAGTACAATCAGACACGTCGCCACTCACGAGAAACCAGAACCAAAGCCTGTATCTTTATCACTAATGACATTTATGCATCTCAGTTTATCAGCGCGTTTGAATCACGTTAGTAGAAGTGTTCTTTAATAAAGATCAGCGTTTGGAAACGCCAGTAACCGTGGCGACGAGGTAACGCGAGGTAATCGATCTCCAGGCCGGAGGGGAGGGGACCTTCCAGGACTGACACCAGCACTCGACTGGCTCTGGTACCAGCACAGAACCCGGTTCCAGCTGGTTGGTGGGTGTACTGTAGACTAGAGGGGATTGGGGACCCAATGCAGATCTGGTGGGAGCGGGCGGTTTGAACTTTGCTGCGGGCGGCTAAAAAAAACACTGCGGGATCGGGATGTAGCCTAACAACAAGATGGAAATCAATGACGTGGAAAAAAACTCAAACAGGGTCTTTACAAAACAAAGACAAAGCAAGGCAAGTCAGATATTTGGAGAAACTTGGTTTAGTGTCTGTGGCACATCTTGGAAGAGAGACACACGGGATTGGGACGCAGTCGATCAGCAGCATTCTCTTCCTCCACAGCAATATAAAAGTGATTCATTTGTTAAATTAATTCATTCCATTCGTTAACTTTGTTTATTTTATGTTATTTATTAGTGTTATTTGAGCCACTCACAGCCTACTTTGATTGCTAAAACCTCAATCACATAATTGATGCGTGTGCGAAAGGAGAAATAGCTTGTGTGATGATGACAATGATGGATTTGCATCTAACTTTCGGTCAGGTGGCCTATGAACTGTCAATTATCCATCAAGCTCCACAACGATCATGTTAACATTAAATCAGATTGATTTGTCTCTGACATTTCTCCTGCTGGACGGAAGAAGACACAAAATCAATGCATCTCTATTATTTTGCGGACGCGGGCGGGAGTGTAACACACACACACACACACACACACACACACACACACACACACACACACACACACACACACACACACACACACACACACACACACACACACACACACACACACACACACACACACACACACACACACACACACACACACACACACACACACACACCAAATCCTAAAATGTCACATTTAAAACACCTGAATGCCTTTATTTCTTGAATGTAACATGATGAAGAGTCTCTGCACACATGCGAGTCAGCGTGCTGATAATCCCGGCTCGTGCCCAGCTGAGGGGGGAGGAGCCCCAGCTGACGGGCAGCGGCTGCGGTTCCGCGTCTGCTCCCAGTTACCCATCGACACAAACACAGGAAGTGCGTCTTTCTCCTGAATTATGAGCGGTAACTAAGAGCGGTGTGCTGACACGTTGCCAAACAAAACCTCCGCGTGACTTTCACCCCCCGTTCCCAGGAGCCGCCTGGCACCGCAGCTCCAGGGTGGCGAAAATCCACCCGCGACCACATCAGCAGATGTGGGAATCAACCGGACATGACACTAAGTACGGGAAACACGCAAACTATTCCTGCTATCTGGCAGCGGAGCCTTTTCCACACCCCAGACCGAACCTAAGCTGGATTTAGTGTTTCAGGGCACCGTGGAGGCTCCGAGGCTCCACCGGAGGAACGAAAACATCTCACAAGCTGCTCTCCAGAAATCTCTTTTTGCTTTACAGCCTGACAAAATGATGCAATTTTGACTCGTTTAAGAATAAATGAAGGCTTATATGAAATAAACTGAATTCTCAACAACGGTACCATCAGACAGCTGCACCGTCGTCATCGCGGGTCGGTGGGAGGCGCATTAACTCAAAACAGAAAATAAAGGTTCGGCCGTTGTACCTTGGAGCCGTTGGCTTTGGGAGGCGTGGTCGTAGTCATCACTGGCGCATCGCCACCGCCGCCGTCGCCGTCAGCGTCACCTTCACCTTCACCTTCGCCCTGACCTTTGCTCAGGACAGCGAGGAGAGAGCGGAGCTGAGGCACCGTGATGGTGCTGTTGTCGCCATAGCGGGCCAGCAGGTCCTGAAGCACCTGGGCAGCCGACTGCGTCCGACTCTCCTCTTGACCCGCCGCCCGGCCGACGGGGCAGAGGAGCGCGGCCAGGGACAGGAGGAGCAGGGGCCGGAGGCAGCGCGGGGGGGCGGTCTTACTGGCACGGCCATGAGCGGACCAGACGAGCATGACGTCTTCAGCAGATGGTGGATGATGCCTGTGGACAAGAGAGAGAAAGATTTGCTCCCGAGTTGATCAGAACTCTTAAAAATTCATTCAAACTATAAAAAAAAAAAAAAAAGAGCACAGAGGGAACTCTCCCTCCTTCTGTGGCCGACTGGACCAGGGAGGAGCTTTTATCTGGCTCGGGCGCCGCCAGACCCAAATAAGCTCAGCCAAGCAACAGAATATAAATGACTCCACAACTGTACACAATGGAAAACAGGTTGTACCTCGCTGCCTGAACGTAAGGGAGGAGCTTTAGGATAACAACAACATGAAATCGCTACACTGCCTTCCAGTGAGTCAAAGGATAGAGTTTAAAATCTTACTGCTGGTCTACAAAGACCTGAATGGTCTTGGACCAAAATACATGGTTGATCTGTTAGTTCCTATGAAGCTCCCAGACCCCTGAGGTTCATCTGGATCTGGTTTGTTGTGGTTCCCAAGAACCAGAACCAAGCAAGGTGAGGCAGCGTTCAGTTATTCTGCTCCTCACCGGTGGAACAAACTTCCTGTAGACCTGAGGTCTGCTCCAACTGTCAGCTCCTTTAAATCAGGCCTAAAAATATTACTGTTTACTGAAGCGTACTCTTAGATTAAATACTTACCTGCTGTACTCTACTACTTTTTAACAACTTGTGCTTTTTATTATTTGACCTCTTTTCTTATCATTTTATTTAATTGTATTTGTAATTTACTGTTTAATTGTGTCTTGCTGCTTTTAATGTTGATGTAAAGCACTTTGAATTACCTTGTGTTGAATTGTGCTATACAAATAAACTTGCCTTGCCAACAACCCAGGTTTGGTCACATTTATGAGGAGTACAAGTGAGAGAAAAGGATATATTTAAAATAAAGTGCTTACATGCTAAATGCTAACTTTTTCTTCCATTCCTGATCAAACTTTAAAGCGCATGTATTACAAAGGGGTCTTGAATTCTGCTCCGATACAAAGCACTGATACAGAGCACCGATTCATTTCAGCGAACCCTGCAGGTCCAAACGCAAAGCTGGAGTTAACAAACGGGCCCATTCATCCCTGCACAGTGAAGACTCTCCGCTGGCAGCTCGCACCCCCGAGAGCCGGGCTCAGTCGGCCCGGCCTGAGGCCCCGGCGCTGAGGGATCCCTGCAGACTACCTGGGACGGAGCCCAGAGGCAGCCGAGAGGCAGCCGAGAGGCAGCCAGGGCAACGGTGGGTGGAGAAGCAGAAACGGCCCCGAGACGACGGCAGATCCGTCAGGAGCGCGGCCAACTGTGGACGAGGAGGAGGCTGATAAAACGAAGGACACAAGCCAGTGGTTTGGAGGAGGAAAAAAACAAAGAAAAGAAGACTAAGGGCTCTGAAGAAACCTGAAAGGGCAGCTGCCTTTCCACATCAGTTTTTCTGCCTTATATCTTATTTTCTCCAAGCGCAATAAGCCTCCCTCGGTGATTCGTCCTCGGCTAGTTAAAGAGAAGGTCGTCTGTTGTCTGGGTTTCAGCTCCACGTTTACTGCGGACAGACATGCCAAGCAACTTAGGCTTGGAATTACAAGGAATGTATGCAATATATAAATATATAAAAAGCCACTTTTTCCTCAAAGGGGGGCCTGGTGACGCTCCTGGATGTGCAGGTATTTGTGTCCATCAGTGAAGATGGTTGTTCACACTCCTTCATGAAGCCACACGGGGAGCCTTTACCGGTCCTGTATTTCAGGAATTAATAAACAATACTCCTCTCCCTTCTGGGGCCGCGAGAGCTGCCCGAGGCAAAGTCGCGCCTCACCCTTCAAGGCCCGTCAGCCAACAGTCTGGAGTCATATAACAAGGTGAAAACGCAAAGAGGGGCATGCCCTGGATAAACATTTGCCCTCTAACAAGTCGAGTGTAACGACAATACAGTCTAACGTATGACTGAAACAACCCAAAGCAAAGGGTTATGCCATCGGCTTCGCTGCGTTTGAACACCGGATGAACGGCCGAGACAAGACGCAGGAATGTAAAACACTTTCATTTGAAAACACCCGTGGTTACGGCAAAGCTCATGTCTGCGCACGCGAAGGCTCTGACAAGTTCTGGAAACGGCTTTTCTTTGTTTCGCATGATTGAAAACTCCACAACTGGATATCTGGACGGCTGGTCAGAGAAATTGATTTCCACTTCTTGCATTTTAAGATGTCAAAAAAATGATAACATTTGAATAAACTGCTTAATACAGGGTTCTCCAACCCTGTATTAAGCACGTTTGAGACGTCGCCCTGCTCTAACATGCCTGACTGAAATGACTGGATCGTCACAAGCTTCTCATCAAGTCCTTCAACGGTCCACTAATTTGACCGGGGTGTGTTGGAGCATCTGTCCAGCATCTAGGACATGCAGGACTGTGGGTTCCTGAAGACCAGGGCTGAAGAACCCTGGCATCCTTCAACTCCTCCGTCTAGGTCCTGTGTTTATGTCGAAAAGCAATTTCCATCAATTTCACAATTTCTACGTTTATTTTCCTCTTCCAAACAGCACCATCCGGTCTGACCTCATTCAAGTGTATTTTTGTTTGGACTCTCGATTATACAGAGACAACCAGAATAGCTGTTAAACAGCTGCCAGTTTAGCTGCTTCCACGGCAATAATTATAACTTGGTCCAGATACTAAATATAATACGCGTGAACTTGTGTGACTTACAAACTCCTTACTTCGCTCTGGACCACAGAAAAATCAGAGCTGCAACAGAAGCTGAAACAGGCCCGATGCATTCTTGTGAGGGCGGATGGCCAAGGTCCAAAACAACGAGACAAACAAGGCAGCGCCTGCTTATAAATGTTGACATGTCAGGCCAGACCTATGTCATGGCACACTTAGACACACACATACACACACACACACTAACAGTGGAGTGGGGCGTAGATGCCGTCCAAGGCCTATTTGTAGCTGCTGAGATAAAGAGAGAGACAGTCTTCAGCAGAGACGTTAGTCCTTCAACACAACAACGAATGTGTTTACCATAGGAATCAAGGGAACGGGCTGCAGGGGGGTTGAGGAGCGCGGGGCAGGCTGCAAACGGCCCTACAGTCGACTCTACCCACCCCATCTTTGCCCACTCTTAAACACATGCCACTTGTTTATCTTACTTTCTCCCTATTGGGGTGTCAGATAGGGATGGGCGGTATGGACTAAAAAATGTATCACGATAATTTCTGGCATTTATCCCGATAACGATAAAAAAAAAAACCAATTCAACTCCACCTTTTTAACTATGAATCTATCTCGCTCTCAGATCCGCCATGTTTGTCATCAACGGGAATTTATCTTTCTTTCTTTCTTTCTTTCTTTCTTTCTTTCTTTCTTTCTTTCCTTCCTTCCTTCCTTCCTTCCTTCTTTCCTCCTGCTCTCTCCTTCCTTCTTCCCTTCCTCTTTTCTCCCTTCCTTCCTCCTTTCCTTGTTTTCTCCCTTCCTTCTCCCCTTTCCTTCCTTCCTTCCTTCCTTCCTTCCTTCCTTCTTTTTTCCCCTTCCTTCCTTCTTTCCTCCTGCTCTCTCCTTCCTTCTTCCCTTCCTCTTTTCTCCCTTCTTTCCTTGTTTGTTTGTTTGTTTGTTTCCTTCCTTCCTTCCTTCCTTCCTTCCTTCCTTCCTTCCTTCCTTCCTTCCTTCCTTCCTTCCTTCCTTCCTTCCTTCCTTCCTTCCTTCCTTCCTTCCTTCCTTCCTTCCTTCCTTCCTTCCTTCCTTCCTTCCTTCCTTCCTTCCTTCCTTCCTTCCTTCCTTCCTTCCTTCCTTCCATAAATCAGCTTTACACAAAAACATCATCAACGGGAATTTATCGTTTTTACAAATTCTTATCGTGAGGAATTTTTTGACGGTATATCGTGAACGGTAAAATATCGCCCATTCCTAGTGTCAGATAAGAAATGCGTCCAACGATCCGAGTAGCAGTAAACATAGAAGCCGGAGAATGTAGTGCACTCACACAAATTACATTTGCTGCTGTCACCGTGCGATGGGAGCGCCGGGAGCAGGTTAACGGGCACGTAGGTGATAATCAGGCAGTGCACGTATTAATAGTGTCACAACGCCACATGTCAGAGCTCCGACACTCGTGTGTAAACACTGCCCGGTGGGAAATTTCCACCGTCACTGTCTTCTTCGGGCAGCTGACGGTGCAGAAATAAAATCTCAGGTCAAACAGGACTTCAGCCTCAGGCTTTACTCGCGGGCTAAATATCCCGTCATCAGGCAGGCTGTGAAGGGCACTGAAAGATAAAAATAAAAAACACTTCATAACTGCAGATGTGGGACTTCTCTCTCGTTTTATCATGATGCAGCTGGACAACCTGTGACTCCTGCAAATCCCCACAGCTTGTTATTATGTCTGCAGATATATGAAGTGGCTCGTGCTGGAGAGGTAAACAACACTTGTACATATAAAGTGCTGCTTTTATCGGTCAATCAAAGCTGATAAAAAGGCTTTTTGTATAGACTAAAAGTCATGCCGAAAACGTTTCCCACAAGGGCTCACTACACTCTTCACTCAACGTTTATATACCCATCTAAAATATTTCCAAAAGCAGTCATGTCCCCTCAAAAAACTACAATTACTAGTTAAATGTTGCTTGATGTTAGTTGGACACTGTGGGAGACTCGGTAGGGTAATCAGGTCGAGGTCTCAGTTGGGTCACGTCATGGGCGAGTGGACATCTGAGCTCTTCGTCATGACCGGTGGAGTCCCTCAGGGCTTGATTCTTGGACTGCTGCAGTTCAACCTCTATAGACTTCCTCTCGTAGGGCTTTTCCACAACTAAAAACCGGTGCTGGAGCCAGGTCCAGACAGGTTCCTGATGGGGATGTGATGTATACTGTCAATCTAAAGTCATCAGAGTCCAGTCTCCAGCTGTTTTTGGCCTCATTAATACGATGTAGTTGTGCTGTAGCTCTCCTTAATCATTATGCATTACTGCATTACACAAGGGCTTTGCCTCTGAATAATCATTAGAATGATCATCCACCTTCAGCTTTTCTTGAATATTTTTACAGCAGCGGTAGCAGCAATCGCATTAACTTGTCAAAAACTAAAGATGTTTTTGGCCAGCTTCTTCAAAGTCGTTTTCCTTTGTCGTTGTTTTGAAAAGAAGTCTCGCAGGACGCAATACGGGGAGTTATACAGGAACTGTCTTCATGCAAGTTCATGCATCAACATCAACGGTGTTTATGTTTCAGGATGAAACTAAGTCTTAAGATAGAGTCACATGTTTGCTGTACAGTAGACGTATTTTTGATTGCGTGTTTAAATCAGTAAGAACGCATCCAAAATTTTCCGGTATGATATATGTTTTAAACTCACAGAGGTTGTTTAAATATGGCGGTTGCATAGTTTTGGTTTGGTTTTAGGTTTAGGGGCCAACGTAGCACCGGTTTTCTTGGCCAGGACTCTCTTGAAAAAAAGAGATTCTTAATCTAAATGGGATTCTTTTGATTAAATAAAACAATGCAGACATTCTTGTTGATCTTCTGAACATTAAATTGGCAGCTTTAAAACAGACATTTAGTTCTGTTTTGTTTGGATCTAGGAAAGGGAATACCATAAATTTCACCGTCTATCCTGGAATCAGTATTACAGCTAACCCAGGAACATCGTTTTCCACTTTAAAAAACTAAAAGGATAAACACCATTAAAACAGGGGAGAGTTCCTGATCTTCCAGTGTTTTTCTGTGTAGCTGAAAGTTACAGATGTCTGAGTTCTGGTCCCTGGGGAACTGATACTAATCATCCATTGTCTCATCTGTGTTGAAGGAGCAGGTCTTAGTGATAAGTCAATTCCTTAAGAATAGTCATTAAAACCCTTGGTTGAGAACTGGGATAAATATATGCTTGTAAAAGTCATGCAGACCTGGAAACAGGAAACGCTACTGGATGTAAAATCAGCTTTTCATCATTTCAAGCAAATATCAAGAATGAGGAGATTTAGATGAGCTGATCTCCTTCTCCAGCAGACACGATGACAGTAACGACCTTACAGCTTCGGCTCATTGCGAACGCTGCTACCAGAGTCTTGGTCCAGGAAAGTCCCGTAGAGCAGGACACAGCAGTCTTGTTCTCAACTCTCTAACAAGAGAATATAGGCTTTAAAGTGCTGCTGCACCTCAACAACTTTACCAAAAACCCATTTCTGACCACATTGTTGTATCTAAAAGTATTGATCTGAGACCTTCAGGGTACAGTTACCCAGCCGGATGTCAAGTCAGAACCGAACGGGGAAATATATTTAGTGCTATGCTGCCTGTAAACAGAGTAAACTGGATATTTAATGTCCATTACTTGCCTTTGTAAATCACCTTGAAAGACCTCAGTTTGAAATGTGCTACATAAATAAAATCACCTTGCAGACATCTACTTCCTCCAACAAGATGCAGTTTAAACATAGACGTCTCTCTTTCTGTTTCTAAATGATGGAGTTATGAAATCTTGCATCGTGGCCAAACCCACAATTTGCCAGTTTACAGCGATCAAAACTTCTGACCACCGAAATGCTGCACGTCACTCACAGAGCTGCGGGTAAGGGCATGCAGAGCTCAGCTCTCTTCGTAGTGTCTTACATTTGCTCGGGATCTTTAACGCTGTGCAAACACACTTTCCAGAGACTTCTGAAAAGACTTGGAATCAGCTTAATGAGCTGCAGGGACACAGCTTTGCTGCAGGGTGTTAAAGGCATGCTAATCTTTAGTCAACACTCTAATAACTAACACTGCATATCCTCTATTTTGGGATGTTTTATAATGAGAGGCATGGCTGCAACTGGAGTTTACACTCTTATCACTTAATAGGAATGTTGTCGTGCCCCCCCTCCCATTAGTAAAGCGATTGTTTGGTCAACAGATTGCAAAAATTAATAAAGATCTCCCAGAATCAATTAAAATAAACCAATACAATCGTCTAGTGTGCTAGTTTCCAAACAACACAACATTCCTGCTAAACACACAAATGTTTCCGTACCTTTTCTGAACGGAGACACAAACAGCGGTTTCCCTTCACGAGACACCTCTCGAGTCCTCTTCAGCCTCTTGGAAGTTTTCAAACTCAGCTCTCTTCTACCGGGCTGCCTTATATACCTCTGGAGTGAATCCAGGCTGAGCCGTGCATCGGCTCATCTACCTTAACCTGAGACCCCTAATTATTGCTTCTCTGGGTCAGCGGTCTCCTATCATCAGCCGGGACTGCTATTAGATGAGAGGACCATAGCTGAGGGCACTGGCTCGGTTCAGCGAAGACATTGCGAATGTGCTTTACTCATCCTGCGTGCACAACAAAGAGCCATGCATCATGAAATTAAAGGGTTGGGACGTGACCCGGGCTAAGTCAAGCCCTCACTTTTACCCAGGGGCAGACTTAGCGGTCAGTAATCCAGAGCCAGAGAGCCACAGAGAGCATACGCTTAAGGAAATCCAAACCTGAGGTCAGTTTTGAGGCTTTGCTTGCTTAGCTTTCACCATGAATAAATAAAAAGCTTCAGGTGTTGGAGCAAGCCAACACGGATGGAATGATAGGACATGTTTTCCCCCTCCACCTGTATCATAGATTAACTAATCTACAATTTAAGATAATCGATAATCTTTATGCCACTGAATAGAGAAGAAGTGGGAACATTGGAGAGGCTCAAAAGTATTTGGACGGAAGAAAAGTGTCCACGAGCATCCGTTCCCTGGTCCCCTCGGGATGAATGAAGCAAGTAAAAGGTCTGGAGTCGGGAAAAGGTACCAGGTTGATGTTTAGCAGCTTCAGATACCAATATGAAGGTCAAGGAGATCTGTAATGTAAGTGAATGAGGAATCATTAGACTGAAAGAATCAGTACTAGAGAGATGAACCCTATGTGTGGCTAGACCACAGAAGACGACTAAAGCGGATGATCGAAGAAAAAAATACCTCCTCAACAGAAGTCAAGAACACCGTAGAGGGGAGCTGGGTCATTGTGAACATCTTAGATCAAAAGATGCCTTCATGGATGTAAATACAGACTTTTACAAAAGGTGCGAACCACTGGGAACATTCAGGGACGTAAAAGACAGATTAGACTCTCAAAAACATTTATAAAGAAGCAGACCACGTCATGTGGAGGCGGACGGAGGCTGATGAAACGGCCTCGCTGGTGTCTAGGAACGATGAGTTTTTGAAGGCAAAGAAAGTGAATATTCTACAGTAACCAAGTTGAAGACCAAACGCAGAAAGTCCCAGAAGCAAGCAGCAGCTACAGGTCTGGACGAGCATCTCCAGGAGGACGTCCATGGACTCCAGACTGTCGTTGACCTAGATTTTCATCAAATGAGCTGAAAGCAAGCAGATGCAGACGTGAACAGCCAAGAGCATCCTCCGGGAGCGTCGCTGCTTCTCTATGTGTTTGTGGAAACCCCTGCTGACTGGAAAAAGATCCTGGGCTTTAGGTGGTTTCAGTTGCCATGACAACAGAAAGTTGTTTACATGTGGGAGCCGCTGCTTAAGCATTCAAGCAGAATGAGATCGCAAATGCCGACAAGTTGAAGAGGAGAGGTCAAGGATATACAGCAGGAGGAGAACAGACAGCGAGAAGGTCAAGATTTTAACTATTTATTTATTTCGCTTTGATGATCATGGGAGGTGTGAGATCTCCAAGAAGTAAAAAGGACCAGCTTTTAGTGTTGATAAGCAGATAGCAGGAGTATGATGTTTCTGGAGACGTCACACTAGCAGGATGCTCTAATACCTCTCTACATCGATCCTGGATGATGCAAACAGACCAGAGATTTTTAAAAGACCTGCAGATTAGTGGCGGAGGTGCTCGTCAACCACAGATGGAGTAATCCCGAACATGCTTCTGTGAAGGAGCACCTCTGCATCCCAGAGGTTGAACTGCAGGATGTATGTTACCATCCACGCAGAGAGTTCACCTGCATTACCTGCTGATGCTGCACGTGACATCATCAGCACAGTTGTTGCCAGGCAACAAACACACTGCTCCAATGCATTCACGATGAACTCTATTCATCCAAGTTTCCCTCTGCTACGCCTGACCAATCGTTTGTGAAATTATACTTATCTCATTTTTTCCAAAGAAATGTACACTACAACAACATAATTTCCCCTCAGGGATTAATAATTAAATTAAGTCATTAAGTGTATTCCCAAATTACCCGAGTTGTTCTGATATATTGAAACCTGTATCAGAAACACTAGCAGACACTGCTGAAAATAAGCGTATCGTATTGGTGAGTATTTACATCTATGCACTAATCCATGCTATGTTATTTTAATAAAAAAGAATCGCCGTTTTTCATTGTTGCTCTAAAATCCCCAAAAATGAAAGTTATATCCTCCAAATTCCTGATTCGAGCATCCAGAGGAGGGAGTTGTTGGATAAAGCTAGTTATCTTACATAACAATTCAGCATTATATTAGCCTGTAAAATCCCAGCAGGAAAACTGCAACATGCTCGTTCTGCCAGACTGAGCTTCAGGAACTAAAACCAGCAAACAGTTACTGTAAGGAGCAGATGATGAAGCACAAGTTGATCAAGTCGAAGCAAAAGAAGGACGAAATGCAGCAGCAAACTCTGGGGTTTGTTTTCCTAAAAATGAGATAAATTTCCCAAATAAAGCCAGAAAGCAACAGCAGCGCCAAACAAAAGTGGGACGTCCTTGTCCTTGATGACATTTCATATCAGTTCAAAGTCCAGTTAATCAGCTTCACGGGAGACGCTGGGATCCTAGATATATATTTCAATGCCAATATGTAAATGTATTTTTATTTTCCCGGATTTCTTTATTTAATATTCTTTATTTGATGTTAAATAAAATAAAAAGTTACATAATTTCTTACTATTAAAATTAAAAATAACATAGGTATGAGATTAGTATTTGGTATCAGCCATGGTCCAGGTTTTAGATTTGGTCCCAGAAAGGGAATAAAAATGATGTTATTGGAACATCTCTAATGTAATAGCATTAATTGAGTATTAATAAAGGAATGTTTAATTGTGCCACGTCTTAATGACGTGCAGAAAACGCTCAACTGCTCACTTGAAGGTAAACGGTCTCCTCGATGTGGGTCTTGCTTGGATCCGTCTTGAATGTCCCCAAAACAACATAATAATAATAATAGTAATTAAAATAAAAAAGACCTAAGTGAAGGACAAAAACACCTACTACGACCTAACTCGGCTACATTATGTGAGCGCCTGAAACAAGCCCTTGATGTGGTTGCGATGTTACATTTACGAGCTAATACACCAACTCTGTGACGTGCGAACAGATGAGAGTTATTATTGTGTATAAATGAGTAATTAGAGAATCAGGTCCTTCAGTTAGCTCCCAGTTAGCGCTGATGGTTAGCTTACCAGATGATGCTGCACACACGTGTTTGTACCAGAATCCTCCGTGACGTCAGCTCGTCCTTGTCAACCCGCCGCAGACTCGCAGTCAGATCTGGACCTGGGGAGACGATCGTGGCCGGTTCCGTCGCCCGCGTCCATTCATCTCCGCAGAGGACGAGTTTCGTGGAGCTCCAGCCGGCGGCGGCGTGTGCAGGATGTGATGACGTCAGTACAGCTCCAGCTGTGATCTGTCGCCCCCCTGCGGCCAACGGGGAGTACTGCAATCGCTACTAGAGAAAGTGTGATTGTGATTTTTTTCAATATATAACATCCAGTACTCGATTTGAAGGGGGATGAGGGGGGATGGCATCCCCCCTGCATTAAAAACGGTCCAAATCATCCCCCCTGTAAAACTGCCACCCCCCCTTTCCATCCCTTATGTCATTTCATCAATGAATGTGCTGTTACTGCTATTTCAACATTTAGAGTCATCACCAGAAAAATAACACCATAAAAATAACTTATTTGACAATTTTCACCTGTTTCAAGTAAATTTTCACTTGAAATAAGTAGACAAATCTGCCAGTGGGACAAGATTTATCTTCTCATTACAAGCAAAAAAAATATTGTTCCCCTGGCAGATTTTTCTACTTATTTCAAGTGAAAATCTACTTGAAACAGGTGAAAATTGTTGTTTTTTTCCAGTGATGAGTCTTGTTTTAAGTGTAATAAGATTTTTTACTAAAATGAGACATTTTAACTAGAAATAGGACAAATATTCTTATTTTGAGTTTTTGCAGTGAACCATTTTACTGTGAAGGACAGAGGCATATTGATAAGTTTTTTATTTTTGTGTTTTGATGTATTTGATGTAAGCCCAGTGGATATTTAAAGCTTACAGAAGGCTGCATTTAACTGCTGCTATGTCATTCCTGCAGGTGTTTTGGTCGGTGCTATTATTTGTAATATATTACATTATTTGTAATGAGCACAAATTATCTGTCCCCATATGATAAAATCCACCATCCCCCCTGATTTTTTTTTTACAACTCGAGTACTGATAACGTCCTTTATTGTTCCTAATATGATTTTCCAAAAAATGGGTGGAAAAGACTTTCTTCTATGCTGTGACTTTGATTGTAGCTCATTACCACTTAAACTCTCTGCTTTCCACCAGCAAGTCCTTCTCTATTGTAAATTGATTTATCAAAATCAGAATCAGAATCATCTTTATTGGCCAGGTTCGAACATTGTCCAACAAGGAATTGGACTCCGGTAATTTTGCTCTTTAGGCAGTAAATAAACAAATGTGGTACTTTTTGACATATATACAAATAAACAACTAAGGTGCAGCAGCTTGAGGTAGAGAAAAATGACAGCTCTGAATAAAATAACATACAATTATACAAAACAAATTATACAAAAAATTATACAAAAAATACAAAAAAGTGAGTGAGGCAGACATGATTAATGCCGAAAGGTGCTTGTTACAGCATGTAACTGCTATTGTGAGAGTTCATCAGAGCAACAGTTTGGGGGAAGAAACCATAGACATAATAAAGAGACTCTTTATGTCTATGGAAGAAACTGTCCTTGTGTCTGGAGGTTTTAGCGTACAGAGCTCCATAGCGCTGTCCAGAGGGGAGGAGTTGGTACAGTCTGTGTCCTGGGTGTGAGGGGTCTGCAGAGATGCTACCTGCCCGTTTCCTGGTCCTGGACCGGTCCTGGACCGGTACAAGTCATCGATAGATGGGAGGTTAGTAGTCATAATTTTACACCACACAACACACCTGTATGGAACAACAGGTACATTTTGCTCAGTAGAAAATCTGTGTACCGGTATATAGAGGATTGGAAATCAAAAGGAGCCTGGGCTGTTGCACACTTTCTGGATGATACTGGTAATGTGTTACAGTTTGAGGATTTTTGTAAAAAATACCAAATTCTGGTATTAATACTGTTAAGCATTATAATAGAGTGATAAAAGCCATACCAATTTCTCTGAGGTCGATGGTTAGAGAAGACATTCATCACTCTAAGATCTCTCCTGAACTGAGACAGCTCTGCATTAAATGTTTAGATTTTTGTGACTTTAAATGTCATTAGAAACATTTTGCTAGAAGAATATTACCCTAACCCGATAAAAAGATGGTATATCCTAAAGGAATTTGAAGTGGAAAAGATTAGGAAAATAAGAAAAAATTATATTTCATTTCCACTTCCACCGAAAATAACAGAGTATTTACCCAACAAACGAGTTTTTAAAATTAAAATTTAATTTTGAATTTAATAATTTTGTTTTTTGTGAAAGGGAAATTGAAACTTTGCAACATCTTTTCTTTCATTGTGATTCAGTGCAATATTTCTGGAGTGAGATGCAAAGCTGGCTAGAGTCCAAGGACATTGAGCTGCAGTTATATTTGGTGTTTTTGCTGAAGACAAGAATTTGGACTTTGTCCTTAATAATTTGGTGTTATTGGGAAAGTTCTTCATCCAGAAATGTAGATATTTTAAGACCAAACCATGTTTGACCCATTGGAGAAATGAGCTAAAGCTCTTGAGTAAGTCCTTAAGTCTTGTTAAAGAAAATAAATCCCTTAAACTATTTTCTCTACTTGAAAGATATGATTTAATATGAGATGGATATATATATATATATATATATATTTATTTATTTTATTTTTATTTTTTTTACTTTATGTTGTACAATGATTAGATTCTCAGTGTATATTTTGTAATACTGATGTTGCTCATCCCAAGGCAAAAGTTTGTAATTCTGATATGACGTTTATGTGCCTTGTTTGTTTGTTTGTACCTATGTTTCAATTTAAAAAAGAAATATCCTTGATTTTTAAGGAACTCGTCTCGTTTGTTCCGGCTTGTAATTTTTTTTTTTTAATGAAAATTCTTGAATTTACAAACAAACAAGGCACATCAAAGCTGCCATGTAGCAAGCACATTAGAAAAAGGCCCTTACTGAGTGGACAAATTAATGAAATAGGAAATAGAAAATAAGGGACAAAAAAAACTTAAATGAAATTAAATAAATACATAAATAAATAAATAAATAAATAAATAAATAAATAAATAAATAAATAAATAAATAAATAAATACATTTTCTAAAATGATCAGCCAGTACATTTAAAACAGGTGTTTTCACTAACAACCTACCATCTACCTGCAGAGGAGCTGGTTTAGTGCCCGGTTGGAACAACTGCTGGACAGGATTTTTACTTTATGGCACTTGGATTAATACACCTCTGCTTGCATTATGGATGTTAAATGGCATTTGCTCCACAGGGTTCAAGAAAATGTGATAAAAAAATCAGTAAACAAACCAGTAAATTTAAAGACACTCCTCCATTCTCTACTGGTATCTTAAAATAGAAGCAGGAGCAACTACATAGAAAACACAAACAGGAAATATATCTTACTGATCTCACCCTATCAGAGCTTGAAAAAATAAAAAACACAGTCATCAAGGATCTTAAAGAGACAGTTGGAAGTAGATACTAGGACTCAAGTTCCAGTGTAGCATTTAAAGGTAGCCATTGCCAGAAATGTTGTATAATGTTCATAACTATGGTCTATTAATGTAAAACTATGTGAAACTGAGCACACCTGTGTTTTATTACGTTGTAATAGTTCCATTAAGAGTCTGCCCTGACATGTCGCACCAACTGAACCAAAGAAACACCGGCTCGAGATGAGGCTGTTTGCCCCCTTTTTTCAGCTAGTTTGAAGGTACCAGGGCTCCCACAGCCCATGAGGGTGTTGCCCAATTTACGGCCCAATTGGACAACTTTGACATTTTTGGCCCCCAGGGGTCCCCAGGCCCCGGAGGAGCCCTCTGGGCTCGCATTGGAATGCCTGACCCAACTTGTAGCTGAAAGGCACAACTTTGACATCGATGCCACATGGATGCCCTCGGGGCCCCCAGTGGGGTGTGTGACGCAACCCACTCAGCCAGTCTGACAACTTTGCCATTTTCTTTTTTGTTGGGCCTCATCCGTGTGGAAACACATAGAACAGCATGCACGTACGCCCTCTTTGAAATGTGGTAACCAGCACTATCTCTATCAGGCTGACACAGTGAGGAGAAAAGAAGACACACGTGCAGCAAATTTATGTTTACATAAACAATCACGTGCATCTCAGCAATAATCCCTAAAATGTCCTTCAACGTGGAATTAACTAGATTTTAACTGAATTGCAAAAGATTTAACTGAAATATAAAAGGATTGCAACTGTTCTGCATTTATCTTCGCAAACCTTGTTTGCTTTCAGTTTGAATTCTTATGAGATGATTTTGAGCTCTCCTCGTCCTCTGTGTAGCAGATCTTTTAATCCAACTGTTGTTTATTCAGTGCAATTCAGTTTTATTTATAAGGTGTTTAGGTCAATACAGATTGTCTCTAGGCACTTTCCGGAGACTCAGAGCATAATCCCCAAGTCATTATTAAATAAGCGATAGCAAGTTAAAAACTTCCTTGGCGAGATAAATACCTTAAGCCGGACAGTGGCAAGGGAAAATCCCCCTTTAAGAGGGAAGACACCTTGAGCAGGACCTGGATCAGCATGAGGGACCTTCCTGCTGAAGGTCAGCCCAATGGAGCAGGAAAAGGGAGATAGAAAAAAGAGAGGATGAAGAACAGAGAGAAGAGAGGCAAAGATATATAGAGATATACGGCGCATATGCAATATTTACAGATATATTCTCAATAGTACATAAGACAAAATATTATAGTCATTATATGTTAGCTGGAGAATTGAGAGTCGTATGTTATGTACATACAACAAATACATGTAAGACAGCCCTGTTGGTCCTCGAGAGCTGCAGCATTACTAAAACTGATAACACAAAAATTGCAAATAAATGATAAAGATTTTTTAATTTCATTCTCTCAATTCTTGGTTGAATTTATGAATGAGTACAACTCAATTATTTCATTGAATTTGCGTCCCTAGTCCCATTGTATGTAGAAATGCATTTTTTCCTCCGACAGAGGACCTCAATTTTCCGTCCTGTGCGATTCCCACTTTTCAAATTTAAACTACACTCATGGAAACACGTTTTTGACGGATTTACACTAAAAGTAAAAATAAGACAAAAACTGGGCTCGTCCGGGATTTGAACCCGGGACCTCTCGCACCCAAAGCGAGAATCATACCCCTAGACCAACGAGCCACGCCGGAGAATGCGTGTAATTGCGTAGTTGAATTGCTACAGATCCATGACCACGACATGTTTTTGATGCTTGATTATGCCTCAAAACACTGGATTGTTGTGAACTTGACACCAAAATAATTCGTTCAGTTTTTAATGAATACGGGACACAGTTTGTCTCGTTTTTCCCCAGTTCCACTGCGTTAGGTATAATTCTCATGGCATTCAGCCTCCTGCAGCAAGTACCTCTAAAAAAAGGGTTTCCAATTTCAAAAGATATAAAAAATAATGAATGACATGTGTTGATCTAAGTAAGAAGATGATTCTGATTTGCCTCAATTTCCAACAAGTCTTTCCAGCTGATTTTCCTTTTTCAAAACTACTTTAGCACATCTTGCAATCCCATCAGGTCATAGACAATAAATGCAATGGACAAAGCAACGAGACCCCTGGGTTTTCTGAAAAGACTGGAAATATTTTCTGAAGAGACTGAAAATGTGCGTTTGAATTTTGAAGGGTTGAATTTTTTTTTATATGGCAATTTTTTTTTACACAGGAAAGCTCAACTGAAAAAATGCTATTTAAAATGCTATCTAAATATGATAACTTTGAAATAACAATGTGAATTTTTAGCTTGAGAGGAAAATAAATAAATAAATAAACGAAACTTCAACCATATAGAAATAATGACAATGTTAAAATGTATTCTGAAGATAAGATAAGATAAGATAAGATAAGATAAGATAAGATAAGATAAGATAAGATAAGATAGTACTTTATTGATCTATTATATTGAATATTGAAATTTGGGTGTTACTAGCAGCTCAAAGTCAGCAACATGAACTCAGACTAAATAAACGATAAAGATAAATTATTATATAATTAATCTTAATTATTATTATTATAATAATTAAGTATGAAAAATAAAAAATACAGTAAAATAGAAAACGGAATAAGTGTACTGTTGAATATATTTCTTTTATACTACTGTAAAGGGTCTTTAGTGTTGTTGAGTGTACTGCTTTTATGATTTTTACTAATGTAAAGCGTCTTTGAGTGCCTAGAAAAGCGCTATACAAATAATTCAATTCAATTCAATTCATACTTTATTAAAGACACATCTTGAGAAGAGGTCCATAAAATAATAATATGTAATAATAATACATAAAATGTATTATTATTATTATTATTATTATTATTATTATTATTATTATTATTATTATTATTATTATTATTATTATTATTATTATTATTATTATTATTTCCACACTGAAAAAGTACAAACATACAACATTAGATTTTCAGTGGCATTTTTAAATCAAATCCTAGTGACGCATATTTACTTCCATAGTATCTATTAGAAGTGTATATTAAAACCATGGATCTATTAAAACCCATGATAAAAAAAACATAAAGGAAATATATATTTAGAGTAAGTTCACGTCACCGATGACGCGGTGACTCGTCAGGCGGAAGTACTGTTGCTTGCGGAAGTGAGCAGAAGTGCTGGTTTGGTGTTTGGTAGCTGCTGGAGCGATCGCGGTTCTGTTCCTCACCACTGGTCCGCATGTAGGTCCGTGGGAGCTTCGTTTTCACGGCTCGGTCAGGTAAGGGTGTCCAGGAAGCTGCCGCGGTGGTTTCAGCGGGTTAACGTGGAGCTCAGGTAACCTAAGAGCTCAGGTAACCTTAGCATCGCTAGCGCGGCTCATGTCCACAAACATCCCCATCCACACACTCAATAATAATTATTATTATATAATAATAGACGCAATAAAAACATCTTTATGACCCCGCAGTGTCTCTGTCTGGGTTGACGGGAGCGTAAAATGTGCTTCAACAGTACGTGGTATTTGTCAATTCAATATTAGATAGAAGTTAGGCAGAGCTAAACCCGCTTTACTCACTACTTTATTATGCTAGTTTATTATTATACTAGTTTATTAATGTGTTAATGTGTTTATTAATGTTTCTACATTACATCTTCAAGCGGCGTTTTAAATATTAATAACAACTGAAACATATTTCAGTTGTACAACAGGGCTGCCAAGTTTCAGAAAATGACAAGAGGGAGACTTTAGTGTCATGATGTGTTTTATATATATATATATATATATATATACATATATATATATATATATATATATATATATATATATATATATATATATATATATATATATAAAAATTATTTAATTGGGGAAAATATGGATTAAAACGCTCAACATTGTACAGTACAATGTTGAGCTGTTTTAATCCATATTTTCCCTAATTAAATAATCATATATATATATATATATATATATGTTTTTTTTGTTTAGTGGCACATATGTGTCCAGTTTCTAATCCCATTGTTTTGCCCAGGCTGAGGCTACAGCTTCACATTTTCAAAGATCAGAGACTGTAGTTCATTCTTCACAGCATACGAGAACCTCTGCTCCTTCTTTCATCAGCGCCACACCTCGTGGGCAAAACTGTCAACTGGAACTCTCTTGTTGTGAGTTTGAAGGCCGTGGCTGCTTGCTAAGGAGCCATCATGGCAGAATCAATACAAGCCATTTGTCTAAACTTGACAGCATGCTGATGAAGCCTTTGTGCCAATTTGATCTTGGAAGAAAAGTAAAAAACCTCCAGTCGCTCTAATGAAAAAGACAAGGATTTTTCCTTGTCTTTTCCTCAAAGCATATAATTATTGAGTGTGTTGGGGTCTCAATTGTGTGTGTGTGTGTGTGTGTGTGTGTGTGTGTGCGTGTGCATGTGCATGTGTGTGTGTGTGTGTGTGTGTGTGTGTGTGTGTGTGTGTGTGTGCGTGTGTGTGTGTGTGTTTGTGTGTTAGAAGTGAGGCACATGTCTCATCCAGCAGGACAAACATTATACCTTTCACTTACCTTCAAACTAGCTGAAAAAAGGGGGCAAACAGTTTCATCTCAAGCCGGTGTTTAATTGGTTCAGTCGGTGCAACATGTCAGGGCAGACTCTTAATGGAACTATTAAAACGTAATAGTTATGAACATTATATAGCATTTCTGACTATGGCTTCCTTCCAATGCTACACTGGAACTTTAGTCCTGGTATCTACTTCCAACTGTCTCTTTAAGATCCTTGATGACTGTGTTTTTTTTATTTCTTCAAGCTCTGATAGGGTGAGATCAGTAACATACCGTATATTACCTGTTTGTGTTTCCTAGATATGGGTGCTCCTGCTTCTATTTTAAGATACCAGTAGAGAATAAAGGAATGTCTTTAAATGTACTGGTTTTTTTTTAAAATTTAATTTAAAAACAAGGTCTTGTGAAGATGGGTGATGTTTCACTTCTCAAAGCAGTCCATTCCCCTGGTTGACTCTGTGATGGGGAGTTTTTGAGCCAGATCACTCAAATGAAACCGAAACAGTAGTTTAAAAAATATGCCGCTGTCACAAGTTTTAAAGCATTACTGTGAAACGATTTATGTGAAGGAGAAGTTCGACTATTTCTATATTCTTTCAACTTGAACACAGCACAGACGTGAGATGGTGTGCATGACTTGAACTGGTGTTATCAACCATTACCGTGCAGCGTTAAGCCTTTCGGCCTGTTTCTCCAGTCTGCCAGGTTGAGCTGTCAGGATGGCGGATCACACTGATGTCAGCCTGCCGCCGGAGAAACGAGTCCGGGCTCTAACCAAGAAGGGCAGCTCTGTGGACGTGAACGATGACGTGCCGCCGCGCCGCTACTTCCGCTCGGGCATGGAGATGATCCGCATGGCCAACATCTACACGGAGGAGGGCAACATCGAGCACGCATTCGTCCTTTACAATAAATACATCACGTGAGTATGTCTTCTGGCTACTTTATGATCTCCTGCTGAATCAGAGTTTCCAGATACAAACTGATGCACTCCCTTTGTTGTGTGGCCTTACGCAGGTTAAACACTCTCTAACTGTCCCGGTCATCCACGACAAGGACGTCTAAGATTTAGTCAGATATTGCTGATGCTTTATGTCTGTGTTTGAGGAACTTCCCTCAGTTCTTCTTCAGCAGTGGTTCGCCAGTCTTAATGAAATTCCTCTCGCTTCTTCATGTGTTGTTTACCTGATAGACGAATAAGGCTGCTTTTGATTTGTTTAGCAACAGTTTTACCCCCTCTTGAAATCGCAGCCTTATAATGAACATCCCTGTTTAAAACACCTTGTCAACATGATGCTAATATTAGATGAAGTGCAAAGATTTGAATACTGATGGATCACAATATGCTTATTTTCATCAGAGCTGGCGAACATATTTTGACGCTGGTATCTGAATTGCAACGACCTTTGTGTTTGCTACTAGTAGATACTGGTATTTAGTTAGCATTTCTCCGTATTTTCAATTCTGAATTCCGCCTTTGCAGCACAGAATGATGTTCAACTAAATATGCAAAGATGTTTTTGTGATTTCGCTCAGGCTCTTTATCGAGAAACTTCCCAAACATCGGGATTACAAGACTGCCAACATTCCTGAGAAGAAGGACACACTAAAGGTACTGGAAGCGCTTTTCCTTACTCTGAAGTGTTTTGCAGAAAAGTTTAACATTTACCTCATTTCGTTTTTTCAACAGAAGCTCAAGGATGTTGCATTTCCTCAAGCAGAGGTTCTAAAAAAGGCTCTTTTGAGAAGATTTGAACAAGAATATGAGCATTATCTTATCAAAAAGGTAAACTGGAACAATGTCATGCCATGCATTTATTTTCGTATTACTCTCAGTACCATGTGTTATGTTTAAAGGGGATATGGGAAAGAAACAAAAACATGTTTCCTGTGCTCCAGTGTATATATTTGGGTTCTTCTGTCACTTTGGGTTGGGGTTTTCAGTCTGAAAACATGTTGTTCACATTTGCAGGGGACTGTGACATCACAGACCCAGATCAGAGTAGAATTATACAGGCTTGCCATCTTTATCTCCCCCCCAACTTTATTTTTCGCTGCACCTCAGAAGTAGGTTGCACAAAGCTGTATGACAAACCCCCCAACAGGTGCTCCCAGCAGAAGAGAAGGGTGGAGTGGAGTCATGTGGCTGACTGCGCCCCCCCGAAATTGGCTCTTAAGAACAGTAAAAACAGTCTCTGTCGAAGGTTGAGCAAAAAATGTCAGACGTTTCAGTAAAACCTCAGGAAACTTTGCCAACGTGTAAAATCTGTAACAACTGAAGATTTGTTTTGATATATTTATTACTTAGATGTAGCAAGAGGTGTTAAAATAGAGATACCTCCTGCCTCAGTTCAGCTCATGTGTGTGCTTCAGAAAGAGGAGGAAGAGGCCCTGGTGCGGGAGCAGGCCAAGCAGCGTGCGCTGCACGCCGAGCGGGAGCGCGTCGCTGTGATGCAGCGGCGGCAGCAGGAGCAGGAGGAGTTCAGTGCCTTCGAGGAGATGATCCGCCGTAAGGAGCTGGAGAAGGAGCGGCAGCGAGTCCTGTTGGAGTTCGCCACACCATCCGCACCCTCCTCTGACACTCCCCTCCTTCCGGGCATCCGGGGCCCCCCGCAGGTCTCCCCGACACCATCGGAGAGTCCAGAGGATCAATATAATCGCTCTCCCGCAACCGCCGGCACCCCTTCATCCGGCCTGCCCACCTTTGACCGCTCGCTCAAGCCGGGGTCTCTGGTCAGCCCCGGGAACAACAGTGAGTTCATGTTTTCCCTCCCACAAGGGGGCCGGCGCTCGGGGGATTTAAGCGCGGCCCTGCTCCTGTGTCGGAGTTCTTATCCTTCTGAGCTGATTTTTCCTCCTGACCTACTTAATTTCCCGTTTACAACATGCCCTGTTTGAGAGCATCACAAGAACCAACCGTTTCCGTCCAGCTCTTGTTTATGGTTTTTCTGCAGATACGATGGTGGATGCCCTTCGGCAGTTGGCCGTTCCCGCTGAGCTGTGCCGCAACTTTCTGAGGCTGGCCGAGGCCAACACGAGCCGAGCTGTAGAAACTTGCGGCATCCTCTGTGGCAAGCTGGTAAGACTCTGGACGGGACAAGCTGCTTTGAACTGGTTGGATGGAGTCCGATTTCTAAAGATATTTGTTACAAGATGCACAAAATGAGCATAAGTGAGCTGTTAAGTAAATGGGTCTTATTATCTTTTTAACGTAGGGCTTTCAATCGTCAGTGAAGTTTGTTATCCCTGGATTCAGTAACCTGAACTGGTTAACGATATTATCAGCCTATGAATGTTCGTTTGTGCAGCCTTAATGCAACTGAGCCGTCAGCTGACCTCCCACTCCAGCGGGCTGGAACATAAGCCGACACTTCTCTCATTGTCCTTGAACTGTGACTGAGTGTTTTTTTGCCAGGAGCCCAGCAGCCAGAGCTTGGTTAATGTACTTCACACGCTCTCCTCTGGCATCACATCAGCAGGCAGCCTGCGATACATCATTTATAAGCGTTTGATGACCCTTTTTGTGTCTTGCTCCAGACCAGAAATGCATTCACTGTGACCCACGTCATCGTCCCGAAGCAGAGCGGTGGGCCGGACTATTGCGATACAGAAAACGAGGAGGAGCTCTTCCTCATACAGGACCAGTACGACCTCATCACCCTGGGATGGATACACGTGAGTAAAGATCAGCAGGTCTATGCATCTTAAGTCCCAAACCTGTGCTGATGATCCATCTGGAAACCCAGTTCTGCTCTGGTATCGCATGTAGACGTCGCCCCTGCTCCTTAGGTGGAGTTGTTTTCAACATTCTTACCAAACTGAAGTTTTCGTAGAGCAGAGGAAAGCAATAATGTTTATGATTTACGGTTCATGACCCATTGTTTAATGAAAAGTTTCAGTCTGGTTTCACAGTGCAGGGACGGCTCAGGTAAAAATCACCTCCTGTTGGCTGCAGACGTTCACGTTTTCCTCGATCTGCCTGCAGCATTTGACGCGGTTTCTCTCGTCATCCTTCATGACCGTCTTGCCTCTAGTCGCCAACGCTGAATTAACCTGGTTTCACCTTCTTATTGCCTCTCAATCATGGACACAGTATCCACCTCCACCGCTATGTGGATGACACCCAGCTCTAGTGGTAGTTTATGGATTGATAGAATACAGAAGAGAAAGAGAGAGAACACAGTCAAGCACGATACAGCTGAATAAATACAAAAATATGTAAAAAGTTATATTTATATATATATATATATATATATATATATATATATATATATATATATATATATATATATATATATATAGAACATTTGCAAGAGACCAGCGATCTCATCACGTCAGAGGCTCAATTCCTCTGGGGTTTTTTTTCTTTATGTTTTCAGGCCGATTGAAACATGCAAAATAGTTTCTTGACTAAAAATTGTGGGTTTTTTTTCCAGACTCACCCGACACAGACGGCCTTTCTGTCCAGCGTGGACCTCCACACACACTGCTCCTATCAGATGATGATGCCTGAGGCCATCGCGATCGTCTGCTCACCGAAATTCAACGAGTGAGTCAGAAAACTTTGTTGCAGCATTTTATTTTTTTTTGCTGTTTTCTGCTTGTTCGCAGACTCCCGGGGTATTTCCCCAGGTCTGTTGTGACCGTCTGTTCTGTGTTTCCGTCAGAATCGGCTACTTTAGGTTGACGGATCGAGGAACGGAGGAGATCTCCTCGTGTAAACAGAAAGGTTTCCACCCTCACAGCAAAGACCCCCCTCTGTTTACAGTGAGTACAAACAACTGTGAGAAAATAATACGATTGTTTAGGTTTTTCAAGTACAAGTTAGATTTATCTTAAAAGAAAGTGTTCGTTGGGAAGTTTCCCAACAGTTTCTATTGCATTTCTGACATAAAATGAATTGATTTTCTTCCTTCGTCTTCATCAATCAAAGAAAAAGAAGAAAATCTGAGGACTTTTTTTTCTTTCTCTGATCTGATCATCTACGTCACAATAATGATAAAGTTGATAAAGAATTAGAATCAGAGCAGAACGCAACATCTGGAGGAGGTTGAGACGACACATCGAGGTCTGGGCTCTGTCTCGCTGGACGGATTCAGAAACATAAAACTTAGCAACTGGAAGAAAACCCTTGTTTCTCCAACTCACAAAAGGCACAAATCACATAAGTCATCTTAGGGACGTTGGTAAATATGCATCAGTGTTATTTTAAAGAGTAGCTTTAGTGTGAAAGAGTATGGAGAAATCTTGTCAATACTCCGGTGGAGGAAGTTTAGACTTGCCTCACAGGGTGTGGATTTAGGACTGTTTAACTTTGCATATGTTTTACATACATACACATGCACACGGAACAAACACATTGATGAAAAGGGAGACATTTCAAAGCATTAAATGATCTCGGTAAAGCTTGACTTTTTTCATTTTTTTTTTTTTTTTAATTGCAAAGTAACAAGACAAAAGATGGAGCAGGACAGGGCAAGTGAGGACACGCTTAAAAGGACGTGAGTGGAGGATGTGTCGATGTTGTGATATTAATTACCCTTCGATATGTTGTGATGCGAAGGAGATGGACAAAACAATTCTGTATATAATTGAATTTTTCTATTCAATTTTATTTATATAGTGTCTATTGCAACAGAAGTTGTCTCTAGGACTAGGTGCTTTCCAGATACCAGAAGATGACCCTCGAGCAATTATTACATAAACAAATATAAACAATGACAGGTAAAAACTCCCCTAGTGGGAGAAAAACCTTAAACCAAACAGTGGCAGGAAATGTATATTATTATTAATATGTATTAATAATAATAATATACACAGTACAAGCCTGTTTGGATACTACTATTTAAGATGATGAAAATAAAACCTACATACAGCGCTGCCACCAGGCAAACGAGGCACAAGAAAGAAATAAAAAACAAACAAAATGTCTTTTTGCATAAAGTGAAATGTGCATCAGCTTGTCCTGGGAGGGATTCTCCTCTCGTTGAACGTTTTCTTCTCTTTTCCTCACCTCCCACCATTTCTCTCAACCCCAACCCTCCGTACATTTTTCATTTCTTTTTACTGCCTGCTGTTTCACGTCCGTGTGTTTCTTCCCAGCACGCCGGACACATCACCATCACGAACGACGCCGTGTCCATGATGGACCTGCGGTGATGCTTTGCTCCTCCTTCACCAGAACGCTCGGACTGTTTTCTGAAACCGCGGACGTTTTACAAGCAGACACTCATTTTATTTTGAGGACGGTACTGAGAGGAATGCCGGCCCGAGTTTACCATTTCCAAGGACTTCAGTTGAGGAAGGAAACAACGTTGGGAAGCTTTTCAGCCTGTAGGAAAGAAACAATATCCACATGAATATGCACTTTTTAAGCAAACGGCTACTATCCACTTACTGGACTGTCAAACCTCCGGCTCTTCGACCCCTCTGTGTCTTCTGTGTAAAGTATCGTTCCTTCCAGTTCAGCTTTTGTTTTGTCACAGCTGAGAATATTCATCAGTGCCCGCCAAGCGTCCGGTCGCCCGAACTTTGTCTGAAAACTGTCAAAGTTCGGTTCTGCCTGACAGATAAAGTGCCAAGGTTGTGAACGTTCTTGTTGTCGTCTTTTTCATCGTGCAATATGAATCCTGGTGTGAAGTCAACAGTTCCCTCCATTCCTTTCTTTCTTCTGCTGTTGAAGTGCTGTGCGTGATGAAATGCAAGCCTACGGTAGCTCAGGTATGCAGGCTGTTGCTTCCCTGCATTACATTTTCTTACATATATCATCCCTCCAGAGTACCCGTTGCCAAGTATATAACGGGGTTTGTTTTGAATTGTAGCCCTGGATATTATGAAATCACCATTTTTTTCTTTTTTACACACCTTTTCATTTCTTAACTTATTGTTTTTACTTTGGGGAGAGGCGTGTGCCTATTAATCGAAGGACATGTGTGCAACAGGAAATCTGAATGTACCTTCTCCTACATGTTGTTATGCATTACTAACACTTTCTTCATGATTTCAACCATAAGCTTTTCTGTGCTTGTTCCCTTCTCTTGGTAGAAGAGTAAACAATTAGCCATACTTACAAAGTAAATGCCAAGACAAAATAAACTTGTTGGTGAATCTACTCCGCATCCTTTTGTCATTTTTGTCCAGTGATATTCCCTGAGGTTCTGAATAAGAGAGTAGTGGAGACAAATTCAAGAAAATCAGAATCTGGTGTATTTTCATTACATGAATCATGTCAATGATTTTTTGGGAACATGTTAATTCTGTTACTTTGGATTGGCTTTCCAAACACCAGCTAATGACAATACCTCAAATGGAGAGATCACTGATGTAGCGCCGGCAGGAGACAACCGGAGTGTTGTGTTTATCAAGATGTGGCTGCTGGACCATGTTCTTTTCTCTATCTCTCCTCATGGATTTGGGACGATACAGGAGGACAAAAAAAACAACAGACAGACTGACAGAAGTAAGCCAGAGTGCCTGCAGTGCTTGTTGATAACAGATGGTGCTGTGGGTTGTGTGGAGATTCCTGTCTCAAATATATCCATGTATGAACATGTCAAGGAAAAGCACAGTACACTTGTGCATTAAATGTAACTCCCATCACTAAAGAAAACAATGATATGCAGAAATTGTTTTCTTTAGTTTAAATTCATGGTTTGAAAAAGTAGAAATCATTTGTAAATCACTGTCTGGTTCGGATCGGACACCTGACTAGACAGGCACAGACTGCAGCGGACAATCAGGTCTGCAGAGAGGATAATTGGGACTAACCTCCCATCTATTCAGGACCAGTACCTGTCCAGGCCCAGGAAATGGGCAGGTAACATCTCTGCAGACCCCTCACACCCAGGACACATTCTGTTTGAACTCCTCCCCTTTGGACGGCGCTACAGAGCACTGTACACCAAAACCTCCAGACTCAGAGACAGTTTCTTCCCCCAAACTGTTGCTCTGATGAACTCTCATCACTCATAGTCTCAGAGTAATCAATTACTGTGCAATGATAATAATAATAATAATAATAATAATAATAACCGCAATCATATGCTGTAACAATGCACCTTTCAATAACCATGTTTACCTCATACTGCTGCACCTTTTTTTTTTTAATTGTATATATGTAATAAGAGCCATTGGTCTATTTACTGTACAGTGAGCAAAATAACCAGAGTCAAATTCCCTGTCTGGCATGTTCAAACTTGGCCAATAAACCTGATTCTGATTCTATAAACATGTCAAGGAAAAGCACCTTACATTTGTGCATTAAATGTAACTCCCATAACTAAAGAAAACAATGATTTAAAGCAATTGTTTTTCTTTAGTTCCTGATTTAGAAGGGGCCTCTGAGACCAAAGTCCAAAGTCAGTCCAGAGGGCTCTGACGTTGTATCCCCCTCATAATTAGTCTCTCTGTACATATGTTGCGTGTAATTTTGCGCATTATCTGCAGAAAAACATGTTTAGAAAGTTGTAAAACATTTCCATTATTGTATATTAAGGGTCACATTAAAATAAATCGTCAAATTTCTAGCTAAAAAGAAAAGTGTTCATGTTTATATGTTTATATGGTAAAATTAGATCCCTGGATAGTATGCAAGGGTTCATGAGTTTTGAAATGTTAGGATAATTTTTGTATGTACTTAAGTTCCATTTCATTGTAATTATTTTAATTGGATATACATTCCGTACTTCACTGTTAATTAATTTAAAGCTTTTGTTAATAAAATGATCAAATGAATTCATTGGCTCTCATAATCTGTATTTTTTTGCATGGGAAAAAAATTTGGCTAGTGGAAATTCATATCACCACCCACATTGGCTGGTTGTCGAAAAAGTTAATTTAGAGCCCTGATATACAGAAATTGTTTACTTTAGTTTAAATGGAAAAGAGGTGAAGAAACGTGCGCAGGCGGGGTGGAGCGGGTGGAGAAAAGTGTCAGGTGTGATGTGTGATAAGAGTTTCAGCTAAAATTAAAAGAAAGGTGTACAAAACTGTGGTGAGACCAGCGATGTTGTTTGGTCTAGACTCAGACAGTGTCACTGAGGAAAAGACAGGAGGCAGAGAATACAGGAGGCAGAGCAGGAGGTAGCAGAGATGAAGATGCTGAGGTTCTCTATGGGAGTGACCAGACTGGATAGGATCAGGAATGAGGACATCAGAAGGACGGCACATGTTAGAGGCTTTGGAGATAAAGTCAGGGAGGCCAGACTGAGATGGTTCGGACACGTCCAGAGGAGAGATAGTGAATATATTGCACTGAAAAAAATAAATCTAAGCGCATGTAAATATAACATATTTAAATCTGTGAATCTTTGCTCTACATGAATACATCTAGTTTTGAACTTAATCTGCATTTGTTCAAAAAACAAGACATTGTGCATTTTTTCCTTAACAAGCAGTATTTATGTAATCCCAGGCAATCTTTTCATTTACACACAAACAACAAGCAATGATCTTGTTGTATTTACCTTTCCTTTAACAATTTTAATCTATGGGGAAGATTGACCAACGTTTAGATGAAACATGCTTTATTTGTTTAAGTAGAACACCACGGTAAAAAATATCTTGCTTGATCTACTTTTAAAAAATTAAGGCAACTTTTTCGCATGAGATTTTTATGTAGATCAAGAAAGACTAGTCTTTGTATAAACTACTTAATTTTCAGTATGTACAAAATTAATTTCCAAGTAAAGTCAACTTAATTTTTGCAAGTAAAGTCAACTTAATTTTGATAAATAAAGTAAACTTAACACAATTAAGTTGACTGTACTTGCAAAATGTATTATTTCAATACAAAAAATTAAATAGTTTATACAAAGACTAGTCTTTCTTGATCTACATAATAATCTAATGCAAAAAGTTGACTTGAGTATTCTGCAAATTACTGCAAATTATGTTTAAAGCTCATAAAAAAACTTTACCAATCAACATTCAGAAAAGATTTGAAAAAAGAGAAAGCAAGTATACCTTAAAAGGAACAGAGATTTTTAAACAACCAAGATTCAGGACAAAATTGATGGAACGTTGTGTTTCTGTGAAAGGAATCAGTTTATGGAACAATCTGAATAAAGAAAACAAAGAATCCAAATCAAACATTATTCAAAAGAACAATTAAAGCCTGTATATTAAGTAAATATAATGAAATATGTTAGTTAAGTTTGATTGACATACCCATATAGACGGCGGTAATTTTATTTTATTTTAGTTTTTTATTTACTTAGTTGTTTTTTTTTTACTTTTAATTTATGTTATTTGTGAATGTATTTCTTGGAAAAAGGGGCAGATTAGATAAGATTCTACTTCTTTCTGCTCCCTTTTCATTCACAATTTATGAACATTTGCATTTGTATTTGTATTGAATTGTTTGTTTTATTTTTTGAATGAAATAAAGAATAAAATGAAAATTAAATGAAAATTACCTTTTTTTTTTAAGTAGATCAAGCACAATATTTGTATCAGTGTGGTAAAAGGATGCTGAGTTTTGAACTGCCAGGCAGGAAGACCAAAGAGGAGGTTTATAGATGTAGTGAAAGAGGACATGAAGGTAGTTGGGGTAAGAGAAGAGGATCAGTGGCGTCAATTCAGTCACAGCTAAGGTATGGCAAGGTTACGAGTCACAGAACTTAACTAGAGTATCAATCAACACGTCCAGCAAATACTTATCACAGAAGTCTGCTATGGAGCTTATCTGTGTGGTCAAGAAAATTGGAACTTTTTCAAATGCAGTCTCACTCACTGCAAAAACTCAAAATATTACCAGGAATATTTGTCTTATTTCTAGTTAAAATGTCTCATTTTTAGTCAAAAAATCTCATTACACTTAAAACAAGAGTCATCACCAGAAAAATAACTTGTTATTTTACCATGTTCACCTGTTTCAAGTAAATTTTCACTTGAAAAAAGTAGTAAAATCTGCCAGTGGGACAAGATTTATCTTCTCATTACAAGCAAAAAAAATCTTGTTCCACTGGCAGATTTTTCCACTTATTTTAAGTGAAAATCTACTTGAAACAGGTGAAAATGGTTGTTTTTGAGTCTTGTCTTAAATGTAATGAGATTTTCTTTGACTAAAAATTAGACATTTTAACTAGAAATAAGACAAATATTCTTGTTAAGATTTTGAGTTTTTGCAGTGTATAATAACTAGTGAAATCGATCATGTTGTTCTGATTTGCATTTGTAGTTATTCTATTAAGTAATAGAATAATCAATACAAATAGACACAGAGTAATTCCATTAATGTATTTAAAAAACAAACATTTACATTTTCCCTTGAAGCCAAGGTGTGGCGGCTGCCATACCTTGCCATACCCGACGCCCCTGAAGAGGATGCAGAAGACAGGCTCAGATGGAGCAACTGATCCGCTGTGGCGACCCCTGGAGGGAAAAGCCGAAAGGAGGAGAATCAGTCCCTCGCGGTCGGCGATAACAACCCCCGTCCTGCAGGGGGCGGCAGAGAGCCGTTTCAACAAGCGGATAAAGGCACAATAAAGAGTAAACAGGAAGTCGGTCCGCGCTAGCAGCATTGGTGTTGTTTTGTTTTTACTGTTTTACTTTTGAAAGCGACTTAAAAGATCAAAATGGGGAAAAGACAGCATCAAAAGGATAAAATGTAGGTTTCAAAGTTCCCGGTATCTTTAACAAAAACGCTTCACGTTACCCCGTTAGCTCACGTTAGTTTATTTGAGTTTTAACTCCTTTTTTGTTTAATGTGTGTATTTTAACCTCGTTACAGGTACATTACCTGTTCAGAATACACAAACTTCTACGGAGGGAAGCGGTCAGGTGAGTTTGGCATTATTTAGTTTAACTTACAGGAGGATTAAATCAGCTCCAAATTTGCTATCTTGCTAGTTTTTTTTTTTATTTAATCGATCCCTGTTAACAAACTTCGATGTTCACCTGTTACTGAATTAAGTCTCATTAATCTGGTGTTTAAAAGCACCGTCTTGTTAGGTTTGGGCAGATGTAAACAGATAAACAACGTATGTTTGCTTGTGAAATGCTTGTTAATACTGGAAATAATAGTTTTTAAAAATATATATTTATAGAGATATTTATAGTTCTGATCGATACCAGCCAATATCGGTTCCTGAAAACTGCCGATACTGGCTTGTACGGACATCACACCATGAGGTACACCAAACTTAAATAGCTGATCAGCCAATCATATGGCAGCAACTTAATGCTTTTAGTGACGTAAAACAAAGTAATAAATCTATACATTACTCATTATTTAATAGGAGTAATTTCTGCAAGCTTTTGGGACAAAAAAAACTACTTGTGGAGTGAAAACAATTGAAACAGAATATAAAAGTTTAGAAATTCCTTAATCAGTCATTGACATTGACATTTCACTGAATACCATTTAATGCTATTTTACATTAAAACATTTTGTTTTACTTTTCAGAAATCCCACAATCCAACTTCCGACGGCTTCCCTTTGATCACTGCAGGTAACGAGATTTGCCTGGTGTTTCCAGCAGAGACGCATTAGACCGAGCAGAACAGTTTCACAACCATGTTGTTGTTGTTGTTTTTTTACTCCCCTGTTAACTGAAAATATTGGACAGCAGTGATTTTATATGTATGAGCAGATTGTCTAATTTTAACCTGTTTTCTCTGAAACATTTCAGTTTGTCCCTTCAGCCATTCGAATATCCGGTCTGTACTGACGAGGGAGTCGTTTTTGACCTGCTGTGAGTAGATAAATCTGGGTGACCTGTGAATGAGCCTTTCATTGTCATTTATTATTGAACATTCATATGTAACTTACAGAAACGCGACAATTGCAGCAGAAATCCAGTGGTCCATCTAATTTGTCAGTTTGTCAAACAGATCTGAGTTTTTATGCTTAATTATTTAATGAACGTTGGAACTGTGTGGCCAACTTGGTCTTGATTTGATTTTAGTGGTCTCACTAAACAAAGCTCTTTGTGCCATAGAAACATTAGTCGCGATAAAGAAATCTCAAACTCTATCTTATTTGCCTTAAGTTTTTGGTGTCTGCTTATTTTCTTCTGGTTAAACCTGAAAGATCATTCCCCGTTTTCTTTCTGTTTTAGGAGCATTGTTCCATGGATCAAGAAGTTCGGAACAAATCCGATCTCTGGGGAGGTAAGAGATCACCCATCCATCTTTAAAACTACCTTCATTTACCAACTTGGTCGAAACGTATTTCACTGTCACTAGAGTTGTCTGTTCCATGGTGAAAAGGGATGATGCTTTCCAACCTGGGCAACTCCTGAAGTTTTTTTACAGCCCTGAAGCGTTTTCTGCAGCTCTTAGTTTATGGTTTCTGACTGGAATCCTACACAGCAGGACAGAAAATTCGCTGTCTGTCCCCCGGAGAGTTATTGTCAAGGAACTGAATGCTGTTTAAAACGTTATATAAATATATTTGATATAAATATGAATACCAACTCCAGACCTTTAATCTGCTTCATGCGGATCTGCTGCAGCAGGATGACTAACGTTGTTTCGGTTAGAGCCCCTGAAAATGGAGGAACTTTGCTTGATATGGCCTTAATTCCTAAATACTCAATGCCATATTTTCATCAAACCTCTTAAAACTTAAAGTCTAACCTTTTGATCACATCTTGATCTATTATTGACGTGTAAAAAGGCAAAATCCTAAAAACGTTATTTCTGTCCAAGTACTTCTGGATCTGACTGTAAAACATAATGTCAGAGTAAAGTTGTTGTTTTTTTTCTACTGTAATTAAATGTCCCCTTTTTTCTGTCTCACAGAAACTGGAAGCAAAGTCCCTCATTAAACTCAACATTGCCAAGAACAGCGATGGTGAATATTCTTATATTTTATCTCTCAGCTATTGCATCAGTTAAAACTGGGTCCTTAACTGATTGATGCCAGAGTGAGCACAGCTAACTCCATCTCCGTCTCCTGACTCTGCGAGTTGCGCCACATGTTTCTCACAGCTCGGCTTTGTGTGATAACTGTTTTGAAAAGCAAAATTTGCCGTCAAGTGTTGGGGACTTTATTTTCTGAGGAAGTTTTAGAGCGGAGAGAATCACCTTGAGAGGGAGATACTCTGCTTTTAGAAGATGAGTTTTCATCCCCCCTGGTATCGGATTTAATGCGACTCTGCTTCTGGAAATGTTGTAATTCTTCGTTCTGTTCCAGGAAAGTATCACTGCCCCGTTCTCTACAACGTCTTCACAAATAACTCTCACATTGTTGCCAACAAGGTCACTGGAAATGTGTTTTCTCATGAGGTTAGTGAACCGGCCCTCTGGTCTTCCACAACACGCGCTAGAGTTTTAAAAACACAAACATGAAAGACATTGATGTTGATTGCAGTGTGAAATGGGACACGTGGACTCCCGGCATACCTGATGTGGATTGTTTTCTGTACAAGAAACTATGACTTCCTTACAGGATGTCTGTATTTGAAAAGATAAGAGTAAAGTAAAATGAAGAAGAATCAGCGTCATACTGGGATTCAGTTGTATTTAAGAGGGAATTCTGCTTCTCCGCTACTCTAGTGGTCACAAGAGGTTTTTGTTTCCACTTCCAGGCTGTTGAGCAACTTAACATCAAGACCAAAAGTTTTAAAGATCTGCTCACGGATGAACCGTTCACCAGACAGGATATCATAACGCTCCAGGTGAGTCGGTGCTGTCTCGATGAGTGGTTTGGAAAGTGTTAGGAAGAGAGTAAGACTCGATCAGACTGTAATGTTCCTTTTTTTTTTTTTTTTTTTTTTTTCCAAGGACCCAACACAACTGGATAAATTCAACGTGTCTAACTTCTTCCATGTGAAGAACAACGTGAAAGTTCTGGATCCAGGTGAGTTGTCAATAAACTGCAATAAACCATCTGTTCTTTTGATGGTGATTGAGAAACTGTCTTCATGACTTTCACCGCCGCCGTCTGGTGAAGGGGCTCAAACCAGCGCATGTCACTCCAGCCGGCAGTGTCTGGAGTGGTTAGGTTGAAGCTTAAACACGGGTATCAGTTCAAGGACAGAACCGGGCCACCGTTACAACCCCTAGACAGGCTTTCTACGGCTGTGCTGGACTCTCTAGGGCCTAGAGAGTCCAGCACAGCTGTAGAAAGCCTGTTTGCTCTCTTTGTGATTGGGAATTGTATTTTCTGGTTAAAGTGTAATCCACAACCGGGGATACAATGTTGTGGAATATCTAAAGCGTTGGTTGGAGGGTAGCACTGCTGCCTCACAGCTCCAAGGTTGTGGTTCTGGCGGTGGCATTCATGTTCTCCACATCTTTGTGGGGCTTGTCTCCCGGTACTCTGGCTTCCTTCCACAGTCCAAAAACTCACACATCAGTTTAACTGGTTGTTCTAGATTATCCGTAGCAGTGAGTGTGTTTGTTTGTATATCTGTGTACGTGTAGCGGCGTACCACTGTCTTTCACCCAAACAGACCTGGGATAGGCGCTAGGAGATCCCCATCACCCTAAATGGGAAGACGGGGGTGTAGATGATGGTTTACTTTATCTTCCTTGCTTTCTGTTGTGATTTTTCAGATGAAGAAAAGGCCAAGCTGGACCCGGCGTACCACCTGAACAGTACCAACCTGGAAACCAGAGAGACCTTAGCTGAACTCTACAAGGACTACAAAGGGGATCAGCTCCTGGCCTCCACCATGAAGGAGCCCGCGGCCAAGAAGACGGACAAACTAAACGCGGTAAGTAAAAACACCCGGAAAACCAAGTAGCCGGAACGACCGAGGAAAGTAACACTCATGGAAACACACTGAAATGATCCAGTTTGTTTAAAATGCAAAAGACAGCACGGACCGATAACTCGGATGTTATTTCTGAAAAGCAGTGGGAGTCTGGGTCGGATCCAGGACCGTCTCGTACATCTGAGACGCTGCTGTCAATCATACCACATGGTGTCCATTTGGCTGAGCTGTTCAGAGCGTTGGAGAATTATCCGCTCTCAGTTGCGAGGTTTATTTATTTATTTTACTAATTTATTTTTGCTGCAGCAGCATTTCAAGTGGACTTTTAACTTTTTGTAATGTGTCCTCTCAGGAATCGCGTTTACTGAACATTCCTGAGTTGAATGAACCCTATGTTTATTATTTGATGGTAACAAGTATAAACTTTGATAAGGGACAGAAACAACGTGACGTGAGGTAATTTTCTGAGTCAGAATGGATTTATTAGACTTAAATGTGTTATTCCACCTACAGAATAGTGTATGTAGTGCCCTGCAGACAAACGGAGGTCATCTGTAGTATGAATGTGTTCATAAAGTGTATAAAAGGGTTGTTTGTGCAGTTGTTTCCCTCTGAGTGCTGAAGTCACAAAACTGCTGTCAGTAGACGCAAAAGCAGGAGAGTTGACGACCTCTGCTTCTTTCCTGTTGGATGATACCTGAAGTGACCTGGATTTGTAAACCGTCTGTCAAGTCTATTTATTGTGAAGATTTCAAAGAGGGGTCATTGATCCTAATCTGCCAAGTAGGTCGGATGGATGGATTGATGGATGGATGGATGGATGGATGGATAAACATTAACCGTTCATCCCCTCTCCTTCAATAGAACTGATCAATAGTTTTTTTTATGACAAAACAGGCAAATGCTTGGATCAGAGGCCACAAGCTCCCCTCTTTTCTTTTTTTTTAGTCCTTTTTATACACTTTCTGCAGGCATAAAAAGGCTAAGATTGCTTTGGTCTGTCGGTAAGGACTCGATCCACACAATCGTTAAGGAGAAATTACTTCTTTTTTTTGCGTCAAATAACATGAAAGAGGAGGCAACACCTCCTCCATTCTGACTCAAAACTGCTTGGATTTTCATGGTTTTGGTCCTGATGAAAGTTTATACTCTTTATAACAACTGTGGCTGTTTTTAACTGGAGAATTGAAACCGCGTTCAACGAGCTTGATACTGCACAACGCTGTTGCAGATGCTTATTTTATGATCGTACCCGTTTTTACCAGATAAAATCTGTTCTTCATTTTTGTTTTCCTGCTGCAGCCTTTAATGTTTAGAAGTGTTATGTTTACTTTGCACACAGGAGGGAGACAGACAGTCAGGTATACTCGGACGACACAAACAACTGTAGCTAGTAGCAGGACGACAGGAGCGTTTACAGTTTATCCCTCCTTCATGTGCACTCCATCATCGGAAGTCACGTTTAACATAACACACATGTCACAAATAAGTGCTTATGTTTTACCACCGTAACTGCGTCCATCTGTGAATAAGTGCAGAGTTTTTCTCTCTGAATTTGTTTAGATAGCATCTCTTTTCCAAATCATGCCGCACTTTTTTTTACATTTATTTTTAAGGGCAGAGTTTTTATTTTTCTTTGGGTCTTAGTCCAGGGTGTTCATTCGAGGCGATGTCTTGTCAGCTCACGAGGAAACGGCGGATGTAAGTCGGACGGAGCAAACAAGGTGAAGTCTTCACGGTAACTGGAGCAGAAGAATTCAAGAGCACGACTCTAGACCAGACTAGTCTCTGCTTTTATCATCAGTGAGAGATCCTCTTGCCTCATATGACTTCTATGGTGTTACAACATCATCATTATTATTATATATTTTATATTTTATTCAACAAATGAATTCTACTATAATTTACGCCATAAAGAGTCACCAGCGCTCCATCATTATAAGGTGTTAGAGCGAATTAACAGAAACAGTCAGTGATTTCTAATCACTCCTGAAGGCTGGATCTTCCCAACCGGAGACAGAAAGGTTCTGTAAGATGGATGGGGGGGGGTGTCACGCATGTGCTCAAATCAACGGCATTTGATCAATCATCATTAAATCGGTATTTCAAAGTACATGGGTGGATCGCTACACTTCTAGGGGGCATCGTTGTAATTTGCAGCAATGGTTATCTCTGTGATTTTGTGGTATTGTGGCGTTGCTTCCTGTTGTAGCTCTTGGCGTTTTGATCAGAGATCCAAAATTGAGTTTTTTCTTATTTTCAAAGGTTCAAGTGGACTTGAACTGAAATACACACAGTTTTCATGCTGGCTGGTCATTTTAAGAGATTAAGCAGGTCAGAATGGCTTCCTCTTCATCTTGTATCATGTTTGCACTTGCAGACGGTCAGAGATCAACCCGGCCTCTTGCATCCGTGGGGTGAGCCCCGACGACACCCCCCACCCCCAAAACATGATTCAGTTTAAGAAAAACATTCATTTGTGGGCAGTAACGTCAGCTGCTGTTACAACACTCACGTGTTACCCGTAAGAGTCGAGATTTTCTTCTGGCTCAAAGGCACCAAGCAAATGTTGTTCATGTTGTTAAAGTTTGATTGGATTGTTTTTAAGTATTTATGGTCCGTCAGGACCGATGCTCAAGTCTTTTCTTGTGCTTTTATATTGAAGATGGAACCAAAAAACATCTAAAGAACTGAATAAGTGAAGGAAAATCCTCTCGTGGAAGTCTAGTCTTAATAGTGGTGTTAACGACGTGACCTGTATGTTTTTATTTCCCACCCCAGGCCCACTACTCGACCGGCAGAGTCTCCGCCTCCTTCACGTCCACCGCCATGACTCCTTCCACAGTGCATGAAGCAGGCAAGTGAACCGCTACAGGGTCACATCTTCTTATTTTGGTTTTGAACTCTGCATCCAGGATGGCCTGGGCCGTCGCTTGGGCTGTTTTTTTGCAGGAAAAGATTTCGATGCAAATCAAACTCGGCAGCAAGTGAGAGCTGTCGAGTTTGAAGTTTCTTCTCCCCGTCAGCCGCCGAGCTGCTCATGAAAGAGGTTTGGTGTTATGTAACCATATAGTAGGTTCAGTACTCTTCAGAAGAGGGCGGTGTTAGAGTTTAGTGACCTCGATCAGTTTTCCTTCAAAGGAAATGTGTACCATTATGCAACTAACACAGAATATTGGCAAAATACAGAGAGATGGACATGAAGTTGTCTGCGTTGATACCACAGAGTGTAGAATTTGTGCGTGACTGCCTCATCCTGCTTGAAGTTTCATGATGAGTCATGTCTGTCCAGCTGAGGTCCTGCTGAAAGATTTAGTGCGCTGTCTCCTACAAAGGCAAAAATGTTAAGAGTAGAGTGTCACTTGCTCTTAAATCTAAATAACAGCCCGCTCTGCTGAGTCGTGGAGGGTTTTTAAAGGTCAGAGATCCCCTCTGCAGGAACATAAAGCTAAGACTTAAACAAAAAGAAATGATGAGATTGTGATGCTTTTTAAAGAAAAAGGCTCACCTCAATCTTGTCTTCAATGTTTCCAACAAAATCTGAATATTCTTGTGGTGTTCCATCGATACTTTGACATAGTTTTTGCTTTTATTGATGGTCTTCATTGGCAACAATATACATTTGAATCAGTACCGAGAAACTACTGCTGGGTCCCGCTGGGTAAGCATACAGCCAATCAGAGAGATGGAGGCTGTGACGTAGGCGGAGCTACGTCCAGGCTAGAGTCAATAAAAAGATATCCAGAGTGGCTGCAGTGGAGCAGGAACGCTGGCGTCACAGTAGAAACCAGTAAAGCAAAGCCCTGGGGGTAAACATGGAAGATTGTTTTGAAAAATAAAACTGAAGACCGATGGGAATGGTCGCCTTCGTGATGAAAATGTAGCAGGGGAGCCGTACTTGGATAATCAAAGCTGCAGGGACTGATTTCTCTGAAATGTCTCCACACACTGCGTTTTTTGTTTGTTTTTTTCATTCTAGACCTGGTTATAAGACGGGCAAGTGCTCAGAACATGGCACAGAGACAGTCAATTTAAATTCAAATTTCAGCGAGAGCTCAGACAGCGTGGAGTATGACGCCTCACCCCCTGTATGGATGGTACTCCAGAGAAAACCCAGTGACACAAAACTGCAGAATCTGACATTGCTAGAGAGCATGAAAGGAACTTTGTGTGGCTGAGATGGGGGCCAGTACCGCTGGTATGAGCCTGGTAGGATTTCTACCACAGCGAGTCCTGGAGGTGAATATCAAAGCCGGTAGTGTGTTGGTGCGGGGCTGCTGGAGAGAGTCAGTTCACGGAGAGAGCCTTGAATCGAAAGCACACATCCAAAGTCACATGAGAACCTGCGAAGAAGAAGAAATGGTGAAAATTACTACTTGGCCAAAGATGCATCAGCCACAGCTGGAATAGTTGTCTCTGAATAAGTTTGTGCGTCCTCCATGGCGAGGAGGACTGACCATGAAGCAGACCAAATACACAAAGTATTATCACATTCAGTAAAGCTTTTTGTGCTAACTATCAATTACTAAAATAGTTTCTAATGTGTTAGCCGTGGGTCGACTTTTATTGAATAAAGTAATGTCTCACTTTGACGGGTTATTTTGGGCAGAGGTATGTCATTCACATCAAACACGTGAACAACTGTAGGTCGTGATCGACCCTAAACCTGTTGATTTGGGCTCGTGCTCACAGGCCTTAGGTCTGTATCTGACCAGATGGCAGCAACATAAACTCATTAAAGCGGGATGGCTTGGATCAGTTACGATGGACTGAGCCTTCTCCCGTGTGGGCACCATGCTGACCATGACATGACCCTAATACTCGAGCGCCCTGGTATCCAGAAGATCTGTGCAGCAGTGATCTTCAGAACAACTTTAAAAACTGCTCTAAAAAGCCTTTTCCAAGGCAAATAGACAGTAACCTTTGCAGCGGCTTTCATGTGCCACTTGTCCTTGATGAATCTGATTAACCACATGCTTTAAAGCCACCGTATGTATCAATCCCACCTTTGACCACCAGGTGGCAGCATATCACAAGACAGTTCATGTATCTAAAAATGAAGTGTCGCTAAAAAACATGCCATATCGCCCCCGTTCGTGAGCCCGGTGTCGTCAGTGGCTTTTTTTGTCAACAGCAGATCTGTATGCCCCCCTGTGGTCAGAAGTGATATTGCTATAAGTGTTTTAGCTACATGTGGACCCGGATCACAGCTTTAGTTCAGGTTTTGGCAGATCAGAAAAGTTTGGTTTTTATTTTTATTTTTTTAATCAGCATGTTCATGTTTGAGGTTTAACTGTACTTTTTCTGTAAAACGGCACCGTCCATATTTGCTTGTTAAGGCATAACAATTGTATTAAAAATAAATATCCTCACAGCTGGGGAGGCTGACGAGAGCGTGGCCGTTATCTGTTTACCCCAACCTTACCGGACCGCTGACAATGAAAAGAAAGAAACAACTAAATTGAGTTGGAGTACAAATACAAACTGGTTTTACTATTGTCATTTTAATGGACACGGTTCTGTTCTGGAGCTGCTTTGCTGCATCTGGTACTGGGGGGTCTTGAATCTGTGCAGGGACAACAAAGTCTCAAGAGGTTCTGGAGACAGATGTTCTGTCCAGAGTCAGGCAGTTTGGTCTCAGTTGCAGGTCCCGGGTCCTCCGACAGGATAAAGACCCAAAACACACGACTAGAACCAGCCGAGAACCACTCAGAACCAAACACTGGACTGTTGTCGTCCTGATCTACATCCTGGTGAACATCTGGGGAAACATCTGGAACCTGCAGTCTGGAGAAGAAACCTCCAGACCTGAGACACCTGGAGACGCTTGTCCATGAGGACCAGAACACCCGTCTACAGGTGGACAGAACCTGTAGGGGAGGACAGAACACCCGTCTCCAGTGTCACAGTTCCACTCATCACTATTGATTTTTTCTTTTGTGCTGTTTTTCACTTTCAGGTTATTTCAGGAACCCTTGTAGGATTTTCTTTACTTAATGAAAGTGATCCAACAAAATCCCCTTCATATTTGTGCGTTTTTAATTTGTTTGTATTGTTTTTGTTCCAGACGCCATCGCAGACGACACCGTCCGGTACCAGTATGTGAAGAAGAAGGGCTACGTCCGTCTGCACACGAACAAGGGGGACCTGAATGTAGAGCTGCACTGTGACAAGGTCTGATCACAATCCAACATCCAATGTTGACGGGTAGAATTTTAATGTATTTCTTTATTTTTGGGAGGATGATGGAACGTAGCATTAATGCTCATGACACTGCAGGCACTTGGGAACTTTGATCATGTGTATTGAACAGTTTTTATTGCTCTCATATTGGCAGTGTTGACCAACGAAAGGTTTCCAAATGCATCGCTGACACAGAGGCTCTGATTCAGACCTGGCTCACTTTAAATTCTACGAGGGGGGAAAAAAAAAAAGCTCTTAAAAACTGCGATTACCAGGTCACACGGTCAGGCTGCATTTGTGTGATTTAATCCAGGACATTTGAAATGAGTATTTTGCAGAACGTGTTCACTATTTTTCCGCTAATCTAGATGGCAGAAATGTGTTTGTTGTGTACCTCCTTGTTGGAGCTGGACGCGAGGTCCTGCAGAGCTGCCGTGACTTCCACCGGCACATTTCTGCCCCGGCAACCGAGTGTGCTTGGCTTTTATTGGCCCCCGAGCTGTCAAATCAGAATAATCGGGGGGAAGTTGCAGCGGTTAGACAACCTCTGCCCTACATCCTCCTCCATCCCACCTTCCTCCCTGGTGGTTTTCACACTCGATGGCAGCTGCACTCGTAGCCTGCTGTTTATGAATTAATGAGTGCTGCTTCACTGTCACAAACACTCACAGTCAGACGGGTTTAAAGCCCACATCATGTTAACTTCCTGTCTGCTTTGAATATCTCCTCTTCCTTTGCACTTAAAATACCCAACTTTGATAAAATAGGAGCAGGCGGGTGATGGATATCAAAGAATACTAAAGTTTGACTGTATTTAAAAGCACCTTGATTGATGTAAGTGGTTGCTTATGATAAAAGTAACTAGGGGACATTTTGAAAGGTAACCAACTCCTACAGATGTTTCCATAGGTTTGAATAAAATGTTAGACGAATAATACAACCATTTTCACCTTAATGGCTTCAGTAATCTGTCATATTGGCTTTATATGGACGGCGGTAGTGATGGGACTGAAATGATGATGCGTAAAGGCTTAATGGGCCGCGAGGATGGTTGGAAATCCCTGTGGAGGGTAAAGGTGAGATCCAGACCAGCCGGCCACCCGACTGCAGCATTCTGCAAGTTGAAAGCTTTGCGTTTTTGTAAGGAATTTATAACTAAATGGAGGAAACTGAACCAACCCACCACACGGATTGGTCCGGGGGATCGATGCTGTGTCGGTTGGTTGAGCGGGTGGCGGTGCACCATATTCAGAGGCTCGTGCAGGCGGCACAGGTCTGCATGTTTTCCCCCTCTCTCTACCAGAGTTTCCTGTCCAGCCACTTTCAAAATAAAGGCCATTGGAGCCATGAAAAAATCTTTAAAAAAGAAAAAAACAATGATCTGAGCCGAAAGGTGAAGCTCTAGATTTACCAGGCAGTCTACATTCCTACCCTCACCTGTAGTCACGAGCTGGGGGTAGAAGCTCCTCCACATTGAGAGGAGCCAGATGAGGGGGCCCAGGTGGCTCCTGCATGCTTCCCTGGGGACGTTTTTTGGACACTCCCACTGGGAGACTGGGGAAGACCCAGGGCGCAGGAGGGACTATGTTTCTCAGCTGGCCTGGGAAAGCCTTGGGTCTGGGCTTCCCTGCTTAGGATGGATGGAAAAACTGGACAAGCCACAAGAAGCTGTTTTAAATGCACAGTCTTAGCAGGATTAGACACTTCTGTTTATTTATTCTGTTTTTTAATTAATAGAAAGTTTAAATTGATTTCACGTCTGTCCTGCGTGCTTTGGTTTATGGGATAGGCAGCGCGTAAGCGTGTGTGAACTGAGGCATTTGCTGCCTTTTTCTTTTTTTTTTCCACTTTTCTGTCTGCGTCAGCCAACACTTTCCACGCTGACATCACTGCTTGTTAAGTTTTTATGTAGCCAGGCAAGTTTCTAACTTGGATTGCATTTCAAACATTCTCAGGCTTCGCACAAAGACGCACACAAACACAGAAACATGCACGCCAAATTAACCGCCATTAAGAGCAGCAGCAACCACGAGAGGTACAGATTGTGATCTCTGACGTCAAATTTCTTGGTAAAGAATTGACCTCATTTTGACTTTCGTGCATTTTACAAATGGATGAATTAACAATTTATGGTGCCTGACAGGTAGTTGTTATATAAAACCTTCAATTAAACGTATGAGATTTGAAGCTGAGCTTCATCAAAGAGGCAAGACCTGGTATTTGATCATCACTGTGATTGAGATAGAAATAAAAGCAATAGAACGTATAAACACCTGTTACACAGTGAAAAGTCGGTGAATAAAAATAGACTGGTGATTCCTGGAAACTATTATCCATTGTTGCCAGGGGGAGGGGCACACGGTCATATTCAAATACACTCAAGAGAACTGTTGAACGCTCTTGGCGTTAACAACCGTCAGCCCGACCAACGTCACGCTCAGAGAACAAATGATGCCTTATTTCAGAGCACCAGTCAGTCAGGAGTAGCCTCTGCAGGTGAAGGTTTAGTAATCACTGACAGACGCCTGAACGATGGGAAATCCCAGAACCTACCTTCAGGAATCCAAATAGCCGTCTGCTTCGCTTCCCACATCAACAGAAACGCTAAACTGTCTCCACACTGACGGCTTGTTGGTTCCTCTCGATACACTTTTTGTAGTATTTTGTTTTCAAACGTGAAGCAAGGTCAGGTTTCAGTCTGCTCAGTGATCCCGGGCCGCTTTGATGAATAAGTAATATGCAGTTTGGTTGTCTGCTCACATGCATGCAGAACGACGCTTTTGTGATGTGATTAAAGCTTAATAATCTCTGTCGACGTTTCCCACAGTTTTATTTAAAAGGATCACATCTGTCCTTGTATGATGTCAGTAAATGAGCGACATTCACCTCCTTATGTCTGCACGAAATTTTTTTATTTTATTAAATAAAAGCTAATAAAACTCACTAATATGGCCTAATTTAAAAGTTAAACATTTAAACTTTTTTTCCTAGAACACGCGCTGTAAACAGATTTGAGATCGAAACATTTTAAGAACACAACTTTTTCTTCATGTGGCTCTCGGATGACTCTCAGCCTGTAATATGTTACAATTTTAGATGTATTTACTTTGTCCCAGCAACAAAGCTTTTATTTGACTCTGAAGCGTAGCGGACACAGACCAGCTGGTCTCGTCGTGCACCGGCCAGACCCGGGATTCGTCTCCCCTTGGGTTTCCCTCGGGTTCTGCGCATCTTCTAACTCCTGCAACATCAATTTTATATGAAGAGGTAGACAAAACTGTCGGTCCACGGCGCAAAAAAAAACATTTTGTTGCTGCAGGGACCTGTTGCGACTCGTGTTAAGAGTCCAAATGAAACAAAATGACGTGTATGTTATTAATTTCATGTTCCTGCTGCAGCGACTGGTAGGTAGGAGGTAATGGACCCACCACCACGTTTGGCGGTGGCAGCTGCTGATTTTGTGAGCAGTCTCAAAAAAAGAGACTTCACCGGCTTTGTATTTACTATTTTATTTTATGCTGACTCTTGGGGGTTTCATTTGCCTGTTCTCTCCTCCAGGTTCCCAAAGCTGGAGAGAATTTCATCCGTCTGTGTAAAAAAGGCTACTACGATGGGACCATCTTCCACAGGTCCATCAGGAACTTCATGGTAAGAGGAATATTTTCAGAACAGGCCTCAAGAGGGGATATATTTGTATTTTCCCACCGGACTGCTCGTGTTTCGCTTGCTACTTGCAGCAAAAGAAGAATCCTTAATTTACCAAGTATTCTTTTAACACACAGGAATTTGACCTCTGCATTTAGCCCATCTATAAGTCATGAACGCACGCTCGTGCATGAACGCATGAACGCACGCCCAGAGAGGTGTGTGTTGGCAGGTCAGGGAAGCAGATGGTGAGGTTAGGTGAGCTGCTCAAGGGGGCATCAGCTGTAGACAGCGAAGGCACTTGGGAGCATTGATCACTCACCGCCCCGGCTCACATTTTTCCTGCCAGTCAGAGAAAAGCACCTTTCTGTACTTTAATTGCTTCTCAGGCCTCGGGTCTGCAGCTGCTGTAATCTCTGCTTGCACCGGCGCTGACATCTCTAAACGGGGAGAGTTTAAAGTCCCGGTCTCTGCAGCCTGGCAGATGAGGAGTTAAGAACTGAGACACAACTCAAGTCTGGAGATTTTATATTTGCTCTAACTGCAAAACCGAATTATGGTACTCGAAGGAAGATTAAGAACAGCATGAGGAGCAGTTTCAAGTGTTTTTTCTGCAGGAGCAGAATTTTGGTTGCTGGTTACGTTTTCTTGCACAGTTATGTATGATGATTTTGTGGCGTTATCAAGTTTACATCCACCTACCGGTACTTTACTACTCATGCTGTTTGACATTGAGCTGAGTGATTGCAGTTCATGCTACGTGAAATAGTAACGTTCCAGATCTGCAGCCGTGAGGACCAAGTTCACTCCCTTCGAATTCAAAAATGTGTACTTTTCACCACACCAGAAAGATCATCTGATCTGGGCCCGACCTAAAAATAACCTTTATTCAGCCTCAGATGCAGAACAGCATTTTACAGCGTGCAGCGGTTGAATTAATAAAATGTAACGAGTAAAAACTCAAACACCAAGGCCCAATCTCAATACTACTTTTCTCCACTCGCCCGTCTTTTCTTCACTCGCCCGTCTTTTCTTCACTCGCCCGTCTTTTCTTCCCTACCCCCTAAAAAAGAAGGGGGAGATTTTAGGGCACTTGAGATCTAGGGCACTTGGCCCAGGTGCCTGTCCCATTTCTCCTACTCCCCCTTGTTTTCATCCCTAACCTGAACAGGAAGCTGAGAGCCAAAAGCTGTTTTAATTTCAGCTGTAGTGCTGTTAATATGGCACTTTATTAAGTTTTAATATTTTTTCAGGCGTAAAAGTAACCGTTAAGATCCCCAACCTGGGCTCAGTTTATCCAAATAACGCCTGTTAAGAAATTTGCTCTGAAGATTTCGGGATTTCTGCCTGACTGCCGGCTCTGGAGTTGATTATGGTTCCGCGTTAATCGACGCAGAGTCTACGGTGTAGGGTATGGCGTACGGCGCGCGTCGCCGCGTAACCTACGCCGTAGGCTCTGTGTCGATTTAACGCGGAACCATAAAACAGCTCCACTATCTTCACTTCAGCTTTATCTGAAAGTGTGTAAATTACCCAGATAACAGCTTTGTGGTTTCTGAAAACTATTATATCAGAAACATCCAAAACAAATCTGACGAGTCACAGGATTATATGCGTGCTCCCTCGGTCACAATCTGAGACGAGTCTGCCTGTTTGCCCTCGGTCAGCGAGTCAAATCGACGCAGAGCCTACGGCGTAACCTAACAGCCTTTATTCCAGCGCGATCTTCGTGAACAACGGACAAAAAAGGGATTATGTACATTCACTGAGTGAATATTATGAAAGTAAAATATATATTTCTCGCTAGAAATGTAATCAAAACGCATTTATATGCAGAAACTAACTCAAAATATTGATTTTATTCACAAAAAAATAAGAAAATGTCCATGTTTTTTTTTTTTTATTCAGTCCGCAAATGACGACGAAAAGCATTCTGGGAAAGCATTCAGGGGTAGTGAAGACAACGAGGGCGAGGGGGAGAATTTGGACAGGGCCCAAGTATACCTTCAGAGGGGGACGATGCTGGACCGGCAGGTTCTGCTAATCAAATGATCTGTGGCAGCGTGCTGGTCTGAAACGTTCAGGCATGTATTAACACAATGCCAATGAGGAAAGACGGTGCTCTTCAAAAGCAGTGGTGTTGATTTGGAGTTATTTTTCAGCCAGAGTGTCTGGACTCTGCTGTCATTAAATGGGGCGGGAATCCAAATCCAAAAATACTGTATTAATCCCCGAAGAGAAATCAAATTTTTCACATATACAGCTGCAAGAGAATGACTGATGCCCAGCAACATCTTGCTTCTATTCTTTTTCAAAGTTCAGACTTCAGCCTGACTGAGGAGTTAAGACGGGGCCTCCAGAGAGCTTTGCATAAACAAATGTCTGCAAAACGTAATGAAGTGAAGTAATGTTGGAAAGAGGACTAGAACAAAATTCACACACGTTGTGTTGAATTATGTTTATTTTGTTTTTGTTTTTATAAACTGTCTCTGCCTTTTGGTTGCCTCTTTTTACTACTACTTCTACTACAGTCATTTAGCAGGCACTTTTAGGAGGGTACAACTGGATCAGTGCTGGTCAGACTGCTGTGATTCCAGTTAGAAACAGGTGCTGCCATGCTAATGCCAGAATATTTTTATTATTAGTGTTCCTTTCCCCCCCAACAGTCCCTTTTATACAAGAACGCTGTCTGAAAAGACACCATCATGCGATCATCTTGTCATAGTGCAGCTGACTCAGTCCTGCAAAGAGCTGGATCTCCTAACTAGTTCTGATGAGCAGAGAAGTTTACTAGATGCAGAAGTGCTCCTTAAAGAGCTGAGTCTTTAGCTTGCTCTTAAAAGTAGATACAGACCCTGCAGATCGGACAGAGTTTGGTAGGTCATTCCACCATCAGGGAACAACGGAGAAGAGTCTAGCTACTGATTTCACACCACATGGTGGTGGAAGAACCAGGCGTCTTTCACTGGCTGAGTGGAGCTGTGGAGAGGGAGTGTAGCTCTGGATGAAGTAGTGAAGGTAGAGGGAGAGTAGCTCTGGATGAATGAGTGAAGGTAGGCAGGAGCCATTTGGGTAATTGTTTGGTAAGCCGGAGCTTTGAACTTGATGCTGCAACTGGAAGCCAGTGCAGGGTGATTAGCAGCGGAGTGACATGAGCTCTCTTGGGTTAGCTGAAGACCAGACGTGCTGCTGCATTCTGGATCATCTGCAGAGGTTTAATTGAGCACGCAGGAAGGTCGACCAAGGAAGAATTACAGTAGTCAATGTGTGACATGACCAGAGCCTGAACCAAGAGCTGTGTCGTACGTTCTGTCAGGTAGAGTCTTATTTTCCTGATGTTGTAAAGAGCGAATCGGCAAGACCGGGAAACCGACAGAACATGCTCCTTAAAGGTCAGCTGGCTGTCTAACATGACACCAAGATTCGTAGCAGAAGACGTGGGCACAGGTGTGGTGGAATCCAGCTGCTTATCTGAGGAGGTGAGGAATGACTGGCTGGACAGACAATTGGCGCTTTTGCATTAGTACCACCTTAGCCCGGCTCGGCTCCGCGTGGCTCGTCGCGGCTCTTCCCGTTTGTCCCCGTGTGTTTTTCCACAGCCAGGGGAGAAGCGGGCAGGTTGGGGTGAAGCTGCTGTGACGTACTCGATTGCGCAACCGCTTTGTTCATGTCGGCGCTGATCAGAAATCAGCTGGAGCCGCGAGCGGCTGAGAAAAAAAACAGCCCGTCTACATCCCTTTTTTAATTCTCTCCTCAGCACCAGGTTTATGAACATCTGCACCTCAGAGTTGGATCACCAAACAGACGTTTTGCGCTTTATAATAAAATCGCCGCGAGCCGCGGGTCGCTCTTGCGCTGACTCCTGCTTCCTGATTCAAACGTCTGCCGGCCCCGCCCCCCGACCAATCAGAGGCGCGGAGGGTGGTGACGTCAGAAATAGTCCCTGCTCAGCCCTGATTAGAACCTCGCTGAAATGGTTACAGAAATAGTATCGGCTTGGAGCGGCTCTGCACGCCTCAGCCCCTAGTGCAAAAGCGCAAAACGGGGCCGTGGCGGGTAGAACCAAGTTAAGGCGGTACTAATGCAAAAGCGCCAAATAAGCTCAGTCTTGGACAGATTTATTGGAAGGTGACGGTCCTTCATCCCAGCAGAGATATCAGAAAGACAGGCCGATATTCACATTTTTATTTACTACTTTTTATCTGCAGTTCTATTTACCTGTTTTAAAGGTAGGGTAAGCAATTCAAACACAATCCCTTTTGTCAAATTCGGTATAGATCTGCTCAGTATTTGCTAGCTGCTCCTGTCACGACTACACTGTAAATAAATAAATAAAGGTCTTCATGGCACGGCCCTGGCTCTGGTTCTGAGGTGAGCAGAAACGTGGCTCCCTGACCCCAAACCACCACGACTAGTACTCTGGCCAGTCACTGTCTGGACGATTTGTGCTAGTGCACATGAAGTTGAGGGGAGGAGCTAGCTCTCTGTGTTCCGTCTCAAATATTAAGAGATGTGACATCATCCCAGAATCCCTTATCCTATCTTTAAAATCTGGTAGAGACCAGAGTATTACGGTGTGAACCTGTGGAACTGATCGGGGCTATTTTTTATGTGTATGTACATTTATCCTCCACCACAGTTCATTAGCTTTAACCTAATGTATAAATAAATCATTCAGTGTTTGTTTTTTACCTGGTTCAGTAAGAATAATTTAGCGTCTGCTGATTAGTAAACAACCGTTTGTTTGAAGTCATTCTTCAGCTGGAGGTCTTCAGCTCTCTGATCAGCCGCTCATCCGAGTGTTGCAGAGCTGGCGCTCACATAATTAAAGTGGCTGTAAAGCGGACATCTGGTCTCAAGAGGACCCCAACCTTTTTCCTTTCTGCGCCGGGTTTTTACTTGCAGCAGTGAGGTGTGAATTGTTTATCTGTAATTATTACCTCTGCTGCCAAGCAGTCGGCCTGTCCTCCACAGCTCGCCAAGAAAACGGAGTTGCACTTGATTTGTTTTAGAGCAACATATATATTAAAGGAGTCACATGTGGAAACTGCAATATAAATAGTTCTGTCCTCCAATATAGCAGTTTGTCAGGAGGTGAAATGGACCAGCAGTCCTGGCTTGACACTTCAAGGAATATGGCCGTTTTAGTTTGAGGCCCCTCTGGCAGCTTCCTAATAACGTGATTAGGGAACAAGGATGGGGTTCTGAGAAGAAAACACCACCTCCTCCACTTCTACTGAGATGTTCCCAAGCCAGCCAAGATATATAATCTCCCCAGCGTGTCCCGGGTCTGTCCTCGGGCCTCCTTCCAACCGGACACGCCCAAAACCCCTCCCCAGGGAGGCATCCGATCCAGGTGCCGCAGCGATCCACCTGTTGATCTCCTGCTTCGTTCTTGGGATTCGGGGTTGGACAAGCCCCCCACTCATACTGCCTCTCTTTTTTTTTTTTTTAGTTGATTATAAATCAAAGTACCCTTCATGCATTGTTTTATAGATCTTACAAATTTGACAGACTCACTCTCATTTACCATCACTAAACTCTTTCAAATTTTGATTTAAACCTTTTTATTTAGTTGTTTTTGTAAATTTGTAAGAATGTCTATCTATGCATCACTCCACGTCCATGTCGTCTCGTTCCTACTTTAGATCTGGGTTTTAATTAAGACCATGAGGGTGTTGTTAAGCACCGTCTACAACCGGGTCTTCTTTTCTTTGTCTTTTACGTTCACATCTATGCAGTGTGATGGCCTGAAACATCGGACTCTGTGCAATATTCTACACATGTATATACTGTCATCTGTTAAAAAAAAAAAAAAAAAAAAAAAAAAACATTCAAATGCACCTTAACCTTTTTTATATTTTTTATATTACTTATATTTCTTGTATTTCTTATTGTTTGCACTACTGCTATTTATCTTGCACTGGAGAGGTGATGCTACCTCTAATCTCACAGTACCCAGGTACATTGATAATAAAGTATTCTGATGATTCTGATTCTGACCACAAGCAAACGGTGTATCTCTGTGTCATTTGTCCTCAAACCTCTCCATGGCCAGAGGCTGGACCTTGAAACAAAGTCCAAAGAAATGCACAGAACCATAGAAGCAGCGGTGGGAACGCTGAGCGGGTGGCGTTCACGGCGAACAATAGGGCTCTGTGTTGGAAAGCTGCAGGTTGGGTGTTGGGAGAGAACCAATGTTGTGTTTAGTCTTTCATTTGGTTTGTCTCCCGTCTCCTGGTCACGCTCCGTAAAACGAGTGTAGTCTGAGGCCATGTAAAGTTTTGTCTCGGATAAAACGCTCTTTAAAGTGTGAGATATCAGAGTTTTAGTCCTGTTAGGCCAGGAAACGCAGCGGGAAAGGGATCAACCAACGGCTGAAAGGATTTCATCAATTAAGTGACGTATTAACAGGCCATTGAAACTGAGATAAAAATTAGAAGCTCATCCTATCACTTCAGAGCAGTTAAATACTGTTCTTCATTTAAAGGTTGAGCAGACGTGATCAAGAGGTGAAGCTGTATTCACAGCCAACCAAACTTAAAAGCTTTTCTTTTTCTTTCCCCTCTAGATTCAAGGAGGGGACCCCACCGGCACCGGCACAGGTAGGATCAGACCACACGCCTCCCTCTAGTTTTGGAAGGTTCTCATAAATCCTGCTCGGACCTCTCCATGAGTGTTTTCTAAACACGCTCCATGAAGACACGCGGGAGGACGGATACAGATGATGGAACAAGTCGTCCCGCTGTAAGGAAACGTTTTCCCGTTTTTAAAAGGCGGTCGTAAAGCCGGTGCAGTTTAATGGATTGCTCGACAACATCCAGTTAATTTCCTGCCGCCGTGCCGCCTGTGCTGCTGGGAGAGTTCGCTGCACAAAGTGAGCTTTGTGAGTCCGGGAGTCTAAACACTGCAAATCGCATCCACCATGACAGATTTATGAAGGTGCAGAATTTCTGGCCTGTGAGTAAAATTCTGCTCCTCACCTGGAGGGAACAATGTGTGCACACAGCCGGACAACAGGCCTTTAGGCAGCTTCACGGGGGACTTCTCTGCCGCTCAGCAGCCCCACAATGTGCAGCATTGTGGGTTTGGTTTGCAGTTTCTATACATATGGTTCTATATATATATATATATATATATATATATATATATATATACGTTAACTCGGCGTAGGCAACGCTTGTTTTGCTTCAGGCGGTTTGAAATAGCTTCTGTGAAACTTGTTCACAGAGACTGAGCTCTTGTATTTTAGCATTTTGTTTTATTTCTGCATCCAAGAGAGTAAGATTGTCAACTGTGATTTATTTGTGGTCTCATTAAGTCTTTAATCTTAAATGTTGAGCTTCAAAACAATAAAGGTGTAGTTGTAGCAGGAAATGCTTCATCAACCCAACAGCTAGTTGGATTTGTGGGGAGGTCCAAAACCTTAGACTGCATAAGAAGAACTGAACAATCCCCCTGTGACATCAATAGGGTTTCTTTAGAGTGCTTCTGCAGTCTGTTTTTCCTCGTACTACATCGTGCCATGTTGCACATTAGCAGAACGAGCAGGTCGAGGAAGCCAGCTGGAACCCGACCACCTCATATCAATCAAAGTTAGCCATTTTAGCTTGGCTGGGTTAGTTTATGTTAACCTGTGAAGTCAATTTATGTTGGCTTATGTTCATCGTGGTCAAATCTGTCCAAACATCATTAGTTCTAGTGTCGCTGCCGACATGACATTGGAAACGAGTTCTGCCAGAGCTGAAACGAGGACAGCCAGAAGCGCAGGTCTCAACGGGCCGTCACTCAGATCCGGTCCCAACACACCTCTATTGAGGTTGCTGAATGTTTTAAAACCACCATTCAGCATTTTCACTCACGATCCTGCAGACAGGTGGTTTGAAGACCTCAGTTTGGACATCGCACCAATAATGAGGCTGATCCGTCCAGATTAACTGTCTCTCTGCACCTCAGAAGCTCAAAACGCGTCGTAGAGAGTTTCATATGATGCAGTGGAGACGTACCGATGAGGATCTGTGGTTGTGGAAAGTAAAACCAGTTCTAACAAGGTTCTGAAGTCAAACCAGTGCTGAACTGGATCCCAGACCAGTCCAAAACCAGCACCTGGTTTAACTTGGTCATACAGGTGCAGTACGAGTTCTGGTCGGTGCTGCACCAGGAGAACAGATTAGGGGCCGATGTCAGCAGTTGCAGTGGCTAATAGTGACGAAGACAACTTTACAGTGTCAAGAAAATGGTGTTTGTTTCTCCTCTGTTGCCCGAGTAAAGAATTAAAAATGGATGCATCCAGAAAACTGGTATCATCAAAACTCTGAGGACCCGTATTCATCTGAAACCTCCAGGACCAGTTTCAGAGTCCAGGGTCAAATCCACATCACAAAGATTGCAGTCTGATTTAATGCATCTCTCTGTGGTGGGGATGGTTGCTTCCTCCTCTTTCTCTCCGTCAGTTATGATCCATACGGAGGTAAAATGCCAGCGTGTTGATAAATTATGCAGAAATGTTACCAGGGAAACTCGATAGCTTCCAGCCCTCCGTGGGGTTGCTGGTGCGCGTTTAAACCCGGATAAACACACTCCAGGTTGGTATTGTCCCTTGTATGTTGACGTGCAGCCTCGTGCACGTATACCAGCTGGCAGGACGGTTCAACGCGCCTCAGGTTATCGGATCCTCTCCCCCCGTCGGGAGCCAATAAGCTCCTGCGGTGCATTTTCCTGTATACTCATCATGGTGATTCTTAATAATGAAGTCGGACCGGATAATGACTCACAGACGAAGGCTCTCATCAGGCCCCCGTGTTCAAGGGCAAACGGCTTTCTTAGCTCTCATGCAAATGCTCAGCGCCTCGTCTTTCCGATGGTGAAATAATACGAATAAATACTCCCGACAGAGGCGCCAATTTGTGTTGTTTCCATACAAATTAATATTCATAATCCTTCATGATACAAATACATGTAGCATTCTAACGTGTAAATGTACACTGCTGGAACCTTTTTTATTTTTTAAATAGTTCCAGATGTCTCCTTAATATGCTTCTCGTTACAAAACGTACCAACTGTTTGGTCTAGTTTCATTTCTGAGCAGCACATGACGTACAGAATAATCTATAAATCTGTGTCGGCAGTCATAACGAAGGGTTTTAGACCATATCTTCACTGTTATGACGTCACGAGAGACGCTGCCAGATCGCCACCCACCGCCAGTCTCAACTCCATGATGCCACAGCTCGTCTAGACCCTGACGCCATCAGGCGGGAGCAGGATTTATATCTTATGGACTTATGGAAAGATGGCAGTGGCCGACAGAGATACCTGTACAGAGTTTTTATGCACTACACTTGAAAAGTTCAAACTACGTCAGTTTCCCTCCAGGGACAATTTCCACACCAACACTTCAGTGGAATGACATTTCTGAGTAATTTCAGAGGCTTTAAATAAAAGAAATGTTCAGATGTGGGCCTGTTGCCTGCTGAGGGAACATTAATTGCCATTTTACTGCAAACATATGTTCTGTTCTAACTCAAAACTGTTTTGATTTGCGTAACTTGAGTTCACCAGTGAAAGCTGATGCTCCTTACCCTCTTCTGGTTTTAACTCTGTTCAATGTACACAAGCATTTCCTTTACCAGTGTTAGCTCAAATAAGCCAAGTGCTGTGAGAAGGCCGACAGAGATACCTGTGGCTGGATTGTGATTGGTTAATGCTCCTAGTGAGGCGTGGAAACTGAAAAGCTCAACCATATTTGAGGGAAGCTGCGCAGCCACCGTGCTCTAACCACCAGTGCTGTCTTCACCTTCCACATCTCCACCTCTTCCTTCAACCCTTGGTCGTTCCAATTAACGAGGTCCAGATCTGTTGTCGGGGGACCAGAAATGAGCCACCAGAACAAGACCTATATGGACTAGAGAGGATAGACATTATCTAAACGGGCAAATCACAACATTGTTGGTCTTTTGCTCCACTAAACTGCCCATTTAAAGAAATGGTCCCCCCATTTTCTACTGAAAGATGGGCTCAGCCGTCATTAACGTCATTAATCCAACTTGTTCTTTTCCTGCTGTGACGACTCTATTAAAAAAAAAAAAAAAAGGTGTAGTGTGAGTAAATATTGAAGCCTCGCCTATAACGGGAAAATCTCCCTTTTACGTATTTCACTGTTTCACTGTGTTGTTTGTGAAGAGAGTAAAAACCATCTTTGAATAAAGATGGAAATGTAAAAAGCTGCTTTAATGGACCACAGAATCGTAAAAGTTGTTTTTAAGATGTCAAAATGCTGTTAGCTAACTAATCCTGTCTAATGAAATGAAAATGTTATTAAGTACCCTCTCTCTCTCTCCCTCTCCCCCGTCCTGCCGTTCCCAGGAGGCGAGTCCTTCTGGGGGAAACCTTTCAGGGATGAGTTTCGGCCCAATCTCTCTCACACGGGGCGGGGAGTTCTCAGCATGGCCAACTCTGGTCCAAACACCAACAAGTCTCAGTTGTAAGAAATGTTTTCTGAACACTTTGTCTCCAAACTTTCAGCTCTTGCTCTGGTAAAGACGCTCATCAGAGAACTGGCTTTTGTTTTTCCATCTTCCACAACGTTTTTGCAAAAATTTAATCCTCAAATACTTTCAGGCTTTTTTTTTTTTTGCCTTTTCAGTCGTTTTTGTCTTCTTTCAGCAAACGTGAACAATTATGTGCCGTATTTGTTTTAATTACTTTTAAACTGCCTTTTTCATATAATTATGGAAACATAAAACATGTTTGCATTAGAGAAACTGAAGTTGTTTAAACGCTCACAGTTCCCGACGTCTGTTTATAACGACGATGTTATGCATTTTCAAAGACTTGATTCAAAGCAGCAGGACTCTGGCTGGCAGTTGGACGGAGAGAGAAAAGTAGTATCAAGACGGCATTTAAAACCTGCAGATATCCAAACTGTGGTTTTTGCAAAGTCAGGAAAAGAAGAGAAAGAAAAAAGCAACACAGACCTGAACAGGGAGGAGAAAACGAGACGCGTTCATGTTGACGTGTCGTGCGTGTCTGAGGGAGTCGGGAGGATCTTGTGCAGAAGTCACGGCGGCGTTGTACGCACGGTGGCGAGTTCATGCTAACACAACACAGGAGAGCAGCTCATCAGAGTCAGAATCATGTTTATTCGGCCAAGTCAGGTCAAACAAGACAGGGAATTTGACTCCGTTATTCTTTCTCACTCATCGGGTCAACGTCCAGGTCCAGCAACATCGCAACGACAGGGTGTATAGGTCATTTCCGTTGGTACCTACTGAGTTCGGCTCGACTTTTCTCCGTTTTAAGGGTTTTCCACTAGTTGATAGTACCGTTGGTACCATTTGCTTGGGCGGGGTTCCAACCGAGCTGAGTCGGGCTGAAAGTGTGACGTCGCCAGGCCGCAGGCCTCTGATTGGTCCGCAGCCCTTAAGACCAAACTTTGGTGCAGCGAAAAATGTCAATCAAATCTACTCTGTGGTGCAACGAGGAGGTCCACGCGTTTCTGCGCCTCCTCACCAGCGTTTCGGGCCGCCTTGACATTGAGGTGCTACTGAAGTGTAATGGAAACGACTGAGACGGAGGCGAGTTGAAGACTGTAGAATGGAAATGGATCTTCAGAACAGATGGATGGTTTCAGAGAGGAGTGAGGAAACCCCGGTTTCACCTCTCAAACACCAGCCTTGGATCTCCCTCCATGACCTTGACTCACGTGGAAGACTCTGAGGACTGCCTGGAGGGTCGGTGACTTACATCCGACTTTAACAACTTAGAAATTCATAATGGAGTTGGAAGAAGCTTCTGAATGGAAGCTGAAACATTTTCAAGAAGAAGAAGAAGTCCAGTCGGCTTGACTCGAGCCTGTGAGCTACGATGACTCCAGGATGAGTGAGTGTGAACGTGTCATGAAGGATTATGTTTATGTCGTGACTGATCAAAGCGCTGGTCGGGGCCAAAGCTGGACTCTCAAGCCTGTGAAAGTGCTGACATCTTCATCTATTTTGGACCACTTGTGAATTTTGTGCTAATGCAGTTTTTTTTTTCTGTGTTTCAGCTTCATCACCTTCAGGTCGTGCATTTACCTTGACAGGAAACACACCGTCTTTGGAAGGTAAACGATTGGCCTCTTGTTTTACTCTCTAATAAGTATTTGTGTCCTTTCAAACTGCAGATATTTTAATCAGTGTTGTGACTTCGTGCCGAGCCAAGAGCAGTAAGAAATGTAGTGCGTGCCGGATCTCGGCGGATGCTGCTGAGCTGAGCAGGATTTTCAATGGCTGTCCTCCTAAAAGTGTTCAGACTCCTGCAGAGCATCTGATCCTTCACGCGGGCCAAGCACTCACCGGGGCCTCAGCCGCCAACTTGAATCCGCTCTTCACTTTTTACAGTGTAGCTGGTGGCTGGAGGTAGTTTTACGTGATGGAGGTGGAGAACAACGGGTCGCCGGGCTTCTCTAATCACCTGAACACATGCAGCCTCGCAGTCATCCTCTGCTGTTTACTGGCTGCGAGGTGTTTGTGTATGTGTGGATGCCTGATTTCTCTCACTCCACACGAGGTGACGGGGCGCTCCCACTGGAACAGCTGGATGAAGAGCGTGAGGAGAGAGCGTCTCGTAGAAGAGCTCTGTACCAGGGGAGCCGCTGACGGATGGCCTCTCGTTCCTCAGCGTCTGACCAGCTACACTCTCTCTGATTGTTTTCTCTGCTATTTACACCCTAAAGCCAAGTGCCAACAGGAGACACTATTAATGTTGACAAATATGGGAATTAAGTCCTACATTTTGGAAACTAAACATGATGAGAACCCAGAGTTGTTAATAGCTTATTTTTTAGTAAGTTGTATCTATTAATCATCTTTAAAGGAAATGTGTCTTTTTTTCGTGTTGATGGTTTCCTGAGGTGTGTTTGTGTGACAAAGCTGGTGCAGCTACGTTTGTAATGTGTTTTTACACCTCTGTTTATAGCAGTTGGTTTGGAGGGGCGGGGCCAGCCACGTGACTCCACCCCTCTCCTCTGCTGCACGTGCATCTTTTTAAGTCGGTGTTAAAGGTTTGCACTTTTCAGTTCAGTGAAACAGAAAATGTTGATGAAGTGCAGCGGAGGAGACTGGATAAATGGGTGCTGCTTTGGTCTGTGATGTCACAGAGCTCTTTGAAAAAGAAACGTCAAGCTGATTGACACGCTTTCATACTTGTTGAAGTTTTTGATTCTGGTTTCACATCAAAACCTGTCCTCAAACACAGAAAAAGGTCTTTATTTTTTTCATTATTTAGCTTTAAACATTTGATCAATTTTTTTTTTCTTCCATTTAATTAGCAACGTTAAGTAAAACGGGCAGCCTGTAGTAATGAACAGCGAGGGGAAGTATCGGTGAGCTTTCATGCTTCCTGACCACAGACCACTAGCGGTCATTTGATGAACTGCACGTTTTCCTTAATGCTGCCAGTTTAGCCGCTAGATGTAGCAGCTCGGTCCCGATCGGCCCATTTAATCAGACTCTGTTCTCTGTGCCAGTTTAGATGCAGGTGAGGCGGGCGGTTTTAGGGACCAAAGTGTCTTTCAAAAGAACGACAGATAAACGTTTTGCTCAGCTGGAGGTGGCAGAAGTGGACAGATGGGCAGCTCTGAACGGTTCATATGTCCTGCGCGCTTTAGGTGGTTCTTCTCCGTGCAGGTTCCTTCTGATATTTCTAGGTCAAAACCGGGGGCGTGAACGTGCGTGGGGGCCTCCCTCGGTCCCCTGGGCTGTTAAGATGCAGGATTAGAGAGACCTCCAACCGCGTCCCGGGGTGCGTCAGTCCAACGACGAGAAGTTGGGTTTAGCTCGGTTTCAGTCGACTAACGAGCTGATGAAGTCAAACAAACCCGGAGACCAGAGTCTCGGCCCACGATTAAACCCATCACTGCCATGTTGTTGGCTAGAAACGACAGCTGTGGTGGGTGGTCCAGATCTGTGACGGATCTGTGACGGTTCCTTTTTAACAATTTCTTCTGCTGTGCCGGATCCGCTGCTCTCGCTTATCGTCGTCGTGGGAGATCAGTGCGACCCGGCGCTTGTTCGATGGGTCCAGGTCTCAGATGTACAGAAGTCGCCGTCAACAAACGGATGTTTTCTGTTTCTCTCTTTTGCAGAATCGTTGGTGGATTTGAGGCGCTCACAGCAATGGAGAACGTGGAGAGTGACCCCAAATCGGACAAACCCAAGGTGGGAACTCATTGGCTCTGATGTCTAAACAGGCCTTTTGAGCTTATTGGGCTGAAAACAAAAATCTCCTTCACGAGTTCGTCACGTGTCATTATTTAATTTCACAACCTGACCTCCCCGTCCCGATAAAGTTGGGTTTTAGACGTAGTTCCAGTTTCCTCACCGCCGACATCAAGGGCAGCCGAGGAGAACGAGAGTCAGCCATCGTGTTTTAACCGCCACATAGGTGGAGTAAAGGTCGGGCGTGTAAATATGAAAGGACGAGCAGCCAGGGAGGGATGTTACTGCAAATGCCAGAGAGGAGCTACACTCGCTTCTTAGACAGCATAAATGATGATGTGAAACATCATGAGCTATGGCAGTTCTCCAAGCCTTCACCCACCTGAGCGCCGTTTTCTGAGAAGCTCTCAAAAACAAGCCCGAAGCTCGTGTGTAGATTCATCTGTGTTTTTCAGTGTGTGACTGAAGCTAATGATTGTTCAACGGTGACCGTTCTCTTACAGTCGGAGATCAAGCTCATCAGTGCGACCGTGTTCGTGGACCCGTATGAAGAGGCTGATGCTCAGGTATGTATTTACCTGATTTAAACTGTCTTTAGGTCTTCTTTTCGTGTTTTCTTTAAACAAAAGCAGTGACAGAGATCAAGCATGGTAGACGACCATAACCTACCACCAAGACGTTCTGACGTTGATGCTGCTCCCGGACCAGTTTTCTGCTTCACAGGTGCCTTTGGTGCCTGCAGAAACCGCTGACGTACATGCACGAAAATGGGTACACACCTGTATCATGGCGCAACTTAAAGAAAAGTCTCCTGACGCCATGGCCGAAACCGAACAGGAAGTCGGCCATTTTCAATTAATCGTGTAATTTTGGTGCAATTTATGCCATTCCTTCGGCAGTTAGTACGGCCCGAACCGTAACGTGCACCCAGGTGTGTTATACATCAAAATGTGCGTCTCCATCCTGCGACAATGCGCATTACTTTTCTCAGTCAAAAGCGTTACCGTGGCGACGCTAGACGCCAAAAAGCGCGCCCACCCTTCATCTGATTGGTTCAGACCGAAAAAACTTTGTGCCTTAAGCCCCACAATACGGTTTGACGTACATGCACGAAAATCGCTACACACCTGTATCATGTCGCAACTTAAAGAAAAGTCTCTTGGCGCCATGGCCGAAACCGAACAGGAAGTCGGCCATTTTGAACATTTTGAATAAATCGCGTCATTTTGGCGCAATTTATGCCATTCCTTCGGCAGTTAATACGGCCCGAACCGTAACGTGCACCCAGGTGTGTTATACATCAAAATATGCATCTCCATCCTGCGACGAGGCGCATTACTTTTCTCTTTCAAAAGCGTTACCGTGGCGACGCTAGACGCCAAAAAGCGCGCCCCCCTTCATCTGATTGGTCCATATTTGATAGTTCCCCAAAAGTCACCAAATTTTGCATGCAAGGCAAGCCTGGCGATAAATTTGATATTTCATGGTTTGCATTAATGTACGTGGCAAAATGGCTCAACAGCGCCCCCTAGAATACTTTTCTCTGCCATAACTTTTGAACAGGTTGTGATAAAGACATGTGGGTGGTGTCATCGGACTCGGTATTGAGTACTTGACCTTCTTTGGCATGAATTAGCCCCGCCCCTTCTTCTGATTGGTCGATATCTGATAGTTCCTACTTTCTGCCATAGCTTTTGAATGGTTTGATATAGAGAGTCGTGGCTGGTGTCATCTGCTAAATGTCCAGGCCTGAAGAATCTAGATGCAAGTCATACAAGCGCTTCCACTGCAGCCTGAACGTGCACAAGGGTGCGAGGGCCCGTTCATTGCTGCTTGCAGCTTTAATTATTATTATTATTATTATTATTATTATTATTATTATTATTATTAAGTATTAGTAATAGTTTGATTCTGACTAATTTTCCCTGATAAAGCTTTTGCTACAGCCTCTCTTGGTGAGACGGGCTCGTACTGATCTGATATCAGTGTTATTTTTATTAGTTTTTTGAGGACAAACTAAACAATTATTTATCCTAATTAACGTCAAATTAGCCTCAAAATTGTGAGGTAAGAGGGCGTTTATCTTTAGACGTGTGAACGCTCCGCCTGGTTCCGGCTTCTCTTCGGGAAATGTCTCGACCTTTACTGCAGCAGCTTGTCCATTTCTCTCTTTCACTCGATGAACTTCTTCTTCGTCGTCTGACGGATCCTCATAGGTTCTTAAGGTCGCCCCTGTTACTTCTCTTCTGGAAACCGCAGCCTTGAACAATGAGCAGGTTTCCTGGAAGGAACTTCCAGCCTGCCATAATCAGACAGCGTATTTCTGCTACAGCTCACCTGGCGACTCCAACAGGAAGTTACTGTAATCAGGGTGGGCGTGTGTAAATCAGATGTTGGAGCTCGCTAGTATGAATGTTTATCTCGTTAAGGGGTTTTCAGGATCACAGGAATTAATCAAGAACTAAGCTGTCTGTTTATGGTTGCGATGCAAAAGTTGGTACCAATCACCGGTCTTCGTTAGTAGGCCGAACGGGCCGTCAATCATGTCCTCTGCCATCTTCTGTAATGTTTCTGAGGACTTCCCGGTGGTGCTGTGAGCCACGGCCATCATCTTAAGGAAATGGGGCTTCTACTGTCAAGCGCTTAGAGTGATAGACGTCTAGTTTGCCCTGGTTTACTCTCTCTGAGCGTTGGCTTCACCTGTGGGGAGGAGTTACTTAAATTGTGCCTCTCAGATTGCAGCGGAGCGTGAAAAGGAGCAGCAGCAGCAGGAGGAGGAGAAGCAGCAGGCCAGCGTCACCCTGAAGAAAGCTAAAGAAGCCCAGGCCCCCAAGACCTTTAAACAAGGTGTGGGGAAGTACATCAACCCCGCCAGCATGTAAGCACACGCACACACACACACACACACACACACACACACACACACACACACACACACACACACACACACACACACACACACACACACACACACACACACACACACACACACACACACACACACACCGGTAACGGGACAATAATGAATAAACGATTAAACGTTTGACAGCAGAACCACCATAATATATAAAACTGTCTCCGATGGGGAGGAAAACCATTTATCCTCGTGCTTCGTGATCCAGAACTGACTTCTCTGAGCTCAGGAACGTTGCTTTGCATAATCTGGCATTTCTTTTTAGTTTCAACCCTCGCAGGCGTAACACCTCGAGCAACTTGGACCTTTTTTAGATGAGGTTTGCCGTTTATTTAAACGGTCTCAGCTACAGCTTCCTCTCCTGAATCTGGTCTGGCAAACACAAACCTTCTTACGTGCGTCTTTGTTCAAGGGGTCGCCGTTTAGGTCTTGTTGGGGTGCTGAAAACACTTGGTCTGTCATCGGATAGGGAGCATCATCTTTTAATGCTGCTCCTGCTCATCGTGCAAATCCACCCCTGTTTGACCCCTGTTATATGATGTTTACTAGGGGTGGGAAAAAAAATCGATATTTCAATATATTGTTGTGCTCTCTGTTTCAATAAATAATCGATATACTGTCGGCTAATATCGATATTTTATTACAACACACATAATGGTTTACGCGGTTGTCACCACACTATTGTTCAAGCTCTGCCCCGCCCGCCCCCGCTGCCCTCGTGAACAAAACAAACATATCAAAGCGGCCGCCTGAGAAACCAGCTCAGAAAATACAGAACGACCGGTTTACTTCGTACACAGACAGCGGGCTGAGCAGCACTGTTAATGCTGGAAGTTACTGGTGTTTAAGCTGCCATGTGCGTTAATGTCCGCTCACACAGACAACCAGCTGCGTTAAGAAACGGACCCCGCTCCGCTCGCGCTCCACGTGAGGACAGCGGCTCGCGTTACACCAACGCAGAGCCTACGCCGTACGGTACGCGGCGACGCGTACAGTACGGTGCGTGTCGCCGCGTACCTTACGGCGTAAATCTGCGTTGGTGTAACGCGGAACCATAAATCAGCCTTTACACACGACACGGACACACTCAGACACACGCCCACCCGTGCAAAACCAGTGTTCAGTGCTTTGGATATTTCAGCTTAAATTTCAAAATGTTATATTAGTTCAATGAAGTTCATATTATTTATATTTATTATAGCTTGTTTGGTTTCTTCTGTTATCGGATACAGTTTGTCATGATAAGTGAAAAATGCCTGATGCTTCATGGCAATATGTGTGTGTGGTGACAGAATAAATTAGACAGGCTAAAAGGATATTGGAAAAGAAGGCATATTGAAAAGCCTATTTGAGTTATTTCTTAGTTATTTCACAATAATTATTTGTGAAAGTATTATTTCACTAGTTATTTTACAGTCATATAATTCAGGCAACAGCGCAAACATTTTTTTTAATAACACTAATCCACATCAATATCGGATCAAATCGAATCAAATGGTGATAATAGATTCTGAATCTTAAGAATCGGATCAATTCTTGACATTTTAATAGATACCCAGCCCTAGGAGGCAGTGAGGTACTGTGCAAAATTAAGTTGCTTACTGACTTTTCAGTATTAGAAACAAAGCAGTGCACTGTCTTGGTTTATATAAAACATGTTATTAATGTTCATGCACTTTAATTTGTCCAGCTGTACAGTGTTTACATTTACAAGCCTAGGAAACAGTGAGGAAATATACAAATGCACTTTCTTGTATGAAGTTTTGGCATTGAATAAATGCATAACTACAGACGTTTTCCTTTTTATAGGTATTTTTTCTTTTTCAGTCCCATATATCGTGATATATCGCTCTTACCGATATATCGATATATCGAATATCGAAAATATCGTGATAATATCGATATCCTGGGCCACATATCGCCAAAGTATCGAATTGGGACTTACCCGTATCGTCCCACCCCTAATGTTTACGTCTGTCAGGTTGAAGCTTTTAGATTTAGGTCAAAGATGAGACTGCTGTCGGGGGGAAAAAAGCTGTTGCTAAACCTGCTGGTTTTGGTGTGAGGGCTCCTGAAGCTCCTTCCAGCAACTGCAGGTCTGGATCCAGACCCTAGTGGTCAGTGGAGGAACTGCAGGTCTGGATCCAGACCCTAGTGGTCAGTGGAGGAACTGCAGGTCTGGATCCAGACTCTAGTGGTCTGTGAAGGAGTCGGTGTTTGACTCCCGAGTTTGGAGAGAGGCTCCAGTGTGCGGTTCTGGGAGTGTCATCGTAAACATCTGTCAAGAAGAATGAAGTCTGAGCAGAACCCTCAGATTGTTCACCAAGTTTTGTACCTTCAGATAAAGTTTTTAAAAATCACAAAGCATTTGACATCTCTTCCTTTTCCAGGAAACGTTCATCCGCTGGAGATGACAGCGGGCCGTCCACCAGCGCAGCGGCGGCGGCCAAGAAGCCCAAAGGCAAGACGAGCCTCGGAGACTTCAGCTCCTGGTAGCGCCGACGGGGTCCACACTTGTTTAACTCGATAAAACCAGAATAATTCCTCTGATTCAACCTGTTTTTTATTTGCTTTTTTTTTGTCTGCAATTGGCCATCTTGTAAAACTAAATTAAAGCTTCTTTTTTCCATAAATAAATGTTTTAATTCTCTTTAATTCAAAGGAGTTTGAGACAGAAGTATAAAGATTCTCAGAAGACAAACCTGCCAGAATAAAACGATCAATCTGAACCGTATCAGAGGTCTCCGCCCAAACTTCCTCCAGCTGCATCGTCGATAACTTTGTCTTTGGCGCTTAATTCAGTCTCTTCATTTGCTCCCAGCGGACGTTCATTGCTGCAGAGACTAGTTCAGCTTCACTGCCAGCTGGTTCTCGTGTTCAGAACTTTAACTGATGAACAACCGGACTCCTCCGGAGGATGGTTCCATGTCCCAGGTCACCGGGTCGCCGAGGTCTCTCCCAGACCAAGATTTCAAAGCAGGCGGCGGTCCAAAGATGTGCTGCTGAAGAGGAACCAAACAGGCGGCGACGAGGAACGCAGACGCAGTCGTCGGCCGAAGGATCACCTCTGGAAGTGAGACGTCCAGCAGAGCCCTCGCCTCAGATCCTGCAGGACCCGGCGGGACCAGATGCAAACTTTCATTATAAATCCTACAAATGTTTCCTAGAACCTTTTAAAAATGGCGTCTGCAGAATAGTTGGAGGCTTTTAATGTTAGTCGTATTTTTCTAAAAACAGCCGTGTGGTTCTCTAAACGTGTGGTTTCACTGCCGCGCTGGTCGAACCTCGGTATCAACGATGGCGTCGCATAACGTGTCAGTTCTGTTCTGGGCTCCGTTTCCAAGCTTTGGGCTTTTACCTGAATGAAAACACCCCTTCAGGCCCGGCCCGATCCCAGGCTTGTGTTCCCGTGTACCGGGGGGTCCCGGGTGTTAAAGGCGCTTCGGCCTCGCTTGTCTGAACCAAGGGAGGCTTCGCTGAGCTCCACGAGCTTCATGCACCGCGCACGAGCATCCTGCCGTCCCGTAGATTCCTGCTGGCTTGGGGGCCCCGGGGTCACCGAGTGGATGAATAGGCCTGTGGTTCCTGCAGACCTTGGATGGGTGATGTGCTGGAGCCAATTCTTTAGGCTCATCCCTGCATTCGGGGGGCCGAAAATCAGGGCTCCTCCTCGGTGACGGAGTTTCGCTTCCCATCCTGTCATCTTTATAGCCACAGGGCGGGTTATTGAGGGGCCCGGCACGACGCCCGCGGGTCAGCTCAAACGGATGGGTGGCGTGCCACGTGAAGAAAACGGAGTATCTGGCAGCGTAGAAGAAGAGAGAGCTCACAACGTTTTCAACAAGTTTCACTTCCCTGAAGGGATTTTCAGTCAACACACCTGCACATTTGGATGGAAGTAAAACACGAGCTTCTACCAGCCTCACCTGTCGGAGGCAGTAAACTGAAGCGAAGACGCCGACTGTGGCGACACGCACACCTGGAAGCATTTCATTCTCCTCATGAGAAAGGAGCCGGCGACTGAGTGACTGGCGAGTTGCTGGGGTCAGTGACCGTGACCCCAGCAGGGATGAGCAGAGGTTAAAGGCAGGTTATGGTTTCCTTCCTGTGGATGCACCTTTACCCCCCCTTCAGAACTGTTTCACGGTGAACGTGGGTGTTCTGCACGCAGCTGCTTCATCATCATCATCATCATCGAAGCCACAGCGGAGGGGCGGTACGTTCAAACCTGCATCTTCCTCCTCAGAATGTTAGTAAAAACTCACCAGAGCTCTCGGCGTACGTGCATAAACTAGCAACGCAAGCGTGTGCACATCATCACCTCTTTCCTGTTGTCAGCAGAGACACTGCGGAGGTAGAACGTGTTGTTTAGGCCTGTTTTACTGCGGTTAAAAGTCCAAACTGGGTCACATCTGACCCTGACAGTATGTAAGGGGTCAAGAGGTTCTGCTGCACGTGAGGACAAACAAATGATGCTCTAAAGCACATGCAGCTTATTTTTATAATCACCCTGCTCAAATTTAAAAAAGTTTACTTGTAAAAGTCTTTTATGAAGACCCTTACTCCAGGGTCCGAGGGACCAGGTGTCACCGCCGCCCGGCGCTCAGGCCTTTCTATGTCCCTCCACCGCTGCATCACGACAATCAGCGCTCCATCTTCACATGCCGCAACCATTCACGCTTAAATCGTTCTGCAAAGTAGAAGAGACCATCTGTTACTCTCTGAGACGAGGGGATGAGTCCTGCATCCCGGAGAAGGGGGGGATCTGTGTCCTCCCCCCGCACCGCAGCGAAGCCACGAGGTTTACCGGAGCTGCATCTGGGGCGCGTGGCTTTCTCATTTAAAATATTGATGCTTCGAAGGGAGTTCTCCACCTCAGAAAAGCTCCTGGACACATTTCTAACTCCCAGCACGGCTCACATTTATCACAAGAATATAATAAAGCTTTTATACCTGCTCCTTTTTCAGATTTGACTGTGTGAAGCATATATGAGACGTTGAAGAAGCAAACGAAGCCCCCAGCTTGTGATTCTAGTTTAATTCTACCGATGTCAGATGGAAGCAACAGTCACACATTTGGGATTTTTTCACGCTTTGTTTTTCTCTCAAATAGTCCAGTCAACCACCTTAAATCGTGTTCCTCGCCACAGAGGAACGCTGGTGGCAACCAATCAGAGGCCAGCCTGAACACTCGTCTATGTCCACGTCTGGTGTCGGATGGGACGAGACTTGTTTTAATCCTAACCACGTCAGCTTAATGTGAAATTCTCTTTTAGTTTTTAATATTTAAGGACAGTTTTCCCAGCGTCTGCGACTTAGCAGTGTCGAGGAGACATTAGAAATACTGCCTGGAGACGAAAGTGACATTTCACACCAAAGCAACCCACCGTGGCGTCCCAGAGGCCCTCGGGGCCCTCAGGGTCCTCAGGGCGGCCTTCACTAAGCCAGTTTTTTTTGTTCTTCTTACGGTTATTTAACCCGAGGACGTCCAGGTCTTCAGAGCGGGAACAGTCACGAGCAGCAGAACTGTGACGTCAGGAGACACGATGGATCAGGCCAGGACCCTTCCAAGTGGAGGTCCTGCTGAACTAAAACAGCTAAAATCTTAACATACTGTGACGTTAGTTATATCTGTGTGCAGTGATGTCGAGGTTTTCTTCTGTGCTGCCCAGAAGAAAACGGTTCTGCCAACTCGGTCCATGAATTTTTTTTATTTTTTTTATTTAACCAGGAAAATCCCATTGAGATTAAAAACCTCTTTTCCAAGGGAGACCTGGCCAAGATAGGTAGCAGCAATTACAACACATAGTTATAAATGATGGAAAACACCAACAGATAAAATACAATTAAAATTAAAAAAGCAAGCAAATCAGGTACATGTAATGGAGTCGGCCCCAAGTATTTTCAATTTAGATTTAAAATTTGTCAGAGAAATTAACTTTGTTAGCCTCCAGTCATATTGTTATATGTTCCAGGCTGAAGGAGCAGAATAAACAAAGGCTCTTTTGCCCAGTTCAGTACGGGCAAAAGGAACAGAGAGCAACAGGTAGTCTTGTGAACGTAGCAAGTAAGAACCAGGACTTCTGTGTACAATCAAGGAGCAGATGTAAGAAGGCAGCAGACCAAGCATTGCCTTATATATAAAAGTATACAGATGACTGAGCCTTCGGGTGGCCAGAGAAGACCATCCAACCCGAGACTAACTCACAGACATTTCAGAAGACATTTAGCAGAAGCATTCATGTACAGAATATCTCCATAATCTAGTACTGGTAAAAAGGTAGCTGAAACAAGTCGCTTCTTAGCATTAAAGGAAAAACACAGCTTATTTCGGAAAAAAAAGTGATCGTGAAAAATGTGATCCGGGGAAACGTAGCGGCTTTGAAGCTGCTGCTTCTGCAAAAACATGTTTATTTGACCGATTTCTTTTCTCTTTGAGCTGCAGAGACTGATTGGATGGAAATGATGATTGACGAAGAAACAACCGACAGGAAAACGGCAAAGAGCCATTTCAAAGGGGCTCATCATTCAAAACACAATTACCTTCTTGTTTTTGCAGGCGGGTTTATGAACGGGCCGAAGCTGCTCCCACACTGCGGTCAGAGGAAGGTGCTGAGGCTTGGATGCACTTTTAGAAATCACCAATTCTTGCGTGGTTCTTCAGATATCGTGTGTGATGTTTATATTTATACTTCATAGGAACAGCATCTAAAAAAATCTGGAAATATGATCACAAGTTCAGGCCGTAAAGGGAACCCACATGACGATTTATCTACTAATCTGCTTAGTAGACGTCTCTGATGGAGAGAGTTTCACGAGCCCACAGATGCTATCTTGTAACTTACGTGGTCAGTTGATGCTGATTAAAATAAGCTGTGATTGTTAACTTGACTAACTGCACTGATTGAATAATCCAAAATTGTATTAATGTTCATTTAGAGATATATTTGTCTCCACTGAAATAAAATATTAAGTCTTTTCCAATTATCCACAAATAATCAAGCACTTGGGCGTAATCCCTCCGAGCGGAGGGCTTGGCCCGCCGATCACGGTCCGCACCTCGGTTTAGCTCGAACCTTTCCTGACGCGGCCTTGGACGCCCGGGGAAACACAAACAAGCACTCACGCACATGTCTGCAGGCCACAAATATATAGCTGTTAAACACACCACCATGTCTCCAGCTACTTTCTAATACTGTCCATCTGCTGCGAGGAGGCAGCGCGCTCGGTATATTTCTGTCTGCTGCTGGACATGAACATGGCCAGAGTCCCCTGGGCCTCAATTTATAAAACAAAAGGCCTTAAAGGCGCCAAAGCTGCGAGAGTCAAGCGTGGGTTTGTCATCACTGGAAACCGTTAAAAATATCTGCTTTACACTGTCAGAACTGGAAAACACTATAGTTCTGGCAAAATCTCCTAAAGAACTGATTTCCAAGATTTATACTTCTCTGGTTTACTCTGACTCTTCAGCTTATAACTCTTTGAAGCTGTTGTGGGAGCGTGATCTGGAGGTGACGTTTAATCCTGGAGACTGGGACAAGATCTGCAGCGGGACTTTTCCTAAATGTACCTCAATCTCTATACATGAACAGAACTTTACATTTTTCCACAGGACTTATTACACTCCTGTTCGGCTCCAGAAAATGTTCCCTGACACTTCCAACCTCTGTTATAAATGTAAGACACACAAAGGTACATTTATCCATTTGTTTTGGTCATGTGACCACATCCAGATTTTCTGGAAGGGGGTTCACTCTGTAATCCAGGAGGTCATTGGTAAACAGCTCTCGCTGACTCCTTCTTTCTTTTTACTCAACCATGTTGCTCCAGACAATGTTTTGGACACGGACACCAAATCTCTGCTGATAATTCTTTTGTTCCTGGCTAAAAAATGTATCTTGCTGCGGTGGTCCACTCCCCAGGTCCCTACAGTCGACATGTGGATGTCACAGATTTCTGCTCTTATTCCTCTCGAGAAGTTGACCCATGACCTTCATCACAAATCGGATAGGTTTTGGAGGATCTGGGAACCATTGCACTCCTTCTTACAGAAGCCTTAACTCAGCTTCTGCCCCTGAAGGATGAGGACTGCCTATTCTTTCTTTCACTTATCCCATGTATGTGCTCTTCATTTACCTGTCTCTTAATTTTCCTATTTTACGCATATGTGCTGCGCAGCGCTTTCTCTTGATTTGGGGTGGGTTTTTTTTTTTTAATTTTAATTTTATTTTTATGTTTCGTTGTATTTCATTTTGTTCTGTTCTAATGTTTGTACCTATAAATTTGAAAAACCAATAAAAAGAGTATTAAAAAATATCTGCTTTACAGAAGTTTGAGTTTCGTTAATGATTGCTGGAAGCTGGTTCCTAAAGCTACTCCGTCTCCGTTGATCATGTTTAACATATTTACAGCTGGGTACAAAAAAGGCTACTAATTTTAAATGTTGTTTTGGTAGCAACATTTAAAACGGAAGATGCATAAGGTGGATCTGGTGTAAAACCTATGTGAAATCAATGTGTGTGGTGAAGTTAGGAACAAAAAAGCTGAAAGAAGTTACTTAGTTTGGGTTTGGATACAGAGCTGAAGCACAGCAGAGAGGGACCTGCAAGAAAAGTTCCCCCTTTTACATGCTTCCCGTAAGGTTCTGCTCTATTAAGAGAATGTCAGGTTTTTGGTAGCGTACTTTTTGAACATCCACTAAAACAAGACTCCACAGATCATTCACCGCATCATCTGCACCAGGATTACTTCCCCCCAGTTCTGTATAGATTTTAGCCACTTTACACAGCATCCCAAACCGCACCCTGGCTTGCCCCTCGTCACGTGGAGTCTGAATTTAATTGGTCATATTAGTGCTTAAAGAGGGTTGCTATTACTCAAGAAAGCTTTTAAAACTCCCTGTCCACCCTCAGCCGTTCCCTTCAAAGAGACGAGGCTAAATTGATGTCCTCTCATATTAAACTGGTGCGTCAGCAGCAGGTATTTGACACACTGCGTTTGTATCTCTGCTTCAGTCCATCCTTTCAATGACATCACTCGCTGGCTCTCTCATTGGCCAGAGCACCTGCCACTGTGCGACACTGACCAATGACTGCCGGCTGGGGAGAGTGTGGCAAGTGCACTGGAGTAGTCATGGCAACAGTGGATGCTGAGAACTGCCACGACTTTGTGTAGGCAGTCTGAATGGGGATGACATCATTCAGGAAGGCAGGAGAAAAACAACATCTCACCAGTTCCTGTGTCTGTTTTCCTGCCTCTGATGAGAGATCGAATGTTACTTTAGAGGCAGACGCCACATGAAAGAGTTTTGTTTTTCTGGATAAAAGTACCTGGAAATGATGTTCAGATTTCCCTGTAAGGTGGAGCGACAGAGTCTCCCTGTGATCCTGTGTGGAAAAGACAACATTTATGTGGACTGCAGGCATCAAAAACATGTATTTATGCAATTTCTTTAACTGATATTTGTATATGAGCATGCCCTACTGATTTTTAGATTTAATTTGATAACATAATTGGATAACAACTTCTCTCAGCATTTCCCTTTAGGGGTCATGCAGGGGAACATGGTGTTCCACATGTTGAACGCCCTTCCCGACCCAATCCTCCCATTTATCCAGGTTTGTGACAGGCACGAAGAGAGCGCTGGCCTTGATAGCCGGGTTTATGCAGGGAGGGGTTCAGTGTCCTGGTCAGGATCACTTTGGCACATGACGGGTTATGAGATGGATCCAGCAACCCTCTGGTTGGAGGGCAACCACCTCTAACCACAACTAATGACTCTTAACTAATAAAAGGCAACTTCTTTCGCCTTATCCCCTTGTACGGGTCACCGGAGGGCATCGTCTTGTTCCATATATTGATTTTGGTGCAGGTTTTATGTCAGATGCCCTTCCTGACTCCCTTTCCTGACCTATTTATCTGTGCAATGTGGGGTTCAGTATCCTGACCCTTTAGCAGAGTTGTGACCCGTCAGAGAGCTCCCTCAACGACCGGCGCTCATCAATACACAAACCCGAGCCCAGTGCACGAGCATGTCGTTCCACTGGTGTTTGGATGCTCTCCCACTCCGGTTGTGACTCACCACTCTGGGCATGAGGACTGGCCCCTCCCCTCAGATGACATCAGAGGGCCCGAAATAGCATCGCCATTAAAGCTTCCAGTCATGGGAGCCTGCTGAGAGGCCTGCAGCCTGGAGCAGAACCATTCAAGCTGAAGGGCGGGAGTGAGAAACAACAGAAGAAAGGGAAAAACAATGAGACAGGAGGAGGTGATGATGTGACAGGAGTCAAAAGGGCTGCAAACGTGAGGCCAGTGTTTATATGTCAAATAACACTCTTGTGTCTGAATAATGAAATCTCTTGCTTCTTCATCAAGAGTCAAAGAGTGAGTGTACACGGTGCACATGTGCACATATCCTGTTTCCTTTAAGTGATCTGTAGGAAGGTTTCGTAGGATCGTGCTTCTACCCTGCTGGTACAGAATGTACCGAACCAAAGCAATGGGGCAGGGTTTATGCAATAAATCATTGAGGGGTGTCCAAGAGCCCGATGACACCTGAGATCTCGAAGTCTTCCTGCATCTGTTGGTCCCACTCAGGTACCGGTATATCTAAATCCCAGGGAACCAGACTATTTCTTTTGTATCAGTGAGGGACATAATCGATATGGCTAACCGGGCCAGGAGAGAAGGAAAAGGGATCTAGTTCCCCTTTTTCGATGGCACAAAGGGACGTTGGAGGAGCCGCTCTACTTTTACTAAGTACTGCAATGGCAATATTGATTGAGATTACTTCAAATAAGGACAGCTGGTTAATAAACCCTTCACATCCCCTCCGGAGTTTCTCACTTTTCCTCTCTCTCTCCCTCCCTCCCTCTGCTTCCCTCACACCCAAACACTTATCTGTCTCCGTCCTGTCTCGCATCAAGAGCCGAGGCTGGGTTGATGAAGTGTGAACAAAAGAAAATCAGACAATATGGTCATTCAAGCCCGGGAAGCCTGAGCTTCGCCACCACCCGACACTCCGGTGGAGCATCGTTATCGAAGTGGGTCAGCAGACATAAACAGCCGACACCTCTGCATCCTGTCTACCTGCAGCCATCGCCACAACGCAGACTAGCCCACACCCTCCCTCCAAACACAGGATGCAACCCGTAGAAATTAAAGGTTAGGTCTGACTGTTGCTGCCGCTCTGAAATATGTATGCACTAAAAGCAGTGCTGGGTGCTGCGGATAAAAGCTGTTTCTGTGACCTGCACGGAGGAATATTCTTTCAAAGATAACATCGGTTTTCTCCCAGTGTCTTGTCTTCTCAGGCTCTGGACAAGTTTCACCGTTGAACCTCGTCGACTTCGGCGGGGGAGCTGCGTTTAGCTGAGACGCACCAGCTAGTCTTAGCTTCATCCTCGGACCCCTCCAGCCCAACGTTTTACAGTCGCGGGGGTCCGTTAGTAAAATTAAACAACACAGCAACACATATCCTATTGTAAAAAGACTTCACGTGTTCTGTAAAGTCTTCATACACGATGTTTTCAAAAGTCACCGCAGGTGTAAGCGCTAGGCGGGAAAAGTAGCAGCGAGGATGAGAATCACCAACTCCCCGTCTGAGGTCACGGTTCCTAGTTGATGAGGGCGGAATGTAAAAATTATATTTTAGCACGAGCGTGCAGCTTTGCATCTACTTTAAGCAGATGTTCTTTCTTCTAACCATAAAGATCTTCTGTTTTTGCACGTTACATGGACCTTCCCGTGTCACAGCGCCCTCATGTGGCCAGAACTGCGGTTGCTACATTGAGTGGCTTTAAAGTGTTGCCAACGCAGCTTCATATGGGTCATGAAATCTCTCACGGTGCAAACCCCCCCCCCCCCCCCCCCCCTCAAAAAAAATAACACATCTCTAAGAGGTTCCCAGCTTCAACCAGATCAACTAAACATCCACTAGCTTCCACCTGTAACATCCCCACAGAGCAGGGTGGTAGATTAGTTCAGACGATGCTGAATCTATCACATTCCTGTGAAAATGCTTTAAAAAAGAGAGGGAGTGTGAGATAAACCGAACAATGACATACTGCTTTGGGCTTGAAGTGAAGCCAGCCACCCCAAGGACATCAGCGTGTGAGTGCGTGGGCATCAGAATCACAAACAAGACAGATAGACCAGAGAATACTGATCCAAGTATGCACTTCATACGCATGCACGTCATAGCAACCCTGGTCCATCCAACACAGCCAGTGTTTTATCAAACAATTCATGTCTAAATGTTGCACCAGGTCAAAGGATAATAATGAGTTCAGTGACACATGCGTGGTCGTCATGACGTCACGTTCAGGTTCAAAGCTGCATCCGATCATCTTTTAAATATGTAATATTGTCATACTTTCAAACCGTAGATGATTGCATCTGAATTTTCTGCCTCAGCTTCAGACGTGCTATCACTCATCGGACCCAGAACCGTCCTCCACTACGACACACGCTGCTCGCAAGATTTTCATTACATGGGATCAGCTTGGCGTGCCGAGGTCCTGGCGTGGCGTTGCTCTGCGTTTCGTCATGGCTGCCAGAGGATGACTTCCTTTACGTTTTCATCTAGCCCCTGCAAGGGCCATGCTAACCCCTGCAGCTGACCAATCAGAGCAAGTTCTATATATTTCTTTATTTTTTTCCCTCTGGGTCCTGATTTTATCAAGTGGTGAAATCCTGCTTGCTAAACTGCCGGGGGTCCAGGAGTGTAAGTACGTACACTGACCACTAGGGGCTCGCTGCAAAGGTGAGTCAAAGAGCGGTGGTCTGGAGAGACCATTTTAAAGATGTTTCCCTGCTTCAACACACCCTGATACAAGTTGGTGGTGACCAGTAATTACAATCAGGTGTGTCGATGTAGAGAAACCTCTAAAACAGTGGTTCTCATCTGGTCCAGCTTCTGGGCCCTCCATCCCTCCTTCATCACAAGCCGGGACCCAAATCAAAGACAATTTTATAGTTGTCAAATTAATTGAAAAGGTAGTGTAGCGCAAGCCTCAGATTGTAGGAAAATAACTTTTTTCACGTACAAACGTGAAATAAAAAAGTGCAACTGAAAAATATTTCCCAAAATATATGGCTTTAGCTGAGCATCCACTAATTAAATGCACGAATACAGTAGGAGTGAAGTTATTCAGTCATTAATCAAGCTTCAAACAGGAAGCTGATGTGACAAATCAAAATATCTCAACAGCCACTTTTAACAGACTCAGGTGGTGTTTTCCTGCAAATACACGAAAAAAAAGGGAAGTATATCTAAAAAGACTGAAAATGATGTAGGTTTACCTGAGAACTTTACCATTATCTGAGGCCCGGGGCCCACTGAAAACGGGTCTGTGACCCACTTGTGTGTCCCGACCCACCAGTTGAGAATCACTGCTCTAAAACATCCAGGACCAGGAAGGAAGACCACCGGCCCGGACGCTGCGACCAGTTCTTTGGATACAGCTCCGCGGGGCTGGGCCGGCGGCGTCCCAGCGGGCAGGGCGGGTAGATTTGGCCCTCGGGCCGGTGGAGTACGGCCACGTCAGCTCTGATAGACCTCAGCTGGAGCTCCCGCAGTCCTCGTGTCAGAAGTTGCTACTGAAACGACATTTGAAACGAGGACGAACAAGCAATGGGACATTAGCTGGCTTGAGCTAAGCTACGCTAAAATAACTGGCCTGTGGTTTAGCACCTAGCTGCCAGACCTGTAAGGAAGAAAAACGGCGGGAAGACTCAGTTTTAGTTACATATATTCAGTCTCTTCTCTTGGGCGTGTTTCGGGCTTCTTCAATTCATCCACATTTAATCCACACATAATCGGTGATTATATCTAAACATAATCGCCAGCCGTCGTCCAAACTAACAGATGAGCCATGTTTTGAAGGGAGGTAATACTTGTCCATGCGTTTAGCTTCATGTTGTTCCCTGACTTATCTGTATTTAGAGTTAAAAAATGTCAGAGGGGATTTTTGAAGCATGTTTTTAATTGCTTTCAGTCCCAGTTTTAAAGGGTTTTGGAGACTTGCAGGACTTTTCCTGGATTCTTGCCTCTAACTCCGGAGACATGACATCAGGCCTGACCGTGTGAGGCGACGGGGAAGTATGGAGGTTTATGGAAGAGGAAGTTTGTTTGAGTTTCAGGCTGTGTTATTGTGACCCATCTAAATACAGAATGATTAACCAGCAAGTTAAAAATAAGCATGACATCATGAAAGACACACAGATGATGACACAAGTGAAGCAGCTCAGGTCCAAGTTGGACTGGATTTAAACAATAATCATGAAACTTGGGCTGCATTTTTGAATATAACAAATGTTTCTAACACAACATGAGTAATTTACTGGAAACCGTGAAGTATATACAACTACGCTTATCTTAAAAGAATCATTTGAAAAAATGTTGGACAGACATTTATGCAATGCATCGTGGGAAGTAGGGTCTCTGGGCATCAAAAGTTGGGCCATCTCCCAACTCGAGATGAAGCGACCTTGGGTTTCTTGAAAGGCGCTATATAAGTACAAGTCATTATTATTATTATTATTATTATTATTAATAATAACTCTGAGTGAGTCGAGTCTGGACTCGTGTACCTGGTACTTCATACTTGGTGAGGACATCTTCAGAAGGATGGGCGGATGGGAGGATGTACTTTCCATCATATGTAAGACTATACCCTAACCCTAAGTCAGAGAGAACAAACCCTAAATGTATGTGTGTGTATATATATATATATATATATATATATATATATATATATATATATATATATATGTATGTATGTATGTATGTATAAAACCTTTATTGGGAACAGTATTTGTTGTTTGTTTGCCACCAGAATGGTCGGGATCATCTCAGGACCCTTCCAGTCCTCTCAGCAGCTCCAGCAGGATTCATATATCATTTAAGTAGTGACTCTTGAAATAAGGATTTTTGGATAGATTTGAACACAAAATAACATTAAGTAGAATCATATGTTAAATTAAACTAGGTTAAAATGGCTAACTCTACAATCCAAACTGCCCAATCTTCCTACACAGTATTGTAAGGACATGATCCACTCTACACTGCCTCCGATACTCGTGGCCTTCATTGGTTAGCCTGGTTAGGTTTAGGCATGAGGAGTGATGAGCCAATCGGAGGCAGAGCTGGGCGGGCCATGCCTGGGACAACAATTATTCCCTCCTGTTAATTTTGTTAGTTTCCTTTAAACAATTTGCCTTTAGAATATGGTACTGTGCTGTTCACAAAGACAAAAGGGAAAAAAGAAATTCAGTGAAAGGTTATAAGAAGAAAACTCTGCAGGTTGCTCAGTTTTGCACAAATGTCCTGACAGTCCAGCAACCTGTTTCTGTTCCTTGTCCATCAGAAGTGACGGTGCTGAATTTCAATCCTCGGCCAGCGTTCATCACATTTAGAGGACGTCGTGTCTGTTGGAGCTGCAAGCGTTGATTTATCCAGCCGTCAAAGTTTGTTTCAACACCTCTGAACAAAGCTCAACCGCTGCGGTTCCCTTTTTCAGCCGTCTTCCTGTTCTTCATCATCATGCTGACACTGTTGCTTTCCCACGCCACCTACATACATAATACACGCTTTATGACTTTAATACCGTCGCTGTTTGTAATGATATATATGTTTTTTTTGTTGTGTTTGTTTTTGTCTGTGCCTTTAAGTTTGTGTCCAACAAATGTTTGTATTTAAGGCTTCACAAATATTCACTTAATTACTGAAACTGAAACTAGTACAATCTCAGTTGTTGAATCAGCTGCAACTCTGACACACTGATTAACCCTGATTAACACATATTGATTAACACGTATCTTTCAAACACTGCAGTAAACTGAGAGCTAAAAACGGCCAAAAGCTGGGGAAAAGATGCATTATGGGAGGATAAAGCGAGAGGCGGTTTTTAATACTGAGGCCAACCTTGAAGTGTGGGACCGTGCAGTTCCTCTACCGGCCACTAGGGGCAGGTGTCTACACGTTTTAACAGTTCGGTACCAAAACAGTTTTAGTTTCCATAGGTAGATTAGACGTCTATGACAACCGTACGGGGTGAACTCTTTGGTACCACGTCAGATAAACAGCATAAAACCACAAATCTACACACAATTAAGGACTTTTGTTGTTGTTTTTATTTTGAGTGACAGCTGCATCAGAGCTGTCAGCCAGTTAGCTGTCATTGCTACTACTCACCGGTACTTCGCTACTGGACTCCTGAGCTGTGAATAAAGACCTAACAGAGTAATTCTTCTTCTTTCTTAGATAATATGGCCTGTTGTGCTGTTATTTCTACTTCCCCACAGGAGCAGAACGTCAGAAGAGAAATTACATCAGCGTGAAACCAAACCGCGACTGCGGCTTGTTTTCTCATTATTTTCTCAACTTCTGTTTTTTTTTTTTGTTTTGTTTTTTTTAATCTCAGGCTGAGAAACCAGACAAGCTTCTCCATGAACTTTGAAAAACTCATCTCACACCGCAGACTAACATCGGTATGAAGGGTTTATCAGTTTGCACAAAATCACATAAAAAAATCCAAATAAGGCATAAACAATTATTAGTTTACGACATGTATACGTAAATAAAGCGCTTGATACGTTGTCCTTACTTTAATGAATATATGAATATATACCTGTTTATAATAACAAACTTATAAGGTAATGAGAAAAATGCTATACTTTTTATATTTGCACACCAAAAGACTGATATTTTCCCTGAACTGATCAGTTCAACGTTAGCTGTAGAAATAAATACTTTGAGAAGGCAAAGCGCCATGTTCGGTTCTGCACCATCTTTGGAAGAGATGGGAGAAAAACAAAGGTCAAATCTGTCTCCAGCCCAGCTCATCGTTACCCATCATGCCCTGTACCTTTCCAGGGATGCGACAGCCCTCATCTTGTCTCTGGCAGCCTGGCAGGAAAACTCCGTCACAAAGATGAAGCTTCCAGACGGAGCGCCGCTGACTGACGCCCACTTGTTCTCAGAAAGTTAGTTTTGAAAGTTTTGACTTTTTCAGTGAAACTGAATTCAAAGTTATGTTTATTTTTCATAAATTTGACTTTCTTTGCATTTTTTCTTCTAAAGTTCTGACACTCTTAAATAAAGTTCCATTACTTTTTTAAAGTTGCAACTTTTACTCATAATCACTTTATTCTTATAAAGTTGCAATTTTTTGTCACAAATTTAGAATTGTATTCTTGTAAATTTGACTTTATTCTCAATGTTCCATTTTTCTCATTTAAAACTTCATTATTGCAGAGTTTTGTATTTTTTTTTTCATTTTCATAACTTTCTCATTTGTTCTTGTACAGTTACGACTTTTCTCAATTTCTCTCTCAAACTTACTTTTTCTTTACATTTATAACTATTTTAAAGTTCTGACTTTTTTCTCATAAATTCACTTTCTTTTGTCACAAATTTTCTTCTTGCAAATTTGACTTTATTCTCAAATTTTTTACAACTTTCTCCTAATTTTACAACAAATTTATGGCATTATTCTTGTAAAGAATGTGCTGATTCCAGGTTTTTTGGCTCAACTATCGTCATTTAAAACTATCCGACCCGTTTTGTTGTGGAAAACAAAGTTACTCAACAAAAGACTATTTTTCTGACGCCAGCTCAAAGTAAACGTCCGTCTCCAACCTCATCCCAGAAGTAAACAACGATAAACAGCCTGATGCCATTGAAAATTTATTGTGATATCTGATAGTTTACATCGGAGTGAAATTAGACATGTGACATGGCTTTACTAAGACAGAATGCAAAGCAATGTAGTTAAATAAAAAGCATATAATATTCATTTGAAACTGAGGAAAAACAAAAAGAAAACAGGCACAACAAACAGCCATTATAAATACAACATGCTTCAGACCCTAAACTGTAGTTTTAACAGTCTCAAGAAAAGAACTTGTGCGGTCTTTTCCCCTCGTTTACCCATCCTGCCTTTAATCCTTTCAGGTGCGATTTAGACGCTAACAGAGCTCAAAAAGTCGGTAGCCAGTGTCACAAGAAAACAGAACGACAGTAAAAAGTAAACAGTTTTCAGCAGCAAATATCTACATTTTTCATCCAGGCTGCTTTGACGCCGTTTTTTGTTTGTATGTTTTGTTCAGAGAATCGAGACATTCCACAGAAAGGTGTCGTCACGGCGACGGGCTTTCTTCTCTGTGATTTTGGTATAGCGGGTGAGTCTGAGGGAGACACTGGTCTCCCGTCCACCGTCAACGCGGCGCCGAAGCCCTAACCTGTTTCGTATTTGGTACGCGCCGCAGCGACACTGGCGGCTGCTTTTTTGTCGACCGACCGAAGGGAGAGTTTGGACCTCTGCGGCCGGGTCGCCCGTCTCCAGACGACCGCTGACGGAGCCGTGTTGGAGGCCCTTGTGGACAAGCTGGCTGTGTGCACGAAACGGGGGGGTATAGGATGTGCGCTCAGGAGTGATTCAAGCGGACGTTAACGGTTGGATAACGTAGATCTGCCTCCACATTTAGCTCCCAGTTGTGTTGATCCAATCAGACGTGTTGATGAACCTTTCATCCCAGATAAAAGCTTCATCAACCCTCGGTAATGAGTCTTCGGGAGGACTTGAGGGCCCGGCGGGGCCCCCAAGTCCAGATGGTCCTCGTCAGCAGCTTTCCGCTGACACAACACCCCCACGAGGACTCTGTGGTCGTTCCCGTTCAAGCCAACGCGCTCAGTAACTTAGAATAAAAGGTGTTTGTGGTTAAACTGCTGCGGAGCTCCACGTGCACAGCTGGCTGGAGAACCAGCACCAAACACACCCTGCGGTTAGATCAGCGTGGAGCGCTGCAGAGTCTAACTCGAGCCGAGCCGCTCTTCACCACGACAGCTGACGGGAACGGGGCTGCAGAGGCATCTTTGAAATACAACGGGCCTCGTTTGACCTGCCGGGAGCGTCTAGGGTCTAAAGATCACCAAACCGACACCACATCGAGGAAAGGAGGGAAGTAACAGTTTATTTATGGACGAGTCCAGCAAAAACGTGAATACGTTCAAGAAATACAATCAAGTATTAACAGCCAGCGTTGCCAAACAACTGAAGGCCTCCAACATGGCCGCCACGGGCGCGTCTCATCACCTGAAAGTCCTGGACGTGGGAGACGCGGACTGCGATGGCGAAAGGGTCTCGGTAAAGGCTCTCCCTGCGACATGATGGGAGATTCCAGCTCGCCCCGAATGTCTACGCGGCCCAGCAGAGACCCAAACGCCGGCCCTCTAACGGGCTCTCACCACACGAGCTAAATAAACAGGCTAACGGGACAAAAAAAGAAAAGAGAAATGAAACAAAAACAGGGATAAATCAGCTCCAATCAAACTCAGCTCGACCTCAGATCAGCGGGAGCGACGGTGAAACCAAGCAGCTGCGAACAAGATAATAAACAAAGGAGAAGAAAAAGAGAAAACTGAGGAAGAGAAAGTTAACATTCACTTTAGTGTGCAGCCGTGCATGTGGGCTGACACAAACTCTCTCACACACACACACACACACACACACACAGTCAGAGGTACAGTGAACAAAAGTGCTTCAAGTTGGGGAAGTAAAACAACTAACCCAGTAGAAATACATATAAAACCTTAAATATGTTACTTTATGTACAAAAACTATCGAGGGCCAACGTCTCAGCTGTTTCTGTATTTATATTTTCAAGTAGGTACAGTATCATCGCTGACTTTTAAGGGTTTGCATTGTCATTGTTTCTCTTTTTTTTTTTTCTTTTAAGGATAAAAGGTCACGTGATCTGACTGACCTTGCCGGCAAAGTAATCAATCACTGCAGATTTGTTTAAATCTCTCCCGTCCCACTCTCCCCCCGCCTTCACCCGCCGAGGTCTGTCGAAGTGTCCCGCCAGCCCTCGGCGGGGCCACCGGGCCCCAGGCGTCCTGCGTGTTCCTCTACATCTACTCTGAGAAATAATATACTGGATATCCATCTATGTTTGCACCTCTAAATCTTATTGTAGAAAATATATGCATGTATATGTATACTAAGTTTTTGTTATCCAAGAAAAGAAAAATAGAAAATGGGCAGAGCTCTCTGGGGGTTTTGGTGAAGAGTGGCGTTTTAAAGCAGCACAAAGGAGCTTCTGCAGTTTCTAGCTCCCTGGAGGTGCAGATGATCTATCTGGAGGTACAGTTCCTTTAACGCCCTCTAGGGGCTGACTCCACCCGCCCCATGTTAAGATGTCAAACTTTACGGAGGGAGATGAAGGTATTTTAACCCCAGTTGAAAATAATGTGCGGAGTCAGCTCGCACCATCATGTTCCTGCTCATTTAACCCGAAAGGCTCCTCTTTGCTGCTTTAAAAGGAGCCACTTTGAACCACAAGACACATCGGTTCAGATGAAGTTCTTTTCAGTTATGCGCTGCACAGCAGGGGTGTTAAAAACAATAACATAAAATAGGGGGAGGCCATTCATATTTTGAAGAGGCACAAGATTCGTTCGGCTTAGAGGCAAAACGCAAGATGGTTCCTGTGCGAAGGGAGACCCAGGGCCGTGCAGAACCAGAACAGCAGGAGGGAGCGGTGAGGTCCTAACAGAGCACCGGAGCATCACCAGCAACGCCACCTCTGACCACTAGGGGGCAGATGGATCTGGAGTTTACTGCACTGCTGAGCGGGGATGGTCCGGCATGTCTCTGTACCACTAGAGACGCACGTCATCGTGTCTTTAGACGGGGGTCGTCATGCGACGTGCTGCCCCCTTGCGGCCAGAAGTGGCATCCATACGTAAAGTGGCTTTAAAGAAAAAAGTCCTGGAAATGCTCCGTTCTGCTCGTCTTACACCAACAGATCTAGTGGATCGGCATTAAAACACAGACCTGGGGGGGAGTGGGGGGAACCACGTTTTTGCCTTTAAACTGACGTGAACCAAAGGCCTCCACAAAGTGCAACTGAATCTGCGTTGTTCAAGTATGCCGCTGTGTAATGCGTGACCACACACACACAATGCATATATACACACAGTTGATATGCATATATACATATGTGCATGACAGCAAATATACACATAATATAGAAACCATGTTCCAATATCTACGTACTACGAACAATATCATAGTATTAATGGATATGTAATCATCGCATGTGTATTTATAGTCATATGTAGCTGTGTCTCATTGTTTCATTACTTGACAATGGGATATCACACGTGGACTCTGTCGGGCTCGCCGCTCTACAAACTACATTTCTCTTCCTTTTCATGTCTCTTTAACTTTTTTTTTTTTGTTTGTGCTGCTGCAAAATGGGACCAGCCACAATCGCACTTAGCCATACACTACAAATATGTATACGTCTATATAGTCATATATGCATTTATATTTATATCTATATTCATATAACCATTTGTGTCAAACAAATACGAGGTGCTGCTCTCGACGCGTTTTGGGTGCTGAAAAGTACCGGAAAGGGAGAAAGAGAGAAAACGTCACATGAGAGAAATGATTAAAACAGAAGGAAACGTCACGTATATAAAATCCCACATTACTGCAATCGATTCCTTTACCACTTACAAAAAAAAAGAAAGAAAGAAAAGAAGCAAAATGCTGCTACATATTTGTTACTAGGATAAGATCCCCATCCCCTCCTCTCCTCTCCCTTCCCTGATTGCTCATTTGGACATTAGCTAAGAAAAGCGTGCTCAGCTACAGTCAGAGAGACGTCAAGCCAGTAAAAAGTAAAGTAAAATGCTAACCAGTAACATCTATCTGCGATCAAACCGGAGCTTCACCAAACCCAGAAGTTAAAACTATGGCAAAATGACATAAAAAAAAAAATATATATATATATATTTATATATATGACAGAAAAAGAAAATTAAAGTCACAGAAGTCGCTCAATGAGCGTAACAAAGTGAAGTCTGTCTCCTCCCACAGTCGTCTCCAAATCCCCAGGGTCACCTGTGGGGTCACCTGTGGGCGTGTATGAGTGGGCCGAAGGCGGGGTGGTGTTGAACCCTGCGAGCTGCGACGGGGAAAGCTCGATCTTCGAGAGCAGTGGCACGAGGCCCGCGGCTGCACGCTCCGGACGCCATCCGTCTTGACCGAGTTCACGATGAGAAGGTGGATGAGATGGCGTGGAGGAGGCCGGGGGGTGCCGGGGTCACTTTTCTTCTTCTTTGTTTTAAAGGGAGCGGGTGCTGAGGTGGAAGGGGAGGGACGTGGGGGTGGAGGGACTGTGTGGTCGATGGTCGTTGCTCTGCGCAGTTCAATAAAGAGCATTCCAAGGTCAGAAAAAACCCGGGGGGTGGGGGGGGGCCAGGGTGTCACTCCCATCCGTTGTCCTTGATCATGTGAGCCAGCTCGATGATGAACTTTCCCTCTTTGTACTTTTGGCTGCTCTCGAACGCGTGTTCCTGCAGAAAACAAGCAGCACAGGGAGAAGAATGCGTCAGATACGAGTCGGGCTGATGAGCACGTTCACACCGACACCCTAACCCTAACCCGATGGTGATATCTGAAGCGCCGGGATTTAGGACTTGTGTCAAAAAACTGCACACATGAGATGAACTTTATATAAAATGATATAAAAATGAAAACAGTTCTCACCTCTGACACTTTACTAACTTTAAGCAGCCTAAAAAACTGTTTTTTGCCCCGAGGGTGCCCCTACGGCCCAAGGGTGCCCCTACGGCCCCGAGGGTGCCCCTACCGCGCCGAGGGTGCCCCTACCGCCCCGAGGGTGCCCCAACTAGGGGTGGGCAAAAATATTGATATGGCAATATATCGCGATACATAGTCTCCCGATACGATATCGATATTCAATGTATGTATCGCGATATATTGCCGTATCAATATTTTTGCCCACCCCTAGTTGCACTTTATTTTGTGATTTCAGTGTGGGTGAGACACCGCATTTTATTTTTGTCATTTTAAGTCAGTGGCAAGTAGCTGCACTTTATTTTGTGATTTCAGTGTGGGTGAGACACTGCATTGTATTTTGAGTATTTTGTATCTAAGAATAATGCACACACTGCAGTTTTCATTGTGTGTTTTTTCATGCAAATGTGTTGCATAATTAAAATGGAAAGTTTGAATTACATTGTTTTGACTCAGTCTGTCCAATGCATTATCACTATCATCTGATGTACATATATACAACTTGGATTTTAAGATGTGTAATGCATTTTAAAATTTTTCGGTGAACTATGTAGAATATCGCGATATATCAGGATATATCGCATAATCGGGATATCGCAATTTGTATTGTATCGTGGCTCAAGTATCGTGATGCGTATCGTATCGTGAGGTCCTTCCCAATACCCACCCCTAGCCCCTACGGCCCCGACGGTGCCCCTACAGCCCAGAGGTTTGCTCTTGTTTGGCCTCTTAAGATGCCTCGTCCCCGTGTTTGGGCATTTTCTCCTCCTTTTACGCTCCAGACAGCGAAAACTAAATTCTTCCTGATCTGACCGTGCTGAACGTCGCTCTGTCGTATAACTGACCCTTTCTCAAGCCCCGCCCCGTTGCCAGGTCGGACAAAACATCATCTCGCCATCTCTCCCGTCCACTCCCATTGTAAAAACAGGGTTTTACATCACTTTATTTCTAATTATTGTACCAAAGAAAATCAACAGCAACTAGATATAAATAAAAAGGAACACTTCAGGTACCGTGGAGTGGGTTTAAGAAAGTGAGGCTTTCGGCAAAAACTAGATCTTTTTATTAGTTTAGCTGATAGCACGGTGGAAGGTCTGGCCGTCCACATAGCTTTATCTAAAGCAGACATTCTTCATTCTTTACCGTTGGTTTTGGGATGAAATGTTTTCCTGTGATTCTCTCTGGGTAGCGGGTGTCACTTTTACCAGTGCCTCGAGTACACCACTTAACCATTTTAAGATACATAAATAAATGCTTTTGCGGTTGTAGCCTGCTGCCGAGGCTTTGTTTTGGAAGTACGGATCACATTTCTGCCAATTTGGGGATAACAATACGCTGCATGCTCACTACACTGTGTGCAGTGTGTTCCCCAGTGTTCCTTTAATTAATTAAAACAAAAAAAAAAAATCAGTGATTTAAATGTTGATACAAGGCAAGTAAAATCTACGCTTTTTCCATTGATGTGAATGAGAGAGACGACTGTTTGGTCCAACCGGATATTCTGCCCCGATGTAGCAACGGAGAATGATTTTTCTGATTGGTCAGTCGGGGACCAATCAGAAGGCTGATAAAGGGTCAATTAGCAGACGAGTCATCACGAAGTCCAGCGGTGGGCTCGGGGCAGGTCCACGCCTCCAGAATCCGGCTCGAGAAGCTCGTTTGCGAGCCTTCAACCGTGTTTTATGGATCTCGGTGGTAAATGGCATCCTCAGCTGGCACGCACCGATATCTCCTCCAGCCCATAAACAAGCATCTCCATGACAACTGAGCCCAGTCAGCGAGAGGCTGGGAGATGCAGCTGAAAGCTCAGGTAACGGATGGTGAATCAACCGTTGGCAGACTGTTTTCATATCCCTTGCGGCCCGATTTCCCTCTCAACGAGACGATATAAATTCATCCCATCAGGCCTGGAAACTCTACGCCTTTAAAACGGCGGCCACGAGCTTGAAGGTCAAGACGGAGGCGAGCCACGTCAAACCGCTGCATCACTTCCCCCATATGTGATGTTTTCCAAAGGCAAAAATAAACGGTTACTAGTGAGGAAATTACCGGCGGAGACTTGCGTCGAATGGAAAAGGCGTGCGAGCATCTCAGCAGCAAACTTTATTATTAGTCGTAACACCGCGGCGATATGTTCGCCATCTTGGATCAGCGGGGTTGACGGGGAAAATGCGGGAACAGAAAATGGTTCTCTGGGAAGCTGCGGACCCACGTCACATCTCATCAAATCCTAGCGTGGTCGCCAGCGATTGTCCCGGTCCTGCCGAGCTTCGGGGGAGCCGCGTACGCCGGCGTCTCGGAGAGCCTCCCTGCTCCTCTCTGCCTTGGGGGTTTTTCAGAAGATCTAATTGTTTTTGTCACTGCAGGAGCACCTTGAAGTGAGTCCCTGTCTCATACTGTGTTCAGTTATTTTACACCTCTCTCTTCAGACAATTACCAGTCTCTCTAAAAAACGGCGTGACATTTAATCACTGCAGACTCTCCAGAGGTACGCGTCTGGCTGTCTGCAGCCAACCTTTTGGCGGTGTAATTAAGTTGCGCGCCAGGATACCGCAGGGTGCTAAAAGTTCGCGCCTAAATACGCGCGTGAAAGCCGTCGCCGGGGGTTTTAATGAACAACTCTTCTGACCTGCGACAGCATTGTTTTTTGTTTTTTTTGTCCTTGGAAGTCAGAAAAGCCATTTAGCTGCACAATAACGCGGCATGCCGCGGTGTTGCACCACGGAGGACGGTAACAGGTTTACGGGGGTCGACTCACATATTTCCAGCCCAGGGTGGTTTTACAGTTTTCACAGTAGATGTCAGCCACGGCGTGTAAACCTGTGAGGAGGACCCGCTCCTCGGCTGGCCCGCAGCCGACGTTCACCCTGTAAAATCGGAGGGGGGGGGGGGGGACAGGTGGTACAAGTCAGGATTAACACCAAAGTGAAAGGTCTCCACCAATAAAACTCCCAAAACAGAATTAAAATGCGTGAAAATGCTCCTGTTCCAGTACGTCCCTGAGTCAATTACTTTTTAAATGATCAATGAAATGCTTCCGGACTGCGGGTCCCAGCGGAGCTCTGCTAGGGCTCGGTTCTGCTCGTGGGGGGGGTCATTAGGAAGCATTCACACCCGGACTGTCCGGGTGGAAATGAGGGAAAGTGTCACGCTGTCATTTGGTTCGCTTCATGTTCTCACTGCACTTCTGCAAGCGACCGGACAACGTTACGCAGCTACCCGTTTCCTTCCTGGTCAGTGTTTCGTTTGGAGAGCGGTATTTCCCAAAAAAAAGCTCCCAGAATGATGAAGGAAACCCAGCTCATCGATTGGCCAGGGCTGAAGACGGAAATCTATCCCCTCCGACCGGATCAGAGCAACTCCAAATATGTGAAGTCTTGAGGTTTGCTTTTCTTCCTTTTCCATTTTTTTTTACCATTTTCAGCAGCAGGTGAGGAGGCCACCTACGGGCGAGGAGGACACCTACGGGCGAGGAGGACACCTACGGGCGAGGAGGCCACTTACAGGCGAGGAGGCCACCTTGGCGCTCTACCTCACTTCCTGTCTTTGGTTCCCTGGATAGTCAATTTGCATTCCCACTAAAGCCTGATTTAATGTTCTGCATTAAACCAACGCAGAGCCTACGCCGCAATACCCCCCCAGAGCGCTAGTTGATACTTTGTTTAGCTTCCGGCTTTTCCGGTCACAGTGAATCAAAGAGATAAGGACAACTATTGTGCAAAAAAACAAAACAACCCAAAATTTTGTATTTATTTATTTTTTTTAAATCACGCACACACGAAGAAAAGAGCGCTGAAAGTTCACTACTGCTTCACGAACCCGAACCGGAAATGCGTTGCTACCAAGCAAACCAATCACAGCCCTCTCGGTCTGCGTTGGGTCTGCGTCGCCTCGACGCGTAGTTACACTTTTTAGGAGGTGCACGTCAGGCTACGGCGTAGGCTACGGAGAGCCTCCCGCGTAGCCGCGTACCCTACGGCGTAGGCTCTGCGTTGATTTAACGGAGAACCATAATTCAGCCTTAAACCGACTGCACCAGCGACTGAGACCCACTTTTTCTTTTTTTCTCGAGTTCTTTGGTCAGCACCAGAGTTTGGACTGGCGAAGCAAACTATCCGAGGAAACAAACTCTGGTCCGTTTAAAGCGGATCGAGCAGCGATGCGACCTGGACAAGCAATCCAACGTGCTTTTGAGCAGTTTAAGCTGCACTCGTTCAGACATGGCGCCACCAGTGGACATGTCATTGGAGTTTATCTGGATATATTGGGAATCGTAACTGGTACTGCTGGATTTGCTTTATTATTCAATTAAATTCAATTCATATTTATTTCGAGCAATGACCATAACATAAATGACCTGCGTGCAACATAAAATTAAACAAATACCTTTTATCAGGTTTATCAGGTGCAGGTTCAAAATACAAATTAATTCGTCAACACTCGAAAGGGAGTGGGAAGAAGAAAACTTATTTAATCCCACCCCTGTTTCTCATTAACAACTTGACATTTTTTTTTTTAAGGCTTCCTCCTGTCTCAACATTTGAACCAAAAAAATGAAAAAAAAAGACCTATATCAAATTATTAAAAAAAAAAAAAAAAAAAAAAAAAATTATTATTGAATCTAACGGTTAATTCTCTGGTCCTGAAAAGCAGTCGGTTTTAGTTTTCTGTAGCTGGTCATGTCAGCTGTGCTTTAGTCGATCTGCTCGACTGAACTCTGACTCGATGTGAAACAAATCCAAGTATTTATGAGTTTATACGACTTTTACTTTCAAAGAAGCAACAAAGCAAACTTTCCAGAGAGTCATACTTACACAGAATTAAACAGGTAGGCTCTTCCTTGACTGCCTTGAAATGACTGAAACAAAGAAAGACAGAGAGGGGGACATTGTGTAAGTTTCACTTCTGAACACAGGAATGTCAGCAAAAGACGCCCCAGGGGGCTTTTCTACCAGTAAACGCTGTGTATACTTGTTCTTCCACCTGGCAAAGGTTTCCAAACACAAGGCTGGCAGGAGATAAGAAATATCACGCGGCTCAGAAACGCCGGAGGATGTACACATTAGAGGGCGAGTCTGTCATCGCGTCAGAACGCAGACGCTTGCTTTCTGAGGACTTGTTGTTCTACTTGTGCGAGAGCAGAAAATAAAAATCCACGCTTGAAATTTCAAACCAAGTCTTCACTTTCTGCAAAATATCTAAAGAGGAGCGAATTCTGGGAAAATGTGTCACAAGGAGACCTTTAAGGGCTACGAGGCACTCAGCAGTTGCTAAAAATCTATTTGATCATATAAAGTTGAGATAAAAATCTAATAAAAGTCACATTTTTTTCCTCCTCAAATCTCCAGATTTGAAGCGCCACTGTGGGAAGGCGGCACGACAGAAACTGTGATACTCAAATAGTCTAAAATATTTTCTGGTTACAAGTTTTTTTTTTCCCTAGATGTTAGAAATGAGTTTTGCAGTGTTTAAACGACTTCCTGTTAGCCCTGTAATTTAAAAAAAAACTAAAAATCTAATCTGTGGCCATACCAACACGACTGGCAGTAATGCATCTGATCGGTATACAAATGTAACAGGTAACAGCAGAGTGAGTGGGGAGCAGGGGGAGGGATTCTGTTCCTGTTTTATCTCCATTTTCTACTAGGAATGTAGTTTTAAGAAAGTTCGTCTTTTTTCATATTTGTGGTTAAATTATCACAATAGTCCATTTTAACATTTCCCCAAAATTTATTTTCCACATTCACCTCCACTAAACTTTATTTAGAAAAACACATATAACCCATTAAAAACATGATTACAAATAAAATAAAACACATAACATAAAACAGACTTGTCAAACTCACGATCCGGCCCGCAGCCTCATTTTTAGCCTGCAAGAACATGCAAACATAATTATTTGCTTCCTACAACACTGAAGTAACGGAGTTGAAGCTTGCCAAGAAAGCCGAAACCTATAAAGAGGAAATCTAACGTAAAAACAGATTTCTGCTGAATGGAGACGAAGGTGTAAAAAGTCTTCCATTAAAAGCCTAGAGACACTGAAACGGACCTGGATCTGCTTCGTCACTGACCACGATGCTGACGGGGGGCAGGAGGAAAAATGATAATCTGATAATAAGAATCGATAGACTTTAGCCAGAAGAGTCCACGATCCGAGTGACCTGGACCTGAGAAACGAATCGTGTTCTCGCTGGAACACAGAAAACGGAGGATTTAGGCGCTGCCACCAAACCAACAGATGCAGAGTGAGCCTTCGAGGAACAATAAATCTGTTTCATGTACCGACTTCTTGGTGATGCCCGAGTTAAGATGACTGCAGATGTATTTAAAAAACATGGACATGGATGCTTTCTGTTTTACTACAAATATAAAAGAAATAGATTTGAAGTGAAAAGTCTGCAGAAATCACGGTTCACCCGAAACGCAGCAGAAAGTAATTTGATTTTTGATTTGCAGCATCCGGATGTCTCTGCAGGACACGCCTCTCACACACCTGGTCTGAGGTAATCTGCCGGAACTCCCCGCTGGAATAGTTTCTAACATTTCTAGGGCAAATGGAGAACGTGCAGAAAGTACCAGGTGAGGATGATGTAAGAACGGACAAAAAATGAATAAATGTCGGGGTGGGTTGTCCAGTGTGTGACATCATCAACGCCAAAAAACCCCTGTCTGTACTCGAGGAACAATTTAAAAACCAAAGATTATTTTCCTCTGACGGATATGACTCTTAACTAAAGAAATGAAACACGCTGCCATTGGACAGACATACGACCAATCAGAAATAGACGAGACCAGACTAGAATCAACAAAAGACGTCCAGACTGACTGTGCTGGACTAAGAACGCCGGTGAACGCCAGTTTAGCAGCAAAAAGTCATTGGTCAAAGATGCTTTAAGCAATTTTGCAGCAGAAAAGTGTCTCCCGTCCCGTATGAGTTGTCATATAAACCCCGCCCTGTCCCTGCAATTCATTGGGACTGTTTGGAATGGTGTGACAGATCCGTAAGGCCTCTCCGGCTACATATGATCACAGAAATATATGTTTGCACGCTTGAATATATCTGAAGATCCCACCGGATCAAAAACGCTGACATAACACAATTTGGAGAAATCTGACTCAGAAAATCATCATTGAGCGAGGTGCATTTAAACTTTATCTCTGTGGTACTTTGAACACATCAAGTCAGACATTTAATCAGGACGTTAGAAAAACATCTTGTGGGGGCGAAGTGCTGGAAACGGGTCCTTTAAATAACGGCTGGTTGTGTTTTGACAACAACTATCACATCACACAAACAGCCGTCATGACGGGCTTAAAAGGAAGTCACATGTTCCATCCATCCAAGGCCATTAAACCTCAACGAAGGACTCATGATGGAGGTTAAATAAAGCCTTCGCACCAACGACACCATGATTGACTTTACTCAGTGACAATGTAAACAGAGAGTGGCGAAGCCGCCACAGCGGGTGAAAACGGACCTGCCAGGCCTCCACCCTTCGGCCCCAATCGGCTTTGCTGTTTCCACTGCAGCAGAGGACGGCAGGTACGTTGAAGGCACCGCGCCAGCGCGGCCTAATGGGAGCCCCAGCTGCTGCCGCCGCCACCGACACCCTTGCTGCAGTTTTCATCTGGTGTCAAAACTGTTTCATTTCAAGTAATGGGAGTTTGGCTTGAATCCACTTTAATCTGAAGTGGGGGGGGCAGATGGTCTGCGCTCCCTCTGCTCTGTGAGCGTTCACGTCTGCCTCCAGTTTGTGTTTTTAGCTCAGATCTACACATACAAGTCCTCCACAGCCACAAGCTATGTGACCTTTTAGCAGCACGGGGGAAGTGGGTCGGCCCCCGCCGAGTCGACAACAACACTCCCAAAGTGTTTAGGTCGGGGAGGGCGGGGGGTTATTCCATGTGACAAGAGCTGGTTGTCGTGTCCGTGGCTCGCCGCGGCTCAGCCGCCGGCGCAAACGCGCCAGATCTGTCTCCCACTGCCCTTATCTGCTTCCCACAGTCTATTTTAGCCGTGGCAGCGGCCCCCCGCTCCGGGCTTCACTGGGAATCGCTCGGCTAAGACACGAGGAGCAGAAAATGCTAAAAGTTTGGGTAAAAAGAGAAAAAAGAACAACGACTGCAAATGCAGACACCAGTCTGCGAGCATTTGTAGGGGTATTACGACTATTACGATGACTCCCAGGGCCCAACAGGACCCTGTCATACCCTGTTTCCATCAAACTGGTTTCAGGGCTGGTTCTAGGCCAGTGCTGGTCCACAAGTCGTACAACTTGCGCACCAGCTGAGAACTTTTTTGCTTTTCCATAGCTCGGGTGCTAAGGGGAGCCACGTTAAGCAACAACAAAGTATTTGCTCTAGGGCTGGGCGATATATCGAGATTTTAATATATATCTATATATTTTCAAACACGATATGGTACGAGACAATATCGTTTATATTGATTAAAAAAAAAAAAAAAAAATTCTTTTTACATTTTATTTTTAATGATTTTGATATAGCTTATTTTGTGACAAATTGACTTGAATGTTTGAGATTTGCACAAATGTTTTGTTATTTGCACAACTATCAACCTCAGTGGAAAAGTCTGCCTGTTTCTGTCTACATTGTATTAATTGTACAGTGTATTTTAATTTAATTGTTATGCAGGAAAGGGATATTTGTTTTATTTTATTCAAGAAGCATTTTTATTCTATATATGCAGGCAGTTTATTTTTATTTCATTTGTTTTATACATTTTGATATTGTGCAGACCTCTGTTAACAAAGGTACCTGTGTGACATTTGGCACGAGGCTTTGTATTAAAACTGACTGTTTTTTTAAGGGTTTGCCTCAGAAAAAAATGAAGCTAACAGAGATGCTATGCTATAATGCTTTGGGGGAAACCCCAATTAAGGCACAGAAAAAATATCGAGTATCGCCATTTAGCTAGAAAATATCGAGATATGACTTTTGGTCCATATCGCCCAGCCCTAATTTGCTCTAATACGGACTTGGTCCGCCTAGCACCGTCCGTGGACCATATCGCTATGGAGGGCCCGACGGGACCCCGTTAGAGGGCCCGACAACTGCAGGGACCAGAAGCAGCCAGGATCAGGTGGAGACCAGAAATGCTGCCACAGCGTTCCCGTTTGTTGTTTAACTGCTTCATAAATCGTGAGCGGACTGACGGGAGTGAGGCTACTGAGCGCTCCTCCTCGAGCCGCTGCAACTGCTGTTTTTAAAAACGCAGACAAATGAATCCTGCAAAGAAAATCTGAAAACCCCTGAATGGTCTTGGCCACGCGGGACCGGAGGAGCAACACCTATTAATCCGCTCCTGCAGCCTGACACCCCCAAACACCGGAGGCCGGGCACGGCGGCTGCAGGGAGTGGCGTGCGTTTCTATTTTTCCTTGGACTGTGACATGGTGAATAACAACAGGTCTGAAAAGGGGATTAAGTCGGAGCCATTAAGAAACCTGCTGAGGTCGACTTTTCCCATCTGCTGCAGCAGATGTCCGGTGCTGCAGGTGAGGGTTGATCTCCAACTTAAACCCATCTCCCTAAACCCTCCGGCTTTGTTTTAATTCAGTTTACAGACAGGACTTTTTAAGGATTAGATATTTTACAAAAACATGTCATAAGCTGGCTACAGTTTAACGAGCTCACGCACGGTGACCCGCTGGAAGTCAGCTACATACCGCCACGAACCTGGAACCTCGTCACTACGCCTGTGCTTGTATGTTTACTAAGCAACACATCCACCAGTGAGGCAGTGAGTCAACTACTGATGAAGGTGGACGGTGACCGTAGAGGAGACGGTTTCATGTCTGGGGAAACAAAAACAGTGAAACTGACGACACAAATGTAGAGTTCTTTCATTTTAACCACGATTGACTCAGTACTGCCCCCCCCGGGGCTTCTGGTGGTTTTGCTCCGATTGGTCCGTATTCACACGCACCCCGATGACGCAACTCTACTCAGGATGCAGATGGAAGGCAGCATCCGCCTCTGAACTCCAACAGATGTATAAAGCAGATTCAGACTCGATGAACTTGAGCTTCTTCACCTGACGGCTCCTGAAAAGTAGTGATGCACCGATTATTCGGTAATCGAAATTGTTAGGCCGAAAATGGCAAAAAAACACTTTCGGTGTTCGGTGGAATAAGTGGGAAAAAGAAAAAAAACGAACAATTAATAACGGCGTTGTAATATAAGGAAATAGACTGACCGCTCCGTAACTGTTGCGCACCATATAAATCGTTGGCCAACCGAAAACTAACCACATAAGAATTTGACCTAACATTCACCAGCAGGTGGAACCAAAACACCATAAATCAATCTATTACAGGTGCGTTTAGATGACGAAATCAAACAGCGAAGAGCGTGGAGTGAAGTGGTGCGGTGCAAACATGTCAGCAGTGTGGAAGTATTTTAGAGTGGCAAAGAATAATACAAGAATGGCTGTTTGCAATGAATGTTCTGCTCAAATATCTAGAGGGGGCACATCTGCAAAGTCTTTCAGCACTACAAGTTTGATTTATCATATCATCTGAAATGATAAAAAACCCTGAGCGCTTTAATGCATTTTTATTGTTTTAAGGCCTATGTTACAATGTTCAGTCAGTTAAGCCTAACGTAAGCTCAAAGATGGCCACAAAATGTACTTTGCTAATTTATTTATTTTAAGTTATTGTTCTTTACTGGTATAATGTCTGCTGGAATATTTAAGAAATGCTGGGAAATTAAAAAATGTTTTTTATGTTCAACAAATGTTTTCTACCTTGTAATTTTGTAAAAGATGTTTTTCTTTTAAAAGCATGCCTAAAATCAAATCTATTTGATTTATGCAATGGTGAAAAAATTGGCAAAATAAATGAAAAACTGCGAGGAACCATGTTCGGTATTGTTCGGTATTCGGCCAAGTGTTTATTATTATTTTCGGTTTCGGTTTCGGCCACAAATTTTCATTTCGGTGCATCACTACTGAAAAGCTCAACAAGGTTGTTTGTCATTTCCAGCAACATCTGTCCCACATCTGGAAACCACAGCCTCCATTATGAGCATGTTGCACCGTTCTTCGTTGGATTAACAATAATAATAATAATAATAATGATCATTTTGGATCTCTAGATCTACCCAGCGACTCATGTCACGGCTCACGGGAGGTTCAAAACAGGAAGTTGCCCTGCAGTGTTGCAGCATCACATCCGGTACTGGATTTTAGAGAAACAGCAACTGGGATTCTGTTTATGAGACGTACACGGTACTGAGTGGTGCACAGACGTAAATACTTGCATTGCTCAGTTGGAGGAACATCAAAAACTTTGGGGGGGGGGGGGGGGGGGGGGTGTCAGAGGGTTCTGACCATCAGGCCAGGAAAATACTGGATGGAGAGATGAACATTGTTTCCTTAATCGTGGTAAAGCAGGTGAAACTGACAAAATCCCAAAGCTTATTTGACACAGATGCTGCTGTGGCTGTTAAAGTGCGACTCAGTGACCTCTGTGGGTACGCGGCACAGCGGCTTTTCCTGATACAACGTGGCTTGTGGCTTTATTACCGCATTAAAAACGTGGAGAGTAGCAGCGTTATGTTCGGTCATGTTTAGTGTCTTGGCAAACTTCCTTGTAGTTGCACCTATTAAGGTGAGAAATGAAAAGTGTGATCAATCCCACGGTGGGCGGGGAGCGGGGCTATGAGGGGACTGAGCCTAGGTGCTCAGCCTGCGTCGACCCCCTCTGGGACCGCGATCGCGCGGCAGCCTGTCATGCTCCGATCCCAAACACTGCTCTGATTTCCCGATGATGCTCGAGTCTGCGCGGCGCAACCCCATCTGACAGGAATATGAACCGACAGCCACAAGGAAACGTGCTGTGGATAACAATAACAACACTTGTCAGGTCTGATTCTGAGGGCCCACCTCTCCGTTCCCGGCTCGGTCGCTGGAACGGAGCTGCTGGAGGAAATAAGTCACCGTTTGCTTTGTTTTGCTGCTTTTTACTGAAATGGAGCGAAAAATCTGAGAAAAATTAGCAACTGAGCTTCACGTGGAGGTTTCTCGTGTTTCTCCACCGGGGGTCTTCGCTCGTTCTGCTCTGCAGCGAAGGTGAGCTTTTGGCACTTTTCCACTAGCACCTACTCGGCTCTACTCATCTTAGCTCGGCTCAACTCGGCCTGGTTTCTTTTTCACTACAATTCAGCACCTGGAACAGAGGTAGGAGGGTTGGAGCGAAGCTGCTGTGACTTAAAAAATGAGAGTGAGAGAAGCTTCAAGCGGCGATGCTTTTTAATTTTTTTTAGTTTGTCTCGGTGCTGCTGAAAAGTCCATTGGTAGCTGCGAGCAGCTATGAAGTGACAGAGCTCCTGGTAGATCTGGTCGTTCCTTATCCCCCGTCTAGATCCCTTTTTAATTCTCTCCTCAGCCACCAGGTTTATGAACATCTGCACCTCAGAGTTGGATCACCAAACAGACTTGCGCTGCCGTTGCTGGTTGAATAAAATGAACAAGAAGCCGTCAGAATCTCTTTCGCTGATGTCACATCCTGACTCAGACGTCTGACTCCAACCCCCCGACCAATCGGTGGCCTGTAGTGTGATGACATCAGATACCGCCCGACTCAGCCGCTTAGAACCTCTGCAGAGTAGTTACAGAAAAGTATCTACTCGGCACGTTAGACCCCTAGTGGAAAGGCGCCAAACCAAGTGGAGGCGAGCCGAGCCGGGCTGAGTAGGTACTAGTGGAAAAGCACCATTTGTGAAACGGCTCGGCCCGAACCAGGACCCACTCCTGGTTCAGGAATACCCAAGACCACAAGTAAGACATGGGCGTGACCGCCGCGCCGTCACCTGCAGCCACAAACACACACCCCCACCAGTCTAAATGTGTCTGCAGTTCAATTAGACCTAACGAGCTGTTGCACGCCGCCGACCGACACGACTGACACACCTCCAACCTGACGAGCGACGGCTGCAATAATGGAAATGAATTCAAAACTCACTCGAGGAGATGAATCAACAAGTCGGCGCCATCGGCTCGTAAAACCCACGTCTGCAGCTAAAGACGAACACGTCACATGTGAACCGAACCGAGTGCAACAAGGTGGGCGGGGGGGGTTTCCTTCCCATGCAGGAGCGTGTTGGGCAACAACAGCCGTGTCCAGGGTCCAGGCTCCCCATGGGAATCTGTCTCCATTTAGAGACACTTCACTGCAAAAACATTCAAACTACTAAGGGGAGTTTTTACTTACCACTGTTTGGCTTAAGGTTTTTCTCCCACTAGGGGAGTTTTTACCTGCCACTTTTTTTGTTATTTCTATGTAATAATTGCTCAGAGGTCCTGCTCTGGGTCTCTGGAAAGCGGCTAGAGACAACTTCTGTTGTAATAGATGCTATATAAATAAAATTGAATTGAATTGAAACTGTCTTAGGTTAAGCAAAAACATCTCTGCCAGTGGGGTAAGAAACACAATCTTGACTAGAATCATTAAAAGTAACTAAAGAGTCTGACCTGCAGACGAGACCAGCTGTCTTGAAACAAGTCTCTTTTTGCTTTTAACGTTTTTAGAAATTTGTTTTTGTATCGCGGACGGGTTCATTCAGGGGTTTCGCACCATTTCCTGAACAAGATGAGAGAGTGTAAAGATTTCGAAGTGTTGTGTTTGTTCTTTTTTCTTTAAAACTGCACTCAAGTTTCCCATGTTTACGCCACGGCTGAGCCGCGCGGGGCGAGTGCTGCGCCCGCTGTGCTTCGCTCTGGCGCTCAGGTTAATCCTCCCACTTCAGCTGCTCCATCTACATCTCTGCCTGCATGCCCCCCCCCCTCCACCCGGGACCTGGCACATGAGTGCTGGGAGGAAACCCGCTGAAACCCTCCAAGCTTGTCCAACACTCCCCCTTTTCCTCAGCACGACCAGGTAGGCAAGCAGGGAGGGAGAAAACAACAACCTGGATCTGGAGCACCGAGTACTTTCCTACGGGAGGGAAATCAAACGGGCGAGCGGCCCTTGGCAGCGCGGAGTGGAAAGCACCAGACAACGGTGTCATCTTCTCCTAAGTAACCTAATCGGCTTAGAAGGGTTGATGCTGAGGACCGATGATGCCGCCACGGGCTGCCCGGCGCGCGTATGCCGGCGAGGTGGGGCAGAGCATATTAATAGACGTGTGCGGGCGCCGCGGTCAAGATTTAATCCAAACAAATCACACGTTATTAATTCTCAAAGGGAAATTATACGGATCAGTAAAGAGTATTAAAAGGCCACAATAAAGAATGACTGCAGGAAGATATATATGTGGGTCGGTGATCTCTGCCGCAGCCAAGTGGAAGCCGGTTAACGAGCTAGCACGCCATCTCGCGAGAAGCTTTAACCCAATTGTTTTAGGAAAGTTCGAATCCAAGGCCTGTTTCTTATCTACGTTTCATTTAACTTTCCGACTGTGATTGTGTCTCATCATATTTGAACTGGAGTTGTTGTAAACCTTCAGAGCGCCAAACCCCGATCAAAGTCTGGTAATTAAAACCTAACTTTGATACCAATACTACCCGTTTTCCTTTCAGCCAGCATCAGGGCCGGCCCCAGGATTTTGGGGCCCAAAACAAGACTTTGTTTGTTCCCCCAAAAACACTCCAAGTGCAAAAACCAAGTCTCGCACACGGTTTACAAATGAATGAACAGACACATATAATAAAAGATGGAAAAATGTGTTATCCACAAATGTCCTACTTCATTTGGAAATAAATAAATATTATTTGAATTAACTTCCATAAGGAAAGGGTTTTGTGGAATATGTTTTATGTCTTAAATAAACGGTCATTTTGATCGTGCCTTCAGAAAACCTTTCTGGTGATGTCACAGAGCTTCTTGTCCACTTCTTCTTGTCCAGTTCTTCTTATACAGTCTGTGGTCAAGCTGTCAGTAAACGAGTCGGCCGACAAGCTGACCAGCAGTTCCTCACCCTAACCTTTTCTCAAAAATGTCAACCTGGGGGCTAACGGCGTGTCGAAACCACAGACATATTTAGTGCGTGAAACCTACAAGGGAAAGGCAGCTTGTGAGAGGAAGAGCTGCTCGAGAAATCCAATTATTATCAAAGTGGATTGTTAAGATTAATGAGGTCATTCGTCAACACTGGCTTTCCCCCAGTAAACAAGTCAACACAACCTGGTCAACAGTTCTGTCCCCGCTCCACCAGCCGTCGCCAGCGATCGCGATCCAGATAAGCTTTCTTATCCTCTCTGGTCAAGGTCGGGGGGGGGGGGGATTAACCTGCAGTTTGAAGCTGTGCTAACCTGTTTGCCGACATCATTCCAGATAACTCCAGAAAGAAATGAAATACATTTTTTTTTCTCCAGTTTTGGTTGTTTTCTCATTCCAGAAGTCTGTTTCTGAATCGACGAAAACAGTACGGCTGGACCTGAATACCTGGAGATCCAGATATTCCTGCATGAGGTATAAATTCTGAGCGAGTGAGGTTGAAGCCGAAGAGGTCGTAAGTAAAGGTGCAGTTAATTTACTGACCACTAGGGAGGCTCCAACAGAGAGTTCATTTACTGACCACTAGGGGCGCCAACTGGGAGTCCAGTGAAGCTGCGCTAAGAGCAGGCAGTTTACGTGAGCTAGCACGCCACATGATCGTTGCTCCCAGCGGGGCTCTATGGAGCTAGAACAGTCTCATAATTCACAAATGCACACGCCGATCCACAAATGCACAGGACAAATGTCACAAATGCGCAGACCGATTCACAAATACACAGAACGATTCACACGTGCGTAGGACAAGATACACAAATGTATTTTTGATGCACACCCTAATATAACCTGATTTACAAACGTTTTTTTGTCTGTGGGCTGCGCGAAAAGTGATTCAATATTTCAAGTTGGTGGCGTAAACATAAATAAACAAGACAGCAACACGGGATGGAGAGGAGATCACTGCTCTGCTTTTCTTGTGATCTCGGTAAAGAAAACAGCGCGATCAGAGATGGTTTGTCGGACCGTTCAACCAGAGCCGTCGGGAGACTGGAGAGCTCCAAGTCCTGCCGATGCAGCAACTGATGATAAAAACGTATTTGTGGATCGAGAGACGTCAGGGGAGTCTCAAAAGTCACACGCAAATCCAGCGCAGCTCACAGACAAAAAAACATTTGTAAATCAGGTTATATTTGTGTGTGCATCAAAAATACATTTGTGTATCTTGTCTTACGCACGTGTGAATCGGTCTGTGCATTTGTGAATGTTGTCCTGTGCATTTGTGGATTGGCGTGTGCATTTGTGAATTATGAGACTGTTCTAGCTCCATAGGGCTCTGCTGGTCCTCGTTTCAGCTCTGGCCGCATATTAATCACAGTTAATGCAAAGTGAAATTAATTTCCATCATAGGTTAGTTAAGAGGCTGTTAACCCAGCCACGCTAAAATAACCGTGATTGACATAAGGTGGGCATGTTCCAGTCGGCTTCCAGGTCTGTTAGCTCCACCCATTTGGGCAGTACGAGGAAAACCTTGTCCTGTTCTTCTTCTGCAGTCTGTGGTCGAGCCACGGTTCGTTTTGGCCGTTAAAGGGTTGACGGCACGCCGGAGACGTCAGCTGTGTGGCCAAACTTTAAACCAATGATGACAAGATGGCAAATGTTTAACTGGAAACCAAGAGCTCACAATTAAGACGAACTGCCAGCACAATTAAAATGTGTAAACAGAAAAACAAGTGAATTACTTATTTATCATCTTCAAGTTGGATAAAACACTTTTCCAAATCAAATATAAAGTGGAAAAGCTGTTAATGGAAGAAAAGTGGTACATGACACTTGCACATTCATCATTATCTCGTCTTTTTTCAATGTGCTGAGAAACACCAAGACAAACCCAGTCAGTATGGATGTCTTTCTATAAATAGCTCGCTTTCCCTTCATCTCTATCCTCCTCTTAAAAAAAAACTATAACTCCACAGCACTTGGGGCTATTTTTAAAAGACCTTTTCAGGTAATTCCTGTTGCTCCACAGGTTTTTGTGTCTGAATGCACACGTGGGATCCTCCGCAACCCAAACCAAACTCTATCCTGGCGTTTAATCTGTTTCAGAAGAATTTCTGCTACCAGATTTTTTAAATAAAAACCGAAGCATCATCTTTTCTGTAAAACAAGTCGGTTAGTAGGTCCGGTATTCTGGGAACTCCTGGGACGTGGGGTACTGCAGCCGTCTGCTTCGTTTACCAGTGCAGCGCTCACTGGTGATACTGGTTTCCCAGCATTCCAGCTCCGCCGTCGCTTCTGCTGAACTGCGGGAAACAATGCGGTGCGATGCTGAAAAACATCCAAACACCACTTCTCCAGCCTTTCCCGCGCTGACCTGAGGATCACCAACGCCCGAGCTCATAAATACGCCGCTTTCATCTAATTACTTGTTGCTTAAGAGGCGGCCGCTCGTAATAAGTCAAAGTCGCACGGGAAATGAAGAATTACTGGCGGGAGATAAAGTGAAGCTGCAAATGGAAAGCCCAGTTTGCCACCTGACCACATGCCAAACACCTGTTAATCAAATCCTGCAGCTGTCAGATAGAAGCATCTTAATCACTCTCATCATGCATCTGCAGCCGGCAGCGGGTACAAGATGCCCCAAACACATCCTGGTGGTAACAGCTTTGTCAAAAACAAACCAAGCTGCTCCCCAAACCTGCGGGGGAAAAAAACCTCCTTCACAAGCCAAGAGTTGGACAGCTGACCTCTGGTTCTGGCACCGCCGTTAAGAGTAGACGGTCAGCGGGCTTCTCTTGGCTGCATCGGTGAGCAGTTTGTAAAAGCTTTTCATCTCCTCCCCGCTGCACCCTCTTCAGCGCGGCCCCAGCCCAGACCTGTCAAGTCTCCCGTTTTGGCCGGGAAACTACTGTATTTCACCTCTTTCCCGCCGTCCTCCTGTATTAGTATTTTCCCGTAAATTTCCCGTTTTATGATATAATGATTTTTAAAAAAAGCATGCCCGAGCCTCTCCAAACTGAATTGTCACTAGCCTCGCGAGAATTGCCACCTGCTGTAGACTGCATGGTAGTTCTCGCGAGGTTAGTGGCAACAACGGGAACAAACTCGGAACAACAAATCAGAGATGGATGGATGTAACGAGAGAAGACATTTTTGCCAAAAAAGTGAAGACTTCATGTAAATATCTCTAAAAAAGGGAAACCAAATTTACTTTCCTAAAGAGGAGCAGGATGTTACAGTTACGAGTTCTGAAAGAATTGTAACTGCGATGTTAGTGTCTCTCACGGGGGAAGGAACGATGTCCGTCAGCAGAGCCACATGTTATCCACGCAATATTCTACCCTCCGAGGTTCATGAGAAGTCGCCCCTCGGAGGCATCATGGATGTGAACGCGTTCCTTGTAGCAGGCTGTTGACACCTTTATCTACTCGCTGCTGGCGCCGACCCCTAGTGGCCGTTAGAGGAACGCCATCTACTGCCTCTTCTGCTCTGGCGATAGTCTAACGAGCTGGGCTGGTAAACGTGACACAGTGCAATACTACTGGTGGCCACTAGGGGTCCAAACGACTAACTTCATGAAATCTGGACCTGTTAATGTTCCCAGAAGTCATTGTTTCGTCACTGGCGAGATCCACGGCATCTAATCAGTGCGTCAGTGGTTGTTCTGAAAATAATATGATTATTTACTGGATATCAGGTCTCTTTCCTCCAATCGGGGGTCGAGGATCATCTGCAGCTCTGCCCTTTGATTAGATTATTATTCATGCAAACAAACGTTTATCTTAATAGAGGATGATTCTGTTATTTTTTGACGTCACTGCGTGTTTGATCTCATTTGCGGCCCGGCTTTGACCTTTCACGGCCCGGGAACTTCCTCCGTCTGGACTCCTAAAGTTACAAATTCTCTTTTTTCAGAGTTGATTAACTTTGGAGTTTCATTATGACCATTTGAGGCTTCGTGTTCTCTGTTGATGGGATCTGAAAGTGTTGAAACTGATGTTTGCAAAGAGGAAGGAGAAGCAGGACGTCTGGACTCAGAGAAACAGCTCTTCTTCTCCTTCGTTCACTCATTCAAACAATATTTGCATGAGCAGCATGTGCCAACGTCTTTTTCCATTTTCTTCCCCAGTGGATTCAGTTAAAATTTGCTGCAGCAACACTTTAATTCCCCACGTTGGATCTTATAAAGCCTCCCGACATAAAACACCCTCCTGCGGGAGCGCCGCGGCCTTCGGTGAGGCCATAAATCCCCCCGACGCGGCCCTGGACGAGTTAAGTGAGGCGCTGATGAATGAGCGAAGTCTCTCTCTCTCTGGCCCATAATGCCTCACCTTTATGATAAACAAACATCTTAAAACTGCAAAACTCGGCCCACCGGGCCCGTGACCCGGCCTGAGAGCGACTCGGTGTCGGCCGGAGCCGCTGACGTTGCTCTCCGAGCTCCGGGAGGCGAATGGATTTGGACGTGGAGATTGATCATCTTTGCCATCTGAATAATCAGCTTAGCACGAGCACGGTGTCACTCTCCCATTATAAACACGTCGATGTCGCCGCGGTGACGCTTCAACTGACACTTCGTAAACTTTCCTCACACTTTCCTCACCGGCTGGCAATTTACAACCGGCGCCGAGGGCAGAACTCCGGCGGCCTCAGCTCTGTACGTCAGCGACCGGCTAACCGGCCTGATCAGAACCGGGCTGCGACGGACGCAGGCTCCGAGGACGACGCAGCGCTGCAGCCCCTTCTCAGCTGCTTATATCTCGCTCGGGTCTCAGATTTATTATCTCTGCGGACTGATTAACGAGCGGGCCTGGCTCAACACTTTCATTTTGGCAAATGGGCCGAGCCCTCAGCGGCCCGCCGCCACCACTGCCGCTGCTGCGTGGTCTGCATGTAAAAGCTATTTGTTTTCCTCTCCGGTGGAAACGATCGCCGCTGAAGATGCTTCTCATGTGCCAACAAGCACAATGGGTCTCTTCCAGGTTGTATATGTGGGTTTTTCTGTTACATCTTATTTTTCTAGATAGAAAATGAGGGTGAAGAGCACCATGGGAATCGAACCTGTGCCGCCAGCACGAGGGTGACATCGTCTGCCCCCTCAACCCGCTGACCTACCCGGGGCGGATGACTTTGACTGATCCAGCAGTGGGAGCTTCCTGGAGCCGTAAACGCTTGTTGGAGATGCTCACCAAGCTAAACTCTGTAAACGTAGCCCCCCCTTGGAGAAGTCCAGGCAGAGCTCCCATCTGACACGGCAACAGAAACAAAAAACGCCACGCGGAGGGCTCAGAGGGTCGGAGCGAGCAGAACCATCCGCATCCAGTCCCGGTTCATCGGGGAGCAAGACTCACTGGTGCAGGTCGTCACCTACGTAACATGTCACATGATTGATTCTGAAATCACGGCGAAGAACACGATCACAACAAAACCTCATCTAGTCTCTCATTCAGGAACAGCGTCATCACACACCAAAACTGGACCCGGGAGGATGTTTTGAAGTGAATATTGATGAGTACCTTTTGAAGAAACGGCTCCGTGCACTAGTGCTGGGCGGTATGACCAAAAATTTATATCACGGTATTTTTCTAAATTATATCGGTTTCACGGTATATCATGGTATTTTTTTTTTCATGCACAACTGGGTGTTAATCACATTTTCTAATGATTTGGAAAGGAATTGCTGCAGTAAATTGGCTTAGAATGGCCTAGTCATGAGGAGGAAATATTGTAGAAAAACATTAATGTTGTTATACTTTCTGTTTTTTGTATGTTAATCTTGACATGAAATTTTAATATCTTCGGTGGAGGCTTCAAATAAGCCCATTGGGTTTTTTTGCCTCTTCCTGCACCTATAGTGTTTATCATTGATATTTCCTGTATATTTTTTTAAAAACTGTGCAAAACAATAAACTAAACTAAACTAAACTAAATGTCCACAGTAGTATGAATACAGGTTTGCATGGCCTCACAAAATGATGCTGTTTACAATGAGGTGGCGGCACTTATGATTCTAATGAAGTGAGAGAATCAGTCAGACAACACTTAAAGACTATCTTTTACAAAATTACAAGGTAGAAAATATTTATTGAACATAAAAAACTGAAATTTTTTTAATTTCCCAGCATTATGTTGTTTTGGTTCCACCTCCTGGTGAATGTTTGGTAAAATTCTTATGTGGTTACTTTATGGTTGGCCAACGATTTATGTTTGTGGTGCGCAACAGTTACGTGGTTACTTTTTGGTTGGCCAACGATTTATGTTTGTGGTGCACAACTGTTACAGGAGCGGCCAGTCCATTTCCTTATATTACAACGCCGTTATTAATTGTTCGTTTTTTTTCCCACTTATTCCACCGAACACCGAAAGTGTTTTTTTTTTGCCATTTTCGGCCGAACAATTTCAGTTACCGAACAATCGGTGCATCAATACTGCTAAACAGTCCCCTCACGCGCGGCGGAACGTAGTGCCGCGCGGCGTTCCCAACGTTGTCTACGCTACTGTACATACTCACCGGTATTACGGTATATGAAAAATTCATATCATAAGAAAAATAAACACCGGTATTCGGTATGAACCGGTATACCGCCCAGCACTACCGTGCAACAACCAGACGACTGGAGGGGTTGAAAACATTGTGACGCTGCAACGTTTCTCTCCCTGGAGCTCGACTGCTGTCTCGCTCTTCAGTTGACCAATAACCGCATCCCAGGATCTCTGGACTCTTCGGCCAATCAGCCACCGCATCATGGGGGTGGGGGGTCTGCCAGTTTCTGAGTCACGATCAAAGTGAAACAACCACTTCATCAATAGGAACAGAGATGAAACTACACGGGAGCTTTAAGGCTGATGGGTAACTTTCAGTTGGAGTAAATCTGTAAAGTCAAAGTTTAACTGAAGACGACCTGAGTACCTGAGGACTGGCGGGCCTCTCGGATGTCTGGAGGGAACCGGGCCGACTACGCCTGCGCGGCATCTAGTGTTGTTTTTGTCAGCCTGTTTCAATTTTAGTTTTAGTCTAGACTTTGGGTCAAGCTATCATTTTAGTTTTTATTAGTTTTAGTCACGTTCATTCTCCTTTTAGTCGTGTCAAGTTTCAGTCGGCTTAAAGTCTGAGCATGTTAGTCTTATTTTAGTCAGAATTGTCCAGGATCATTTTAGTCTAGTTTTAGTCAAAGATTGTATTTAGCCAAACCCATTTTACAATTCAAACAAGGTTATCTTATTATTATATTATTGTTACCTTATAGACTCAAGAATACATTCATTCCAGATACAGAAGACGCTCTAATTTGAGTTTACAACATATTTATTTTTCTGCATTTCTCCCCATCTTTTTCTTTTTCGACGACACATTGGGTTTTCTTTTCCATGTCTATGTAGGAAAGTGTATCCAAAGATGGTCTCTTCTTCTTCTTCTTCTCCCAGCCCCAGAGAAGATCCCCGCGTTGCCGGCCATCGGTCCCTTTCTCTATTTAACTTTGTTTTTAATTGACGTGAACCTAGAGCTCTGCGTTAACGGCATCAGCCTCTAACCTGCAGCTGCATCTTCTGGATCTGATTCCCCGCTGCAGCAACTGGGATTGAGGACGTGACGGCTCCTAGCAGCAGAACTAAACCAGAGGAATCTACTTAAAAGATTTTCGTTGCGTCTCGTTTTCCTCAGGTGATAAAGGTTTGTTGACGACGATATTTAGTCATAATTTTCGTTGACGAAAGCAACTTTAGCAGCATCGGCGTACATGCGACATGCCATTTCAGGTGTTTGAGCTCAGGTGTGGCCCTGGTGGGCGTTTCCACGGTCGCAGGGAAAGTCGGCTGTTACGAGAGATTCCTCCTGAATCACCCATGAATCTTTAGTAGAGCGACCCGCTCACAGCGCCACCCACTAGATCATCTCATCTCTGAGTCACGTTGACTCTCAGTAATTATCGGATACATTCACACGGTATTAAAAGGTTCTCGGGCGGTAAACCTCCGGGTGTCCCAGTGTTCCTCCTGAGGGCTTGTGAGCCCAGCGTGGCCCTGCATAGAGACCAGAGACTCGGCTAAGAGCCTCTGGCTCCAAGGGCGTAGCCCCGGTGACCCGAGTCCGGCCCGTCCCTCAGCACCAATTTGCCTCAAGAGACCCAACTAGGGGCAACTGTCCCGGACAGCATGGCTCCTGGAAAACCTTGGTGACCCCAAGTTATTATTCCAATGTTGGTGTCTTTTCGTTTCAGAAGGGTCAGACCGAGACGGTCCGGGTTCACGTCCTGAGAACTCGAGGACAAGGCCCATCTCAAGCTGATATTAGGACGTCTGTCGTCCAGAACTTTCTTGTTTTACTGATTAACCTGCCGGAGTTTCTCTGTAACGTCAGTTTATCTGTCAGTTCTCACGTCACTGCATGTTCTGAGGCGCCGTCCAGATAAAAGCAGCGTGGCTGTGTAACAGTGACCTACATTTATTTATAGCAGGGAGGAAAGCGCCAGCAGTCACAGCTGATGGGTGTATTTCGAGAACGTTACACGCCAGTATTTGGTTTGGTTGTTTGTTTGTTTGTTTCTGCAGAACATCATGGCGGCGCCAAACGTGGCCACAGCGAGACGTGAACGACAGCTGCAAATCCTCCGCAGAATTTCCTCCAAGTAGATAAATATAAAACAGACCAGCTGAAGTCATGCAAAACCAGCCGAGCGGATTGACACGGAGGGCAAGGCTGAAGGGGGGGGTCAGCGAGCCGGCGTACCTTTGAGATGAGCTCGTCGTGGTTGGCCAGATGTGCGCGGCAGTGGATGCAGCTGTAGGTGCGGTGGCAGGACGGCAGGTAAGCCTGGAAGGTCTTGGACTTGGTCATCTTTACCATGTCAGTGGGGCGGGGCTCCTCGCTGGTGTCAGGGCTGGCACTGGACGAGTTGCAGCTCTGCTGGACTTGCTGACAGAAGAAACACTGGAAGATGCAAGCAAAAGCCGTCGTTGTTGTGGAGTGGGTGTGTGGGACGCTCCACACAGACACCACAGGAGAAAATCAGGCCTGCGGAGGGGGAGGAACAGAGGTGGCCAGGTCAGAAGCCCGTCCTGTACAACATTCATGAATCTGATCACATTTCCATCATCAAACAGTCGCTGAGGCGGGCGTTTATTACCGCCGTCGGCCATGCGGTCACGCTCTTGTGTCGCCCACAGCACCGTGTGGTGGCAGGACTTAATATGACAAGCCACCTGTTTACGAGCCACTTCCTTCTTTATAACAATTTATAAACGTTTTGTCTCAGCTGACTGATAAATTTAGCTCCTCTGATAAAGGTTTGAACATTCTGGCTGCAGTAAAAATATCATTATAGAAACGTACAGAAAATGGTTCAGAGGGGAACGTGTTGTTCCGTTTCCAAAATGATCAACAACTTCAACAAAAAGCCTCCCAGAAATGAGTCCGGAGAGCTCACGCTCCGACCTCAGGTTCCGTCTTTAAATCTGCAGAACTGCAGTTTTGTTCTTCTGCGAGAATCAAACACATTCTAACCGACAGAAAGTTGCTCAGCTCTGCAAAACTAGAAACCCAAACAGAAACCTAAAAGTTACCGATTAAAAGCTAAAACCAGTTTGTTTGCAGGTAAGAAAAAATAAACGGAAGAGACATGAATGTCTCACTGATGTCTGCAGGCCTCTAGCTGCTCACAGCAGGGAAGAGATTTGATCTGGTGTTTCGGTTTTTCTTTAAGTAGTTTGAGACAAAGTTTTAATGCATTTTCAGTCCAAGTCAGATGGAATGTTGTACGTTACATCACCATGGAAACCACTATCTGTCCCTCAGGACACGTCACCATGGAAACCTCTACCTGTCCCTCAGAACTCACAGCCAATTAAATAACTTCTGTTACATTTACGCATTTTCATAGATTCAGTTCCGCCTTTAAACACTAAACGAGAAACCAGAGACGGGCAGCAGCACCAGCAGCACCAGTAGTACCAGCAGCACCAGTAGTAGTAGTAGTAGTACCAGTTAGGGCTGGGCAATATATCGAGATTTTAATATATATCGATATATTTTCAAACACGATATGGTACGAGACAATATCGTTTATATCGATTTAAAAAAAAAAAACAAATTGACAAATTGACAAATTGACTTGAATGTTTTATTTGAGATTTGCACAAATGTTTTGTTATTTGCACAACTGTCAACCTCAGTGGAAAAGTCTGCCTGTTACTGTCTACATTGTATTAATTGCACAGTGTATTTTAATTTAATTGTTATGCAGGAAAGGGATATTTGTTTTATTTTATTCAAGAAGCATTTTTATTCTATATATGCAGGCAGTTTATTTTTATTTCATTTGTTTTATACATTTTGATATTGTGCAGACCTCTGTTAACAAAGGAACCTGTGTGACATTTGGCACGAGGCTTTGTATTAAAACTGACTGTTTTTTTAAGGGTTTGCCTCAGAAAAACATGAAGCTAACAGAGATGCTATGCTATAATGCTTTGGGGGAAACCCCAATTAAGGCACAGAAAAAATAGAGATATATATCGAGTATCGCCATTCAGCTAGAAAATATCGAGATATGACTTTTGGTCCATATCGCCCAGCCCTAGTACCAGTAGTACCGTACAAGTACTACCAGCAGTATCAGTATTACCAGCAGTACCAGCAGGACCAGTTCTATGATTCGTGTTCACCTCCAGTCATCACCGAGACTCAGAGCTGTAAACAGTTCAAAAGAAAATACTAGTGACCTTTTTTTTTTTTCTGTTTACCACTTTGTTTCTAACCGCTTGAGAAACAGAACGGGTAACTTCATGTTTTGGATCGCTGACGTCAAAGATTCTCCTGGTTCCTTCCAACCCGACTGCAACGAGACTGAACTCTGCAACGAGGACTAAAATGTGGGAACGTAGATAAATCAGAGACGTGGACGTGAATCACAGGGTCCACCCACGCCGACCAAGCCGTTCGTCCACTCGTCTGTCAGCTGAATAATGGACCCCTTGAGTATAATTACTGTAACGACCGTAGGACACAAACGCTGAAGAAAAGTGTGAGACACCCAACGATCCTTGAGAAGCATCCAAATACGAGGCAAAAAGGCAAAAACAAGGAATAATATCTCATGTCAGCTTCGGGGCCACGCGCAGGAAGAACAGCGTCTCTGCAGGTCCCCTGCTGCTCGAGTCCCAGCGTCCCGAAGAAGACGACGGCGCCCACAGAAACATGGACCAGTCATCTTTAACCCAAACTTTAATTAGTCACTGTCATCTCAGTCGAGGTTCATAGAAAGGTTCGGCGGTCGAGGGAAGCACCAGCTGCTCCGGTAAATATCCCGCCATCGGGAGAAGTCTGATCTTCTGTTCAGACACTTTTGGCTCTTTTCCACTAGTACCTACTCGGCTCTACTCATCTCAGCTCGGTTTCATAACAATTCAGCACCTGGAGCAGAAGTAGGAGGTTGGAGCAAAGCTGCTGTGACGTATTTGATTGTGTGATCTAAACGAAGAAGACAACAACACTAAAGATGTAGAACCTGGAGGAGATGATATATGTGCTGCTGGGTCTGTGGCTTGTGTCCAATATCAAGTTAAAAAATAAGAGTGAGAGAAGCTTCAAGCAGCGCCGCTTTTGAATTTTTTTAGTTTGTCTCAGCGCTGCTGAAAAGTCTACTGGTAGCCGCGAGCAGCTATGAAGTGACAGAATTCCTGGTAGATCTTGTCGTTCTTTATCGCCCGTCTACATCCTTTTTTAATTCTCTCCTCAGCCACCAGGTTTAGGAACATCTGCACCTCAGAGTTGGATCACCAAACAGACTTTTGTGCTGCCGTTCTTCGAACAAAATGAAGAAGAAAGAAAAGAAAAGAAGCCGCCGTCACAGTCGCTCTTTCGCTGATGTCACATCCTGACTCAGACGTCAGACTCCAACCCCCCGACCAATCGGTGGCCTGTAGTGTGATGACGTCAGATACCGCCCGACTCAGCCCGCCTAGCACCTCGGCAGAATAGATACAGAAAAAGTATCTACTGGAAAGGCGCCAAACCGAGTGGAGGCGAGCCGAGCTGGGCTGAGTAGGTACTAGTGGAAAAAGCGCCATTTGGTTGGTGTGAGTTATTTACTGGTCTCAGGGTGAAGCAGCATCTCAAGCCTCTCTTCAAGCAGCAGGGCGAACAACATTGGGTTTGGTTCGACTGAGACCAGACAGATCCTCTCACGTAGTAACATTCGCTCCAGACTTTCTGCCGAAGACGGTTCATAAAGTCTAACTCACGAACCGCCTGCCGCTGTCGCAGAGCGCCACGTCCCACCGACGCCGGCGGTCAGCGATGTCAGTGGGCACCGGAGCAGAGGACGCTACGAGCCTCCAGGAAGTGGTGACGGAGAGAGACCGAGAGCGCGGCCGAGTGTCCGCGAGTCGTGGTGGCGGCGTAGCCGACAGACGCCTCGGGACAACCAACCAACCAACCGACCGGTACCGGCGAAGGACGCCCAGGACGACCGGGACACGTCGCCAGTCTCGGATCTGAACCACATTTGTTTCAACCTCCGACAACGAGGGAAGAAGAAGCCCATGGACGTGTCAAACCCGGTGATTCGTGTCACCATGGCAACCAGGAGTCTTGGGAGCTTTTAGATGCTCACTGGTGCCGCCAGTAACTGCTGCAGTAACGCTGTAAACACCTGATGGAGGACTGTTCCTACATGTACTGACCTCAGCCAGCTCCAACAACCACACGAGATGATGTGATAACCAAGTGAGCAAGGAGCCGACCGCCTGTGTCCTGACCCTTTAAGATGAGAGCTGATTACGCTCCCATCGCTCGGTACTTATAAATAAACCACGTCCAACCAATCAGAGAAAGGACGCCGAGCGAAAACAGCAAAAGACGTCAAACACGTCTGCAGCGGAGCGCCAGCGCTGTTATTAGCTATCCTGCAGCCACGTTGGTCCCGCCCCTCATCCCCCTCCGCGATTGGTTTGGTACGTTCTGTACCGATGGAAATGGGAGGGACATCAAACCCATTTCTTCATCGGTTGTTTTTCAATGCCACATACCAACAAGACTATCACACATCCTCTTTTTCATTTTAAAGGGGACCTATTATGAAAAACACGTTTTTTCTTGCTTTAACATATATTTTGATATGTTTTTATTTTTTTTGTAAAGTTACTTGTCCTTGTATGTATTTTCTTTTATATGAAACTGAATTTGTTTTTCTGCTGCCATCTTGACCAGGACTCCCTGGCAGAAGAGATATTGTATCTCAATGGGACTTTCCTGGATAAATAAAGGATAAATAAATAAAGTGGTCTCCCCTCAGCCTGCCAACTCAGAGAAGGAGGAAAGCAACCAAATTCTGCAGTGTCTGTACAGCCGCCCAGATGAGCCATCCAGTGTGATGTGGATCTACAAGCCGTTCAGATTCTGCGCCCGTCGTTACGTAACGACGGGCGCGAGGTAGGTTGGCCTCCGATGCGTGAAACCACGCCCACAACTAACTCCACCGGCTGGAGCTTCCGCCATTTTTTCGTAGCGGTGTATCGCGTCATTCAGGCAGCCAATCAGCACAGTGCCTCATTATCATAGTCTCCCCGCCCACTCAGAATCCCACATAGAGATTGCGGTTAGAGAATGGGAAGATAAAGGCCCTGTCCCAATACACCCACTTCCCCTACTTTTCAGCCCTACCCCTAAATTTTGCGCGTTCCCGTGAGGGTAGTGGTGTCCCAATTCCTCTTTTGACCTAGGGGGAGTGCTGAAAACGAGGGGTAGTGGATATGAATCTGGCCCTACACAGCTAGGGATTTCGGATGCACCCTAGTTGACCGAGGGCCAGAAAAATTTCCCAGAATGCTTTTCGTCGTCATTTGCGGACTGAATCAAAAAAAAAAACATGGCGGACATTTCTTATTTTTTAGTGAATAAAATCAATATTTTGAGTTAGTTTCTGCATAAAAATGCGTTTTGATTACATTTTTAACGAGAAATATATATTTTACTTTCATAATATTCACTCAGTGAATGTACATTATCACTCGTTTGCCCGTTGTTGCAACCTCGCCAAAATAAAGGCTGATTTATGGTTCCGCGTTACACCAACGCAGAGCCTACAGCGTGGGTTACGCGGCGACGCACACCGTACGCCGTAGGCTCTGCGTCGATTTAATGCGGAACCATAAATCAGCTCCCGAGCCGGCAGGCAGGCAGAAATGCCGAAATTTTCGGAGCAAATTTCTTAACAGGCGTAGTTGCAACTGTTAGATTTCATCTATTAAACCAACATTTATCTTCCTAAATGATTTATTTCATCCAGCGGTAATTCTCCACAGAGCTGCAGGTTTCTCCCCGGGACGACGGCGCAGGTTGACCTGGCGATCACGTCTGTACGTGAGCTGCTGCTGCGCCCCGGACCGGCGGCTCTTATCATCGGCAAAAACATCCCAGCAAATTTCTTAACAGGCGTTATTTGGATAAACTGATAAACTGGTTGGGGATCTTAACGGTTACTTTTACGCCTGAAAACATATTAAAACTTAATAAAGTGCCATATTAACAGCGCTACAGCTGAAATTAAAACAGCTTTTGGCTCTCAGCTTCCTGATTTTAGGGGTGGTGCTGAAAAGTAGGGGTAGGGGGTGTATTGGTGCAGGGCCCTGGGAAGATTTCAAGTGCCCTAAAATCTGTGGCTTCTTTTTTTAGGGGTAGTGGTAGAAAGTAGGGGGTGTATTAGGATTGGCCCAAAGACATGGCTCAGAGGCTGAATTTCTAATTGATTTAGCAAAAACAATCAAAAGCTTGTTTTTAAGACATTCAAGGCCTGTTTAAAATAGGTATATTAGATGCCATAATAGGTCCCCTTTAATTTAGGTTCAGAAACACATCACTAGTGAATGATTGACAGGTTGTCTGTCCTATTCTTCAGTGCACGTAACTTACAGGAGCCGTGCTGGACCTTTGTTTTGATGACAACCAAAACAGCTTAGTACTAAAAACATATTGTCTGAGCATAACAAAGACTGCACCTCATAAAAAACACACGCGTGCACGCGCACGCGCACAATGAAAACCAGCTTGGCGGACTGGAAGTTTCCAGCCGAACAGCGAGCTGCAACAGGAAGAGCCGCGTCGAGACAGCAGCCAGACGAAAACACAAAGGCGCGTCCGCAACGCAACAGGAAGCAGCCGGTGACGCCAAACACACACACACACACACACACACACACACACACACACACACACACACACACACACACACACACACACACACACACACACACACACACACACACACACACACACACACACACACACACACACACACACACACAGAGCCCGGCGGCTCCGGACGAGCCACATCGACAGGACTCGGTCCATCACCTGCACAGGTGCGACATCATCTGCGCGTAAACGACAAAACCTCCCCGAGCTCGCGCAGCGCGCAGACAGCGGCACGTGCACGGAGGCGGATGTAAACAAACACACAAAAGTGCACGTCAGCATCACCAACATCACCCCCCCCCGGAGGCTTTAACGGGGACCGATAACCCACATCTGCAGCCGCGGCCACCTGTTGTCTGCGGCGCGTCTTAGTGCACGCTCTCGTTTGCGTGCACTTTCATGCTGTGACACGCGCATTTCATGGGGTTTTCTTCACATAACTGCTGACCACAGTTTTCAAGGCGGTGTGGTGTTCGTGCTTCCTTGTTTGAGATCATTATTTGTTGTTTAAATGTCCTGTGCAACTACAAACACTCTGACGTCCCTTTGCAATGCGCGGTGCAGGTTTGCAGGGGTTTGTGACATCACAGACCCTGATCAGAGTACATTACGCAGCCTCTCTGGGGGGAATAAAGCTGAAACATTGATTATAAGAGGCTGACTCTGCTAAAAAGGGGGTGGAGTCAACTCCAGTGCTCGACCCTGACACAAACTGCATATGTTAATTGTGAAACTTAAAAGTATAGACAATAAATAAACAAAGAAATAACAAAAAAATTTGGTGAAATAAAAACGATATATGCGCTGTCATTTCCACCTGATCCTGGTCATTAAGATTTTTCCGACATCCTCAGCTAAGATGGGAGAGAAACTCTGTTTCTAGTTTCCGACTCGCTGCTATTCCGATATACCGGCATCGGACCAACAGGTACTCGCAAATTCTGCCAAACATAAGTCATCAGTATCTGTGAGTATTTAGGTTTTTTCACCATCTGATATGATGAAACTTTTACGAGTTAAATCCGAACACACGTTTGTTGCTCTAAACGCCTGCAAAGGAAGTTACAGCACTGGCTCGCAACTTCCTCTTTGAGAGAAGAGGTGGCGAGAGAGGAGATCTTCATTGGTGAAGAGTTTCACACCGACCTGCGATAATCGGCCAATACGCCACAGCCCAGGGGCCCCGCCTGTGTGATAAACGTGGTGATAAACAACTTAACTCAGAGAAGACAGAAATCCTCATCATAGGCCCAGACTCATCGCAAAATCATATTTCTTCCCATCTTGGTCCCCTTTCATCCAACATCACCATTTCTTGTAGAAACCTCTGTATTATTTTTGACAAACACCTCAATTTCGACCAGGATATAAATTCCGTTGTCCAATCATGCTTCTTCCAACTTAGAAAAATATAAAAAAATCAGGTCATTTCTTTCATCTAAAAACTTAGAGACAGTTATACATGCATTTATTTCATCCCGGTTAAATTACTGCAATTCACTTTTTTCATGCCTCACTCAGCAAAATCTAAATAAACTACAGTTAATTCAAAATGCAGCAGCCAGACTCATTACCCGGTCCAACAGGAGAGAACATATCACACCAATTTTAAAGTCCCTTCACTGGCTCCCAGTCCGTTTTAGAGTGGATTTAAAATTTTTTATTATTACTTCTAAGGCTCGTATGGGGCTAGCTCCTGATTACATAGCTGACCTCCTGACCCCATACGAGCCTGAACGCACCCTGAGATCCTCTGGTGGGTCATTCCTGGCCATTCCTTGGTCTAACTCAGGGGTCAGCAACCCGCGGCTCCAGAGCCGCATGCGGCTCTTTAGCGCCGCCCTAGTGGCTCCTGGAGCTTTTTCAAAAATGTTTGACCTTTGTTTTCCTTTTTTTCTTCTTTTTCTTATTTTTTTTAACTTTTTTTCTTCCTTTTTCCTTTCCTTTTTAATCGCGACATTTCGACTTTTTTCTCAAAATTTTGACTTTTTTCTCGACATTTTGACTTTTTTCCTCAACATTTCGACTTTTTTCTCGAGATTGTACTTCAACATTAATCTCGACATTATGACTTTTTTCTCGAAATTTCGACTTTTTTCTCGACATTTCAACTTTTTTCTCGACATTATACTTCAACATTAATCTCGACATTTTGACTTTTTTCTCGAAATTTCGACTTTTTTCTTGACATTTAAACTTTTTTCTCGACATTTCGACTTTTTTCTCGACATTTAAACTTTTTTCTCGAAGTGCATATTGAAAAAAAAAATCTTCCCCCAGTCATAACTAATAGAAACATGCAGCATGTGTTGTCTTCATTCTAAGGCTTATACAAGACTTTTCATTTTTTGCGGCTCCAGACATATTTGTTTTTTGTGTTTTTGGTCCAATATGGCTCTTTCAACATTTTGGGTTGCCGACTCCTGGTCTAACTTAAAGACCAAGGGTGACCGGGCCTTTTCTGTTTTAGCCCCTCGCTTATGGAATGACCTGCCAGAGGAGATCAGGGTAGCTAACACATTGTCTTCTTTTAAGTCCCTTTTAAAAACTCACTATTTTAGACTTGAGTTTAACTGATTGTATTATTTGTCTGTTTTTATTATCTCTCAATTGTGTCTTAATATTGTACTAATCATTTGTTTCCTGTTTTTAATTGCATGTAAAGCACTTTGTGACTTGTTTTTGAAAAGCGCTTTATAAATAAAGGTATTATTATTATTATTATTATTATTATTATTATTATTATTATTATTATTATTATAAACTGTCGCCTTGTCGTGTATTCTGCCCCCGAGTGGACACATCTGGTATCACGCGTGGTACTGACCCAAGCACCCGGCTAGGTCCTCATGTGGCATCCGGGGTACCTGGGGCCGTGCACACCTGGATAAACTACCTGCATGTGATGCGCGGTGGCACCTTGTGCGCGTGCGCTTACGGCCAAGTTTTCTGTACTATTTTTCTTTCGGTATTTTGACTCCTGGATGTGCAGAAATGTCACAATAATCGTGTCAATTGGCTCAGATAAAAGCGCCTGGTTCTTTTGTTTGTTTGATTATCCGTGATGAGCTGTTGTGTGCTTTATTCTGTGTTGTTTTGGGGCCCAGGGTCCGAGTGGGGGGGGAACAGAACAGCTGACACTCGCAGTGAAAACAAAGAAAGCAGCACGATGCGCGTCTCCGACGTGTCCAGACAAAAGGCTGGTTTATGGTTCCGCGTTACAACGACGCAGAGCTCACGGCGTAGCGTACGCGGCGACGCACACCGTACGGTGTGCTACGCCGCGTAAGCTCTGCTACGCCGTAAGCTCTGCGTCGGTGTAACGCGGAACCATAAACCAGCCTTCACGCGCAACAGTGTGGCTGCACACGGGCTTTTGTTTTTTGTTTTGTTTTTGTTTTTTTGCCTTTTTCTTTTTTTTGGTCGGACGCGACACCAGAACCGGGGTTCTGCTGGTGCTGTACTCACCACCTGGGTCGGCTCGGACCAGAGCGCAGCTCGGCGGAGCCCCAGAACCAGAACCAGAGGATGATTTCCTCTGTGTTCCGTCAGCTGTTGCTGCTCTGTGGAGTTGGGTCAGTCCTGTCTGGTCCCGGGACCCGGTCCCCGAGCGGCTCCGTCAGATGGGAACTTGTTGCGGTCTCCGTCCGGTGCTGGCGGATCTCATGGTTCCCGACTCGGGCTTTTTGTTGTGTCTTTTGTGTGCGTAACAGACTGGCCTGGTTACTTTGGTGAGGGGAACGTCACCACGTGGGAGGGAAAACACGCGCTGAGCGACAGCTGGACCGACCAATGGGAGGCCGCGCTGCCTTCACGATCCCGTGGGAAATTTGACGCGCACAGTAGATGATTTTTTTCAATTTGTTTTGAGACGATACAGGACTGTCTCAGAAAATTAGAATACTGTGATTTTCTGTAATGCAATTACAAAAACAAAAATGTCATACATTCTGGATTCATTACAAATCAACTGAAATATTGCAAGCCTTTTATTATTTTAATATCACTGATCATGGCTTACAGCTTAAGAAAACTCAAATATCCTATCTCAAAAAAATTGAATATTCTGGGAATCTTAATCTAATCTAAACTGTAAGCCATAATCAGTATAGTGGCTGATAATGACCCCAATTGATCAATCAACCGGCAGGCTAAGCATGGGAGATACTAAAACTGTCCGACGCGCACATTAATATAATAATCCACTGTCCAAACAATAAGCTCAAGTTTAAAAAAGGTTTACTATTTCAGTGCATCAATTATCACAATACAATCAAATACTTGTAATAAATATGTGCAAAATAGCTTGAACAATGAGCAATCAATGAGTGTGAGTTGATATCATAATACAAAATGCGTAGTGCGGTCAACAAAGTATGCTCTCTCCCAGCTCACCCCACCTCCATAATCCAGCCAGCCTGCAGACGCGAGCGGAAGAGAAGCCTTATGTGTAGACGCCCAAAGACCACCCACAGAGACACTCCTACGACAAGGAGCCACTGAGGTGCCTTCATTCGTTAAACCCATCACCCAATCCAGTGCTCAATACTAATCCATTCGGCTCCTATAATCAGCAATATTAAAATAATAAAAGGTTTGCAATATTTCAGTTGATTTGTAATGAATCCAGAATGTATGACATTTTTGTTTTTTTTAATTGCATTGCAGAAAATAAAGAACTTTATCACAATATTCTAATTTTCTGAAACAGTCCTGTAATTTCTTCGGTCTTTGGCTCCCTCAATTGTGTTGTTTTATCAGGGTTTTAATGAAACTGGTACTTATTTCAACCTTTTAAGTGTGTCTTTCTTTGTCTTCTATATTATATAAAGGTTTTTATAGTTACTGAAAAAAAGGTTGTTTTTTTTCTTAGTATAATATTTGGACCAGTGTAATTTACTATAACTACTACTACTACTACTACTACTACTGTCATTTAGGCAAGGCAAGTTTATTTGTATAGCACAATTCAACACAAGGTAATTCAAAGTGCTTTACATCAACATTAAAAGCGGCAAGACACAATTAAACAGTAAATAACAAATAAAATGAAATAATATGATAAGAAAAGAGGTAAAATAATAAAAAGCACAAGTTGTTAAACAGTACGGGCGATAGAGTCCAGCAGGTAAGTATTTAATTTAAGAGTAAGCTTCAGTAAACTAATGTTTTTAGCCCTGATTTAAAGGAGCTGACAGTTGGAGCAGACCTCAGGTCTACAGGAAGTTTGTTCACCGGTGAGGAGCAGAATAACTGAACGCTGCCTCACCTTGCTTGGTTCTGGTTCTTGGGACACACAACAAACCAGATCCAGATGAACCTCAGGGGTCTGGGAGCTTCATAGGAACTAACAGATCAAGCATGTATTTTGGTCCAAGACCATTCAGTTTTTAGACTGCTGGTCTACAAAGCAGAAACTTTTATCCAAAGCGACTTACATCTGAGCGAACAAACACACCATTTCGCCCAGGGGGCAATTAGGGTCAAGGGCCTTGCTCAGGCCTTCCGGGACTTGAACCTGGGTCCTCCAGGCCCAAGCCCACCTCTGCAGCCACTACACTCCCTAAATGTATTTTAATAAGTATATATGGAACTTTTTGCTTTGAATTAGGTAAGACATATTCACAGTGCTGCAAGCTACAAATAAAGATCCTTTCACGTGTGGTTATTAAGTGCTTAAATCAACAATGTCTCAGATTTCACGTTTTAAAAATGGAGTTTCAAGACCCATAAACCGACATCTCTGTACTGCACCAGGTCGGTGACGGACCCCAAGTTACACAACTGTGAAGCAACCGAGACTGAACTGTGCTGCACTTCCCACCTGCAACCTTTGAGTTCATATTCCAGGTTCAGAAAACCAAAATAATCTGATTGTTATTGAAGAGGATAATTTCCTACGGGGACCTGAACGCACCGCTGTCGGGGGGCGGGTCCTCGCAGATGCCAGGATGTGTAAATAAATACAAGATGATACATGAATGCAGCTTATCATGTCTGCAACATAAAAAAGGAGCGTCGCGGTCACGCGCCTCCAGCCCTCCGTGTCCAGTTATCCTGCGCGCGTGCACGTTTATTCTCACTGTTGAACAAGTGCAGCACAAGCAGCACAAGCTACAGTCCCTCTGGTGCAAACCCGAGGGGATTAGAGAAGGTGCAAACGCCACAAAGGTCCGCCTGAAGTTGCAAATGGTTTTTTTTTAATCTGCCAGTTTCTGTAAGAACCCCCCCTTTTATAACGAGGCTTGTCCTTAAGGTGATGCTGTTACTCTGATCTTCAGATTAACAGACCCCCCCCATCACACCCGTCAACATCTGGCATCGAAACCCACGAAAGAGACTCATCAAATAAAACGAACCCATCTGGTCCTCGACCTCCATAAAACACACCAGTGCACGCGCATCAGCCACAACAACAACCTATTAATGTTTTTATTTAATATGGATACACGGCGGTGACAGTGAAGACCAGGCCGTGTCTGTGTGTGTGTGTGTGTGTGTGTGTGTGTGTGTGTGTGTGTGTGTGTGTGTGTGTGTGTGTGTGTGTGTGTGTGTGTGTGTGTGTGTGTGTGTGTGTGTGTGTGTAAGGGGGGGGGGTTAATTCGCGCTGCAGTTTCCTCCTCGGGCTCGGACTCGTGTGCGTTATGAAATCCCTGCTTCGCCGTGTTTTTGTCGCGTGTTCACGTGGCAAAGTAATCCTGCCCTGAAGACGGCGGAATTGATGATGATGATGAAGATGAAGATGAAGTTGCTGATTATGATGATAATGATAATGATGATAATGATGATAATAATGATGATGACTGCGGCAACTATAAGACTTTTTTACGACCACCAATACTGCGGGATATACTACAGGTAGGCTACTACTGTGACCCTCTCATCCATCATGCGTATATGCGCGCTGATGGCCGGACAGTTACCAGGAATATTTTTCTTATTTCTAGTTAAAATACCTCATTTTTAATCAAAAAATCTCATTACACTTAAAACAAGAGTAATTACCAGAAAAATAACTTGTTTTTTGACAATTTTCACCTGTTTCAAGTACATTTTCACTTGAAATAAGTAGAAAAATCTGCCAGTGGGATTTATTTTATTACGAGCAAAAAAATCTTGTTCCACTGGCAGATTTTTCTACTTATTTTAGGTGAAAATCTACTTTAAACAGGTGAAATTGTTGTTTTTTCCAGTGATGAGTCTTGTTTAAGTGTAATGAGATGTTTTTTTTACTAAAAATTAGCCATTTTAACTAGAAATAAGATAAATATTCTTGTTAAGATTTTGATTTTTTTGCAGTGTAGATTGTCTGATGAGTGAGGTAGCCCAGACTAAATGTAGCATTTCCTTTGTTCTGCAGCAATATTGCTGCAATAAAGCATTTGAAATACACTTTAAATATTCTTGTTTTGCTAGTATCATTCCGCTTGAAATGATGGGAAAATGCATAATTTAGTGTTGAATAACGTGCCAGGCATGTGCACCCCCTCTGATCTGAGATGCACCCCTATAATCATTTTCTAGAACCGGCCCTGCGGACAGCTGTCACACCAGCCAGAGCTGCACCTCTGAGGACAGTCACTCGCATCTCACGTGGGGGGTGTTTGGCGGCCGCTCTGCGGCTCCTCTGGTGCTGAGGGGGAGGGGGGCAGGATGGATTCAGGACCCGTCCGGCTAAAGTCTGCTGGAACCGTCACTCAAGGCTCACGGCCGCGGGTCTGATGGCTCCAACCTAGCCGTGCCGCCGTGTTCGCTCTAGAAATGAGTTGCCATGGTTCCACTATGGCAGGACCTCCGTTTCACCAACACTCGCCTCTAAGCCAAGCTTCGTCTCCCCCTCGGACCCTTCCGGACCACCAGAATTAACAACACAACAAAACACGTGTAACTATGTTCTGTCGGGTCTTTATTTGCAACTCCGAGGTCAATACGGCATCAGTCATTTCCTCCGCACCGGCCTACAACCTCAAGACTACGCCTCTAATGGCACTTTTCCACTAGTACCTACTCGGCTCGGCTCCGCTCGGTTTGGTTCGTTTAGGGGTCTAACGTGCCAAGTAGATACTTTTTCTGTAATTACTCTGCCGAGTTTCTAAGCGGCTGAGTCGGGCTGTATCTGACGTCATCACACTACAGGCCACCGATTGGTCGGGGGGTTGGAGTCAGACGTCTGAGTCAGGATGTGACATCAGTGAAAGAGCGACTGACGGCGGCTTCTTGTTCATTTTATCTGAAAGGCAATGGCAGCGCAAAAGTTTGTTTGGTGATCCAACTCTGAGGGGCAGATGTTCATAAACCTGGTGGCTGTGGAGAGAATTAAAAAGGGATCTAGACGGGCGATAAGGAATGACAAGATCTACCAGGAGCTCTGTCACTTCATAGCTGCTCGAGGCTCCAGCTCACTTTTCAGCAGCGCCGAGACAAACTAAAAAAATTAAAAAGCGTTGCCGCTTAAAGCTTCTCTCACTCTCACTTTTTAACTTGATATCGAACACAAGCCACAGACCCAGCAGCACATCTATCATCTCCTCCATGTTCTACATCTTTAGTGTTGTTGTCTTCTTCGTTTAGATCACACAATCAAATACGTCACAGCAGCTTCACTCCAACCTCCTACTTCTGCTCCAGGTGCTAAATTGTTATGGAAAAGAAACCAGGCCAAGTTGAGTCGAGCCGAGATGAGTAGAGCCGAGTAGGTGCTAGTGGAAAATCGCCATAACTATACTCAAATGTGTTGCGTTACATAATTTCACCTGATGCAGCACAAAAACAGTAAAGACAGAAATCATCCTTGCACGGTTTTGTTTTTTTAGCCACGGAAACCAAAACTGTCGGTTTTCTTTAAACCGGACTGCAAATATGTTTACTTCTGCTGGAAAGTTGGACACATGGAGGTCAAAGGAGATGAACTACAGAAAAGAGCTTTAAGGATAATTAATAGATCTGCTTATTATAAACCAACAATAATCTTTTTATTAAATATAATACCTTAAAATTCCATGATATAGTAGAGCAGAAAACTGTTTTATTTGCCTTTAAAGCCCAGCAGAAACCGCTTCCAAACTACATTCAGGACCTGTTCCAAATAAAAGAAACCCGCTATGACCTGAGGGGGAAACTCATGTTTGAGATGACGACAGCAATAACTAATATTAAAAAGAGATGTACATCAGTTAAGGCTAGAGAAATTTGTAATAGTTGTAATAACAACCTAAAAATGTGTCGCTCTATCGTCAAGTTTAAGAAATTGTTTAAAGAAAATACTGTAAATAAATATAAAACACTATAATTATAATGTATACTATCAAAAACATTCTAGGATGTGAAACGTCAATTTTATATTTTGTCTTACTTATTTTTTTCTTCTTTATGTATTGTTTGTTTCCATGAGTAAAAGCTAATGTCTCATATTTTTGCTGATCATAAGAAAAAAGGGTAGGCAATATAAGCTACGGCTTCAGCCTACACCTTTTTGGCAAAAGAAATGTTGTTGTTTTTTTTTCTTTCCTTTTCATGTTGTTCTGTACAAGCCGAAATAAAGATTCATAACATAACTCCCTCGTGATGCCCCTAGTGGCCAGCACAGGAACTGCAGGTCCTTGGTAGCTGCCACCATGGCTGCTTCCCTACAATATAAATAAAACATAATACTCTTATATGTACCGAGCACATAGGCCGAAGCTGCAGGAAAAACACGCAGCCTGTTCAAGCTGAAGCATCAAATATTCATCCGGATAAAAATAAACCTGCATGTTTTGGAGACATCGAGCATAAATACACCATAATAAAGCGCGATGAAGCTACGAACTCATCCCACTGAGACTGTTTCTGGGGATGTTTTGCTGCATGTTTGCAGGTTGTTGTTGTTGTTGTTTTTGTTTGGTTGTTTGGGCTGCCTCCAGCTCCGCACTCACCCCGAAAACCCGTCCCGTCCTCCCGCGGACTCCGACGCGCACCTCCGTCACGGCGTTTCTGCGGAGCTGCAGGAGCTTCACGGGTCCATAACGGCGCCAGCGGCCCGGGTCGGTGGCAAAGTCTCCTCACACATGTGGACCGAGCCGCGAGTCCTCCGGGATCTGTCCGTGTGTCCTGCGGGACCGCAGACCCCTCCGTGAGGCGCTTCACCTGCAGACATGCAGCGGGGCCGCGGCTGATGTCCCGGCCGGCCTTATTTATAGCGGAGAATAATCCCCACCTGAGAGGCGCAGTGATGCACGAACAGGCGGACCTGCCGGTCCAGCTCCGTGGTGTGCTGGGAGAGGGAGAACAGCGAAGTGTCTGTGGGGCAAACTTGAGTTACGAAAAGTGCAGAAATAACTGTGTTTTATTTAAGCCAACCAGTGCTGCGTTTACGTGCTGTGGGAAATTATAAGCACACACACGCACACGCACACAAAATAACCCCAAACAAACAAACAAAAAACATCAACATCCCCACAGTCAAAAATTGCATTTATTTTCTTTAGTTTCTTACAGTTTCTTACAGTTTCTTCCCCCAAGCTGTTGCTCTGATGAACTCTCACAATTAATAGAGTCTCAGAGAAATCCATCACCGTGCAATAACAATAACAATAATAACAGTAATTTAATGGCACTATCACGTGCTGCACCAACAATGATCATGTCTGCCTCATTCTGCTGCACCTTTCACTTTTAAAAATTGTACATATGTTATTTAGAGGCTACCTCATAGAATAGAATAGAATAGAATAGAATAGAATAGAAAGCCTTTATTATCAATGTACATGTACAGTGGAATTAGGCAGCAGCTCCGTCAAAGTGCACACATGCAAAGACTATGTAAGCGAGGAAGCATAAATCTATATATATATATACACACACTATAAACAAAAGTGAATGGGAGGATAAAAAAAATGTACATGGATGGGTGGGGGGATATTGCACTTAAATGAATGGAAGAATAATATTGCCCTTGAAGGGATGGGAGTATTGCACATAGATAGTAGAATATTGGGACATTGTGGATAGAAGGTAGAAAAATATTGCACAGAAAATATGAGGTAGCTTATAGGTTGAGAAAATTCACAGCTTTGGGGAAGAAGCTGTCCCTGAATCTTTTTGTACTGCTGCACCTTTCCGTTTTTTAATTATGTTAATAAGTGCCACATTTGTTTCATTTACTGTTTGCTATTTTTTTAAATTTGGGTACAGTGAGCGAAATTACCGGAGTCAAATTCCTTGTCGGGCAATGTTCAAACTTGGCCAATAAAATCTGATTCTGATTCTGATTTATTTATTTCCGAATGTCAGATTAAACTCATGTTCTAGTAACACGTCCACCGCCAAGAAGCACTAAAAATACTAAAAACAGCTGAGTTGCAGTTTCCAATACATTTTTAAAGACTTTATACTTTTTATTCTTATATTCTTATTATTTTGCATATGGAGCGGGTCCCGGCTAGGTTTCCGCTGGCAGATGTGTTGATAATCCTCTGATAGGAGAGCACTGGAAATATTGAAAATATTATTCAAAAATCAGCAACGCAGGACAACAGTTGCTCATTCTCCATTCAACCGGATTGATTTTATTCTCATTTGACTTTGTAACTGCAATCATGAATTATTCATTTTCATATACAATTTCAACTTTGTAACTGCCATCATGAATTATTTTCTGTTATTTTGTCTGCTTTGCATTGAAGCACAGGTTATATTCACATTTGGATAACATCAATACAATATGTTCTTCAAAGGTCTATATTCACAAAAATATCTCCTTACAGGCATGATCCAGGTCCTGGTCCAGGTTTCTTCCCTCCTAAAGGGGAGTTTTTCTTTGCCACTGTTTGGTTTAAGGTTTTTCTCCCACTAGGGGAGTTTTTACCTGCCATTGTTTATGTTATGTTTATGTAATAATTGCTCGGGGGTCATGTTCTGGGTCTCTGGAAAGATCCTAGGGACAACTTCTGTTGTAATAGATGCTATATAGATAAAATTGAATTGAGTTGAATTACATATTTTCCAAAAATAAACGTATTAAAATCTGTATAAAACCAAAGATAAACATTTACCCTTTAAATCACGTTCTGTCTAGCATCGATCATGTCTGCACTTCTCCCTTATACACACGTTGTCTTCGTCCTCTCATCAAGAGTATTTTTGTAATACTGTAACTGTACATTTTATAAGTGTTTTGATAACAGAATAAATCTTGTTCACAGTTAAGCTATATTACATTTACAGTATGAGAACACAAACCATTAGCTGACTACATTTCAAACATTGTACTACACACACAACTGCTTTGGAACGGATGTTGGTCACTTTTTTTCTCAACTACAAAAGTCTTACTTAACACACTTTAAGCTTACAAACCACACATCACTGGGGATTCATATTAGCTTATAAACATCTGTAGTCACATAAAAGATGAGTAACTAACCTGGAAAAATTGAAAATATTCAAAAATCAGCGACGTAGGACAACAGTTGCTCATTCTCCATTCAACCGGATTATGAGCTCAACGTCCGTTGCATTGAAGCACAGGGAATTTTGTGAGTATCACACATATCTGCACTTTTTACTTTGTTGTTGTTGTTACTTTAATTGTTTTGCACTGAGCACAGGTCAAGCACTACAATTTCGTTATACAATGCATAAGACAATAAAAAACATTCAGTTCAATCCAGTCCAACTATGGGACGTTCCAGTTGAGGTTTTTGACCTGAAACATGGAAATTCCCACATCTCAGTACAAACAGAATGCAAAATAATGTGTCTTGTGATACCGTCTTGTCCCGTTAGGCGTGCACCTGGTTGTCCTACACCGACATCTTGAGGTGTGCTGCCACCATGATAATGCTACATACAGGGGCTTTAGAATAGAATATCCTTTATTTTCTCCCTCAGTGGGGAAACTTATTAGTTGTCAGCAGTAAGAAGGGACCAGAAATTATACATAACCTAGAAACAGTGAGTGTAGCATTAATGAAAATATGTATATTTAAAATAAATAGATAAATAAATAAAGATATGACACAAACAACCGAAAATAAATGCAAAAATCACCATAAAGACACAAGGGATGCTAAGAAAGTGAAATAGCCAAAATCTATATGTAAAATGTTATGAATATTAAACAATGTTGACAGTCAAAGAAACAAATAAAACATTTACGGTCTGTTTGTTGACCTTCAACGCTTCTTCAAAAGTGAAAAGCAGAAACAAAGCTGTGTTTTTCTTCTAAGGCTGATATTTTCGACCTGCGGGAAGGAACGTGAAGGCATCAGCAGCACAGTAGCCTGGCTACAAAGACTGTTCCACAAATAGCGGCCAATGAGAAACGAGAACAATAGGAGGCTGACCAATCCGCTGCAGGTGGGGGCGGGGCTTAGAAATCCCAGCCAATCAGCATGAAGCCAAGTCTATTGACTGCGCGCCCACGAGGCCGAATGTTGTTTTGGGATGTGCCAGAAAAATAACACTGACGCGCATGCGTGGCCGCATTGCAAGCACGTGGTCGAATCAGAGCAAGTAAACAAGCCCTGACGGATCGATACGGTTGATGGGTCTTTTTTTTTTTCAAACGTTATTGAAAAACTGCAGGCATACAGACATTCATTTTGTATGTAAAGTAAAATCTTTCTCAGTGTAGATATTTACAATTGGACATACCAGTTTTTGATATTTCTCATATTTTTTTATATGTAGACAATTTGAAGGCTGTTATATCTGATATGATTAATATAATTATTCTCATGGATAAATATCATATTCACTGCTGTAAGTGGAGAAATGGTAAACCCTCCTTTGATTGGTTTTTAAATGATTTTAAATTGTTCTTTTTGTCCCTCAAAAAAATTGATTCCAGCAAAATGGCTTAAAGATTTGTGACGACATATCTTGTTTTTTGCTTTTGTGATTCATGCCTCAGACCTTGCTCCTATTTTGTTATGGTTTTTGTTTTGCCTGATTTTGAAAATATATGCAAATGTTTTTACTTAAAATTTTTTATTTTATTTTGTATTTTAAAATAACAACCCCTTTTTGTTTGTTTTGATTTGTTTCATTTCTACACACACACACACATATATATATATATATATATATATATATATATATATATATATATATATATATATATATATATATATATATATATATATATATATATATATATATATATATATATATATTGTACATGGCAGTTATGATACTGTGTTATTGTATGTTCAATAAAAAAAAGAAGATATTTACAATTGGATAATACAAATATAAAAACATAAGAAAACATAAATTAGAATAAAGTAAAGCACAAAATATCTTCTTGTTCTGGAGTTACTGAAAATAAGCTATTAAAGTACAGCAGTGTTCGTTCACTTTTCTTATTTGACATTAGCTGTAAAGTGTTTATATAAAAGTTTAATTTCACTGTAAATATATCAAAGTTTGGATATGTATTCATAAGATGGTTTCCATCTTATGAATACGAAATTTACCCATCAGAAGCATAAGATTTGTTATAAAGCATATTGGTTTGTCATCACATTCAAATTTCGAGATATCTTTGGGTGTGATTGTAATGGACTGTCCAGTTTTATCACGGATACATTTTTCCATGTTCCTCCAAAATACAGTTGAGGATGGGCAAACACAAAACAAATGTAGAATTGTCTCTGGCTCATCTCCACAAAAAGTGGACTTTTCATCTACTTCAGCAAACCCAGAAAAATTAACTTGTTACAAAATTTTAAAATTAACCCCTCTAATTTTATTTGAAATACAAAATTGAGAGGGACACAGCCATGTCTTGCGCCAGTTTATACCAACCAACTGTGAATCCCCAAAAAACTTCCCTCTGGGTGAAATCTTATGTCTCTGTAATGATTTCCTTATATGTTTGTACATTTTCTGTCTTTTATGCCAATCCCTTCGACCTTCGAGAAGGTGTCTGAACAATAACATTATTATAATAATTTAAGTGACATTTCATTAATCTAATCATACCAATGTGAATAGCCTTTACAATGGAAACACACTCTGTATTTGACTGGAAAGGTTTTAGCTTTCATGAAGTCTTGATAACTATAAAGATTTCCATTATCGTCAAACAAGGCCACCAAAAAGATTATGTCCCTCTCAATCCAGCTCTCTTTAGATACACTTCTGTTGTTTAGTAATATGCCCATTGTTCCAGAGTATTTCTTTGTGTGGAGAAAAGTTGTGGACACATAATTTCCAGGAGAGTAAAGCCTGTTGATAAAACTTTGAAAGTTTTAGTGGTAATTTAGAAATTGTGAAGTTGCAGCTCATAAGAAAACTAAACCTCCAACTTTCTTAAATATACTGTGTGGAATGAAGTTCATAGCGATCCGGTTGATGATTTTTTTTTTTTTTTTTACTTTATACGGTTGATGGGTGTCTGCCTTCACGTGGATAAGATGACGTCACGGTTAAAGGGCTGCTTTTATGTCATTTTGTTCAGTTATGTCGAGTTGGTTTAACTGCTGAGTTTAACTTGGCGGATAACACGTTAGTTTATGCTTCTTTCTTCAAAATAAAGCAAACCGAATTCTTCTGACATTTGCTTTCAATAACTATTAATAAAAACACTTAACTCGCCATAATTGACTTTATGAATCAGTCCTCTCTTAAAAGCCGCTGCCTTGGCTGCGACAGCGCCCCCTGCTGGACGCGGTGACAACTATCAAAACTAATTACGTTCATCTTCTCTTTGCTGTAGCTGGCTGACCTGGACAGGTGATGGCTCAGACAGGTGATGGTCCCGCGTCTCCTGATCCGGTGATGAAGGTCAGCCGGCGCCGGGCCTCCTGGACCGTGATGATGATGAGGGTCCAGGAGAGGTCAGCCGAGACGCAGGTGCCCAGAAACCTGAAGCTGGAGACATTTTCCATGTTCTCCACGTATGAAAGGAGGGGTGTGGAGGTCCAAAGGGTGAAGAACAAAGATCTTTTTTTCCTTATCAATATTTCAAGTTTATCAACACAAAACTTTTTATTATTTGCAGGTTTTAAAATTCACAATGTGAATTTTTAGACTTGATGACTTGATGAGAAAAGATTGGAATTTTAGACTTTTGCTTTCCTTAGATTTGTTTCTAAAATTAAAGTGTGTAAAAAATCTCAATCTCTTCTGACGCAAATTTAAGAATTTAGTCACAATGATGCTTTTCACATTTTTCAACTTCCACAATGCTGGATTTCAGATATTCCCAAAATTCAGAGTTAACCACATCAGATTGTTTTCGCAAAATTGCACGTTTATAACTTGGTATTAATTTTTTCTTCTTTTTTGAGCCACTTTATCTCACTTTGTGGATTCACAGAAATCCTGAAGCTGGAGGGGTTAAACGACGGGGAACTTACTTTTGAGGGTCAAAAAATATCTCAAACTGCAGGTTTTTCCACCAAATGTGTGCAGATGTTAAATCAAGACTCCACAGACGTGTTGATGATGGTACAGTGTTTTTAATGAACGTCTATTAAAATGTAATGGCAGAGTTGCAAAAAAAAAAAAAAAAAAAAAAAAAAAGAAAAGAAAAAAGTAGCCGTCAGTTTTAATAATAGCAAACGCTTCGCTCAAGTTAAATCCTTCACACGACAGCGAAATAAAACTGACCGATCTGCTCAAAACAATTTCAATGGCAGGTCGAAGAAACCCGTGAAACAACCAATGATCTTATTTTTCCCGCTTCAGAAAAGGTTAACTACACAGTTAAAGATTTATACTGATCAAAACATACAGAATGAAGTCGTTTCACTGGAGACAACTCAAACAAGATTAGTGTCTGATAGAAACATAACATTCATTTTACGATAAAAATATCTGCACAAAAACACTTAAAAAAAAAAAGAAAAAAAATAGGCTCAAGGAAAAAAAGGGTAACGCAAAAATATATATAAATGTTTGCTTTTCATCTTTTCAATACAGTCACAAATCACATTGCTGTGGCGACAAATCTCTTAAAAATTTACAGAAATGAAAGATAAGGACGCCCGCCCACCCCCAAACTTGATTGTGTTTATTCTTAAAGAGCGTTATACTGCGGTTACAACGGATTCCCGACTAAACGAAAGCTGCACATCAAATCTTGGATATCAAGACTATCAAAAAAGGCACAAACAGACAGGTTGCACAAAGAACTCTGCAGAAGCTTTTTTTTTTTTGTTTGTTTGTTTTTATACAACTAATCCCGGTGAGGTTTCCAGCGCCCCAAAGGTTCTCGCTAAACCCCCCCCAAAAAAGATTATCTACAGGCAAGTCAAGTCCCGGCAGGCACCTCGGATTACACGTCCCATCCCGGCTACCGTAGAAGCAAGTGCATTTAACGACGGCGCCACCGCGCAACGAGCGCTGGGACCGACCAATCACGAGCTCCGCTTCATGTCAGAGTGCAAAAACCCCACAATCCTGCAAGCGACGCGCTTCACCACACGGGTTAAGAGCTTCTGGGCGTAAGGGAACAGAAGGGATTCAAAATACAGGGTTTTTTTTTTAGATTTTGCAGTCGTCATCTGGAAAACCAGGAGATTTCTGGGTTAAACGGGTGACATAAAAGCAGCAGCTGATTCTCAGCACCAGAGCAGGTTTATATCTAGCTATAGTTCGCTGGGCTGTTTTATTCTTTCGAAGCTGAAGTTTACGCGTGACTGGAGTTATCCGACCTGATAGAGACGAGAACTTTGCATTTGTCTCGCACACCAACGAAACGAGGCGTTTGATGGGTTTGATGGGAACCCAACAACAAAAACAACCAGGCGGCCGTAGTTAACGTGGGATTAGTACCAAATGTGTTCTTTCCCCGTTTAATAATAAAAATGAATCACAAAAGCATTCGTAATCGAAAGTTTTTTTTTTAGTTTTTTTTTTTTATATTTTAAGTCTTAAAGCACAACTTTTTTTTAACTTCTGTCAACCTGCAGCGGTTTGTCACGTGGCTGCAGTGATGTCAGAGCGTACTCGTGGGTGTGTCGTACACTGTGACATCACAGGTGGGTGTGGTCAGAGGTGCAGCAGGCTGACCTTTTATGGCTTGAGTGCATTTCAGCAGAGATTAGCATCCTCTGCCGAAGTTCTGCGTCCGTGGTAACTGTTACGTCAACCTCAGTGGGCGTGCAGGGCGTCCATGGCCGCGCCAACGCTGCGCTGAGCCCGCCGCTCCTCGTTTGCAGAAATTTGAGGCGAGTTTATGTAAATGAGAAGCCGGCATCGTGGACGTTCTGCTGCTGAAACTCCCGACCGAAACCTTGAAACCAACCGACGTCGGTCTGAAGCGGAGATGGAACTGGATACTCGCTAATTCCTCTTTTTTGTTTTTGTGTTTGAGCGTACGAAGTTGGAATTTCTGAGTTGTCTCACTAATTTGCAATTTGAAACGACACCTTGAGCTTTTGCTTGCCGATATAAATGTGCACGAAGTCGACTTTTAAATCTTTGTTTATTATATTGTTTTTTTTTTTCCATTCTCAAAATTTGGGGGTTTTTCTTTCCAATCTCACTTTATTAAGTCACAATCTGAGAATTGATTGTAAATCTTCAAAATCATCAAGTCCGAACGTTTGGGTTTGAGAGTTCAGATGCACAACTGCAGTTTTTTTTTTAAAATAAAGTCACAATTTAACGTTTTTCTGGCTAATTTATGTATAAAGTCACAAACTGAGTTGTTGCTTTCACATCTGAGTTTCTAAAGTCAGGATTAAAGGCTGGATGGTGTAAGTTTTTAGCTGGACGAAGCAGCAGACTCCCGCGGCGGGCTAATTTACGAGCCCGGCTTGTAAACGACACGCAGCGACGCCGGCTGCTGGCAGGAAATTTTGCTTCATTGAACGGAGGCGTCTTGTTTTATTCGTCCAAAGAAAAGCTTCCACATTCGTGCGTAATTGTTAAATTTATTTGACATAAGAGCTTCATCTTTAACAGTCGATCAAATCAGCAGATGAGACAGAATTGGTGACAAAGTCTTGGTTCCTGCGTTTCTTTCTCTGCTGGTACAGACAACCGTTATCAGCGTCAAACATGTGCAATTAAGAGCAGAAACCACGTGATCCGTTACATTTGCGTGGAACCGTCATGCCTGGACGTCGCTGCTCAGGCGAAGGAAACAAAATACCGTGTCATTTTCGTGATTTGATTATATTTATACATTTCTTTTTTTTCTTTTTAAGATGTAGCATGCAGATGATGTTCAGCAAAGAAAAAAAAGGAGACTGAACTCTTGAATGTAGACGGGGGAAAAGAGAGAACTGGAGGGTGCTGAAGTAAAAGAAGAGCAGGAGAAGAAGCACCATGTGTTTGGAAAGAGTGATACACCACAAAAGGTCTGAACGGAAAGAGCCTGGGCCCCCCCCCCCCACGTCTGCCCGGCTCGTGTGGCACTTAACATCATCGTCTTTGTATACAGAGCTTATAACAGTCATGCAAAGGGCACAGTTTTATTCTAACAAGGCGAGAGATCAACCGACACCGAAGAAGATGACGAAAGTAATCACAGCACGGACAGGGAGGCACAAGGACACGTCCTCCGGACACAACTGAATTCTGGTCTCCACCCCCCCAAAAAACATGACAAAGACCGTCCTGCACACGTGGACCCGTGTGACATCAGCCGCTCCCCTGGTTTTCTCCCGGCTCAGGAAGAAACTGCAGATCGAGACATTCACACATTCTTCCTGAAGCCGGCGAGAAACAGAGAGGAGCATTATAAAAAAAAAAAAAACGGATTCACCTCCCGTCATCATTCTTAACGTTAAAATATCTTAAGACTATTCAGGCTTATGTATTTAGTTCCAATTGAGCAGTCTGCGCGAGCGTTCTGGGATTAAAAGGACTGCGGGTCGTCGTGTTGGAGTCGCGCTGATTCTGCACTTTTTTTGCATAAATCAGGTCATTTAATCGAAGATTTTTCTACTAAAGAGAAAAAGAAAAAGCACAGAAGTCGCTACATCCGTTGTAACAGTGCGACAATAGGTTAGCAAATAAAAAAAAACAACCTTTTTTTTAAATTTAAATAGATGTAATTTGCCGTTTGTGCTGAACAGCTGCAGCCAAAAACAGCCGCGCTCGCCGCCGCCGCCAAAAGGTCTGGAATCTTGAGCCGAATGCCTCCGAGACACGCGTAAAAAAAAAAGAAAATTGTTTATCTTTGCTTCAAACACAAAAATCACCTCCAAACTATAAGCTGTGATGAGAACCCCCCCCCCCTTTACCTCACCCCTCTGAGAGAGAGAAAGGAGGAGGGAGCGAGAGCGACTGATTGATTCCTGACGCCGTTCCTGAGCGAAGTGGACTTGACGAGAGACCCAAGGAATCCAGGTGACGTGGACAACAGGACAGGAGAGTTGAAACAAAGATCACAGCAACGGCGTGGAGGCGGGAGGGTGGGGGGGTTTAGGGGCGGTGGCGACGCAGAAGCCTGTCCACGATCATCTGGGGGGAAAACAGAGAAACTAGGGGTTAATTCCACCTTAGAGGAAAACATCAGCTCTCAAAGACATGAACGACAAGCAGAGACTGTAAACCAGGTTCAGGGAAAACATTTGTTCTGGAGACAAATGTTCTGTCCAGAGTCAGACAGTTTGGTCTCAGTTGCAGGTCCCGGGTCCTCCGACAGGATAAAGACCCAAAACACACAACTAGAACAAGCCGAGAACCACTCAGAACACTGGACTGTTGTCCTCCTGATCTACATCCTGGTGAACATCTGGGGAAACATCTGGGACCTGCAGTCTGGAGAAGAAACCTTCAGACCTGAGGCACCTGGAGACGCTTGTCCATGAGGACCAGAACACCTGTCTACAGGTGGACTAGTGTCCATGAGGTACTGAACACCTATAGTGAAGGGTCCCCCCCACAAGGTTGAGGATCCATCATCACTGTGTTTTTAAACATTTCTGCTGCATCACAACACAAAAGTCTCGTCTCCTTTCTTCACCAGTTAATTTTAGTAAATTATTATTTGTAGGGGTGTAACAATATATCGTGCCGAGAAATTTCGCGATACAAAAACGTCACAATACGTGTCGTGGAGGTGACAAAGTGTATCGCGATATTGGGTTATTAATATTAATCTATTGTGTTGATAGTAACGCGCATCCGACCGCGACCGCGGCCGCATCTCGACCCGCGGACCAAAATCTTCCTCCGCTCAGAAGAAACTAGTCCCATTTTGTGGTCCCGTTTTGAGCTCTGAACTTTTACTAATGTAAGGCTGGTGTGGGGTTAAGCCTTACCTTATTAAATTAAACCTTTTTGGGGTCGTGAGTAGGATAAACACGCGGGCAACTTCTGCTGAGCTCCAGTGTACTTTAATGTCCGCTCAACAGCGTAGGATTTTAGAACATCAACACAGCACCTAGTGCCGTACTGTGGCGTATCACTCCGCCCAATCTAAAACAGACTAATCACTACAGATAAACTGACTAGTGTAATTATAGTCCCTGATTTACATCAGAATATAAAGAATATATTTATGAAATAATGAACCCTGAATTACCAAAATAACCTTAACAAAAATAAATCTCCTCTTACACTTATAAGGTGAGCATGAATCAATCTTTTTATGATGTAAAAATGTATGTATTTATTTACTTGTATTTATTTATTTATTTAATTTTAGTTGTTAAATTAGAAAGAAAAAAGTCAAATCATACATGAGAGAAACTATTCAGTTTGTGTCAAAATATTTGTACTTGTATGAAACTGAAGATGCATAATGCAAACCTGACATTTACTTTTAGTTCAGTTTGTGGAAAATGGTTGGCCTGGCTTTCTCTTTAAAACTTAAACAGTTATAAAGCATTACAAACTGTAACAATAGGGCAAACACACAGCATTATTTTGTATTTTGTGTCTTTCAAATAAAAGACAATTTTTTCCAGTCATATGTTCCTCATTCAAGGTTGTTAAAAAGATACTGCTATAATATCGTATCGTTATCGTGAGATTAGTGTATCGTTACACCCCTAATTATTTGCCACTTTTGTTTCAGTTTCTAATTAAGTTTAAGTATGTTTTGTTTTATTGGAAAGCACCAACAACTTTGTCAGTTCAGACAGAAGTTGAACATTTCTTTTTGTTCTGCAGCTTTTTATTCAATCAACGCGAACTGAACAAGCAGATTTCAAAGTGGCAGCGTCGCAGGAGCAGACGTGACCCCGCCATGACCTCCCGGAGGCCCCAGTCGGGGCCCCAGCAGAGTTGCAGCTCCTGCGTGCCTCTCAGCGCTGGCCATACGAGGTACCTGTAGGTTACTTCTGGGAGGTTTGGGGTTAAGGAGGAGGACACACCTGTGTGAGATGTTAAGACCTAAAGCCGGGCTGGAAACGTGCAGTTTCGTCGAAGATGAGCTCCTTCAGTGTCTCTTTGGGAAGGTCGTCCAGCTCCATGTCGAACTTGAACGGGGCCTCGGCGACGGGCTGCAGAGGGCACATCAGTCACAACCTGAGACGTTCCTAACAAGTATGAAGATCAGGGAACTGTGATAGTTAATGAACGGGACACGTCACCTCATCTGAAGGGTCGTAGTACTGTTCCAGGTAGGGGTGGGCCAGGGCCGCCTCCACCTCGATCCTCTTGTGAGGGTTGAACGTCAACATCTTGTCCAGCAGGTCCAGAGCTGCAAGCACAATGAGAGCAGGATGAGCCTGAGCACTAGAGGGCGCCAGAGCAGGGAGACCAAGAGCTGCTGCTTGTTCAGACCCCCTCACGCCGCCGCCAGCAGACCGACGGTCAGCCGAGCTTCCCTCACGTCAGACTGGTGAAGGGGCAGAGACTCCCACCAGCCAATCATTTATTTACAACCTTCAATTTTATGCCTAAAATGAGCTCATTTCAGATCTGATGCCTGGTAGAGGACTCTCTTAATGGCGTGCTAAATGATCTGGACTGCAGGTGGGCCGGTTCAGCACCTCCGGGTCCGTGACTACCAATAAGAATAACACTAGTTGGACCACAGAACATTGATACGACGGCGCCTCTGGACCAGGGCGTCTGCAGACGGTGTGGCGGCGTTTACCGGCGGTGGGTTCCAGAGGTATCTCTGGGGCCATTTATGTACCTACTCAGCTCTACTCATCTCAACTTGGCCTGGTTTCTTTTCCATAAAAATTCAGCACCTGGAGCAGAAGTAGATGGGTTGGAGCGAAGCTGCTGTGACGTATTTGATTGTGTGATCTAAACGAAGAAGACAACAACACTAAAGATGTAGAACCTGGAGGAGGAGATGATAAATGTGCTGCTGGGTCTGTGGCTTGTGTTTGATATCAAGTTAAAAAGTGAGTGAGAGAAGCTTCAAGTGGCGATGCTTTTTAATTTTTTTTTGTCTCGGCGCTGCTGAAAAGTCTGTTGGTAGCTGCGAGCAGCTATGAAAGGACAGAGATCCTGGTGGATCTGGTCGTTCCTTATCGCCCGTCTAGATCCCTTTTTAATTCTCTCCTCAGCCACCAGGTTTATGAACATCTGCACCTCAGAGTTGGATCACCAAACAGACCTTTGCTGCCGTTGCTGGTCGAATAAAATGAACAAGAAGCCGTCAGAGTCGCTCTTTCACTGCTGTCACATCCTGACTCAGACGTCTGACTCCAACCCCCCGACCAATCGGTGGTGTGTAGTGTGATGACGTCAGATACAGCCCGACTCATCCCGCTTAGAACCTCGGCAGAGTAGAAACAGAAAAGTATCTACTCGGCACGTTAGACCCCGTAGTGGGAAAGAACCAAACCGAGTGGAGGCGAGCCGAGCTGGGCTGAGTAGGTACTAGTGGAAAAGCGTAATTAGTGATGTCATCGACACAGTCACGCCCATGATGTTGCAACCTCGTCTGAGGAGCCGGAAGACCACGCACATCCAGTAAAAGCCTGCAGCCTTGTCCCCTAGGAGACGTCTCCAATTTCTCTGCATCCTTTGATGACATTATGCACTGAAGATGAGATCTGGATCACGCGGACGCATACCAAGACGGCTGAAAACAATCTTTCCAGGTTCTCTTTCAAAAGGGCCGGAGAGGCTCTGCCCATCTTTACTTCTGAGACTCCGCCTCTCCAGGACGTCTCTTAACAGCTAATCAAGTTACAGACCTCACATCAATTAACTTTATGAGCTGCTTTTCTCCCCGACTTTGAAAGTGGCTAGACAGGAAACTTGGCTAGCTGGGTAAAGAGCAGTAAAGAGCAACAGGCCGGGATTCAAACCTGCGGCCTCCTGCACGAGGGCGATGGCCCGAAATGACATCATCTTCTGCATAAAACTGCACAACTCCCCAGTTCGAACATTCGTTACGTCATCTGTGTTTCGTCGACTGGCGTCATCCATCTGCTCGGCTCCGAGAAACAGCTTCAGTTCATGTTTTATTTTCTTATTTTGCCTGCATGGAGTTAGTGTGTTCATATATATGCTTTTATTTTCCCTAACTGTTTTTTTTTCTTCCTCCGACTGGATGGTTGCGTGACAGGAAAGTCAAAATGAGAGTGGACCAAAGAGACGTCTACGATCACGTCCAGGGCTTTAAGGGCCCAGATAAAAACTTTGATGCCGTTAGAGGTTGAACACATTCCCCGTCAGATAACGGCTTTCAACACGAAGTACCCCAAACTCTTTACCAGCCACAGCTGTCCCTTCTGTACTTTTCTGTAATTTACTTTTATTTTCAGCCGCTTTATCTCAAAAGGTCCACTCGTCCCCCCGCCAGGTTGTCCACCCCTGATTGTGACTTGGGGCCAGTTTCAGCTGCCGTGCGCTTCTTCGCCTGCTGACAAGTTCCCATCATTTCTAAATCACCTGCACTTTTTAAAGCCATCGTGAAAAAAAACCAGATAATTAGACAATAAAGCCTGAAAATAACAGCTAATTTCTGAGAAATCCTTCACAGCCACTTGGTCATCCAACGTACGACCCCTCAAAGACTTGTGGCATTTTTAAAAGAAGTCATAAGGAGGATCAAAGCGTCTGACCTTTGGCATCGGCGTTGGGGAAGAGGCGGTTCCAGGGCACTTTGCAGCGCAACGGCAGCGACAGCAGATAGTTCCTGGCCTTGATGTTGATGATGCAGTCCAGGTCCTCCTGAGTAGGAGAGCCCAGGATCCCTGAGGGACCAAGACATCCGTTTAGGCTTCTTCATCAAACAGGCATCCAGGCATTAGCATATACAAACAATAACGAGATATAAAACCTCATTCCTGGTGGGATCGTGTTCCCATCTTTTCCCTCAACGTACATCAAGAGAACAAACAAACACACAACTTCACACCAACACTTGAAACTGTTCGTCTTTACCCAAAATGTGGTTGAGCTGATCCAAGTAGTGCTTCCCGGGGAAGATGGGCCTGTTGGACAGCATCTCAGCCAGGATGCAGCCCACTGACCAGATGTCTATGGACTTGGTGTAGCCCTGAAAGGGAAGCAAACAGAACCGGTCAGGACATCAGGATCTGTGGCGTCAATAGAAAAAAAAAAAAGGAATTTAGGGGATCTGTCACAGAAAAAAAGTTGCTTTTTGGTGACATGTGCCATTTATTTGAATCGTGTAGCATCTTTGGTGGAACGCAACACGCGTACACGAGTCTTTCGTCAGGATCAAGCATAGAGCATCGCTTTGTTCCCATTTCATGGCGGCTTGAGGACAATTTTTCACGCTTTGCAACATTACTTCAACAGACACCAGCCTTAGTTTTGAAGTCTCCAATGATGTCACACCCTGCAGCTGAGTAAGTGAGTGTGCTCGTTGGATCTACACGAGTCACGTTTGATTCAGTGTGACGTGTGCCCGTCTGGGCGGATTTAAGACCAGGCGCGCCGCCACATCATGGAGCTTTTGTGGCGGTTTGATTGAACGAGCTGGAAGCGCAGCAAGGAGGATTTGGAAAGTGCTGCACAGAAGACTTATGGATGACGTCACGGAGGGTTTGTGTATTTATAGTCGTCAAATTTTAACGTTTAGAGTGGACTCATGGAAGACATAAGAAGTTAGGTAAACAACTCTGTTACTACACACTCAACACTTCCTGCACCGCAACAACCAAACTTCGGGTTTAACCCTTTAAGACCGGCTGGAGCGATTTTCAAAATGTATGTACAATTACAACCAGATAAAACAGAGCAATAATTCTTTTTGCATGTTAAACAGGTAGAGTTTCACTTACATACCCTGCATTTAGTGTCCCAGAGTTTTATTCCATTAAATCGTTTGGGGGGAAAAAACATTGCGGGTTATTTATAGATCCGGTACGTGTTCACAGCTCGTTCTACGTTGACATACGTTGACACGTACATCATCACGTTGTCAGCGTGTCATCAGGTTGGATTTTATCCAGTGAAAAGGGAGGTGACGTCATTCCCCCGGGAAACTAGTTGGTTTGAATTTGCGCTCTGGTTCGTGCTTTTATCAGAGATTTTCACGAAAGATTACTCAGCGACAACCCACACACCATACTACACTCTCACTATACTAGCCCACACACACACATATTATGGATCCACCAAAGTAGTTATTTGCACTTTTTAGCAATTTATTTAGTTAGCATGAACTTGTAACATCCAGATTATTAAAGATTGGCTTATATGGGTTGTTTTGATGCATAGCAAATAAAAATACTAAAATGGCAGTATAGCAGAAATGTAAAAATATGCTTAGGCGGACTTGTTCTATGGTAGGTCATAAAGGGTTAAACTGGACAGAAACCCGCTGGGTCTTATGGCGCCTTGTGAAAGAAGGGCCAGCGCACTGTGGTGGTAAAACTGCTGAAAGCAGCATTTAGCAGACCCCAGCACGCACCTCCCCCCACCTCTCCCCGGTGGTGTCTTAACACTTTACTAAACTATAAAGAACAGATGACACAACTAAAAGACTAAAAAAAAAAATTAGGTTACAAATGCGCTCTCCTTCGGCAGGCGGCATGAAACTACAAAGATTTGTGAAGCTGCGAGGCAACAAGCGGCAGCTGGACAGCAAATGATCCATCTCAGGAGGAGGAAGTGTGGGTGTGAAAGTTCAGACGAAGGAGCTGCCGTGCTAAAATTAGATTAGAAATCTACTACTTGTCCTAAAAATCTGGAAAAACTCACTTTCTGATGTTCTTCTGAGGTGCTTAGTTCTGATTGGACGGCGAGAGTTAAACTGTGCGCCGGTGTGCTTGTACGAGGAGCAGCTGAGCATCTATGAGCCACAATGGTGCAAAGCTGATAAGTGTTGCCATAAATTATTATTATTTTTTAATTGTTGGATGATTCATACATGCAGACTCTGAACCTAAATATTTTATTTGACCAAACCCACGAGTGACATCCTCCCAGTTTTAAGACGGCCCTGGCAGACGGCTGCACTTCAGCTTCGTCTGAGGAGTCTGGGTGAAGACGACGCCCGTTTCGTGTCCTGAATGTAAAACTGTCCCTTCACATGCACCATTTGTCCAATCTGACCCAAACTCAGAGGAACTGATGAGGTCAGGAGGGACGGTGTCTGGTTTGGGACGTCAACTACGCCTCTGGCCATCACGAGAGGAAAACCTTCAAATCTAATTCGTGCAGAACTAAAAGTTAACAGCTCTACGAGCCATAAAAACCCTCTCCCTCTGTAAACATGCCTGGTTGAAATTCATCTGAGTAATACAGCTTGTAAATGACCGCATAATTCATGACTCTTTTTGAAATCGTACAGCCAACGTAACCGCTAAAAAAAAAAAATAACAGAAATAAAAAACAGATTTCAGCGTAACGTAACTTTGTTGTGTTGTTGACATGAACAACACTTGGTCTCTTATTTATAAACTGTTCAGTATATTATACAGTAAGTAAACCAAATACTTTGTCACTGTTTTACTTACATTTTATGTGTATATATTTGTTTTAAATTACATTTTTTAAAACTTATATCTATATGTTTGTGTTCAGTCCGTCGTGAACTGTTACCTGCAACGGACTGCTAAATGGATTGCTAGTTTGCACCCTTGGAAAGTGGAGCGAGGTATGAAATTCAGTGACATTTCAGTTATTCAGTTGTTATTGCAATGTAAAGTGTTATTGTAATATTTACAATGTTTTTGTGTTTGAATTGATTAATACAGACTAGCAACTTACAAATTTAATGTAAATATTTTCTTTATTGAAGCCCATTGCATTTACGTGGGCATATTGTTCATTCTTTTTTGAGCATTTTTGATGCATCTCGTATAATATGCATGTTGTCTTATTTGTATCATACTTTAAGTTTCACGGTGCTGGAAGAGCGGCAAATAAATCTGATTGCACCCGTTTGAAACTTCTCTTCTTCGGTTCCCAGGGCTGCTACACAGCTCCTCGGCATAATCGGAGGGTCAGAAAAAGAGGAAGAAGGTAGTGAAAGACCACCGAGTCGCTGCAGACGGGCAGGTAAAAACTCACCTTGGAGTTGAGCATGATCTCTGGAGCTCGGTACCAACGCGTGGCCACGTACTCTGTAAGGAAACCAGTGTGGTCGTGGTCGGGGTCCGCTACACGAGCCAGGCCAAAGTCGCAGATCTGCAGAGCGACGACGACAAGAAGAAAACCAAGGCATTTTTTGGGCTGTTTTTTGTTTTTACAGGTTTAAAAGTACACAGCTGTAGGATATACTGTTGGTAGGATAAGATCAAAATAACAGAATAGAGACCTTAAAGGTTCTATCTGGGGTTAAATCAACCTTACGTCTATCATCAGATGGGGAGGAGTGCAACCTTCTGTTAGAAACCAAAACAGCTTTTTTTGTTATGTGTGGTTTTTTTTTTTGCTCTTTTTTTCTAGGCATTATAAATCATATGTACATTTCTACTGTTAATGTTTGTTGTGCCAAAAATTCAATAAAAAAAAGATAAAAAAAAAAGAAACCAAAACAACATGATTTAAGCAGGTTTGGGTGCGAGTGTGTGGAACTAATGAGACGGGCGGCAACGCAGCCGCATCATCATAAATGTGCTATTTTAAGCCTCTAACCAGATTTAAGAGAGTCACATTGTTCTGAACGCCAGCCAAAGCCTCCCCTCTTGACCATCTAATAATAGACCTAAGTAGGGCTGGGCGATATGGCCTTTTATTAATATCTCGATATTTTTAGGCTATGTCACGATACACGATATATATCTCGATATTTTGCCTTAGCCTTGAATTAACACTTTGATGCATAAAATCACACCAGTATGATAATTCTATATGTCTACATTAAAACATTCTTGTTCATACTGCATTAATATATGCTCATTTTAAACTTTCATGCAAAAACGGGGAATAAGTCACATTTACCAAAACTGTATTTATTAAACAGTTACTAAGCAGTGAGTGGCACAAACATAAAAAGTGTAATTTCAAAATAGAAAGTGCACGTTGCTTCTCTCTGACTCCCGTCTGAAGATCATCTGCTAAGAACCTGTTCTGGTCCTGGTTTTACCAGGATGAGCTGCTCTGAGCAGCAGGGGCCCCTACAGAGTACCTTTATATTAAATTGTAGGTGCAGGGACTGCAATGTTTCATCCTCTCCTCCTTTACTTTGCATCACTTTCACTTATTGTTAGAAATATGACGTCATATAGTGTTGTTTGACTTTGTTTCAATGATAGTGATTGATTTCATGTGGCCACATTTAAGCAATACTAGGTGATGTTTCTCAGTTCTGGAAGAGAAAAGTCTGAATTATGGTTCCGCGTTAAATCGACGCAGAACCTACGGCGTAGAGTACGCGTCGATGTGCACTACGCTGTATGCTCTGCGTTGGTGTAACGCGGGACCATAAATCAGCCTAAAGGCTCGGCTGCGCGTGTAGCGCTAAGCGGCTCCTCAGCTCTCCACAGAGCCGTTCGCGTCATGCGAGGAGAAAACATCCCCTCCCGTCTTTACTAAGCCGGTTAGCTTTGAAAAGAGTCCGCCGCGCGTAGCAACCGCGCAGATGAGCTCACGGCGCAAACAGGCCGAGTTTGGGAAAGTTAAAGTTAAAGTAAAGTTAAAGCGGGGTGGAAGTGACCGGCGGTCCCGGACAGCAGCGCCGACACCTGCAGCTGGTCGGGGGCCAATGATAATGCACACACGACACCACGTGACTGACATGTGTAACAGGGTGCGCTTGTTTTATGTCTCAGAGAAGGAGAGACGAGACGAGAGAGTGAGAAAAGCCTGTAATTTAACGCCCGCGGCTAAAAGCAAAATGCGTGAAAATGTATATTCGAATATGCACGATAGAGTCATTTTGTACATCGCACAGAGTAGAAGCCGAGATACATCGGCTATACTCGATATATCGCCCAGCCCTAGACCTAAGGTTGTCCTGCCAGCTCCAGTCGGAGGGGATGCGGGGGGCTACCTTGAGATCACAGGTGGTGTTGAGCAGAAGGTTGGAGGGTTTCAGGTCGCGGTGTAGGACGTTGGCAGAATGGATGTACTTGAGTCCTCGTAGGATCTGGTAGAGGAAGTAGCAGATGTGGTCGTTGCTCAGGTGCTGAGTCTTCAGAAGCTTGTAGAGGTCCGTCTCCATGAGGTCCTGGACGATATATCTGCAGCGCTCCAGGTTAAAGACCTTTTCCCTTCATGGTGGCGGTGCATTTAATCAAATCATCACGGAGCATGAACCTTTTAGTGCCACAACAGGTAAAACCAACAAAAACAGGGTGACCAGCTACGGTAAGTGTTTTTGGGGAACTTCTGAATTCGGTTGAATCTTAGCGTCTCCCGGGTGTCACGGGTCCTGAAACCACGTTCGGCTCTGCTGGAACGCCCCCCCCAAACCCCCCCGAGTGTCTGAGATAAAACGCCTTGCCAACTCAAACACTACTTTCTTTCATCGAAGGCTTTTAGTCTGAATGAATGTTTGTTTTGGACCAAAACCATAAACCAAGTCGCTACAGGCCTCGGCCACACCCAGTCCTTCCAACTTCCCCTCAGACTCTTGACTGTATTTACTAATGTCAGGATACAGTAACGATCACTCACTTTGAGTATACAGTGATGGTTTCCATTATATGATCAAATACCAATAAATACCCGTAATGAGACGCCATTTCTTTGTCAGATGGAACATTTGTGAAGCTGCGAAAACAAAAATATATGGAGACTGGGTTTCATGTCTCTTTAAAATGAAAATGTATACGCAAACTTCTTTCTGCCCTAATCAAGATATAATATATATTTAGTGTAACATTAACAAGGTCAATGAGTTACACAAAGAAAATATGTAAAAGCATTAACCCTAAACGAGATAACAAGGTGCAGCTGATAACCAAACAATAATTGATGATTAAAAAAAGACAAAACCTTCCGAACTAAAATGACATATGAATGAAAACAGGCAGTTTAACATCTCTCTCCACCATAGAAGGTGGAGGTGGCGCGTTGCACCAAATACTGCAACATGCCAACCTTCCTTGTTTCCAACTTTGTCGTGTGAGATTTGGAATTATTTCAGATGTTGATTTAAGCACTGATGCAACCGATGAGCATTAGAACATTCCCACTACTAGAAAAACGCCATGCTCGCCATCAGGCCCCAGATGAAGCGCTTTAAACACTTGCAGCCTCATGAAACGCTTCACGAGGTACCAGTTAGAGCCGGTTAGGATACACGTCCTTCATCTGGTCGAGGCTCGGCGCGCGGATGATGTCGTTGATTCCAATGATGTTCTCATGCTTGAAGCGCAGGAGGATCTTGATCTCTCTCAGGGTGCGTTGGCAGTAGGTCTGGTGCTCGAACGGGCTGATCTTTTTGATGGCCACGCGTATCTTGTTGTCCCGATCATATGCAGAGCTGCAGCAGGGGAAGAAAACAAAGCCATCGGTTAGAGTCTGGGGCAAAGAGAAAGAATAAAGATAGTTCTGATACTAAAGCTCCTTTCTGGTTCTTGTATTTCATCTCTAGGAGATGCTGAACCTTCATCCAAGGATGCTTCCCCAGCTACGAACACATGTATTTCATCCCCCAACAGAGAGAGAATATGCACAAAGGGGGCACTGGAAATTCATACACAACGTATTAAAACTTAATGACATATTCAACTCTCAGCAGAGATAGGAAGGAGGAGGATGCCTCACTCTTTTTGCCGACAATAATTGACAGTTAAAGTTGTTAAAGGCGACTATTTTTAATATCGAGTTTGAGCTTTAATTTAGAGAGTTTTTAAAAAGGAAAATAAAAGGGGCAGAATCAGCCTTTTTTAAATGAAGCATCTCCATTTTCAGGGGCTAAAAATTGGTATAATTGACCCATTCCCTCGTTACTGCTAGATGAATAAAACAGATAAAAGCATTCAGTTAGTATTTGGGAGCTGTTTGACAAGATGAAGTCCAAGGAGATCTGGAATCAATGTGAAGGATGCATCGTTAGGCTGAAAAACCCAAACAAATCTACACGAGAGATGAAAAAAAAACTTAAATGTGGACTAAACTGTTTAGTTAGGTAAATGAATCACAACAATAACAAAGAAAACACTTTAAAAAAAATTGTTTTCTGTTTTAAGATTAGAACGATTGTTCTGCTTCATTCCCAACTTAAGACACCCCTCCTCTCCACCTGTCCAGGTACAGACATGCCCACTGTTGCATGTTTTTCCACCAGTCTTATAGCTGCTTCTTAGACTAAGAGCTTTTCAATCCCCTTAAATCAAGCTGAAGGGACCCTAAACACATCTCATTACATGTTTTAGCTCAACTAAAATTAAAATAAACTTACACTGATTTTTTACCTAACTTTAAAATTACTGGGCCCTTGATAAGTGACTTTTAAGCTTCAAAAATACTAATAATCCTTCCTGCGTTTGCTAATAAACCAGAATAAAAAAACCCTTGGGTAGAAAAAACCCACCAAACCCACTCCAGACATTTTCACTGCAATGCCTCCGACACAGAGTCCAACCGGCCCATTAGAAGTGTGAAGACATGCAAAGTGCTGCTGCCACCACATCTGATCCAAAACTGTTGCAACTTCCTGCAAACCGGTGCCATCGCAAACCCCCCAATTGCACAACGCCGCCGTTCTCTGGAGGGACAAACTGAGAAAACTCGCAATATTGATGATTTCCTCAAATCCCAGAGCTTCATTTACATCCAGGCAAGCGTGCTGTTATTTCTGCACTTTACAAACACAAATGTCTGGGAAGAGCACCCACACAGGAGGACAGAATAAGAAAGGAGTTGCTATAGTGACGGGGGTGTAAGGACAGATATGTAAACACGAGTGTGGCAGCCTTCTGCGAGGGAAATATGAGTGACCTTCCTTTATAGTTGTGCGGCAGGAATGTGTGTGTGCGTGGGAGTAAATAGTGTTCGCTCCAACGGCTCTACTCTAGTAGATACTCTGGTGTTGAGGCAGCAGGAGGATACAAGACGTAGTCGTCGTCTCCAGAACCTGTTTGGGCCAGAGCCAGGCGAGCGCAGGCGTAATGCATCCTCCGACGGTCTGAAGAACAGACTGTGCTGCTGATTGGACCAATTTTGACAAATAAAAGCTTCTAAATGATGATTAATGAGGACTTTTAATACAACAAACCATTTCTAAGTGATTTCAGGCCAATTAAAAAGAAATTAAGTATAAAATGATCTCAATGCACAACTGAGAGACCAGCCTGATAATAAATGCAGGACCATCAATTGTTTTTACTCTAATGTTTGTATTAGACGTCCATCGTAGGTGAGTTTCCATAGTGGTCCGGGGGTAAAGTTCCCAGACTGACCACTAGGGGGCTGGTGCAAAAACCAACCAAGGGGGAGGTGAACTTTTCTGTATCACATCAGGTTAAATCATATAAATAAACACTAGTTATAATTGAAATTGTTTTTTTGTTCTGTTCATTCTACCGACAGACCACTGTGAGTGGCTGTGGGTTGATCTCGAAGAGTCTTGGGACGAAATTTAGCTCAGAACAGGCAGCTCGTTTTATCCGTGGGTCGACTACAGTAAATGTCACCGAAACAACATCAGAAATGAGGAGATCGTGTTGCTAAAGTTCACTGCTCGCTCCACATCTCCTGCGGGTGGTATTGGATCAGCCGAGGGAGCAGTCAGCAACATTTCAGGATCGTTTCCACGCAGCAGCCTGCCGGGACCTGCAGGATAATCAGTCTGCGACGCTGGTCAGCCAAGCGAGTGCAGGCCCCTCTGGAGGTCTGCTCGTCCTCGTTTCAGCTCTGGCAGCGCTCCTTTCAGGTGTTGTTTCAGTACAGACACTCGAAAATCAGGAAGTCGGGATAGATTTGATCAGAATGAAAGTTTCATAGCATTAATAAGCAACTTAAACTAAGCCAGATAAGCTAAAATGGCTAACTGTGCGTGGTTTTGTGCAGTACAAAGTACTTTTGAAGACAGTTTGTCCAGTTCTTGTAAGAGAGTGTGAGTGCGTGTCTCTCACATAAAGTTGTATAAAGCGATGATTTATATTTTTAAGAACAGACGGCAGGGACGGGAGTCCAAAGTTATTTCAGGTGGTATTTGATGGAGGACCACAAGGGCTGGATGGTGCTTCCTAATAGTAATCAGATATTCCTTAAAACAAATGTTTGAATACTTTGTGCTGCTTTAATAAACAAAACCGGCATGTTTTTTTTTCCTGTGTAATTCAGAACATCTCCAGAATTTATGACAAGAAGATTAAACATTGAGGAGACATTTTAATTTTCTTATCTGAAGCAAAGATTGAGATTTTGACCCCGTTTACCGAGTCAAGGCCTCCGTTTGTTGTCGGTCGCCCTGCCTTATACGAGCGGGAACTTTCTGAGGAAGTACAAAGTACACAGTTGTGGATCTACGAGGTATTGCTGCGGTTGTATCCGGACACTGAGGTCTCCATTAGTTCTGCGTTATCAGCAGTCTTGACGGCACTCAAAAGGACTTTTGGACCCAGAGCTTCAACTGAGGTTAACTACATGTACGACACCTCCCTCTGTATTACCGGGGAGGCGCCGTACGTGTAGATTAATGTTCACTGCAAGCTGCTGCTGGAATCTGCCCAAAGCAGCCGACTATCGCGTCTCAAACCTCAGAGACAGAAGGGACTCCTTCAGATTCTGTTGTGCTTCGGACGTCATGGCTTGAAAATGAGCAGTCGCTGAGCCCTTTTTGCAAACAGACTTTCTTGTTAGTTGGTGCCCAGTTTATTTTAGAGATGGGTCTGATGATCATGCTGCGGTGTACTTGCATAAACCGCATGCAGATGTACTCTGAAGAGAACCTTCTGAGACATCTTTCCTGTTTCCTTTGTTTCAGTACTACTGATATAATCTGAGCATGCTCAGTACCCAAGAAAGATATACGTGTGCTTGTGAGTGAGAGAGAAAATGTTTCTATGGAGATGAGAATACAAGGCTTATTTTTGCAGCACCAGTTATGCAATGAGCGCGTAACCATGACGATGCTCAAGAGGTAGGGTTAGAGGAAGAAGGGGGAAAGCTCATTGTGTTCAAGTGTGCCACGTACCGAGAAAGAGCCAATATTAAAACCCCGGCATAAAAAAAGACGCACAAGCGCAGCGTTGAAGGCTTTAAAGGCTCAGTGACTCAGAGCGCCGGGCTGCTCGCAACAAAACAACTGGCCCTTGTGCAGCGGGCTGGGGAGGGGGGGGTAAGATGATCCAAGGGTACAGACTTTATACCTGTATTTACAATTGGAGCAAGATGACAACGGCTTTCTTCTCCATCAGTCACTTCTCTGGCCTTGTTCTCTCCGTCACCCGTGGTTTATCTGCCTCGTCAGAGCTCATGTCTGACAACAATAATAAAAACAGCCCAAAAACCGCACACAGTAAACAAGGTCCACTTAAACAATGAACCTCTCCCAAAACACAATGATGTCTGAAACCGGTGCACAGCTGCACCAGCAGAACAAAAATCGCCTCCAGCTTCACCGAGCCTCCAACGGCGCCGTTATTTCTGTCCAGTATTTACAAATCCCTCTCTTCAGTTTTCTTGAGCCCTGACAGACCGAGACCTCCAGTCAGCAGATCTGGAAGTGCTGGCAGTTTTTGCAAGGATTTTCCAGGCAACATGAGACATCTTTGCCCACATGAAGTTGGTGGCGGTAGCGACTCCCGACTAGGGATGCACAATATCCATCAGACCAGGAACATGGCAGTTAATACAGCAGGAAAATGACATCACAGTTCCGTGCGTAAACTGAAGCTGATAAGTACATTTTGAAAAGGAAGTAGGAGGAGGCGACATGGCTTGCTGGTGAGTAGCGCCTTTTAAGACGGGCCCTTTCGCACTCATCACGTCATCCGCCACGCCGTATCAGCGAGACCTGAGCGCGGCCCAGTCGCCGCCTGGCAGGAAGTGAGAGCAGTACAGCAACACCTCAGCAGTGTGTAGTGCCGGAGCACGAAACAAACACAAGTAAACCCAAACAACCCAAACATTTGCATACAGATGCATTTGAGAACATTTTTGTTTACTTGTGGAGGATTTACTCGTGTTTTCTTTTTTTGCATTTACTTTTTGAAAAAAACATTTTACGCACCAACACCTCTCATCCTCACACTGAAGGCTTTAATACGACTTTTATTGCTGCAACAAATGTAATTATAGATTAGCTGGTTAGTACCAAGGCGACCGTCCGACGAGGCGAGCGGGTCCAGTCGGTCATCCTGGACGGTTCCTGAAATGGTCCCAGACCAAGGTGGTGCGATTCAGAGGTGTGGGTGCTTTTCTGAGCCTCCCCAAACCCCCAAAGCCCAGCCAGAACCGGACCAGCAGTCTCATAGCACAACCAGCCACGTTAACCATCCACACAGGAATCACCATGTTGTGCTGGGTCTTAATTCACAGTTTAGACGTCACTGAAGGTCTTCGGTCGCCATTTGACGCCTCAGACCGTCACTCGTAGGGCTGCACGATTCTGGACAAAATGAGAATCACGATTTTTTTGCTTAGAATTGAGATCACAATTCTCTCACGATTTCTTTCCAATATAAAATTTATTGCACTTATTACTTTAACTTTGCAACAGCTGAACAAAAATATAATAACAATAAACATCTCTTGTCTTCTTTACACAAACCTTTGAATAATTTAAACAATAATAACAATTTTGAACAATATTTGTTCCTCCCTGAGTTGAACACCCTTTCAGAAAGGGGACTTGTAACAGATCCTGTAGTTCTGAGGCAACAAATTATTCCTCTGGCTGGGATGAACCCCCATTGCCTTTTGCTGCTATTAAGAAGCTGCCGATACAAAAGGTAAACGTTACAAAAAATATGATGGTGCCTGATAAAAGACTGGCATCAACTTTGTAACAGCTGACATTGAACATAAAAACAATAAACATCGAAAAAAGAAAAAAAAAAAAATTAAATCGTCGTCATTTGGAAATGAGATTGCGTTCAAGCATGAATCGAGATCGTGATTTTTTAACGATTAATCGTGCAGCCCTAGTCACTCGACTAACATGCATCACGTATAAATGTTGGCCATCAGCTGATACAGCGTGCCGACACATACCAGTGCAGCAGGTAGCTGGTTCAGCTAAACAACTCGGGGGCCACCTTTGCTCCACCAGCTGAAGTGGTTCTGTTCATAGAAATGACCCTGTATCAGATGGAGCCTAGACAGATCCTCTCAGAACAAGACGTCCCTATTTTCATCAGTCACAGTCGAGCATTTCGGCCCTGTGACAAACGTTCATGGGCATTTCTCCACCCGAGCTGGGACGGTTGTATGTTAAGAATCAACAATGAAGATGCTCCGGTATCGTCTCGACACGCGTTTCCATGACTCAGCAACATGCATACCGTGACCGTGTCAAAGCATGAGTGCAGCATGTCTCAGGAAGAGACCCCTGCAGCACATGAGCAAACGCAACGTGGACCAGCAGAATAAAAACGCTGCCTGGGGTAAAGAAACAACCACAACTGACACACAATGGCCGAGGGGTTCAGTCTTTGTTTTGAATCCATGACCGAGAGAAAGACCATATTTAAGAAAATGTATTAAAAAAAAACTTTACTAAATACAGAAGACGATGACAAACTCATACTGGCAGAAGTGTTCAGTCCACACAGCTAATCCTCACAAGAAAACAGACGTTGAGGAAACAGAGGAAGTGATAAAGGAATAAAGAAAAAAAACAAAAAAAACTTTCCCCTCATTGCACTGTGCACACAACATGCACGAGCTTGGATATCAGCTCGTAGCTCGTCCGCCCGGCGTGTTGTCCCTGCCCCGTTCAGGGCTCAGCTCTACATCAGTCCGGCGGTGTGTGTTCTTGCAGGGTCAAACCGCCGCACCTTCAATAAACACCAGCTCTGCCGGCACTGTGGCGCTTTCATGCACGTACGTCGTTTAAGTCGTTCAGCAGAAGCGGGAATATTTCTGGTTTCCAAAGATGCTGCCGCTGCGAGTTTATACAGTCATATAAACCTCCCTGATGATAGTGTTTACGTTAGGGGGGGCTACTTAAATTCCTGTGCGTATAAAATGTTGTAAAACTAGAAAATAATGTCCAGTAAGATCAGATGGTTTTTGCCAGCAAAGCTTTTTGTGAGCCACGTGAAATATTCACAAAATATTCACACGTTTGACCTCAAATAAATCCTGTAATGATTTCATAAGTAAATATTTGTAAAATAACGTGATTATTATTAATACGTTCCAGTTAGACAACAACCCCACCTGGTGCAGCAACTAGTTCGAGGACATGGCGGTGGACGCCATGCAAGCATGCAGGGACGGTATCATCATGAGGCTGCTTCAGCTGGGAGGTTCTCGTTTCAACAACATTGAGCCCAAAAGACGTCAGCTGACTTCTGCACCAGACTCATTTCTCCCCCTTAATACCCTTGTTTTTCTTTCAAAGATTACAGTGCCAGGAACCGTCGGGGCCGGGGGGGTGGGGCTCCAGACAAAACCAGACCTCGTTTCCACACACGGACTGGTCGTAAGTTAAAAATATCAGAACTGGGGTTGGGCATTTTTAGATATTCAATTCAGTTATTGATTCATCTTTATTCACGTCAATAGTTTCTTTCATATGTTCTTTATTTTCGAGAGATAGAAAAAAATAAAAAAGACATCTCACTCCGGAGGAATGTGTCCGTTGTTTAAAGATAAAAGAGGAAATAATATAAATTAATGCTGAACTATCATCTTCTAACACCAGAAAACTGCCTGCTTTTATTTATTCTCACAATTTTGATCAAGATGAAAGGATAACGATAATGTGTCATGCTACCTCTTTAAAAAGAAAATATGGACTTTGTCTCATCACTGCACAAAGTTTGGGGATTTCACAAAATATAAACCTCACTAAGTGAGGAATACTTACACGGCACCGGGGTAGAGAAGGTGCTGGAACTCATTTCTATATATTTTGCCCAGAATGGACAGTTTTAAATAAAAAAGGGAGTAGAGGATGCTATTTACAAATGATTTTAACTGTTAAGGATGCCATTTTTAATCCTTACAGATTACGTCATAAAATCTGGAGGAAAAGGGCAGCTCTTTATGAAAGGTTATAAGAACTAGCATCTCGTCTTGTACCTGCATCGGTGAAACTTGAGACAAAAAGATGGACCCTTATGCCAGAATGCACATGTGCTAACTATGAGAGACTTCAGAGCATCTTCGATCAGAAACCACGAGATATGATCAAAGCCATCACGCCACTTCTGCTTTTGACAACCCCGCTGCCTCAGGTTTTTTCCCCCGACAAAGCACAAGAATCATCACGACCGCAGAAAGATTTGATCTCATTTTTAAAAACGACTTGCTGAAAAATTTAGATGCAATGACCTGATTAGCAACCATGGCGGTGCAATAACGCACATCCGTCAGAACCGGAGGATGAATAAAGATATCAGAGTCAAAGCAAGAGGTGTGTGTGAGCGTTTGACTCCGTTTAACCACAAGCCATCGTGGTCATCGTGACACGCACCCAAATTACAGCTCCTTCTGAATTGCACAACAGGATTTCAGTGTCAAGGCTCATTCTCCCCCTCCCTCCCGTCCTCCCTCCCTTCTTCCCTCCCTCCCTCTGCCATTGGCTGTGGAGCCATGGTACTGATGTCAGAGGCAGAAGGGTTGCCATGGAGATGGGCCCCATGGTGGTATTTCAAGAGGACGGCTCAGACGGCAGAATGAAGCGCAGCATCGGCAAAAGGCTAAAAACGAGTTGAGGAAAGAGTCGGGGCATGGACGGAAAATCTGGTGTGGGTTTGTGTGAATGCTCAGCAACCAGACTGGTGTACCGAACGGACGTCAGCGGTGAACACAAACAATTATAATGTCAATCACACCTAAAAGAGCATGGAAAAAAATTGGCGAAAACATTTTACATATGAAGCTATTAAATTAACAAAGCTAGTGAGAGCTAAAGATAGCGCATGGCAACAAAAAAATTAAAAAAAGCTAGTAGCCCTACTAATTTATTCCAGCATCTTAAAATCAGTGGGACAATTGACCTATCGTTAAGACCCGCCCCTCAAACACAGATGAGCCAATGGGCTTTGAGTATCAGTTTCACAGGGACCAGGACATCTGCAGCTTCCAGCTCAACAAAACTTGAAGACACACACACATGCACACCCAAAAAAGATTCACCAGCATGTCACACATTTGTAACGTTAACATCTCACTACAGTCACTCCGTGAGTGGTGGTGAACCGTGAGATACACGAGACATGACGGTAAATGTACGCAGAGATCACCAGCGGCCTCGAGCAGCGAAAGTTACATCGAGTTCTGGAGAACAGCTTACGATAAATATGGTTGTTAATCTTGGGGGGGAAACAACACACAGAGGAAGTTCCTGGTCACGCGTTTACAGCTTTCTCTGCATCGGTAACGGCGGCGTTCTACCCCCCCCTCATCAACACCCTGAAACATACACAAATATCTGCATTTTTATACTTTTTAAAAATCTTATGTTGGCTGATGTTAAAAAGACACGAGTACCATTATTCCTTCACGCGTTCCCTCCATCCCTCGTCCCTTCATGCTGTGGGTCGGGAGCCCATGATAACCCATAATTAACTTTTATTTAAATGGCAACTAGTTTAGTCATCGACTTTAGTCGACACTTTTTAGACTTTTTCATCCCTCTGTGTTTGAATGTTTCTCCATGAAAGTTGTCTACAAATTCATCCAAATCACATGACAAGGGATTCATTCAGCCTCTACTGTAAAATGTGTTTCGCCAGTTATTTCTCCACTGTTAAGTGACTAAAAGAACAATAAATAGCTAAAATATTTCTAAACTATTTGTTTAAAACATAAAAAAAGAAAAGAAATGGCTGCTGAGCAACTGCCGTCCATTTATTTATGGTGCTTTTACACTAGTACCTACTCAGCCTGACTCGCCTTGTCTCGACTTGCCCTCGTTTTATTTTCAATACCCTGATCAGAAGTAGGCGAGGTTGGTGCGAAGCTGCTGTGACGTTTGTAGCCTTGAGCCGACATGGACTGAGAAAGCTCCTGGTATATTTTTTCATTCCTCGTGGCCCCATCTAGCTCTCTCTGGATATTTTCCTCAGCCACCAGGTTTAAGAAGGTCTCCACCTCAGAATTTGACCCCAGAACAGATTTCTGTGCTGCCATTGTTCTTCGACAAAAATGAACAAGAAGACGCGAGTCGCTCTTGAAATGATGTCACATCCTGACTCAGACGTCTTGACTCCCAACCACCTGACCAATCGGTAGCGTGATGACATCAGATACGGCCCGACTCAGCCCGCTTAGAACCTCAGCAGAGTAGTTACAGAAAAAGTTACCTACTCGGCCCCTGGTGGAAAGGCGCCAAACCGATTTGAGGCGAGGCGAGTCGGGCTGAGTAGGTACTAGTGGAAAATAGGCATGGGGCGATATACGATATTATCGTATATCGCGATAAAAAACGGCCGCGATAACATTATCGTGGGGTACTGTAATTATCGCCAAATTTTTTTTTTTTTTTGGTCACACAAGGCTACCAGCCAGGTAGAAGGCAGTGTTATTTTTTTCATGTATTTTATTAATATTATTTATTATTATTATTTATTTAATATTTTTTCAGAGAGTAGTACAATCCGTGTGCATTTGACTACTGTGGCACTTTATTTTCACTCAATCTTTGTGTTGGCCATGCAGCTTTTGTTTTGTATACTACAGAGCAGTGCCTTTATTTTATTATTTTTCCAGAGAGTCGTACTAAGTAGCAGGCAGCCAGCCACTGTTAAAGTTTCAGAGAGTAATACAATCAGTGTGCATTTGGCTCTACTTTGTCACATTATTTCTATTTGTCACTTATTTCTTTCGACTCTCAGGGAAGTATTTTCTTACAAAAAAAGAAAGCTCAAATAAGTACCGGTACTATAGTTTACACTTTGTAATGCATAACATTTACAGTACACTATTTGTTCTCTACCTCAAGTGTCACTGTGTTGAGAATGATTTGAGAATAAATGTTCTGAAGGAACCAGTGGATCCACGGTTAGTGTTTTTCCTTGCATTTTAAGAATTTTATAAGCAACGCGCTAATATCGTGATAATATCGTAATCGTGATATTTTTGTCCACTAATATCGTGATATGAAATTTTCATATCGTCCCATGCCTAGTGGAAAAGCGCCATTAGATGTAAACTTTTTAGAAACTGGAGGCACTTCAGCTGCACTCTCACCCCCCCCACGATCTCACTGTTCGTGTGGGCGGGTCTAAAAGGCAGAATACGCCCAACAGCTTCAAGTGTGTGTGCAGGCCGCACGCACACACTGATCCTCGCGTTAAGAAGCTCAGTGTGCCGCCAATCTGTGAGACGTCAAGCTGCTGGAAAACCCTGACATGAGCATCCTCAACGCTGGCGAGAGCCTATTAAGAAACAAAAATAGGACTACTCTGAAAGTCGCACGGAAAACTTCACCGCCGACCGACCAACCAGCACATTTGGTAACACTGCAGACCATGTTTCAGCTTCTCGGGAAGAGAGAGACAACAAGACAGCTTATCAAAAGCAATATCTTGTTGACTAACGGTGAAAGTGATAAGAGGAGGGGGGGAAACAAAAACCACCACCAGACAATGGTGATCATGCAGCTCTGGGATCTACTGTGTTCAGAGGGATCAAGTTTCCAAATGAACCTCATCCTTTCGGGAACAATTCCCTTGATCTCAAGCTTTCACTAATCGAGTCTGCATCTTTGACTCATCGGTACGCTCAGTGTACCAGCGTAATCTTTTGTGGCATCAAGTTAATACCACAGACAGACAGACAGACACACAGAGCTGCTGCCATGACAACCACACACGGCAGCTCAAAGTACAGCTTTAACAGCAATTTACTAGGTTGTTTTTTTTTATGTCATCCTGCAAAGCTGACTCACCTACTGGTGAAACTATTTGCCGTCTACGTCCTTCAGTGCTGTATTAAGCTGCTAAAACAGCTGCTAGACATTTAACTGATATATTCACAGTGAAAAGAATTGATTGAGCACAAATCGACCAACTGAAGTCAAGGATTTCTTAAAATGATTTTCCACTGACTTTATTGAAGCTTTTATTGAATTTCACATCAAATGTTGGTAAAATGTTGGCAAAGCTGCTCAAACAATCCTCCACTTTTGGCCTGAAAACACCAGAATGACCTCAAAATAATTACTTATTTAAAAAAAAGAAAGAAATAACGGGGAATTATTCTGCTACAGACACTTGGAGTTTGTGCATCATTCAGAACACAATATAAAATAAGGTAAAATAAAGGAAAAGCTGCAGGAAGTTTCTCTGCAGAAGAGCATTTTGCTGCAGATTAGGGCTGCAACGATTTGTCCACGTTGACGACAAAAATCGTCAATCAAAATTGTCGACGATGAATTCCATTGCCGACAATTGTCGCCAGACGTGTTTTTCCAATGGAGTGAGGCATCTACTTGAATACAATCTCTGCCGAGAGTCGCGCATGCACTATAGAGTCTCTGCCGAGCGGTAGCGGATAAAACAAAATTATGGCGTCCTGTACAGCAGCTGCGCGTTACAAATCTTCAAAAGTTTGGGAGCATTTTAGCCTCGATACTGCGAATAAAAAGATTACTTGCAAAGTTTGCAAAGCCGACCTTGCTTACGGGAGCACGTCGGTAATGCACGAGCATTTGAAGAGAAAGCACGTCGGAGTGTTGAACGAAACGGACTCACCTTGGTAAAAATATTAAGCCTATTTTGGCTTTAAAAGAGCTTTAACGTTATGCCTGACAAAAGTATTTTAAATTAATCTTGGAAAAGAGACGCATGGGATTGGGACCGCAGTCGGTCAGCAACATTCTCTCCCTCCACAGCAATGTAATGGCCAAGTGATTCATTTGTTAAATTAATTCGTTTCATTTGTTAACTTTGTTTATTTCATGTTATTTATTAGTATTATTTGAGCCACTCACAGCCTACTCTCTTTGGTATAACCTCAATCATAATTGATGTGTGCGCGAAAGGCGAAAAAGCTTGTGCGATGATGACAATGATGGATTTGCATCCAACTTTCGGTCAGGTGGCCTATGAACTGCCAATTATCCATCAAGCTCCACAATGATCATGTTAACATTAAATCAGATAGATTTGTCTGGGACATTTCTCTTGCGGGACGGAAGAAGACACAAAATCAATGCATCTCTATTATTGTGCGCCGTGCGGGCATAAATTCTCTGAGTTTTGTGGATGTGGGCGGGAGTGGATATAAACACTGCGGGAGCGGGCGAGAGTGTAACACACACGTTGCGGGCGGGAGCAAGTTGAAGAAAACGGTGCCCATCTTTCTTGTGTTATCATTTGCCACATAATTAAAGCAACCTCATACTACATTTTTTTTTTTTTTTTTTAAGTACTAATTATCCGATTAGGCGACTAATCGTTTCAATAGTCTGACTAGTCGACTATTAAAATATTCGTTAGTTGCAGCCCTACTGCAGATCTCCAGCTTCAACAATCCCTCTAAACTGTCTGCAGCTGCAGATGGATCAGACTAAAGACGACTGAAATGATGATTGTTGTTTTCATTGCACTTAACCCAACTTTCCATATCTCAAAACTACAACGAGGACCTGATGAAAATGCCAGTAATACAAGCTGCCTGAGAAGAACACTGCAGACAGAGCGAGGTTCCTGTGAAATCCACTGCAGTGTGCTGCACGAAGACATGACAAACCGACTCAAAACCACAGGTTTCAAGAACACGGTAGGACAAGTGCAAGTAGGCTGACGCACCAGCAGCTCCAAACTGAGCCCTCAGAGTCAACCAGAGCTGAAGTACAGAAAAAAACACTCCAGATTATCATCAAGAGTCACATGACAACGAAAGAACAAGAGTTATAAAGTGGTTAAGGCTTCTGTTCCCTTGCTGGGTGCTCACCCGTCTGAAGAACTTCAGGTTCTGTGTCCAAAGACATCGCTGCAGTTTGGAGGTTTACAACAGACTCCAAACCAAGAGTCACCAAACCACCAACGCATTCTGGCAGCACTGGGAGTCAAAACAAACGCAACTGCAGACCTGTCTGAACCGGTTGCTGTCAGGAAATGATGACATTTATCTCCAACATCACTGCTCCCTCAGAAGAATTACATTTTAAAAAGTGCAAGTTTAGGTCGAGAGAGTCTTCACACGTGCCCAGACGTATCCCACCGATGCACAAAGACATTCCAGAGACATAAGAAGCTGATCCCAAGGTGCAAAACGTTGAAAAAAAAAAACCCTTCAAGAGTAATTCGACTAAACTATCAACATAAATGTTAATGCTGCAGTAAAATAAAAATCCCAACGACAGACTGACGGCGTTTAGGTCGTCTGAAGGGTGGCGGCTGAACAAATCTGTCCAAACATCCTGATCTCAGGTGTCACAACCAAAACGAGGACTCCTCAGAAGAGGACTAGCGGAGCTGTACTGGGGTCAGAGGTCGCTCGGCCTGCGGCGACCGTCGTCGTGGGATGGTCCACTACGGGTTTCTGCAGATTTCTGCTTGGAAGGGTCCTGAAATGATCCGCCGTGGCTCTCGGCTCCTTTGGCCCGTCGACACCAGAGTAGAGCCATATGAAATCCGTGTTAACGGAATCGCGGACGGAATCGCGGAAATGACCAATAAAAATGGAATTAGAATAAAACGCGGAATATTACAGAATTGGCCCTAATCTGGGGTTAAATTCAGTTTTCGGGAGAAAATGGAACATTAGAAATCAAGTGAAGACGGTGGAGCGAGCTTAAGCCACGCACGCGAACGCGCATATACACAACACACACGTGCTGCTGTTTACATCATGATCGTCAAATGGTTTTACATTTTAATTTGAAGGTTTAACAGGATGTTCAATGTGTTTATGTGAGTTAAGATAACTGACCAGCGTCCTCCATGCAGTTGTGCTGTGTGTTAGGGCGGAAACAGAGCTCTCTGATTTTCACAATAAAATGGTACGGGCGTGTACTTCCACTTCCACAGTGCTCCACAAAAAACAATGACATCCAAGCGAGCGGCTCCCTCCCCTCTAGGGTCTGCAAAAAAGTTACGGAACTCCACGCTAAGTGCTACATACAGAGCAGAGCAGTACGCTGACTTCTATGCATCAGGCAACAAGCTTTTTTGTAAATATTGTCAACATACGGTGGACTGGACTCGAAAAAACACGTGCGACGATCACATAGCCTCCAAAAGCCATGTAAGGAACAAGGAAAAACAACGTGCTTCTCAAAGCACACCAGCCCTGCAAACAACCATAACATCAAGTACCTCATCAGGAGACGCAAGGCGAGAGTTTGTTCAAGACTTTGTGGCTGTTTGCACATTAATGATATAAAGCAGTGATTCTTAACCATAGGGCCGCGGCCCACACTTGGGCCGCGAGCGCCATCTAGTGGGCCGCAAAGATTATTACAGGGGAAGAAAGAAAAACTGCAAAACTGTTCAATTGTTAAGATGTGTTTATATTAATTTATTATAAAAATGTGTTGAGACAATTAACAAAGAAAAGGGGAAATTCAAACTGCTGGTAAAGAAATAAAATAAGATAGCATTTGAAATAAAATAAAATCTATTTTATTTTTAAGAGAGAAAAATATGTGTAATTAAAGTTACACATGTTAAGTTGCAAATATTTATATATTTATTATTTCTCTTTAAAATGTAATCGAACAGTATTTCACTAATTTCAGGCACTTTAAACATTAAATGGACTGTTATATATTATTAAATTGTGGACATTTATTCATTTCCACTTACCAGACACTTTTTTTTAATGGTAAAAATGACGATAAAAAGCAAAATACAGAATTCAGAAATATTAAAATGGAAAAAACGGAATTTGAGAAAAAATAAAACGGAATTGGGCAAAAAATAAAACGGATTTCATATGGCTCTACACCAGAGGGGCCGCCGGCAAACATTTGCAACGCGACTTTTAGCTCAAACGTCATTTTGGTGGTTGTTCAAACTTGCTGCACAAACAGCCGTAACGATGCAACAGTGTCATTAAACTATCCACACGGCGACAGCTCGATGTCGCTCTAATGGTCCGTGACACTAATTACATCATAAGGCTAAAAACAATCATTCTAAAATGCTCCTGGCGGGATGGCTGACGTAAATCTCTGTGACATCACCACCAGACATCTGTTGCCTGGCAACACTGCTCATTTACTCCCTCTCCGCCGCTTCCATGACCGCTTTTTAAAATGTTTTTTATCCTTTTTGTGCTCCATGCAAGCTATCCTGCCCCCTGCACTTCCTGTATTGTATTTCAATAACAAATGAATGGTACAGACCTCATTGTTTGCGACATTTGTGTTAAATTGTCACAACTGACATAAACGACTAATTGTTGCAGCCCTTGTCAGCAAGAAACTCTTCAGATGTAAGGGTGTTAAACACATTAGTCATTTAAAAATCCTTTTAAAGCTTTTGCAAATTCTACTTTATTGTTGGCATTACATGCGCATGTGCACACTACACATGTTGATGACATGATGTGCAGGTCAAATGCTGATTTGCTGAGACTCAGCTTGAGCCAGAAGGACAAAAAGCAACACGAGACTGTAACTTCTGTCTTTTCATGCAATTATTTTCATTAGAGTTCTGCTGATTCACCTTCATCATTAACCAAACTGACCTACAAAATGTCATGAGGGCATCCTAACTGGAGGGACGCTTTCTCTCCGACTGGAGAGTTGTACCAGTAACCAGGGATTTGAGTGGGTTTACCGGTTGCAGACAGAGACATGCTTTTTGGAGAAAAAAAAAAAAAAAAGTCATATCTCTACTGTCAGCACGTGTGAAATCATATTTTCAGAAAACACCTCCCCCCACCACGGATGATGAAAGTTTACTGTTGCTGCTCGACAGGAGAAGAAATTATATAATAGTGTGGTGTGAGTGCAGTATTTCAGGTGGACTATATTACCACGGGCTCTAAACAAATATTCAACAACTTGAATTAATATGCCATTATTTAACAATCCCCAGTTCAAAACACGGGTCAAACCCAAGGCCCGTGGGCGAAACGCTGCCCACCATAACTAGTTATACTCTAGAGATTAAAAATCGTAATTGTCTAATCAAAAGGAGCCGCTCTCCCTCGTGCAACACCGCAAGTACCTTTGAGGTATCGGGTCAGGGTCACAGACCGAAAGTAGAGTTGTGCATGTTCACGGAACAATTGTAGAAATAAGTGATGCAGCGAATGTTCGGTAAGCGAAATTGTTCGGCCGAAAATAGCAAAAAACACTTTTGGTGTTCAGTGGAATAAGTGGGGAAAAAAACCGAACAATTAATAACGGCGTGTTTAGATGACGCAACCAAACAGCAAACAGCAAACAGCAAACAGCGTGGAGTGTTAAATGCAGCAAACATGTCAGCATGTCAGATTATTACTGGGATGTGGGGAAAAAGCAGAGGACACGAGAAATGATCTAGGCTGAGTTGGATTTGGGAAAGCCACTTGGTGATGGATATGGTCACAGGACGCACAGCGCAGGAGATAGGGGAGAGAGCGCAGAGAAAAGGGCCCGTACTACCGATGATATGTTTGATGAGATCCTCCAAGAAAATAACCCAGATAGCAGGCAGACGACAAGCGCAGCCGCTCAGTTAGATGGTTATCTGTCAGAAATCCCCATTCCCAGGAGCGAGAACCCTCTCACATATTGGAGGACCAATCAAGGCCGCTTTCCTGACTTGGCACAGATGGCACGCAGGTAATAATATTAATAATAAGCATTATTTAACATAAAAGCAATAAAACAAATAAAAGCACTGAAGAGTGCATAAGAGAAATGGAGATATGATACAATAATATAAATAATTAGGTAGACTACTTGTACGGGAAAGGGATTAAGATTTTTGATTTATACAATGGTGAAAAAATTGGCAAAATAAATGAAAAACTGCAAAGAACCATTGTTCGGTATGTTATTCGGTATTCGGCCAAGTGTTTATTATAATTTTCGGGTTTCGGCAACAAATGTTCATTTTGGTGCATCACTAGTAGAAATTACACCAATCAGTAGACACTTGAGACAAGATCTCAAGAATGTGTCACACTTGTGATAGATACTGATACATTTCCATCTGAAATAAATATATATAAATAAATACATAAATAAAGGTTGAGGAGATATTTTCTGAATTATTTGTTTCTACATTACCCAAAATTATGTTAAAATTAGTTAAAGCAGCACTATGTAACTTTTCCACCTTAATATAATATTTCCAGAGTCATTGTGATGGTACATCAACTTACAAAAGGTTTAATGACACCTCTGTCATGGTCTGAGGGGTCTGTATCTCCTTCACTAGCACTATGTAACTTTGAGGAGCATGGTAGGAACCCTTCCACACTACTGGTAAAGCACTACCGCTTTTGTCCAAAGGAGCCGCCAAACTTAACAAAAGGTGAAAGTTACATTGTGCTGCTTTAAATGTGCACACACTAACTAAAACCACACTAATCACCCGAGGACGCGAGGGGCTCCGAAAAACACCACCCAATCATCTTGAGTGACCCAACTATGGCTGTCTCAATTTCTACATCGGCACCGGAGACACTTGGCAATTCTTCTCACCCAATACCGCCTTAATTTTCATGAACAGAAATCCCAGTTCTTATGCACAGGAAGTCATGCAATACCGCCCTGAAACGTCCTGTTTTGATGCAAAAAAAGACGGACAAGAAGAAGCACGCAGGTTGTTGGACCGAGCCAACTATCTAGCATTAGCACTACGTCAGCATCTGCTATCAAATCAGTAGTCAATATCAGCCAAAACCCAAAACCAAGGTGTTCGAATCAGCACCGGACAGGAAAAGGTTATAAGTACACTGAAACGACTCCAGAACCGAGAGAAGTCATTGGACCAAGGTTGAGAGGGAGGGGGCAGTACTTTAATTATTGTCAACATATAACCGACTCTCTTCTACCCCACCTGTAACATATAAAAACCATCCTCAGGAATGAACGGGACTCAGAAGACGGAATCTATTATAGATCAATATAAACCGTCGTGAATCACCGTCACGATAAAGAGTTGGTGTTATTCTGAGCAGAGGCCAATTGGTGGTTTTGGTTTCTTCCGATGGCCAATACTGATTTTTAGAAATCTGGGCCGTTGCCAGTCATGATGGCAACTTCCTCTCATAAATATGTTGTACAGATTATCTTTCTTTGTTCTCAAAGCGGTCTTTACAAAAAGGTGCGTGCATCATTTCCTAGAACGAGTCATTTCTTATATAGTTCAAGAATCTTTACAGGCGTAATCATGTTCCACTGCCACAGTAAAATATCAGTATGAGGTCAAAAGACACTGTTTACTTTATGTTAATCATCCCTGTTTTTTATTATTTTGATGAGTTTAATATTTTTTTTCCCCCTTTAATATATATATATATATATATATATATATATATATATATATATACATATATATATATATATATATTTTTTTTTTTTTTAGAAATAAATAAGAGAGAAGGGTAGTGTCAGAGTTTAACAAGAGCCCCCCTGGAGCTGCAACCGGATGCCTTTATGCACAGATGATATGGCTATCACTAGATCTATACTTTTATCTCGTCATGGTTGACTGCAGGAAGTGTATCCTTTGTAAATTTACAGTAAGAAGAAGGTACGAATGCTATCATAGCACTTTAGATTTGCTCCTAACTGGCCATGTGATTTTTTTTTTGGCCTCCGATGACCCACCCCACTCCCGCCAATAAGCGTTAGAGAATATTAAAAAGGATGGCAAGGACATGTTTGAATAACCAGTAAGAATCCATCATTTGGAAACTTAACGACTTAAAGAGTAAAACCACATTCCTTCACACCTGCACCCGAAGCCACGCCCCCGAAGCACAGGTGAGCAGGGGACCAGCCAGATCCCATCAAGACGGCTTCACCCATTGGGTCCAAAAAGTTGGACCGATGAGCCTACAGTCCACCGGGACAGGACACTGATTTAGAGCCCGGTTTCTTCCACAGATGACTTGCTATAGTAATCTATTTATTAATTAATTGATGTATTTATTTAATTGTTTCCCATCAGTGATCAGAACCTTTAAATAGACCAGAACAATAAATGTGAATATCATTAAAAACACACGTTTGCACAGTACCACATAGTACCAACTGTATGCATCTACATGCATACAGTTGTACATACAGTGAGTAATAATGTGTTTATCATTTATGAAACCCTTGAAGTCGCCTTTTAAAAGTATAAAACTGACTATTTACTGATAAAAATCCTCGATAAAAAAAGCCTTATTAGCAGCAGCAGCTACTGAAACAAACCTACACGGAAAACCCTTTGAGATACTCCCACGGTGGATTTACACGCACATTATGCAACAGACTACATCGATCAAGATTACTGTAGAAATGAACCCATTAGTGCACAATGAGTTGGGAAATAAAGTTGTTTTTAGATCACGGTGGCTGATAGCTCAGTCCAACTTGTAAAGTCAGCATTTTTTATTTATTTTTAATTTTTTTAGCTCAGATTTTCTATTAACCTGATTTAAATTGAGGAGTCATCGATAATGGCGAGTTAAAGGCTGATTTATGGTTCCGCGTTACAACAACGCAGAGTCATACGGCGTAGGGTACGCGGCGACGCGCAGCCGTACGCGTACCCTACGCCGTAGGCTCTGCGTCGATTCAGGCTTTACAGGAAAAAAAAGACGGGCGTCGATGGTGAGATTACTGGTGTGATTTGACGCCTTTTTCCTCGGTCGAAACATGACATCAAGTCGTTTTAACAACGAGTTTATAGAAATAAATAAATAAACAAACAGATAAATAAAAATCAGAGTGAAAGGGTGAGATTAAGAGGGAAGGCTGAGGGGAGCAGCTCACCACACCATCCCGTAGGCGCCCTCCCCGATGTAGGAGAGGTTGCTGTAGCGAGGCCCCACGTCGAAGGCCTGCCCGCGGACCAGCTCCGCGCCGCCGGCGGGGCCGGGGCCGGGGCCGGCCGGGGCGGACACCGCAGCGGTCGCCATTACCAGGACGGAGGTCTCGACGGCAGGAGCGCGAAGGAGGCTCGGCGAGGAGAGGAGAGATTGGTGTGTGTGTATATCCGTCGGCGGGGCTGAGTGTGTTGTGGCGGAGGCCTTCACGAAACGCACGGAGGGTTTTTTTTTTTTTCTTTTTTCTTTCCGTTTACGTCGCGGAGCCGCACGCCGCTGCGCTGTCACGGACCGCAGCACCAGCTCCTGCTGCAGGAAGTATGGAGGCCGTCACGTGACCCGCTGCTGCCCTTCACTTTTTACACACACATATTTTTATACTTTTATATATGTATGTACAGTATTGATATACAATATATATATATATATATATATATATATATATATATATATATATATATATATATATATATATATATATATATATATATATATATATATATATATATATATCCTATTAAAGGATTTCTTATTCTTATTCTTATATATATATATTATGTACAGTATTTATATACTATATATATATGAACAGTATTTATACAGTGAAAAAAAAAACTGTATGTATATATATATATATATAGTATATGTATATAAATAATGTATATACATATATATAGTATATGAATATAAATACTGTTCATATATATATAGTACATAAATACTGTACATAATATATATATATATATATATATATATCATCTCACTCATCATCATGAGTGAGTGAGTATTATAGTATTATACTATATTATACTATAGTATATATAGTATAGTATATAGTATAGTATATATCATCTCACTCATCATCATGAGTTAGTGAGTATATATATATACATATATGTGTATACATACAGTATTTATATATATATATATATATATATATATATATATATATATATATATATATATATATATATATATATATACAGTCACACATTGGTGACATCACAGAAGTTTGTCCACTTTTTTTTTATACAGTCTATGGGTTTGACAAAGTTAACAGTGTAGTACTCATCTGTAAAAAGTGTGTACGGTAATAATAACGGCGAGCTCACGTGTCCCAGCGGTGCTCCAGTATTGGTGACAACGGTGGCTGAAACTATATTTAAGTTTACTAAAAGGTACCTGTGAACCAGATGGAGATTGTCCTCCATGAGAATCATCTTTGTTAGTAAAAGGTCTGGTTTTATTGTGTTGAGTGCTCGTATGGCTTGAAGGTACCCATTTGTGAATGGCGCATGTGACCCAAGAGGTTCCTATTTTCTGTACATTCACTCACACCACAATAATAAGAAAGTAAATCTGGTTTTTCTGCAGACGCAGCAGGTTAGAAAGAGCCAACTCTTTGTTTGGGATCTCATATGGATCTACACCGTTAAAAAGCGTAATCTTCTCTTATTTGTCTTTTCATAACTTATTTTCTCACGACTTGTTGCATTCTCACAAGCATCATGCTCCTTCTTGTAAAACTATAGGTTGATGGGATGGATCAACCCCTTTAAGGTAATGGTGCTGACTTTATAAACCTGCAGAATTTCAAAATAAAACTAATTTAAATCCCAACCTAGACTATACCCTTCTGAGGGTAGAAACAGGTAACTGAAAGTGCTTGACAGTAATCATTTAGGTGGCTACAAATGAAGATGGATCTTTTTATTTCCTTCCAAAGACTAGCTTTTAAAGCTGACCTTGTAGCTCGGTGGCCCCCTAGTGGTCACGGGAGACCTGTGCTTCTACATAGCCAGAGAGAGAGAGAGAGAGACAGCTCAGGGTTTTAATTATTTCCAGAAGAAATTCACACGGATTACTGAAGTTTCATGGGATCAGGGGGAGTTTTTTAACCTGCACTGTATTCAAGAAAGATACACAAAGAAAACAAAATAAGACTCTAAAGGCCTACAGAGTCATACACCACGTACAAAGTCCCTGGAACAGGCACAGATTACTACAAAAGTATACAAAACGTTTACCAAAACACACAAAGAAGTGCCAAGAAGCACAGAAAAACTCATGTTTGTATAAATGGAGACGCGACTAGGTCGTAAAAAGGTCTAAAATAAAAATAAAAATCAGAAAAGAACTAAAACGAGATGTAAAACCTCTGCAACATACATGGTTGGAAACCCACACAGCTGTAAGAGACGGTGCTCATCCTTGATGTCCTCTTTGGTTTTTAGGGTTTGGGGGTTACGGTTCGGGTTTCTTTGCCAAGCTGGATGTAGCTGGGTGATTTTACCCCAGGGGCTGAAGGCTGACACGTGAACTTTATTGTGATCTTTTCCCTCCCATGTGGTCATGGAGAATAGGGTGCTAATGTTCAGGATACAACAAAACTGGCCGGCATTCCTCAAGGTGCTTTGTAATAATACATACAATACATAAATATATGCAAGTATAAATATGTTTTTTCTCCAGAACTATTGATCTGATTTATTTTATATTTTAATAAAATGCATAATTTATCTAATTTAGAAATTTGAGAATTAGCGGTACATGCAGCCAGGCTGAGGAAACAAGAAAACTTCTTTGTTTTTGTTTTTACATCTGTTTTATGACTGCTAAATAAATGCGGATGACAATGAGGCAGTTTGCTGCATCTTGCATCCAAACCTCTGGGTGGCAGTGTGTGTGACATGTCGCCCTGGGAAGTCCTCCGCTGAAAGAGAAGAACAGCTTGGAAAGTTCTCAAACAACTGTCAAGTTTAAAGTAGTTCACTGCAACATCACATCCTTCAAGGAATTCAAATTAAAACTAAGAACCTGTAAAGACTAAGCACCAAGTTTCCAACTTCTCAGTTGAAGCCAACGGGAACTGGGAAACTTACTGTTCCCCCTACTGACCACTAGGGGCCGCCTGCAAGGTGATTAAATCTCATTTCAACTTTTCAGCAGAAAGAAACATTTACATTCTGGTACCAAAAAAAACAACCAGTTGTGGTCTCTACAGTTAGATTTTACATCGACGACAACTGTACGGGGCAGCCTTTGTTTTGTACCACATCAATTAAAAATATATAAATCAAAAAATTACTGTAGTGTTTTGGTTTAAGGCTGGCACAGTCAATAGGTAACTCATAATTTTAGCTGAGCAGTGTATTGACTTCTGAGCTGTGAATAAAGACCTAACAGTTTTGTTGTGTTGGTACCACAGTGGGAGAAATAAGAAGGTTCACAAACAATTTACCATAAATCTTTGCCCACATCGTCAGGGGGTTGTCCAGTTCTTCTTAAACAGTCTTTGTAGAGTATATTTGTATCCCAAATAAAAAAGGGAAGCTTTTTAGTATGTAAGCAATCATTGTTTCACTATTTTTGCTACATAAACACTAGTTGTGGGGAAAAAAATCGATATTGCAATATATTATACATATACAATAAATAATTGATAAACTGAGGGCAAATATCGATATTTTATTGCAACACACATAATTGATTTACGCGGTTGTCACCGCACTATTGTTCATCCACTTCAATTTGTCCAGCTGTACAGTGTTTATATTTACAAGACTAGGAGGCAGTGAGGTACTATACAAAATTAAGTTTCTTACTGACTTTTCAGTATTAGAAACAAAGTAGTGCACTGTCCTGGTTTATATAAAACATGTTATTAATGTTCATGCACTTTAATTTGTCCAGCTGTTCAGTGTTTACATTAACAAGCCTAGCAGGCAGTGAGGCACTATACAAATGCACTTTCTTTGTACATTCTATGAAGGTTTGGCATTGAATAAATGCATAACTACAGACTTTTTCCTTTTTATGGGTATTTTTTCTTTTTCAGTCACATATATCGTGATATATCGTTGATGAAATTTCATACAATATATCAAATATCGTGTATCGTGATATTATCGTTATTGTGGGCCACATATCGTCACAGTATTGAATCGTGAGTTACCCATGTCATCCCACCCCTAATAAACACTAACATATATTGTTTTGGGGAGAATATTAACAATATATTTTCACTTTTCTCAAAGTGAAGGATCCAAAGTGAAAGACAGGAGAAAAATTCCAAATTAACAGTCAAAAATCAACTTAACATTTCCATATCTGGGTTTATGTGTCTCTTTATAAATGGCTTGCAAACTTTTAAGCTCAACGTATCAGCAGAGATGTTAAAGATGATTTGAATGTGTCTCCTTTTATTTTGAAAACACAAACCGGATGCAGAAAGCTGCTAACTTGACCGCTGAGACGTTCGTGCGCGTCCTTGACGGTTCTGACCCACGTGGGCTTGTTTAACCAACCCGTCCGAGCCGACTGGAGCCCGTCCGTGTCCGAGGAAGATGTCGGGTAAATCTGTGTTGTTTTTCCTCCAGAGATGCGTCTCAGTCAGACGCCTGACGTTCGCCACAGCAATCAAAACCAGCAGTTCCGTCCCGCCGGTCCGGTTCGGGTGTAGTTTCCTCCAGCAGCGAACCGGGACCGCCCTCAGAAGCAGCCAGCACTTCTGCACCAAGGTGAGTCTCGCATTTACTGCACTTATGTGTTCATATTTATGTTTCCTCCGGACTGCAGGGCCGGGTCTAACTTTCTGAGGGCCCTGTGACAGATTAGGTGCTGGTCACCTATTTGATAACATCCAGTAGGATGGAGAAGTTCACTCTTTAGCAGGGCCGGTTCTAGAAAATGATGACTAGGGGTGCATTTCAGATCAGAGGGGGTGCACATACCTTGCACGTTATTCAACACTAAAGTATGCATTTTCCCATAATTTCAAGCGGAATAATAATAGCAAAACAAGAATATTTGAAGTGTATTTCAAGATTGCATTTTTGCAGCAATATTGCTGCAGAACAAAGAAAATGCTACATTTAGTCTGGACTACCTCACCCATCAGACAATCTAGCAACCGAAAATAAAACATAGCAACATAATAAATAACATAAATATACAAGACTGTCTCAGAAAATTAGAATATTGTGATTAAAGTCCTTTATTTTCTGTAATGCAAAAATGTTATACATTCTGGATTCATTACAAATCAACTGAAATATTGCAAGCCTTTTATTATTTTAATATTGCTGATTATGGCTTACAGCTTAAGAAAACTCAAATATCCTATCTCAACAAATTAGAATATTCTGGGAATCTTAAACTGTAAGCCATAATCAGCAATATTAAAATAATAAAAGGCTTGCAATATTTCAGTTGATTTGTAATGAATCCAGAATGTATTACTTTTTTTTTTAATTGCATTACAGAAAAATGAAGGACTTTATCACAATATTCTAATTTTCTGAGACAGTCCTGTAAACTTGCTTGCGTCGTTGTGCTTGAACCACTTCTGAATATCCATGGTTACTTTGTGTTAACGGAGCAGCAGAGAGCAGCGTCTTGCTGGTGCAGGAAACTGCTGGAAGATGAGTGACGGACACTGGCTGGTTTATGGTTCCGCGTTGCACCAACGCAGAACTTACGGCGTAGGATACGCGGTGACGCGATCGTACGGTGCACGTCGCTGCGTTCCCTACGCCGTAGGCTACGCCGTCGATTTAACGCAGAACCATAAATCAGGCTGACGCGCGCGCATTTGTCAGTTTTCTTTTCGTCTTTTCAACTGAGCATGCAAACACATAAACTGAGGGTGCAATGCATGCTTTTGCACCCTCGTAGACCCGGGCCTGCTCTTTAGAAAGACCTGTGAACAAGAATCTGTCAGACATACAAAACAGATAAAAGGGTAACATATATTTTGCTTGGCTCCATGTCATTGACAGCTACAAATCAAGCCAGAAATCTTGATGTAATTATTGACTCAGACCTGAACTTCAATAGCCATCTAAAGTTTATCACTAAATCTGCCTATTACCACCTGAAAAACATAGCTAGAATTAATGGGTTTCTGTCTAAACAAGACATGGAAAAACATATTCATGCATTCATTTTCAGTAGGTTGGATTATTGCAATGGCATCTTTACAGGCCTTAACAAGAAACAATCAGGCAGCTGCAGCTGATCCAGAACTCTGCCACCAGAGTCCTTACAAACACCAGGAAACTGGACCACATTACACCGGTCATGAAATCTCTACACTGGCTTCCAGTGAGTCAAAGGATAGAGTTTAAAATCTTACTGCTGGTCTACAAAGACCTGAATGGTCTTGGACCAAAATACATGGTTAGTTCCCTATGAAGCTCCCAGACCCCTGGGGTTCATCTGGATCTGGTTTTTTGTGTTTTCCAAGAACCAGAACCAAGCAAGGTGAGGCAGCGTTCAGTTATTCTGCTCCTCACCGGTGGAACAAACTTCCTGTAGACCTGAGGTCTGCTCCAACTGTCAGCTCCTTCAAATCAGGGTTAAAAACATTACTGTTTACTCAAGCGTACTCCTAAATTAAATACTTACCTGCTGGAATCTACTGCCCTTATTTTTAACAACTTGTGCTTTTTATTGTTTTACCTCTTTTATTATCATTTTATTTCATTTTATTTGTTATTTATTTATTGTATTTCATTGTATTGTATTATTATTTCTTATTTCTATTTCCCTCTTTAATTGTTACTGTTTAATTGTGTCTTGCTGCTTTTAATGTTGATGTAAAGCACTTTGAATTACCTTGTGTTGAGTCGTGCTGTACAAATAAACTTGCCTTGCCTATAAAGAATGGTATTGGGGAGGGGGGAAAATTCAAAGTCAAAACTGAAATTCTGTCTTCCTGGATTTGGCAATTTAGAAAACATGACTAAATATCTCAGTTGATACATTTCAAGATTTGTGACAGAAATTCCTGATTTTACAGACAAAAATTAGTTTATAAAGCACATTTAAAAGTTGGCCAAAGTGCTGTACAGTTGCACAGATAAAACAAACAATGTCAAATTTAAACTTTGAAGCACGAACAATAAACTTGATGCAGCAAAAGATGAAAATAACAGTATAAAGTAAAGTGTTTGAATCATATAAACCCTGACCATCTGCTCAACTGGGACTAAAAGCAAATGAAAATATGTTTTATCGGAAACTTTAACATTTTCAAGCACGGTAGCAGTTCTTATATTAAAATTTGAAAGGAAAAAAATCTTCACAATTTCAGACTTTATAAACTGGCAGATTTAGAAAAGACTCAAAAATTGCAAAGTTGTATGTTAATATTCAGAAAGTCTGACCTCAGAAGTCAGAATTTTAAACTTGATGAACTTGGAAAGTGGTCAAAAAGAAACAAAAGTTGTCTAAACTTGTGATTAAACAACGACTTTCAGTAAAAATGAATTTCTGACTCTATAAACATTTGCGTTATCGGGAACCATTTAGGATCAGAAGCATATTCTTGGTACTTGACCTCCCTCCCCGGGTAGGTTGCCTACAGCCAGATGGATAAAGGTCAGACCAGATGCCCCCATCATGCCTTGTGCCTACGATGTGAGCCTGCGGGGGCGGTATCATGATGAGGGCTTGCTTCAGTTGGTCATTTCTAGGTTCAGCAGCATCCTGCCGACCGTGCAGAAAGTTAACATGACTCTTAAATGTTATTTGGCCTTTGGTTTTCCAGACGGGAGCTCCCTGTGAGGATGACTACCCTCCACTGCCGGCGTATGATCCCGACTCAGACCCAGAGACCAAGGAGGTGTACATCGTGCAGGTGAAAGGCCTCCCCTGGTCGTGCAGCACGCAGGACCTCCTGCAGTTCTTCTCAGGTGAGATTCAGGTGTGTGAAACACTGTCATTTGTCACGGGTCAGATCGTGTAAAGACAGGATGCTGTTCTGCTTCAGAGTGCAGGATTCATAATGGGGAGCAGGGAATCCACCTGACGGTGAACCGGCAGGGGAAGCCGTCTGGACGGGCCTTCATAGAGCTGGAGAACGAGGAGGACGTCAGCAAAGCTCTGGAGAAGCACCGGCAGTACCTCGGGCCACGTTACGTTGAAGGTTCGCCTCGCTTGTCTGGTTTTAACGACATGTAGAAGACAACCATGAACACACCATCACATGTGTACTCCTTCACGATACATTAAAGCTGCAGTTGCTCTGTAGCTCTCTGGTAGTGTCGGTCAATTACCGTATTGGCCCGAATATAAGACGGTGTTTTTTGCATTGAAATAAGACTGAAAAAGTGGGCGTCGTCTTACATTCGGGATCTAGATATTATACCCATTCACAGCGCTAGATGGCGCCAGATGTCTTTAGAGCTAAACTTAACTCCCCAGGCCAAAGCGAACCCCTGTCACAAAGAATAAAAATTGCGGTAAGAAAGAAAAGAGAAGAAAATAAGAGAAGAAATAACAGAAAATGGAGAAAAGTAGCGACAATCTGGAGAAAAGTGGGTGGAAGATCGGCAGGTAAACCGGCAGCTGAGGAGAAGTTATGATGCAAACTTCAAGATGATGGTTTGAATGAGGCAAAATAACCTGCTTTTTCTCTCGAATATATTGTTATAATCATTTGTTTCAGATGTACTTCTGCATAAAAATTGAATTTGGTGTTCAAAAAGTATTTTTTCAAACTTGAGTCTTAAAAAAGAGGGGGTCGTCTTATAATCAGGGTCGTCTTATATTCGGGACGATACGGTATTAAACACCACAAAACAATTGTTGTATAAATAATATTGCTCCTATTAATTTTGACTGGCTGTAGAGTGTAATTAATTTCAGTCTTAAACATTAAATCAAAAAACGATTTAATATATAGCAAATCAACTGGAAACAGTTGATTTCCAAAAAAAAAAAGCCTAATAATAAATTTGAGTTGAAATTTGAGTGCTTCAGTCGACCAAGAATTTCTTTGGTTGATTACAGCCCTAAAATACACATCGTAGTTGCTGAGAGAAAGTCGTTTTTAAATGGCTGTTATTTTAGAGAAGGAATCTGAAACACAAGGCCAGTTATGAACAGTGCAATCGCTGAGTCTCTGACGCGTCTCTGATGGGTCTCTGAGGAGTTTTTGACGCGTCTCTGACGGGTCCCTGTCCTGCCGATAGTGTCTGAGGTGACCAACTGCGATGCTGAAGACATCCTGAAGAAAGCGGCCCACCGACCAGGAGATGAGGGGGTGGTGAGGATCCGAGGAGTCCCCTTCTCCTGCACCGAGGACGACATCGTCCACTTCTTCTCAGGTCTGTGACTCGCTCACCTGCACTTATTTTGATAATCATGCACAAGGATTCATTTTCTCTCGATTGTCGTGAAAAGTCGTCTTTTTGTTCAACTCTGCAAGAAGAAGAGTTTTTCTCAGGTTGCGTGTCTTGCAGGTCTGGATGTCGTGCAGGCCGGGGTCACCATGGTCCGAGATGCTTCGGGACGGAGTTCTGGAGAAGCCTTCGTCCGGTTTTCTTCTCAAGAAGAAGCTGATCGAGCTCTGCAGAAGGACAGAGCGATGATGGGACACAGGTAGGACGCTGCAGAGACGTCTCTGCCAGGCCCGCGGGCTGAGTTGCACGAGAAGTCCAAACAAATCCAGTCCTAAGTACCAGAACATGTCCATAAACTGTCTGCAGATACATCGAGGTGTTCCCGAGCAGAAGTGAGGAGATCCGCTCCGGGAGGAGGAACAGTTTCTCTCAGACCAGCTTCCAGGCAACAAACAGGAGGCCGGCTCCCCAGAACCAGTACAGACCCGGTGAGAGGCCTCCGGACTTGGCTTGTCTTGCTCTAGAAAGCGTACCGGGGCTCTTCAGGAGGGTTTTAGCAGCTACCGGTTAGGTTACGCTACCTAGATGATGCCGGGACTAGCATAGGGAGTAACGCTTTAACACTTTGTCATGGTTGCATCAGTGACTCATCAGAACCCGGACGCACCGATCCATTACATCCACATGAGAGGACTCCCTTTCCAGGTGTCAGGAGAAGAGATCGTGAAGGTAAAATTTAAATTAAAAAGAAAAGCTCAGCCTCAAGTCAGATATCAGCGGGGACATCATCACCTCTGTGTCCGTCTCTCTGTCGCAGTTCTTCTCTCCTCTGATCGTGTCCAAGATCCTGATTGAATGTGGACCTAACGGGAGGCCGAGCGGAGAGGCCGACGTCTACTTCAGCTGCCACAGGGAGGCCGTGGCCGCCATGTCCAGAGACCGCATGAACATAGGTACCAACAGAAAGATCATCTACCTCTTTTCCACCAAGCTGCTTCTGGTTCTGGGCCAGTGCTGAGTTTGGAACCGGGCTTTCTGTTTCCACTGACAAAGAACTGGCTCCGGGCCAGAAGAAACGGTTCCAAGATAGCACCAACTTTTTGCTGGGCTAGAGGAAAGAATCGCTTACGTAACCAACGAAAATAGCAAGACTGTGAGGCGGTGACATTTTCAAATAAGCGAGGAATTAATCTGGATGCAACAAAGCAGCAGTGGTCTGAGGAGGAGAGAACCTGTCTTAGAGATGTGTCCACTGATATCCCTTTTACACCAAGCTGGTTCCAGGGCTGGTGCTAGTGCTGGTGCTAGTGCTGGTGCTAGAGCCGGTTCGCGGTTGGTTCTGAGTAAGAACCGGTTGAGAACCGTTTGCTTTTACACAAGCTGGTGCTGGCCAGCAGCTGGCCAGAGAGCCACGTCATCACGTTACTGTATACGTCACCATTTCCCGGTACAATTAGCTTAGCTGTTAAATAAATAAAAAATAATAATATAAACCTAGTGGAATACTGTAATCCAAGTCTGAATGTGTAAATGCTCCCGGGGAGCTGCGAGGTGGAAGCGGGCTGAAGGCTGGAGGAACCACGGATCGAGCGGCGGGGACGTGTCCCCGCGGGCTGGGAGGCGTCCCCGCGGGCCGGGAACCCGCCGATGGAGCGGTAGCCTCGCGTCTAAGCCCGCGGGGAAGCGTCCCAGGGCTGGAACGCTCCCCCGCGGGCTCTGACGAGGCTGCCGCTCCATCGGCGGGCACGAAGCCCGCCGATGTTACTGTTGATGGATTGTACCGTAGACCACTGCTGCTTCTGTTTTACATCCATTATTAAATAAATGTATGTAATGTAATGTAATGTAATAATAAAAGAGTCTGCTAACTTAACCGCCGTCTCCAACGCTCCGTTGTTTAAAAACGGCGCTCCTCCGTGTTTATTCTGCTTTGGTTGCTCAGTAACACCGTCCCCAGCCCCGCCCTCAGCCCTTGACGTAAGCACGTAGCCCCCAACGTAACGTGGTTCTTAAGTTGGACCAGCAAAGACTTGGTTCTTGTGTAGCACCAGTTTTGAGAGCCAGGAGCCGGTGCTTAGGTTGTGTAAAACTAAAGAACTGGTGCTAAGTCTGGCTCTAGCCCAGAACCAGCCCTGCAACCAGCTTGGTGTAAAAGGGGTATTAGAGATGTGTCCACTGAGTGTGATACGTGGACCAAGTCCTATTAGACTAAATACGTTGCTGTTGCTTCAACTTTCACGCAAACGAAGCAACGTAACTGACATTTGCATCGATGTAATGACGTGGCTCCCCTTAGCACCCGAGCTGTGGAAAAACAAACCGGTTCTCAGCTGGTTCCCAGTTGAAAGAGTTGTAAACCAGCACCAGCCCTGGAACCGGTTTGGTGGAAAAGGGGCGGGAAATGGGAGACTGGAGACATCCCTCTGCGTTGGGTGTTGAAGTTGCATAGTTTATCCACCAGAGGGCGCTCCGTAACTACAAATTTCACCCAGAAAGAAGTTTAGAGATGTTTGTCGGGAAGTAAATCAGTTTTATTTTCAGACTGCACAGTTTTTTCCTCGTGAGTCAACAGAACACATGAATGTTTATGTTCCGTGTTTCTGCCAGCTGATATGTGTTGGTGTTACAGATTTACACCGTTCGGCCTCCAGCCCCACAAACATGTTAGAAATCCTTGGTTAACCAGATCAGTATCATCAGTTTATGAATCATAAAAATGTCCAATAACTGAATCAAAATCAGTCGGAGAATTTTCCTGCTTCTTGAGACGTCTCAGTTTCCGTCCAAAAAACATTGTAGAGGAAGCCGAAACGTCCTCAAGAACCAAGAACAGGTCTCTGGTCATCATGAGAATCCTCCAGCGTCTGATTTAAATGTTTTTATCTGATTATGAAATAGCAGACGGATGTAAAAGCTTTCTGTTCTCCTCAGGAAACAGATACATCGAGTTGTTCCTGAACTCTGCTCCAGACTGTCCCTGAACCAGGAGTCCCACCAAGATCCAAGTACGTTATTCTCTTAATATAAATATATATATATATATATATATATATCTCATTAAAGTAACTAAACCAGGATGTCTGATGGTAAAACTGAGCTTGTCCAGTTTTTCACCTCCGTCATTAACGTTTGTTTTCTTCTGCAGGTGAATGTCAACACAGAAGCCAAATCAATAAACAGATTCTATTTATTCTCAAAGATGAAACAATAAACATTCCTGGTGTCAAGAATCAACCTCCACTGTTTCATTTGAGTTTATTTCCGTTCAAATAAAATGAAACCCACTTTTTTCATTTAAGTTGGTAACAGAGAAGAATTTGGTTCTTTCCAGCAGGTGATAATTATAACTGCCAGGTGCATGCTGGGAGATGACCCTCTAATGTGGAGTAATCCGGTCTGAGGACGTTCCTCCGCACCTCATGAAATAACGGAGTCAGACGCACTTTAGTGTCAGTAAAACTTTATTGATGATCTTAGAAGCATTCGGTCTCTAATCAGCTTCAGAGACAGATTTAAAACAACCAACGAGGTGGAAACGGCAGCTGCGCCCACGTCTGAGCGGCCAGCACCTCAAAAACCACGCAGACATCCGGACTCATCCGGACCAGAGACGAGTCCAAATGTCCACCTGTTGGGTTTGTGGATGTGACCGTTGCATGGACGTAAACCGGATCAGCCGCGACTCCGTCTGGGCCATCAGCAGAAGTTTAACGCCACGTCTGACCGATGCAGCGTCACTAACCAGCTCGCCAAACTCCAGAAAAGCTGCTTTTATTTAAAAATAATCTGCTGATTTTAAATTAAATTAGTTTAGCATAAAGAGACGCCATCCTGCCTGTCAATCAACTAAAATCCTGCAGCAAGGGGGTCCAGATCTGGACCTGAGGTTTCCCTACTGACCACTAGGGTCCGGATCCGGACCTGCAGTCCCCCTTCAAACCAATCCAATCCAAAGCTGGTTTTGTTCTCCACACGTCTGCTTGTCCTCCCTCACTAACAGTTTCCACCCGGATGTCCACCTGTCCTTTATTCTTCTTACTGGCGGGTTTAACTGCACGGGAGATGTGGACATGTGGACCGGGTCTCGTCTGCGTGGACATGTGGACCGGGTCTCGTCGTCAGGATCAACATTTTTCTGATTAAACTTTGATTATATCCCCAAGCGATCAGCAGAAGCTAAAAACACAGACAGAGATCCGGTTTCTTCCGCACCGCTCCAATCTGGGGGGAGTCCTCGGTGGTCCAGCCCTGGACCTGGAGGTCTGGGATGGTTTTAGTGAATGAGATGATTCAAGCTGGGTTTTCTGGATCCAGCAAGGTGTTTGTTTGTTCATATAAGCAGGTTTTGGTTGAGGAACGCTGCAGCCACATCCACTAGAAGAAGAGACGCGGCTGCAGCGCCGTGAAACACGAGGAAGACCTGCACGTCTCCCGTTGCTGGCGGCGGGGGGGACCGCAGCAGAGCCGAGACCCGGAGGATCTTCCACCACGTTTCAGGCCGTGAGGTCAAAGTACTTTTCTGGCCGTGCCGGCGGTCCTCACGGCTCACGGCGGCGTGGAGGCGTACTGCTGCAGCAGCTGCGAGTAGCAGGCGTTGCACACCGTCTCCGGGAGGATGGACGAGGGCAGCGGAAGCTCGCCGGACACGCAGCTCTCGCAGAAAACCCCGTCGCAGTTCTTACAGCGCTTCTGGAGATGACAAAACAGAGACTGAGAAAACAGCGCTCCTGGAGATGATAAAACCCTGCTGCAGTTGTCGAACCGCTTCTAATCTTCTGGACAGTGACGTCTGCAGCTTTCAGTCATTCTCACTTCACTACCAAGAGTTGGGACAAAGAAGTTTTAGAAAACTGAATCCATCTTTTGATGCTGCGACAAAATGACGAGTTCCCTCCCCGGTGGTATGAGGGACAGAAAATAATATAAAAATAAATACACATAAATGTATAAATAAATATGGTTTGCTCATGAAAAAGGCTAAAAAAAATTTTTATTACCTTGTATTTGTGTATTTTATCTTTTTTTGTTAGAACCACCCACCTCGGTAACATTTGGAGACACAAATGTACAAATAAATGTATAAATACACAAAAAAAATGATAAAATAAATAAGCAAATACAAGGAAAAAAATAAGTGAGCCTTTTTCATTAGCTAAATATTTATTTATTCTTTTATTTATGTATGCATTTATATGTATATTTATATGTTTTTAGTCATTTTTCCATCCCTCATACGGTAGAGGACATTTGTACACAAAAATGTAAAATACTTGGGTTTGAAACTTTTAAACCGGCACAAAGACTTTTCCAGCTCAGCAGCTCCCCCTGCAGGCGTGGAGGATAAATCACACACGTTTCCTCACGTTTCTTTACGGATCTTTCACGCTGTCATTCTCTCATTTAGTCTCTCATCTCCTCCGTTTCATTGTTGATGTGTGACGGTGTACGTGCTACACTGTTGTCATGGAAACCAATCGTACGGCTACTTCAAATCATACTGAAACTGATATTTCAAGTTTACACATTAACCAGCAGTTGAAGATTTTACAACTTCTCTGTCCGACCTTCAGCACTGCTGCATTTTCTTTGTTTATGGAGTTAAACCGGAGGATGTTTGTTCGCAGCTCACGGTCAGGCTGCAGCTAACCTGCAGGGACGACGGATAAAAGATGGAAAACTGAGCGCCGACGCTCGTTGGGCCTCTCTGGAGACCTTCATAAGATTTAGAAAGTCATTTACTAGTTTTATTTAAACAAGTAGTTTCTTTGTTTAAAGGAAAACAAACAGGTAAGCAAGTCTTCAAGTCATCAGGACACAAAAATAAATTAAATAAACTAAAGCCGACATCCCAGACAATCCTGCTGGAACGGGTTCGTACCTTAGGCTTGAGCAGAGAGTCCTGCTGCTCACACATGGTGCACACCGACGGTCGGCTCACCACCACCGGCTCCTGCACAGAAACCACACAGACCTGCAACTCTGACACACCTCTGGATATTAATGCTCGGAAACTAGCTGGGCTTCAGTTGCCCCAGCTCTGATCGTCTCCACCAGTCCGGAATCGGACTTGAAACAAACAGACGTTTCACGGGTGAACGGGAGCAAGTGGAAACAAGGTCAGAGCCTCACCTGCTCGTCCTCGTGATGCGACAGCGACAGCGACCTTGGGAGAAGTGAGGAGAGACAGGCAGAGTCAGAATATTCTTCTGTGGCCGGTGCAAACGCGGCCCGGTGGCTGTGGACTCACAGGCTGGAGCTCAGACTGGTCCTGTCCTCTTGCTCCGTCCCTCCTCCGGCAGACGGGGATTCTGGGAGATGCTGCTGGAGGAACACAGTCACAGATCAAGCTGACGTCCCGGCTCTTAAACTCAGGCTCACAGGGTAGCAGACACGTACTTTTGGGGCGTTTTCCGGGTGTTTCCTGTCCCGGCGGACGCTGCTGGACTGTCTGGACGCGGCGCCGAGATGAGGATCACCCCTTCTCCTGAGCTCCTGTTCCAGGTTTGACCTCAGAAACAGACAACAGAAAATAAAGACGAAGAAGAACTTCTGGTTTCACGTTGACGGTGCCACTAAAATACATCCAAGACCCGGCGAACGCGCAGATGAATCTTTATGAATCATCTCATTCAAACACGAGGCGGCGTCTGGTCGACGTGGTCGTTACTGACAACGCGAGGTTGTAGCTTGTGACGCCTCTGAAGAGGATAAAAAGAGTTCATGAATCCCCGTCCCTTCACCGTTGTCCAATCAGAATGAAGAACATATTGTGTTGGTCTGAAAGACTCGGACGTGTCACAGAGACCTGAGTTTACTGGTGACGCGTGATTTGTGATGGTGCGCCACCGCCGGCGGGCCTGAACCCGGCGTTGAGCTGCAGGCGGGCCTCACCCAAACGCCGTCGCAGCTTTGAACCGACAACAGGCTCGTGTTTGTGGCGTCGGCTCAGTACCGACAGGGTTTCTGCGGTAAACCGTGTCCACTAAGGCTTTTGCTGCCGGACGTGCTTTCGCTTGAGGTGGAAAAAGTTTTTTATAGGATTAAAGCCGAGCTCTTCCCTGACGGCGGTAATCTCCTGCGATTAGCGACGACTCTACTGACCTCCGGGGCGGTAAGCAGCAGTGGACGGCGGGGGGGGCGAAGGGGCGGCTCATCTTTTACCTTTGCGTCCGGAGCTGCTCCACCTCCACCTGCAGGCTCTCGATCTTGTCTCCAAACTCCTGTTTGAAGAGCCGGTTGGCCTCTAGGGCCAGATCCCTCTCTCTCTCAGCCTGCTTGCACCTGGTGCAGGGTGAGCGGGTTAAAACAAAAACTGGACGTAGACAAACAAGACTGAGCTAAAAACTAGAAAGAAAAAAGACACAAAACACGAGGAAACAAATGACAAACAGAACTGAAGTCCGACAAGGACGAGGATGAGGGGGAGCGGAGCCAAAGAAGCAGCGGCAGGCCGGGTTTGGTTCATCGTTTTATTGGCCTAATGACAGCTACAGTTTACACCAATGTTATGCTCACAGACAAGTCAAAATTAAGAAATTAATTTTGCCCTTTTCTTCTCACTCGAACCGTCTCCTGTGCTGGCGCTGGAAACTCGCATGCGGATCATGACATGACAACAAGGCGCCCTGGATCACGCTCCCTAAACATCAGCTCACATGTGCTTTTTACGTCACACAGTCTCCGTTGGTCGAGAAATACTCAAAAAAAAAACAGTCTCCGGCAGCGGCTGAAATCTTTGGGATAACGTTACAGGAAGTCTGCTAAGCTCCAAATCATCCAGGCTTGTTGGCACTTTAATCAACAGTCGGATCTCTCGGGCAGCATGCCGTCTACTCGCCTCGTGTTTGCCCGGGAACAAAAAAAGAAGAGAAAGAAGAAGCAGTAATGGTTTGAAGGTCAAATCAAAGTTTAAATTCTGAAGCGGCGAACACATCTGCCGGAGAACGCGAGGATGAAGGGCTGCTAAAAGACTCGCTCCAGTCCACACTAACAGCTGACTGCAGGAGGTGGCGGGCGATGGTTTACCATCGACAACAAAAGGGCGCCGTACAGAAGAGGGAACATCCTAGTTTGGTTATGTCTATATTAGGCAGGTTGTACGTTGGCGCTCAGGCGTGTGCAGCTACTCCTGCAGCAGCTTCCCAGCCGCACAGCTCAGGTTTTTGGCCTGCTTCACCAAATGTTTATCACTAATTAAAGAAAAGGTAGATCAAGAAACGGGGGAATAAAGAGAAAATGATAATAATGACAATGGAAGTGGAGGGAGAAAGACAGTGACATGAGCGTGAGGGGTCTGAGCAGGTAAAGGCTTCAGTGAGCAAAACTGGACATCGCCTGTGAACGTCAAACTGTCCTCACCTGGTCTCCAGAGTTCTTATGGTCCCCGACATCTGGTTTATTTTCTCCTCCAGGCGGCCGATGGCGTCGCTCTTCTGTCTGGAGCTGGCATCAGCACTCTGAGGAAGACCGGCAACGTCTCAGGGGATTTCACCAACACCAGGTGACGTTATGGTACCAGGCGGCAGCAGGTCCACTACAACCACACCTCCCATCAAGCGCTGGTTTTGGTTTCAGATGGTTCCACAGCACAGAAGCTACTCTAAAGAGTTGTTTGTTTGTTTGTTTTATTGCTTTTAATTGTTGATTCAGCTGTTTTGGGACTTTTGGACCGCCTGACTTGTGCGTTGCTCGTGCAATGCTCAACTTTTTCCCCTCTCTGCTGTGGAGTACGTCAGGGTTCTACACTGGGCCCCCTTGTTTTTTAATCCATAAATGGATCACTCCAGGGGTCAAAGATCAGCTACGCTGACTGCTGCAGACCCGCTAACGTTACTCCCAGCTGACGGCTAGCAGGCCGACAGCCGTTCTTGGCAGATATCCACCCACAGCTAGCCACAAATGGCTGACAGCGGCGGTTGGCTGGAGCTCCGCCGGTCCTCGTTTCAGATGTTGCTACCGAAACAAGGATGGATGGATGTATTCCATCTAGATTAGCCTGAGCTAAAGTTAGCCAAATTAGATCGTTTATGGGAACAAGAGTAAGGTGGGCGTATCCCAGCCAGCTATCGGGCCTGCTTGCCCCGCCCATCTGGCACCAAACTGAGTTTAAATTAAATATATAAAAAAGGTGTTCAAAACCACTCTTCAGGGACTTACGAGACCTTGTCCAGCCTCCCCGGGACCGAACGTCTCACCCCAACACGTGCGGCGGTTGAGCTGGATATGTTGGTTTTTAATGGTGCAAACTCAGCGTATTTATTCATTTGTTTTATTCTATTTTCTGTAGAAGTAAATTCTCTGGGCAAGAAAACCATCACACGTCACTGGCTGCATCCTGACGCCCCCACAATGGAGGAATGGACTGATATTGTTAATGAAATCTATAAAATGGAAAGGATTACTTTCTCACTTCGGCTACAAATGGATAAATTCACAAGGTCATGGTCAAAATGGGTCTCCTATATACAAAAGTCACAATTATCTAGAAACTAAATTACTTGTCTCCACTCACTTACTTACTTTCTCGGTCATTTCTCTGTTTGTTTGAAAGACTGCCAGGTTTCATGCGTTTTATACGTACATAATTTTATGTGTGTGTATATCCAAACCCTTATAATATTGCAGATTGGTCTCCCTGCAACTGAATTAAGTCGCTGTTACAAGCCCATACATCCCGTTTTGAGTCATCATTGTTCCCCCTTTTTTTTGTGTGTGTTTGTCTTTAGTTAGTTCTGTTTGTTCGTTTTACCTTAAAAAATATAAATATACGCAGGTTTTGTTTCTTTCAACATTACACAACTATAGGGCAACAGCTATGTTTTGACATGCTGATGTTTTTCTTTCTCCCTGACAACAATTGTAAACCAATTGTACACCAGCTGTTAGGGCTGGGCGATATATCGAGATTTTAATATATATCGATATATTTTCAAACGCGATATGGTACGAGACAATATCGTTTATATCGATTATTTAAAAAAATAAAAATAAATACATTTTTTTACGATTTTGATATAGTGTATTTTGTGACAAATTGACTTGAATGTTTTATTTGAGATTTGCACAAATGTTTTGTTATTTGCACAACTTCAACCTCAGTGGAAAAGTCTGCCTGTTACTGTTTCTACATTGTATTAATTGCAGTGTATTTTAATTTAATTGTTATGCAGGAAAGGGATATTTGTTTTATATTATTCAAGAAGCATTTTTATTCTATATACACCGGTATGCAGGTGGTTTATTTTATTTTATTTGTTTTATACATTTGTATATTGTGCAGACCTCTGTTAATAAAGGAACCTGTGTGACATTTGGCACAAGGCTTTGTATTAAAACTGACTGTTTTTTTAAGGGTTTGCCTCAGAAAAAAATGAAGCTGACAGAGATGCTAACAGATACTATGCTATAATGCTTTGGGGGAAACCCCAATTATGGCACAGAAAAAATATCGATATATATCGAGTATCGCCATTCAGCTAGAAAATATCGAGATATGACTTTTGGTCCATATCGCCCAGCCCTACCAGCTGTGTAATGTAAGATGTGAGGATAATAATAATAAAGAAAAAAAAAAAAAAAAAGAAGTAAATTCTCAGAAGACTGGACTCGACTGGAAATGGTCCCACAAGTAGACGCCATCCCTTTCGAAGCCTCACCTGTGACTTGTGGCTGAGCTGCTGGTTGATGGCCCGAAGGTCCTCCAGCTGCTGCCTGAGCTCCATCAGGGCGTCCTGCTTCTCACAGATGTCCTTCTCCAGCATCTTCATGGACAACTCCATCTCCTGCTTCATCCCGATCTGCACCTCCAGCTCCCGCTCAACATCCTGCGCAGAGGTCAGTTCAGTTCAAACCCTGAACCCAGACAGACGGTTTTCTGGGAGAATCACGTTATGGAGCCTGAGACGTACCAGTCGAAGCGAAGTTTCCTCTTTGAGCTGCTTGCGCGCTTCGCCCAGCGTCTGTCCCTCCGCCACTGAATCACTTCTCAGAGGCTGAGGGAAACAGAAAGTCCGCTTTCATCACATTTATACTGCATTGTTGTCCAGATACGAAGTCCAATTACGAGACTAAGACGGTTCACTCGCCTTCAAACTGTTTTATGTAACAGAACATGCAGGGACCCTGACCGAATTGGGGCCCTAAGCGTAATATTATTTGGAGGCCCCCGGCCCCCACACCTCTCCCCATCCCAAATGTATCATAGGTAGAAAATGACCGTATAACAAGCCATTTAACCAAACAACTTTTATTAATAATAACAAATGTACTGTAGGTATAGATACAGAAGTTGACTTCATGAGTCAAATAAAAAATCCAAAATTCAAACTGAAATAATAAATAAGTATTGAATAAAAAAAAACTTAAAACTGAGCCACAAATAGCTATCAATTACTCTTAAGTTACTTCCACCACCTGAATCCCCCATAAAAAACTGAAAACAGTCCTCTGATTAGTCAGATGTCGAGTGCCGCCAATCATGCGCTGTCAGATTAGTCTTTTTTTCTCTCCTCCGCCTCACGGTAGCGCTTATGCACTACCATGTAAACACGCCCTCGTGCAAAATGTGGCCCCCGTTGGAAGATGAGGCCCTACACACAGCGTGTTCTGCGTTTCGGGAGGCCCTGACAATATGTTTAAAAAAGGAAATTATCAGAATCAAATGAACAACACAAACTAAGCCAAAGTAATTCAGGCGTTTCTTTCTTAAGTGGGCCTCGAGCAGCCTGGGGATCGTAACCAAATGTACTTGAATAACTGATCGTAAACAAATGTAGTTTTCAAATATGTCTGAAACTATTGTTTTCATCACACACGTCTGTCCTCAAGCACGACTTCTCCATCAGGAGACGAGAGACACCGGCCCGTTTACCTTCCTGGACTCCAGCTGATACGAGCTCTCCTCCTTGACCCGCTCCACGTCTTCTTGTAAGGTGATGATCCGGTTGTTGGCGACGGCGAGCTGTGGACACAACGAGCATGTGATCAAGACGGACCCGCCGCGGCGTTCAAGGCCGCTGCTGATTACGCTCCGAAGCCGAGGACTCACCTCTTCCGTCAGCTTCGTGTTGGACTTCTCCAGAACGTCCACCTTGGCCTGGAGGTTGTTGACTGAAGCGCTGAAAGAAAAACAAACAACCGGGAATCATGGGAGGAGCAAGTCAACGACGTGATGCCAGTGAAGAGAGCCGGTCGGAGCTCGGCGCCAAGCTTTTACCGCGACTTCTGCAAGAGGTCCGAGTGTTTAAGTGAACCGAGCCAATGCTGGAAATGGTTCGCTGGTTAAAATGATGTGAACTACTAATGTTTACCTAGAGGAACGTGGCGGAGTTAAACCAACTTCACGTCTGTTATTGGACGTAAACGTGCGTCAAAAGTAAAAAAATAAAAACCAAACAGGAAAAAAAAGGGACAATTTTTACTGATCTGACATAGTCTTCAGGTCAACAGCTCGTCTTCCTACCAATCGTATAAATAAAGAAATTCATTATCATTCAAATTCAAATATACTTAGTTAATAGTTAAATTCAAGTTTTTAAATATGAGACTTTGGGTTAATTTACCTCCAGAACGTTGCAGCTGCAACTCTGTTGGTGGTGTGTTTACTGATCTACGACAATCCTATGAGAACGTGCACCAGCTGCAACTCATGCATCCTGAGATGGTTTCACATTAATTTCACTTCAGTTTGACGGGCATGTCGGCAGGTGAAGTAAAACGTGTCTCCACGCCGCAGCAGCTCGTTTATTAGACATTTCCTTGCCGTTTCGTCATTAGTTCTGCTTTCTTTTGCCGCTTGTTACCGGGTTTCAGGTCTGGTTTTGGTGTCTGGAGGAACATATTCAAATCGAAAATTTACTATATTTACAAAGAACGCCTGCTCCTGAGTGGGAGCGAACGCCACACCTCTGACCGACAAGTGGGGAAATAAACGATCCGGCGGACGGTTCGGCTCTGTTAACCGGTCGGGGCAAGCGTTGACGCCGAGTCCGGGTTGAGCGCCGCTACAAACCTCAGATGTCTGTTCAGCTCCTCCACGTAGTTCTTCTGGTCGAGGATGGCTGTGATCTGACCGTCCCTGAAAGAGAGACGACAAACACGTCACGTCACGTCCCCGAGTTGGAGGGACGAGGATCTGAGGGCTCTAGGGTCCCCGGCGTGAAACTCACCCCTCCGCGCTCTTGCTGCTGTGTCCCCCGTCTTTGAGGTACATTGAGAAGTCGATCACGCCGACCTGCAGGAGCGGCGCCACAATTAGTGATTTCAGAAGTCGCAGCGAGAACATTAGTGGGTTTAACATTTTGAAAGACGGCTGTGATTTGAGCAGCTGTGAGTGAAGGACCTTCCCGCACCTGGGAGTCCAGGTCCTCGCCCTTCATACACAGGTTGGCATCGATGACGTTCAGCCCAACGAGCAGGCCGGCGATGACGGCGCCCTCCTCCTCCATCATCAACGCGTTGGGCTCATAAAACTCGCTGCAGTGAAGAGACGAGAGTGGCGAGCTTTCAAACGTGCACGTGTAAATGTGAGCAGAAGTCAGAGGATTCAGCAGAGGAGGACACCATCACACCTGAGTAGGTCCTTCCTGTTGATGATGGTCTTCATGTAGTCGGAGAGCTTCTTCTGCATCAAGGCCAGCCGCAACCAGGCACGCCCCCTTCCCAGAGGAGTTCTGGCGTCAAACACGAGAGCCGGATTTAGAATTAAGCCTCAACATGTCACTTACAACCAAGTAAAAAGACCTGCAGTTCCTCCACAGACCACTAGGGTCCGGATCCAGACCTGCAGTTCCTCCACTGACCACCAGGGTCCGGATCCAGACCTGCAGTTCCTTCACTGACCACTAGGGTCCGGATCCAGACCTGCAGTTCCTCCAGTCTAGCTGAGAGTAGCCAGCTTATGCTAATCCAGCGTTGCTAAATGCAGCGGTCTAACCAGGACCCCCGACCAGGCGACGCCCGGTTAACTGACCAAGGTCGTGGGTCCCCAGAACTCGAGTCGACTGTTGGCTGGTGGTCTGGTTTAACAAACCTGGGCGTCATCTTCTTCAAAGTAAGAGTGATTATACTCTTATCTTTTATTTCTACTACTTCCTGTAGACCTGAGGTCTGCTCAACCTGTCAGCTCCTTTAAATCAGGGCTAAAAACATTACTGGTTACTGAAGTGTACTCTTAAATGAAATACTTACCTGCTGTACTCTATTGCCATTGCTTTTTAACAACTTGTGCTTTTTATTATTTTACCTCTTTATCATTTTATTTCATTTTATTTATTTACTGTTTAATTGTGTCTTGCTGCTTTTAATGTTTATGTAAAGCACTTTGAATGATCTTGTGTTGAATTGTGCCTTACAAATAAACTTGCCTTGCCTATTTCACAGCTCTGTTCTGATCTGTTTTTGTATTTAGTGGCTCAAGCAGTGGTTTCTCACAAAAACTGTAACAAAACCCTGTAATTATGCAAACACTTGGTTTCTGGTTTAAACCAGAGGTTTGTTCAGAACCTGTGGTCCTGAGTCGGACTGATGATCTGTCCAGTTGGACCCCAATCAGAGCCGGGACCGACTCCAGCCGACCCCCGTGACCCTGGAGTTAGCAGGCGTAGATAATGGATGGATGTCCCGGGAGCGGTGAACAGACTTACTTCAGACCCGGGAGGTCCTTGACGCTGGCGGTGATCTCTCCTGCCTCGGGCGTCAGCTTCTCCACCAACTCCAACGCTCCCCAGAACGACTTGTTCTGACCCAGGAAGGTCTTCTTAGCTGAAGATTGACAGAGTTTGTTCACTTACAGGTGTAATTCAAATCCTTTTTTCCTGTCAGTTTCAACATGATAGGTGGATTAAAAACAGATTCTTCCTCGGCCAAAACTGGTAGGTGCGGCCCAACAGAGCCACCTTAACTGGGGCGGAGAGAAGTGCCACCAACGTCACGCTCAAACACTACTGACCCATAAAAACAGACGAACACTGTGGTTTTCACGTACTTTTCAATCCGTGCTTCAGACAGTGCTCCATGACGACGAAGAACTGCTGCAGGGGTGCATAGTCGGAGTCGAGTGTGCGTCCCAGGTTGAGGGCCGACTCTATCAGGCCCTTGATGCTCAGCTTGGCCATGTTCATCAAGTTCAACCTCTCAATTGCGATCGGATCCTTGGGATCTGGAAACACACGAAGGGGAGAGAAGTTCACAGCGGCCTCGTTGAGACTGAAGTTCACAACTATAGAGAAGTTAAGCATTTAGGACATGAGGCCTCGTCGATTCTGCAGCGAAATATTGGGTTACTTGAGTCAAAGTAATTGCTTGTACCAGTTTTACATTTTCTAAATCTAAATCTTCTGATGAAACAGGATTCAGAAAACAGAGAAACAGAAATATTTCCCAGCATAAGTTTATAGTCCCTCAGCCAACCATCGTCCAAAGTTTCAGAGAAAGTAAAATACAAAGTTTTAATTGGTTTTGGCACCAACACCTTGTAGTAAGCCCCGATTACAGACACATTTGGACCTAATCTGGGCTTGTTTCTGGTACTCGTGGCTCCGCTACAGTAGGTTGGGATGTCAGGCCGACTTATCAAGTTCAAGCTCAGTCTCTTGCGGTCGAGGAACACGTCGTCTTAAATAAGAGCATTACAGCCATGCCGGGTTCACTTCAGTTAACACTCAGTATGTTTACATGCAACAGAAAGTCGAATTGTTGCCTTAATCCGACCGATATCGAATTTTTAAAAGCCATGTATACACCTTAGCCAGGCTGTAGTCGAACCAAACCTCTTGAAATTGAGCTATTAATGCAAGATAATCTGTCCTAACCGGAGTTATTCCTGCATGTATACGCAACCCACGCTTAGCCGAGCTAGTGACTGTTCGGGACTCCCCGAAGTGACGACACAGCAAAAGCCAGAATATCAACACAGTAGTAGAAGAAGAAGACGAACAACAAAGAAGGAACCGGAAGAACGTCAACTCAAAAGTGGGTGTGGCGCCACCTAGCATTGCAGAGTCGAAAGCACCTCACTCAATAATCGATCGTCTTCTCGTGCATGTATACTCGGATTTCTCTGAAAGTCCAGTTTAATCATTAGCTAGATTGTTGCCAATAGCTTGGTTTAGATGTGCATGTAACTTTACCGACTGACTTTGCATATGTACCAACCAAAAAGCTAAAAACACCACCGTAAACACGACTCAGAACCAACATCTCCAAACGTTAAGGAGCCAAAGTTGGGACATCAGTTTTCTCTCTTTTAGACGTGGTCATGTATGTACTCGACATTTCAAAAAGGAGGGAAATGGATACGTGGTCGGCCACACCAGAAAAATATTCTCTTTTTTGGCGTCATTGTTGCAGCATTTTGTCTTGAGTAAAGTATTTGTTAAATTTAAACCCATTAAAATGATCTATAACTGAAGCATCACTCCGGAAAACATTGACGGCACCAGTCTTGGTTTTCCTGCTGCGTAACGGAGCTTTAGAGCTTCATCTAGGACTGTTGAGACCGACCTTCCTGGTAACGTTGCCACATTTAGGGGTTTTCTGTTTCCGAACCCTGAAACTGGCTTAGTTGGACGCATCTATGTCACTAAACATTGAAGTCACTTTCAAAACAGGAGCCGTTTTGGAGTTTTTCTTCAGGATGTGTGACGGCGCCCCCGTGTGGAGCAGCTGCCGGGCCCTGGGTTTGTACGAGGCCATATCTCAGGAACGGCACCTTTAATAAATCTTCCCAGCTAGTACGAACGAACGGCGGGTCAAAAATCCACATTTAAATCAGAACAAAGGAAATACTGCACATTGTAGAACACTTGTTTACTCGCGACGGTTATCGGTGGTCCAGCGCTCCTCGACATCACATAACAAAAATAGTTTTGATTTGACACACAGACTTGGATCAGATAAACAAAAGGGGTTTTTCACTTGAATGTGATTAAGATGGTGAAACCTAAAGAGGGGAGACTGAACTGAGCTTTTGTTGCCGAGTGGTCATCTTCACACTGATGCAATCTATGGAAACGTACCTTTTAACAGGTTAATGTAGCATAAAGTTGCAGGTGGCATCTGTAGGACGAGTTTTATTTTAACTGTATCCTGGTGTGTGTGATTAAAACTGTCTGGGATGATCTGTGCAGGTGAATTGTGAAGATAAAACACAGTAAAGGAGTTTCAGTAGTAGGAGGAAGTCCCACGTTAACACCAAGAGCTGATTACGAATATCATCCGAGCTAAAATGTCCACTCAAGTGGAAAACTTGATATTAAATCATCTCTCAAGTCATAGAAGTGCAATGTGACAAAATAAAACATCCTCTTTTAGCGCCAGAAATCAGAAGCCTCTCATCTGTTAATGGTCCTCTGTGTTGTCGTGGCGACCGCTAATATGGTGTAAGTGCTGCTGGGTCGTGTTTGTCTAATGACTGGACAAAAGTCACCTCCTGTCACAACAAGAAGCACGAAGGTGCAGCGCGTCTGTGCGCGAGCGCGTCAGATATCTGGACATGGCTGCACTTCATCTCGCCCGTTTCTCGGCGAGACGCCAGCCACTTCCTGCTGCCTCGCCTCCGGGCCGCCACTTATTCACGAGTGGCACCAACTCTCGGGAGCATCACACCACCTCCCAGGAAGTCCACCATGACGCAGCTCAAACAGGGCATTTTATCCGTTTACAGCGTACGGGGACCTGAACGCACCACCACACCCTGAGCACTTCAACAACCCCCCACCCCCCTCGGTACCTTCATGGGCCGGCTCCGGGTCCGGCGTGAGCGAGATGTCGTTGAGCTCGCGGAGGCAGAGCCACTCGCCATCGACAGACACGCGGAAGTTGCAGAGATAGATGGTCTCCCTGGCGGCCTGGGTGATCTTGTCTGTGGTGGGGGTCGGGGTCTCGCTCTGAGGCGTCAGATCAGACATGATGACTCAGCTTTCGGCAGGCACAAATCAACACCAGCGAAGGGAATAAAAAGGGGGAAAGGCGTAGCGGCTTTTGTCCCGGGAGCCAGCAACGGCCAGGAAAAACACCCCCGACACAACAAAAGGTCTGAGAGAGGAGGAACTGGGGATGGAGGGAGCTCCCAGACAAAAGGCAGAGATGGGGAAGGCCTCCTGGAAGCAGCGTTCACTGGCTGTCGGAAAGGATTCTGCTTCTCCTCCTCTTTATGCCTTCATCCTCCTCTCCTCCAGGATGCAACTGGGTGAAATCCGCCGCTGTCTTGAGAAAGGCAGCCCTCCCTTCTCCTCCTCCACCTCCTCCTTTTCGAGCTCCTGCCGTCCCTTTTTGTGCAGCCGGAGGATTTGAAATGCAACAGAGCACCGTGCTGAAAAATCACAGCCCTCCTCCGGTCGGCTCAGCACCGGTTCGCTCTGATTGGACTCCCAGAGCACCGCAGTGAATGCTCGGGGTGGGTGTTGACCAAGATGGCTGACGGTAGTGCTGGGCACAGCAACACACCATCACGTGAGCAGATGGTGCATGCGTTTTAGAAAAAAAGAAAAAAGAAAAGAGCGAGGAAGGGGAGGGAGGGGGGTCCCCTGAGTCACCAGGCGATGCTAATGATGCAGCAGAGGCTCATCTGTATCTCAGACATTAGCAGCATCTGACCTGAAACAGACGCCTGGTTTCTAACAACACGGCCGACACGGAAACAAATCAGATTCACATCCTACGTTTTAAAATAGAGGATGATGTTCCTATGTTGCTTTTCTGTGCTGAGGTGTTTTTTTTGCACTTTGTGTATTTATACACAGTGTGAAGATGCCTTTTTTCTCCCCCTCCTCCATCCCCGTGTCACCCTTTCTCAGCTGATTGCACCAGTGGACGCATGTCATATGTTGTTATCTGTTTTGTCTTTATTTTTTCTGCTGTCTTGATGGGTTGTACTGGCAGAAATTTTGCATGGCTGGAACGCTGGCCACGGGACAAATAAAGCTTACTCATCATTCATCATCTTCTGACCTCCACAAACGTAACAGAAACCTACGTTATAAAACCTGTAAATGAGGAGCAGAGGAAGCCACCAGGTCTCTGTGGTTTCAGCAGTCCTGGTTAAATTACTGCATCTCTGCTCAAACAATCATTTATGTTCGGGGTTTTTCCTGCGTATGGAAACGAAGGCGGCCGCCTCCATGAATTTCAGGCCGCCTCGGAGAACCAAATGTTGTTTTTGATTTTCTTTTTGATGCAAACAAAGCTTTATTTCCAAAACAAGTATAAACTTAAACATGTATCAACTTAGTGTGTTTGATGTTTTAAGCAATTTGGAAAAGTCCCTTTTCAAACATTATATTCAAGAGGTGCTAAATTACACAGATTTATATAAATTATATGCACTCTAGTGAAATCAGGTCAAAAAAGGAGAACGATCACAGATTCATCATCACAGACATGCAGTTCCTCCATTAACCCCTGGGGGCTCCAAACATACAGAGTTGTTCACGAGTTGTTAACCAGGACCAGCACTGGAACCGGTTTGGTGGAAAAGGGGTAAGAGTGTTAGCATCCATTTTATTTGTTTAAGAACGCATTTTGTGTGTAAACTACTACTAGACTAATTATTTTGAGGAGATTTTTGATGTGATTCAGTTGTTAGATTTGTATTTTAGTTCTAAGATGTCAGAGACGTGCAAGCAAAACGTGTTTGTCGCACTTGTGCGATAAACTGGATCATCGACACATCTGAGACACCACCTCGTGAAAGAGTGAAAAGGTTTTTGCGATATTGGGCAATTTTTCTGTTTCCATTGTGGGGTTTATCTTTGTAATATTTAAGTAATACAAACACACATGACGCATAAAAAACTAAATGGTTTTAAAGTGAAAGAAAGTGAGCCCGTTATGTTTTTGCATCTACATGGCAGTGAATATTGAGAGCAGTATAGGTCCATATACATTTGTATTCTTACCAAACAGTCATTAAATATTTAAGTTTATCTCCAATTTTCTCCAACATCAACTCTCTTTTATTCGTGGCAGCAGCTCAGCTGCACTTATGTCTGAATATGTGCTTATATGTATTAAATGATTGGACTAATATGTTCCGTTCTAGCGGGGAAGGTCACCGCCGCTCACTACGCATTGCCCTGGTGAATCACGGTATTTGCCCTCCTGCACTGATGATGCTTTTTATAGTCGTGCTAACTCAGAGTCGACATACTCAGAGTTGACTGAACCAACTCTGAACACCCAAAAACCCAAAACTCAAGAGTTTGTTAATCAACCCTCAGTTATTCATTAGAAGTATTTCATCACCATCATTGTTCTCCATTGTTCTTGTAGTTTGTTGTGCTGCTCTGCCCCCTCCTTTTCTCTTCTGTCTTCAGGCCAGAGCTTCAGGAGCTGCATGCTGCCCTGCAGTCCCCCCCCAATCATCCCACTGCTGGTAGATGCCTGCTGACATCCTGACCTGCAGCGCCCCCGCCCACCTCAGTGTCTGCCGTCTAAATCCGTTTATATAGTCATCCTTGTAGTACACCTGTTAGCCGTTGTGTCTCTGTCTCTTCTCTCTTTTCCTGCTCTGCCTAGCTGATGATCCTGGTAAAGGTTTCTTCCCTCCTAAAGGGGAATTTTTACCTGCCACTGTTAATGTAATAATTGCTCGAGGGTCATGTTCTGGGTCTCTGGAAAGATCCTAAAGACAACTTCTGTTGTAAAAGACGCTATATAAATAAATACAATTGAATTGAACATCCTTCATGAAACAGGCCCCAGTTCTTCTGACACCGCGCACGACCGTGGAATGAGCAGCTTCCACATTTGCAACGAAATAAACGAGAGACACATGCTCCCATTCAGAAAACATGTTTTTCAGGGAAGACTTTGCATCTCTCAGCAAGACAATGCTCGAAGCTCCGGTCCTAAATCAGAGAAGAAAGGGACCTTTATCTCTAAACCTGGTCTCCTCAGGTGTTTATGGACTGAAGGGAAGATGTTGTAACAGCTTTTTCAGAGAAGATTAAATGATTTATTTTCTTGACATGTTAAGATGTACTTACTTTGAGCATTTGATATGTCTAAGGTTTGTAAAACACTGCTTTCTGTTTTGGAGGTGAGGTTGTAAATACTGCTAATACTACTACTTTTACTACTACTGTAATTTAGCAATTCATTCCATCCCGGCATACTCCTGAATTAAATACTTACCTGCTGTACTCTACTGCCCTTATTTTTAACAACTTGTGCTTTTTACCTCTTTTTTGTTATCATTTTATTTCATTTATTTGGTATTTAAGCGTACTCTTAAATTAAATACTTTCTGAAAACCACGAATGAGATGTGTACCTGCGGTATTCTACTGCCCTTAATTTTCAGCAACAAAGGTGCTTTTTATTATTTTACCTTCTTTTCTCATAATTTTATTTGTTATTTACTGTCTAATTGTGTCTTGCCGCTTTCAATGTTGATGTAAAGCACTTTGAATTACCTTGTGTTGAATTGTGCTATATAAATAAACTTGCCTTGTCATTTAAATTCAAAGACAGTCATTTAAATGTGAAAGGATGATAAAAAGGAGAAACTGAAAGATGATTATTGACATTGTTGGATGCGTTTTAGAGTAACAGAAAATACATATTTTAATGCGTAAAGCGAGGACGCAAAGAGGTTTTTGGGCAAAGTGCTGCTGAAATCAGCAGGACATGACCCGGTGTTCTGCCAATCCTTGCTACCTGCCGAGAAATTATACTTTGCGGTTCTGCACATGCGCAGAGTCGATTTTAAAAGTTTGATCGTCACGCCAATCATTTCTTGCACAATGTAAAATTGATAATATGGGATGTTGAGTATTTGATCCTTCAAAATACACTTACCCATGACATGAATTGCATTACACTTTGTGAACATTTAATGATAAAAGAGAAAAATCCAACAATTCTCTTTATTATTTTATTATTCATTCAGTCATTGGCTTTTATTTAGCCAGGCAGGTCATTATAAGAACATTCTTATTTACAATGACGGCCTGGCAAGAGACAAGGACCACTTGGGGGAAAAGGAAGTGGTTTAGGGTAGGAATGGGCGATATTTTACCGTTCATGATATACCGTCAAAAAAATCCCCACGGTAAGAATTTGTCATCTCGCGGTAAAAACGATAAATTCCCGTTGATGACGTTTTTGTGTAACAAAGCGACGAGCTCGTTGTTAAGCGAGGCTCCAGCTCCGTTATCTGGAACTGGTTTGGATTTAAAAAGGGTGATGAGGAGCAAACATTATCTATTATATGCAGAGTCTGCAGAAAAACAGTGAGTGCAAAGGATGGCTTTTATGTATTTGTCCTGTTTCTTTATCAGGTTGTATTTTTTTCCTACTTTGTGATTTTATAAGAAGAAAACTTGAAGGACAATGATACTTTTGCTGTTTGCACCGTTATCCCACTGTTTAAGCCATACATTTTGAATACATGTTTAATCTGTTCTTACATTTCAAACTTGTCATTACAGTTTTGCAGTACAGGTGTACTAATTTAATTAGTTTTTATTAATTCAATTGGTGTAGTTTAGTAGCATTTAGTATTCCTTTAGAGCAGTGTTTTGGGGGCTCCAAAGACTGAATGTGGTGATAGATTTATAGTTAAAAAGGTGGAGTTGAATTGGTATTTTTTTTATCGTCATTTTTATCGTTATCGGGATAAATGCCAGAAATTACCGCGATAAATGTTTTAGTCCATACCGCCCATCCCTAGTTTAGGGAGTAAAACACAGTAAAATTGTAGCTCTACAAGGTAGAAAACCATTAGGTAGCATTTTTTGGCAAAGCAGCAGAAATTGGCAGATCACCGGATGAGGGTTGGGACGGAAGTGGGTTGTTTAGGGAAGTTAGCAGAGAAAGCTCAGGTTTATTATGCTGCGTTCCATTTACCTCGGAAGTCGGAACTGGGAACTGGGAATGACGTCACAGCCGAGTTATCAGCGTTCCAGTTACAAAGTAGGAAAACAAGATTGTAGTTCGCATATACCACATGAAAAATGTAAATTACACTATAGCAGCATATATATGCCGAACAATACTTGTATACGACTGATTTAGTGTAACCAAAACTAGAATGAAGTGCTACGAATTTTTACAGAGCTCTCTTCTACTGTTTACAACCGGGGCAGCCATCTTGGAATGTGAACTCGGGGGTGGTGAAGACTCTCCCACTTTCCCAGTGGGAAATCCCACTTCGAGGGGCGTTCCAGTTGATAAATCCGACTAGGGAACTGGGAAATCCCCACTTCCGAGGACAAATTGAACGCGGCATTAAACCAAGTGGAGAGCAGGTTAACTCACTCCTCCGGGAGGTCCTCTCGATCCTGAAGTCGTACTGCGTGAGCGGCTGCGGACCGAGCCGCAGGCTGGCCGAGCCCAGCGCCTCCTTGAAGTAGATGACGGACGTCGGGGACAGAGTCTCGTCCGGGCTGTCGCTGTGGCCGTTTTCATCCGAGGAAGGCTGCCTGCCGCCGGGAGGGCTGCCCGGAGCCTCCGGCCGGTCCCGGTCCCCCGGCGGAGTCCGACCCGCCATCCTCCTCCTCGGTCACACCTCGCTCATGGGGCCGGCCAGGTCTGGCTGCTGGCTGCACCACAAATACCTGCACTTATTACTCCAGCTTCCGTCCCGCCTGCTACAGTCTCATCCTGACCCGGAAATAACCAGATGTTGCAGTTTTGGTCAAAGATGTGTCTAGTTCCGCGAGATTTTACGGGTTGCTGCGTCAGCAGGTCCTTCACGGGCACCAGAGAGCGTAAACACGGGAGAGACACGCAGCCGCCAGTGGACTCATGCATAGACATATACACATAGACATATATACATAGATATATATACATAGACATTTATACATAGATATATATATACACATAGACATATATACATAGATATTTATACATATATATATATATATATATATATATATATATATATATATATATATATATATATATATATATATATATATATATATATATATATATACATAGATATAGACATATATACGTAGATATATATATATACATAGACATACATACATAGATATATATACATAGACATATATACATAGATATATATACACATAGACATATATATACATAGACATGTATACATAGACATTTATACATAGATATATATACATAGATATATATACATAGATATATATACACATAGACATATATACATAGATATTTATACACACATATATATATATATATATATATATATATATATATATATATATATATATATATAGATATATACATAGATATAGACATATATACGTAGATATATGTAAATATACATATATACATAGATATATATACACATAGACATATATATACATAGACATGTATACATAGACATTTATACATAGATATATATACATTGATATATATATGTATATATATATATGTATATATATATATATATATATATATATATATATATATATATATATATATATATACATAGACATGTATGCATAGACATGGATACATATATATATATATATATATATATATATATATATATATATATATATATATATATAGATGCCTCATCGACTGCTGGGGCGCGAGAAATACGGCTGACAGCACAAGACAGATCAGTATTGAAGATGCCAGAGCACTGGGCTGAGTATTCCTGCACAAATCGACGAACAATTGCGACCAGGGATACAAATAATTACATAAAATAAAATAAAAAATCTAAAAATAGGCTGGTAATGAGGCTACACCACATTACCAAACTCACCTCTCTTGAACTGCAGAAAGGGAGCATGAGAAATAAACTGCAAAGCAGTCCTCTTTCAGGGCTTTTAGCATGTGTAAATATGGTTTGTGAGATATATATATATATATACATATATATATATATATATATATATATATATATATATATATATATATATATATATATATATATATATATATATATATATATATATATATATATATATATATATATATATATATATATATACATAGATGTATATGTGTGTTATGGAATGCCGTTCAGGAAATTAATCTTTCTTTCAACTAATCTTGCTGTTTCATTCCATACATTCAAAGATTAATTTCCTGAATGCATGCATGTGTATATATGGATATATGTTTATTATTGTTTCTTCACATTACTAAAATAGCTGAGTTTTACACAAAATGCTTCTGTTTCTCTATCATATAGTCATGTTTTTACATGTATGTGTGTGTAATATATATATATATATATATATATATATATATATATATATATATATATATATATATATATATATATATATATATATATATTAGTGTGTGTATATATAGTGTGTCATGCGTGTATATATAGTGTGTCATGCAAAATAGCCTACCTATCATACTTACATGCTAGAATATTCTATTACTATTAAGCCTACTATGAATATTAAAATACGCCGAATCATGCCTAGATGTGTGACGTTTGCAGAAAACCCCCCGGGAAAATCAGTTTTGTATTCTGCGAGTTATGCCTGATTAAATGTGCTGACACTTAACTGCACCAGCCAGACAGATGACACTGAGTGGAGCGGTGCCCGCCCCAAGATGGCGGCCGCACGGCTCGTCAGCGCCAGTAGGCAGCAGCGGTCGATGACGCATCTATGTTTATTTGTCTATGGACTCATGGCCCGAAACTGAATCACTCATAGTTCCCATGATCCTTTGCGACGCAAATCAACTTTCGGAGTCCTTTGCGCATCTCTATTTTCAAAGGCTCTCTGATATATTATTACTGTTTTTCAGTATTAGAATTCTATAAATGTAAACAGAAACTAAGAAACTATTAATTGATTAGTTAATTATTACCTATAATTACTCTTACTCAAGTTTCAAAAGCTCAATTTGTAGAAGAGGGACTTTGTTAGAAAATAGAAATAATTATGTATTTTCTTTATTAAATAAAACATCCATCCATCCATCCATCCATCCATCCACCCATTATATTTACTTTCTTATTCATTTTCAGGATCACATGGATCTGCTGGAGCCTATATCAGGTCTTATTGGGAAAAATGTGTCAAATGTATAAAGCTTTATACGGTCTTAAATAACAAAATGAGCACTAATACATTATTTAGCATAATGAATTGACTTTTAGTTTGCAAATTATTTATGGTCATTTTGCAAAAATAAACACGAGTAGTAGGAGCTTTGCAGTAACTACCTTTTTAAGGGGAGAGTTACTTGAGTTATTATGGAGAAATACAGTATGATCGAGACATTGAATAAAGTCAGCAAATGTTGATAGTTCACACAAATTTTGGAAGATAAAAGTCACAGACTATGACTTGAAATTCTTGCAATTGTCTGAGACAGAGCTAAAAATTCCTTCTTTACAAAGTGTACATTTTAGACTTGTAATTCTTGAGACTGGTCTTGGTCTCAAGACCTGCTTTTTGTGGTCTTGGTCTTGTCACGGCCTCGACAGTCTTTGGTCTTTAATTGATTAAGTATTAGGTCTATGCTATTTCAGTGATGCTGATATAGCCTACGGTGTAATCTGGCTACTATAATTATAAATAATGCAAGTTATTTTTTTTAACTTCTTTTTATTTCTTTTAACAAGTTCAGACATATAGTGCAGTCATATAGCCAAAGATACAGCAAGGGTGCCAGCATGAAGTAGTCCGTGGGTTTCTGCATCTGTTCATTGTCCGTGTGTCACATAATCCCTATGAGGATGAGTAGTCCATAGGCAGAGGGGTATGGGTACACATGTACCACAGTGCACAATTAAGAGAGAAAACCACAAATAAAAAAAATAAAAAAATCAAGAATACCACAACAAAAGAAGGTCACTTCTCACATATAGCAGATCACATCAGTTGAGGAAATATGAAATAATTGGCAACCATTTAATCGAGAAGACATCCATTTTTAAATGTAGCCTTGCTGTTATGTTTTCCATGTAAAAAACCTCCTTAAATAATGCAAGTTCAAGTCGATAATTGTGTGTATCTTTAATATTTAAAATTCATGTTTCATCTCCAAATTAAGTCCAATTTAAGTAAGTAAGTAAGTAAACTTTATTTGTACAGCGCCCTTCACAGACCATGGTCACAGAGCGCTTCACAGTTAAAATAAAAACACAGTTAAGGGATACATACAAATTTAAGATTAAAAGGCCAAGACATGATTTAAATCAGTAATATTAACTATTAATTACTTTTCTGAGGTGGAGGGGGGTGTTGGAGGCTGGTTATTTTGTTAGATGACTTTGGGACTAGTTAATAGTCGTGTCAATCCTTAAAAGCACTGGAGTCAATCCTCCAATAGTGTAGAAATAGCGGTAGTGCAGTCACCACACAGATCTGATCTCAGCTGATTGATGAAAACATTTATAGTGAGTTCAACATCAGACATCCACTTCTCTGTGTTATTGTGCTGCAGTTGAATACAACCTCATATGGAAACTAGCTGAACCAGGATGCTGCTGATGTTCCACAACTCACGCAAGATGACAAAATAACTGGGGTTTTTTTTGGTCTCGGCCTCGGTCTTGTCTTGTCTTGACACTCTCTGGTCTTGGTAGTGTCTCGGTTTACTTTAGGCGGTCTTCACTAAAAGTCTAGTACGTTTACAAGAAACCCCTTTCAGACTACTTCACAGATGGAGCATATTTTGGACATATTTTAACTTCTTCACACTGCGATACCACTTCTGACCACAAGAGGGCAGCGTATCACAAGAGAATGCCTGTGTCACAACCAGAGCCCAACCATCTAACACAGGGGTGGGCAGTTCCTGGTGAGGGCCGTGTCCCGCACGTTTCAGACCTTTCCTTACTTCAACACACCTGATTCCAACTAAAGATCAAACGTCATCGGGGATTACAGCAGTCTGGTAATGACACAGCCGTGTCTATCATGTCGTGTTAAGCAGGGACACATCTAAAGCGTGCACGGCACGGCCCTGGAGGACAAGGCCACCCCTGATCTAACATCTGGGCTGAAACCACGTGGAACTAAAACTGATTACAATTCCCCGACTGACGGCTAGATGCCACACAAGCGAGTCAATCTCAACCGACCTCCATGTTAAAAGGTTCAACTTGAGAGCAGAAATAAACAATTTTAGTCTGGTTAAAAAAAAAGAAACAAGTTTTTGTCTGAATGGTTTAATTTCACATCCATGGCAACTCTGAGGGTGGTGAATTTTTTTGTGCGACACCAGGCAAATGTATAAGTAAAGCAGTGGTCTTCAACCCTGGTCCTCAGGACTGCCTGTCCTGCATGTTTCGGATGTGTCCCGGCCTCAGAACAACTGATTCTAATTAACGGTCCTCATTAGCTTGTTATCAAAGTCTGGACAGTTCTGTTCTTGACACAGCTCCTTGTATCACGGTGTGCTGATGCAGGGCAGCATCTAAAACATGCTGGACAGTAGATCTCGAGGACCAGGGTGGAAGACCCCTGCAGTAAAGCAATAATTTATTTATATGATTGATTGACAGTGGGCTCAGCCAATGGCAAGCTGTTATCACTTCTTACTCAGTCATCATCATGCTAGCAATAACTCTCTACAATGACTCTTTGGAAAGACTGAAAATTTTGAAATGAATTTAAAACTGCTCTTCAGAAACTAATGAGTCACGTGACTAATCCTTCTTTGCCACTGTTCTGCACGTCTTAGATGTTCTCTTGCATCATACAGACTTGATTTATAGTGGTTTTTAAGTTTCAGATGTGGCTATAAGTTGATTGTTTGTTTGTTTTTTCGTTTTGCTTTATTTTATTCTCCATTAACAGATGAAGAATGATGGTTATAGAAACCCGGGGCTCTGGTAAACACGCAGTACCACAAATACACAGTAGGGGGCGACAGAGTACTGATGATATGGGTCAGGTTTACGTGATTACTTTGGCCTGGATATATCAACATAAAAGACCATAAATGTTAGTTCTATGTTGTACTTTTTAACACGTGTTTTCAGTTAGTATAACAAGCCCAGGTTCTTTCCAGTCTCTAACAAGACTGAATCAAGGCTGAGACTAACTGAGACTGGAAATGCAAACATCAGATTTTCACAGGAAACAGACTACAGCCTATGTTACACAACATTATGCGATCAATGATATTAAAGCACACAGAGGACTTCCCGCTGAAGGGATGAATCAGCCTGTCGTGTCTGTGTGGTGGTTTTAAACAGCAGCAATCTGGTGACAGACTGAGAGGTTTGAAGTATAACTGAAGAGATTCTCCTGATTTCTGTAAAAGTCATCCATTAAATCTGATCCGTGGTGTTCAAATTCACCCTTGAATGTAGAACCCTCAGCCCACATTAGCTCAGATGTTTCCTGAATCATTCAGCTCTTCTTGGTCTCCGGTTATGGTGTCTCCAGAATGTCCCTGTCTGGATGCAGAGCCAACATCTGCAGATGGACCTAGTCGACCTTGCAGCTGCAGAGATTCAGAGAGTTGATGGCATAATAGAAGCATAAGACATAAACATACATTTATACTTGCAGAAACTGACTTTAAAAGACATGGACAGGTTATTCTTCTTGAAATATTTAAAAAAGGAAGTACATCTGCAAAATGTGTACAGTTAAACCATCCATCCTTCCATGCATCCATCAATCAATCAATCAATCCATCCATCCATCCATCCATCCATCCATCCATCCATCCATCCATCCATCCATCCATCCATCCATCCATCCATCCATCCATCCATCCATCTTCCCTTTCCCCAGTTTATATTTCAAAGACTGCCAAGCCAAGTTAAAATCTTGCAATGCAAATTATACAGAAAACACTGTAAGCAGAAGATTCACAACTACTTGAGGGATAATGAAGGTTCCATTAAAATAAAGGGACTGGTGGATGTTGGACATGAGAGCACCAGTAAGAAGCCAGTGATGTGGAGGAAGCTTAACTCCAGACCAGGTCTCACATCATCCTGGTGACCAAAAAGATGCATTACAGCACAATAACAGTTCAACTGGATTAAAAAAGTAAATGCAATGGCCAAAATGCTGAATATTGGTCCTAGTAATCGATCTGGCTGATCATCGGTTTACCCCCAGCTGTGGCAGCACAAACACAGAACAGGTCATTTATAGAAAGTAAATACAAGAAAAAAGCAAAGAGCAACAAGGCAGATCTCTCATGTCTGACCTCCAGCAACATGATATTGCTGTCCAAAAAACATGCAAACAAAAGTACAATTAGGCAGCGCAAACATACAGACCTTTACGCGATCAAGGTCGAGACCTTTACGCCTTCATGCTGGCAGAATTGTTTTGGGTTTGAGTCACTGCTGCAGGGACTGAACTGCCGTCTGTCATTGGTTCAACTTTGAAATTCTGATGACTCGACGACAACATGAGGCCTTTTGTGAGAGGGATGCAGCGGAGCAGGGTCACGGACCTCAGCTTACCCGCAAAACCGTTAAAGTATCACCGGGAACTGAGGTTAAAAATCCATTCATGTGCAAGAAAACCTCAAAAACGTAGTAACGGGAACAATTTTGCAGAAAGATACAATTGAAACACCCGCCAACAGTATCCTGATTTTACCAATATCATTTGGGTCGATAACTTGAATAAGTGATTGAAAAACAGCAGATTTCCCCTTTAGCCTCCAGGTGCTTTTTCAAAGAGCTCTGAAAGCTCAGAGGTAAATATTTCTTGGGTTTTGTGAAGCTCGGGGCGTCAGACGGCAGATGTTCACAGCCGGAGGCTCCGGAGAGGTTTTTACAAAGGCGTTTGACACCACCATCCAGCCAGTTCGCACTCCTCATTCGTCTCTCTCCAGGCGTTTATCTGGCGCTCCGGTCTCGAGGTGTTTGTTTACGGCCGCAGCGGTTTTACTGGGTGTCTCTCCGGCCTCTTGTTTGGGTGTATTTCAGGGCTGATTGATGGTTTTTAGCAGAATTTCTAAGATCTTCCGGAGAAGCTGCTTGGACTTAAAGAGCATATTGCAGGTTAGAATTTTTTCAAAAATTATACCTGACCTTATGTGAAAATGACTATGTGAGAAGTTAATGTAGGATTTAATATGTTTTACAAGACATAAGGGCACGTATTCAGAGGAAAAAGTGGCTGATTTTAACCAAGCTCCTACAAACGCTTTTTTTTTTGAACACCGCGTCATATGACGCAGCACCAGGGAGCCGTCTCCACAGCTGCCCCATCTGACTGTGCAGACCCCGTACACACGTAGCCGGTATGTGCAAAACCCAAGATATTTTCCTACGTTTGGACCTGTCATCCACATGAAAACGCAAATAAACGAATGTTTAAAAAAAACTCTGAGCAAAGTGAAGATTTTTGAAAACTCTGTTTATGTAGATGCGTGTAGACAGAGACAGAGAGCAGTTTTGCGTTTTCGAACGTCACATTATGCTCCAAAACAACAACAAATGTGCTCTGAGTCTGACGTCTAACGTGCGACCCAGAACTACAGATGATCCACCATCTGTCCTCCAAGCTATTTATTAAATAAATGGTCTGTGCTCTGGACAGCCGTTTACTGCGTTACAGAGACGCAGATCTTAAAGATGAGCTTTATTTCAGCATCGTGGGATTTTCTTTTAAAAAACTTTTGTTTGAGGTGATGTGAGTGTGGGTTCCTGCAGACCAGTGCATGTTGATGGACATCTAAAAAACAACACGCGTTAACGTGCCAAATTTTGGCTAACAGACTAATTTGCATCCCTCGGCAGGTAAAAAAAAACCACTCAAGATGATGAGACAATGAAATGTTAACACAATCAAAGAATAATGCATAAAAGAAGACATTAAGAGTCTAAAATGTCAGTTTCTGCTCTAAAGTTGGAAATTAACACTGGGGTCAGTGGAGACTGACTCGCTTCGGCGGCCACCCTCTAGTGGCCGGCCGAGGAACTGCAGCCATCTCAGTTCAGCAGAGCCTCAACCAGGAAGTGGTGGTTGGTGGTTGGTCTCTACCTGCTGTAGCCGTCCGGCCGCAGCTCTGCAGACATTTCTTGTAGCCAAAGCTAACTTTTATTGACATATGATGGGCGTGGTCTCATTGGCTTCCAGACCACCGTGGCTGTGTGCCCTTAAAACCCGTCTTCAGAAACCAAGGGGTCACGTGACATATATGTTTCTTGAGTTGGTAGACTCGAGGCCAAAGTGGAAGAGAGAGATGTTGAAACATGTGTTCAGTGGAGAATACAGTTAAATGTTGTAGTTTGTGGTTAACAATATAATCTAGTTGTCTTTTTTTTTGTTGCTTTCACCAAAGTTTATTCACAAGACAGCTGAAATGCAAAAGTGTAAAACCCTTAAAAAAAGACATCATATTAACGATATAAACCCTTCGACCAGAGGAGTCCAAGCTTCATTGTGAGCCGTATTCAGGATCTGTATTTTATCTTCCAGTAAGTTGAGATGTTTGTGAAAACCTGCTCGCTGTGCTGTGATGTCATCAAGGAGACTGACGTTCAACCTACAGAAACGTTGAAATGTAGGAACTACAAAGTACACAAGTCTAAACTTTGTGTACATGGAGTTGAGAAAGAGTGACTGAATCGGTCCGTTACACACCGCCGGTCCGCCGGTTTTGCGGTGCCGTTGTGTTGTAGCGTCGCTTTATTCATCGTTAGGACTTTCCTAAGAGGTTAGTTCTGTTCGTCTTTTGCATCACCTGCTCCAGCAGCACTTTTCGTCCATCATTAAAGGACTATTGTTTTGTCACCACAGACGTGGCTTCCGCTGGACAGAAAATATAAAAAACTAAAATATGTGGAAAATGTAGAAAATCAGCCTCGAAAATCCAAGATGAAAACCACTGACAGCAACAATGGAAATGTTTGGACAATTCGGAGATGGAAACAACGCGTCTGAGGAATCTGAGTGACTGATTTCTCCTGAAATGTTGATGAGGCAGCGGCCGTCGTCCACGGCGGGCAGGCCGGTCGACATTTCCTTGATTTCCTGCAAGAATTTCACATCAAAGCCAGCAGCTGGCATAAACTGCACAAGTCAAACTAGAAAGCACCAATAACCCGATGCAAAGCCCCCCTCAAACACTTCGGCGCTTCCCTTCCGGGCTCCATGTTTCTGAGATGTGATTTGAAGCAGAGCCGGGATTGTGAGGCCGCCACCCTGCTCCACGGCGCTGTTTTGCTTTACTTTGATGCCTCTTTTTCCACGTAAGTGTCTGGCCGCACATGAGGGAAAATATGAAATTGCTGACATGTTTGGGGTTTTAGATGTGTGAAAGAGCCCAGCAGCTGTTTAGCATTACACAGACATTAAAGGGGGGGGGGTCCGGCACACTTGCCGCACCCGCCGCGGTGTCAGGGCTCCGCCGGCCTCCAGTCAGCCGCCACAATATTTGGTGTTTTGGATGAAAACACAACGTATTGTTTTGAAAACAAATGTTAGTTTGTGGAAAATGGAAGTAGAGCCTCTAGAAACACCCGGGCGGCCCTGAACAATCACTGCACACGTGCACGGCAGCTGCGCGTGCACGGCTGCTGCCGAGAAAAATACAGATATTATTGACGGATGATTTGAAGATGAAGAGATCAAAACACAGAAATCCTAAAACCCCAGAGAGACGTCGCGTCAAGGTTCCCGGCGGGGAGGATCAGAGACAAGGACGCGTCGCGGTCGAGGCCTGAGACGTTGCCAGGAAGTTAAACCTTGCACTCTTGTTGGCACGTAAAAGCCAGGAGGTTAATTCTGAAGCGGGGTCAAAGGTCACGCAGGACCTTCAGCTGTTTGTTGGGAAGCCGGTCAGAGGATCAACAAACAAGCGATCCACGTCTGACGTCCTACCGAACTGAACTGGACTGAAGTGCTGCAGATAAACCGGCGTTCAGATCCTCGATGAACTGAAGCGACGCTGGAGGAGGACGGGAACGTCCCTCCCCCACGACACCACGACTTCTCCCAGATGTTGCGTCCAGAAGTGGAACTACAACATACTGAATCATGGCGGCTCGTGTTGCCCACGGGGTTTGGTTCTTTTGGGTTTCGTATTATTCCATAAATAACGGTGAAGGTTTATTGTTACTCGTGTGAAGTTCCAGCTGCCCGAGGCGAAGATGCTCCGAGGTCAGCTGATGTTTTTACACAAACACAGAAAACAGGATTACAGAAGTAACGCTAGCGGTCCTGATTCTGAACCAGAATTCTGAAAACCAGAAACCCGTCGGACCAGCAGACGGAAAGTTTTCCTGAAACGCGGTTCGAAACGAGTTTCAGCGTTCCAGGTTTGGTTTCTCGTGTCACTTATGTCATCGGCTGTGTTGCTTTTAGCTCAGCCGTCTCGCACCTGCCCCCACCTGCCTCCACCTGTCTCCACCAGCCCCCACCTGTCTCCACCTGTCTCCACCTGTCTCCACCTGCCTCCACCTGTCTCCACCTGTCTCCACCTGCCTCCACCTGTCTCCACCTGTCTCCACCTGCCCCCACCTGTCTCCACCTGTCTCCACCTGTCTCCACCTGCCTCCACCTGTCTCCACCTGTCTCCACCTGTCTCCACCTGTCTCCACCTGTCTCCACCTGTCTCCACCTGCCTCCACCTGTCTCCACCTGTCTCCACCTGCCCCCACCTGTCTCCACCTGCCCCCACCTGTCTCCACCTGCCCCCACCTGTCTCCACCTGTCCCCACCTGCCTCCACCTTCCCCCACCTGCCCCCACCTGTCTCCACCTGTCTCCACCTGCCCCCACCTGTCTCCACCAGCCCCCACCTGTCTCCACCTGCCCCCACCTGTCTCCACCTGCCCCCACCTGTCTCCACCTGCCCCCACCTGTCTCCACCAGCCCCCACCTGTCTCCACCTGCCTCCCCCTGCCCCCACCTGTCTCCACCTGCCCCCACCTGTCTCCACCAGCCCCCACCTGTCTCCACCTGTCTCCACCAGCCCCCACCTGTCTCCACCTGTCTCCACCTGCCCCCACCTGTCTCCACCTGCCCCCACCTGTCTCCACCAGCCCCCCCCTGTCTCCACCTGCCCCCACCTGTCTCCACCAGCCCCCCACCTGCCTCCACCTGTCTCCACCTGCCTCCACCTGCCTCCACCAGCCTCCACCTGCCTCCACCTGCCCCCACCTGTCTCCACCTGCCTCCACCTGCCTCCACCAGCCTCCACCTGTGTCCACCTGCCTCCACCTGCCCCCACCTGTCTCCACCTGCCTCCACCTGCCTCCACCAGCCCCCACCTGTCTCCACCTGCCCCCACCTGTCTCCACCAGCCCCCACCTGTCTCCAACTGCCCCCACCTGTCTCCAACTGCCCCCACCTGTCTCCACCTGTCTCTAATTGCCCCCACCTGTCTCCACCTGCCCCCACCTGTCTCCACCTGTCTCCACCTGTCTCTAATTGCCCCCACCTGTCTCCACCTGCCTCTAATTGCCCGCACCTGCCTCCACCTGCCCCCACCTGTCTCCACCTGCCCCCACCTGTCTCTAATTGCCCGCACCTGTCTCCACCTGCCCCCACCTGTCTCCACCATCCCCCACCTGACCCCACATGTCTCCACCTGTCTCCACCTGCCCCCACCTGTCTCCACCTGCCCCCACCTGTCTCCACCTGTCTCCACCTGCCTCCACCTGTCTCCACCTGCTTCCACCTGTCTCCAACTGCCCCCACCTGTCTCCACCTGCCTCCACCTGTCTCCAACTGCCTCCACATGTCTCCACCTGCCCCCACCTGCCCCCACCTGTCTCCACCTGCCCCCACCTGTGCAGCATCTCGGCGTCCTTCAGCTCCTTGTTTTCATTTTCAAGGTTCATTTATCGCGGCTCTCCTCCGCCCCGATCCAGCAGACAGATGTTTTCATCGCGCCAGAACCGATGAACCCGCTGAACCTGAGAAAAGCTTGATGTCAGGCAGCAGAGCGGCGACGTCACGGACCCGTCACAGGCCCGCCTGCGGGGGGGTTTCTGCTGTTTTACCTTCTTCTTCTTTGCTTTTATTCTTGTCTCCTGTTGTTGATGCTAAATATCTTCAGTATTTGTCACTTTACGTGATGTCATTTTTGCGTAATCGTGTTCTTCGTGCAGCATCTGATTTTTATTCAGTTGTTTTTCACTTTAATTAATCAGACTCAGACGTGCTTTTTTGAAGCTTCTTCTTGTCTCATTCTTGCATTTCTGTCCATTTCTTTTTAATTTGTGGGATTTTGTGTCTGTAATTAACTTCGGGGAGTTTGTGCTCCTTTTTCTATTGTACTCTTTATACTTACCATATTTTTATCATGTTATTTTCATTATATGTTGAATGATGCCATTTTTTTATGTGAACTTCAATTTTCATCTTAAAGCCATCTTATATCTTTGAGGTCACTCTGTCTCTCAAGTTTGTTTTTTTTGGTCTCTTTTTATTGTTATTTTGATCCGGAGGATCTGTTTTCTTCATTTTTCTTCTCTTTTTCATCTCAGACTGAGGCTCCTTGTGGCGCACAGATCTGCGTCTGAGACGAGACGAGCTGCTCCGGCTCATTCCTGGAGTCTTTTCACAAGAGGCAGAACCAGCTTTGTTTGTTTGCTAACATCTCAAACTCCTGAAGAGCGTCTGTCTGCTGGATCGTCACAAAGAAAGGCCAGACAGCGATGCAGCGGTGCATCTGAGTCAAGGGCGAATGTCAGCTGAAGGAAGCTGCAGATTTGGGCCGTGTTTGGGCCAAACATGTTTTTAGTATCTGTGTGGACTCGGGATTCAGCTCTGGCTCGAAGCAGGTTTCTACAAATGTAAGACGGACTTAGGTTGAGCTACATCTCAAGACTACAGCTTCCCATTTCATGGAGGTTTAATTTACCATGACGACTTGAATCGAGTTTAGTTCAGTTTACTTATAGTACAGGGTTGATTTCTGGTGGTTTTATAGAGAAAATAACACTGACTATAATGAACAAACTTCAGTGACATCCAGAATTTAGGAAATATCGATGGCAAATTCACATTTTATGAGACAATAATCTCTTCATTTTAATGCTGCTAATAAAAGATCTCTAGCTGACAACCGGGGTCTGGATCCAGACCTGCGGTTCCTCCACTGACCTGCTCTAATGTGAGGCTGAATATAGTAGAATATCAATAAATATGGAGGAGATGGCAAAGGTAGTTTTATCTCATTTTCGGGTTGAATTGTGGTGTTGGACCAGGGTCCAGATCCAACAGTGAGTCCATCTCCATGGACCTCCGTTGTTAAAATGTCCAACTTTACTGCTGCTAATTTTGTTGTCCTGGTTCAATGACAATAAAGACTATTCTATTCTATTCTATTCTATTCTATTCTATTCTATTCTATTCTATTCTAGCAGACATACAGGAGTCAGGTGGTTCGAAGGTTATTTCAGTCATGATGCTTGAAATGACCATGTTCGGACGGATTAATTTAAAGTCATAATAATTAATTAGCGTCACAGTTTAGCACAAGGCAGAGTTATTAACTTTGATTGACATACAGTGTGTTCCAGCCAGGTTTCCGTTCCACCTATTTCCAACATAGATAAGGAGAGAAAGAGGCTTGTCCCCAGAGTAGGGTTGCCACCTTTCAGAAATAGAACGGAAATCAGGGACGCCCTGATTTCAGCAGCGCAGGAGCCAAAAGAAAAAAGCCCCCAAACTTCTAAACTGAATAAAAATGTGTTTATTTTTATATAAAATTTTTATATAAAAAAAACAAAATGCTTTGATTTCAAGTTTAAAGTGCTTTAATAGCATTGAACTTGCATGACTGTACAGACAGCCAACCCATACTAGCAACTGAAATAGCCTCCTATGCTACTGTATGTCCATATCAGCCCAAATGTATAATATAGCCTTCAGGTGAAGAATATGGTGTAAAAGTTAATTTATTTCAATAATTCAACTAGTATATGTTGTAAAAGTTAATTTATTTCAATAATTCAACTAGAATATGGTGTAAAAGTTAATTTATTTCAATAATTCAACTAGAATATGGTGTAAAAGTTAATTTATTTCAATAATTCAACTAGAATATGGTGTAAAAGTACATTTATTTCAATAATTCAACTAGAATATGGTGTAAAAGTTAATGAAAATACGGTACAAATCGCGTCCCGTATTAGTTCAATACGGGACGCAACCTTTTTTTCTCAAATAAAGGACAATTCCGTATTTTACGGGACGGGTGGCAACCCTACCCCAGAGACCAGCCAGACCAGCCAGGCCTGGCGTGCAAAGTTACTACTTGTGGTTTTTAGAGGGAACAAAAACAATCAAATATTTTTCCAAATTAAATTGAAACTTATATCAAAAAAATGCTCTTTTGTGCTCCCTTCATGAACACGGGTCTAAAAGAGGTTTAAAGACCGTATTACTGCCGTCTTGTTACCAAAGCGTGTCACATACTTTAATGACACAAAATAGTACCTTTTCGGGACGGAAAGGGAAAATGCTTCTACTTTAGGAGCCTCTGAGTATTCCTGCTATATTTCCCCAACAGATGGCGCTGTAGATCCAAATGGCACGACCGTGAACCTGCAGCAAAACACGAGACCGTCTAAAGGCTGATTTATGGTTCCGCGTTACACCAACGCGTCGATTTAACGCGGAACCATAATTTAGGCTTTTACCAGCAAGCGTACTTTTTCCTGGTAATCTCACAAATACACCAACAACACGTCTGGGCAGCAGTATTTTCATGAAACTGTATATAAAACTACTTTCTCCAGCTCAATATAGGTTTATTATCACTTTGAGGGCTGCGCTGCGCACAGACTCGGTGCTTTTATTTACTCGTTTCCGAGTGCGCGCTCCGGGTGTCGGACTATCGCTCCTGGCGCAGCTGGAATAATAAAGCTGGGGGGGTGACGGTGCGGGGGGTGACCGGTCTGGTGTCTGGTCTGAACCCCCCCCATCCTCCTCCCCCCCCCGGAGGAGGAGTGGCGTTGACTGAAGGATGGCCCTCCACGGTGAGACGGCGGCGCGCACCGCGCAGTCTCCGCGCAATGCCACATGCAAACTTCCCAGACCTCTTCAAGTAGGACTGCTCAGTCTCATGCCACAACAACAACAGAGCCGAGGGCCAGAGAGTCGGAGGTAAGTGTCCGATCCGCACCTGACGACCCGCGCGTCTTCAATAGCATTTGCAGCGTTCCCAGGTCTGTCTCTGGTTCAGGTGCGCATGTTCCTTCAAACGCGTCTTGCTTGTCCTCCTCAGGTGAAACATCAGCAGCAGCCCCAGTGATCCCTGCTCCGCACCTGGACGGACATTTATCAGCCTGCCAAGATGAGTGGAAACAAGAAGTAGGTGATCCTGTAGTCTGAACGCTCAGAGCTGCTCCACCTCAGATAATAATAATAATAGTAATAATATAATAAACTTTATTTCTATAGCACCTTTCATACAAGAATTGCAGCTCAAAGTGCTTCACAGTAGCAATATAAACATGTTAAGAACAATGAGAAATAGAGAAATAAACAATAATAGCAAATAAAAATAAAAGATAAGTAGCAATATAAACATGTTAAGAACAATGACAAATAGAGAAATAAACAATAATAGCAAATAAAAATAAAAGATAAAAATGATCATATCGAAACATTTATGTTTAGGTTTAGATAAAACAGTACTAGTGTCTCTGTCTTAATGTTTCAGAGACTTTGAATGGTTATTAAAATGGTAATATAATATAATGGTAATATAATAATATAAGTTTGAACATGTGAAATGGTCTTTTTAAATGCTTTGTAAGATTTCTTGCCTCAGAGGAAAAACATACCTAAGATACAACTAGAGAGACACTAAAAGGCACGCTGAAGAACCACAGTGTTTACGAGTTTGCTGTTGAGCCCACAGATCTGCTGAAGTCCGGTGTGTTTCTGCTTCTGTTTTGGTGTCCAGTGGACACACGTTAGAGCTGAATGCCCCTTCAGTGATACTAAATACTCTCCTTTTACCGGCGTTACACTGGAGTCATAGTTCTGGTTTCCCAGCGAGTTCCTAGAGAACCCTACCCTGGGCTACCTTTGACACTGACAGGTGCCATGTGGACCGGACGTGGGCCAGAGTTCATGACCTGCTCCAGACATTGGTTCCGTCAGGTGTGGCACGAGCCAGAGTGGTCCAAACTTGAGGTGGCAACATTGCAACCCCTGTGTCGAAGTAGAGAGAAAATAGGTGCAGTTCCTGTACTGACCAGCGGGGGTCGGCTCCGAAACATGACGGTCGGCTTGGCCGACTGCAAGGGGTCCGACCGCCGTGAGGGGCAGACCGAACACCCGCTGGTTCCCGTTTCAGCTTTGGCTGCACTTGTTTCACATGTTTAAGTTCTGACACGTGACGTAAGGATGTTGAGACCAATTTCTGTAAAGTTATATCTATTAACGTGGTAGGTTAGCATCACCAGTGTTTCTCAATCCTGGTCCTCGTGGGCCCCTGTCCTGCATGTTTTAGATGTTTCCCTGCACCAACACACCTGATTCTAATTAAAGGTCCTCATTAGCTTGTCACCAAGGTCTGCACAGCTCTGTTGATGACACAGGTACTTGTATCACGGTGTGTTGAAGCAGGATAACATCTAAAACATGCAGGACAGGGGCCCACGATGACCAGGATTGAGAAACACTGAGCTAAGCTAAGTCAAAGTCAAAAGGTTCCTGTCTGCAGTTTCCTTTGGCCCAAAAGAAACTGCAGATGTGCGGCACATTCGGACCACACTCTTCATTGCTGTCTGGGTTTATAAATTCTTGAGTTGAATGTTTTTGGCATGTCATATCTTTTAAATTGATAAGTCATTACCAGACTTGTGCAGACCTTCATCACAAGCTCATGAGTTGGTCCAACCGTCTGACGCACACCAGCCAGTCCAGAACAGCAGCGCTGGGAGACTCTGATTTAGCCTAGATAGTTTGAACCTTTGGGTCCGTATCAGATACCAAGACTTGAATTTCAACTTCACGTTCTTTGAAAATCACCGTCGAGCAAAATCCCAGCGCGACTATCATCTTAACCAGGACTTTTGTGTGGGGAAAGCCTTTGAGCTGCAGAGAAACCAGATACCCTCTTACAGTTCGCCTACGCTGCGGGACGGTCTTGGTGCCACAAACCGAATTGTGGAGCAGGATTCTGGATGGGTTTCCTGCAGATGCCGCATGCAGATGCTGCATTAAGATGCTGCATGCAGATGCCGTGTACTGTAACGCCGCCCGGATCCCCTCGGGCTGTTTGATGTTTCTGCCGTTTGTTCACACGGTTACGACACCGCCGAGGCAACTCTCTCTGAACATGTCAAACGTAGGCTGCATGCAGATTATTGTAGGTGCAGATACGGCAATACGTTATCAGAGATGTGACAGATAGCAGCTTGTACACAGTGATGGGTGCAAAGTAACAGCCTCTCAAGCTTGTACGGCTTGTAAAAAGCGTGTTCGGTGGCTTAACTATTAATCATAAATACGCATTTTTGGTTAAAATATTGATTTAAAGGAAAAATCTAAGCCCAGAATTGTCTCATCTACAAATCTACGTGTAGCTTCCTCGTGGATTCTGCTTGTGGGGTCGTGACCACGGCCACGCCTGTTACCACAGTGTTGTTTATACGGTGTTGAGTATATAACGCTTTTTTCACCTAACAAGATCTGATTGGTTCAAAGAACAGGTCTTGAGTTTTGATTCGTGGTACTGAAGCTGGTGGCGCTGAACATACGATGCAGATTTGAGTGATTGAAGGTTTTGTGCTTCAGGCACAGAGATATCTGGGAAACATCCAGCAGCGTGGTTAAAACACGGAGATGGAGCTTGGTGTCCGGCCCGGGGACATCTTGGCATGTGATTGATCCAATAACTTGGAGGGTCGACTTCATGCCGCAGCATTCGAAAACGTGACCCATCAATCTTAAAAAAACTGGAAACTGAAGTCCATCAAATGTCCAGATGCAACTTTAGTTTTTCTCCCCTATGTAGATTTATACAGGTATATATTTTTAAAAATATAATACGTGGAGCACTCTATATATATATATATATATATAGGCATATATATATATATATATATATATATATATATATATATATATATATATATATATATATATATAGTGATGCAACATTTTGCTCCGGCACCGGAAGGTAAACCTGTACGAATGCTTCATCATCTCATCATCAGTTAAATCCTGCGGGACAGTTAAACCGTAAAAGAGGAATCGGACTAAACAGTTTCTGGAGAAAATGGTGGTTACAGGCGAGTTTACTTATAATCATGTGTGCAAACCCACTGTTTAAGGTTTCAACAGTTTAATGGACCTTTTAGATTCTTTGAGCATATTTTAGTTGGTATATTTTGATCAGCAGGTATTTTATTGACGTGCAGCGTTTTTTGTCTGGTAAGATGGCGACTGAGTTGAACAAGAAGCTGTGAACCAGCATTTGTAAGTGAGGTTTAATGTTGCTTTTGGTATCCAGCTTTAACAGCGGTGACCCTCAGGCTCAGCTTTTACATGTTACGAGCTGACCCAACCCTCGCGTTCATGAATATTTCAGTTTGTTTGTTTTGAAAATGTCGACGCGCCATGTGGGCGTCGCCACGGGCTCGGCAGGTAAAAAAGCGCGCGTACGGAGCGTCGGGGCATAACAGGTGGACACATCGGCAGCGAACGCTAGTATATAGGTTTTTAGATTGAAAAGTACTGCAGATAAATGATTACATTATAAATACGTTTTAGTAGTTTTTTTTTTAATGCAGATTTAATCTTTTTTTCTCGATTAGAACATAATCCCTGAAGGTAAGGCTTATCGATTTGATTTCAGGTCCAACTGACCTCTCTGAAACAGCTTGTTCACTGTTCTTCTGTTTTGTTTTGGGTGGAAAATCAATGGTGGGATTTTAGATAGAGAAGTTAAAGGGGTGCGGGTCCAAAGAGGCTGGAGGAGCAGGGCTCTGTTGAGTTCTGTTGAGTCCGCTCCGGACCCGTGTGGGCTGCTGGCTCCTGCTGAGAGGCGCTGGGCTTGTTATGTCCCAGCTCGTTCCATAGGTGGCAATGGAGGGAGCTGAACCAGCGCACCGGTGGGAAGCTGGACCGGTGACAGATGAGGGGACCGGGACCCGGGCAGCACTCTTCTTCTGAACCTCTCTGGCTCAGATTCAGAGCCTGAATGCGTTTTCAGTGGTCCGTCCGTTTCCCTCAACATTTTGCCTCTCTGTTTTTTTTTTTCTGCGTTAAAAACAAACAGAACAACTTCAAAGTCTGCAGTTTTAGTTTGTGATGAGGAGAAACACATTGTATGAAGATGTACGGGCATTACAATTTAACAGAACTTCAGTGTTTTGAGCTGAAACAGCTCTGACGGCATGGAAATCTTGGAAAATGGAAAATAATCGCTGATTTGGCTCCGTTGGCTTTGTCCTTTTTTAAGAGGACGACCGAGTAAATACAGTTAGATTATAAATGATGAGAGTTCTTCAGTGGGATGGATTTAGGAGGGAGAACTGGGTTTTTACTGTCCATCACCCCCCCCAGTCCCGGGTGGACGATGGTTTATACGTCAACACTTTGAGGCACAAACGCGGCCGCGAGGGTTGACTTGGCAGCTCTGCTCTCAATTTCTTCATTAATTATGTGAAAAAACGCTGTAAAAAAACCCAAAACACATACATTTATAAATTAAACAAATAAAACAGTCCTGACCTCAAAAGAAGAAAGAAACCGTAACTGACATCTACATGAAAACACGATACAAGTAAGAAAATGGATGAATAAAAAGGCCAAGAGTTAAAAGGCCATGAACTCTGCTGCTTTTACGAAATTAACTGTTTAACTTGTACAAACTTGTGACACTGCGGCAGCGCCAGGACGCACGTGTCTGTACAAACAGTCCTTTTTATGCTTTTTAGTTAAGATCGCTCATTTTGTCTCTAGATTTTTTTGCGTCTTAAAGGAGCTTGAGGCAAGAATAAGAAATGAGACTCATTTGCGCTACGACGACCGTCGGGGGTACTGCAGCCAACAGCGAAGCCAGCACGAGAGAATGCGCATGCAGCGTCATTTGACGTCACATCCGCAGGACAGCGCGGAAAATTCGGACCCGGAATTGCAGCACATTTTGCAGCACACAGCCTGTTCAAGGCAACGGAGAGATAGGCTAGAGGGCTCATTCTTTTTGGTTTGGAACGCTTCATCTGACATTATTACTAGAAAACTTAAAACGTATACGCATTTTTTTTCATAAATCCTGCCTCAAGCTCCTTTAAAATAGCAATTTATTTTATCGAGGTCGATCGCCAAACACGTATTCCTTCCTTCGGTCTTTCGAGTCATTAAAGAAAAAGCTGAGTCCAGGACGACGATAAAGCTAAACCGTTGGCAGGTTAAGTCTTTAATATTCCCCTGAAAGACATATGAACAATATACCTCACAGTTTCGCCTGCAAAAAGAGATTCAATTGATCAAATATTTAACAAAATCTATATGAAATCAATGTATTTATTATGTTCTGCAAATCATTATGGCATGTTGTGTACAATAAATTAAAATAAATTAAATCAGGGTGTGTCTCGAGTACTACAAGCTGAGAATAATGATACAAATTACACCCAAAAATCGTGATAATATCGAGACTCGTGAATAAATAAAATATGAAATAAAAAACAGCTTTGAAGCTGTTGGAGTCAGAAATGAAGCTCGTGTAGTTTCTGAGAATGTAAAACACAGAAAGGGTTTTATTTCTGACGCTCGCTTGCTGAGACACCGCCGTCACACATTGCTCCGGCCGGCATCGTTGCCCGGAGTGAAATGTCTTGATCGTCTTTGCGCCGGCGTTTGTTGGGAAACACTCCGGCCTGCTTGGTTTGAGGATGAGTCTGTGTGTGGAGACGCCGGCCGGTTACTGCCCTTTGTGTGTGTGTGTGTGTGTGTGTGTGTGGTCACCTAAGTAAAGCCAGCGTAATCCTGTAAGGGCGGATGAGTAGGCAGACATGTGATGGCCCACTTGTTTCTTAGGTGGAGGGTGGTGGGAAGGAGGGGCTGGCCGGCATTACGGGCCAGATGGAGAGGCTTTGTGGTGTGTGTGTGGGCGTGTGATTGATCAGGCACAACATTAGCACAATCACAGCTTTTCTGATGGTTTTCTCGTCTCCAAACCGTGAACTCGGGGACCGTGTCCAGAATTCGGTGCTTTCAGATGTCAGTCTGACTCATCTCCTTGTTTTTGTGGAGCAGCACCAGTTGTATCAGTCAATTAGCAGACTTCCTGTCCTCCTGCTCACCTCACTCCACCAGATTAGAGCCATTACACCACACCTATCCGCTGTGCGCTGAGCCCTCCTCAAGGACGACGCACGTTTGCGCGCTCGCGGCCGTCTACCGGCACAATATCCGATTTTAGGGGGCAGCCTCTGGTCTGTGAGGTGGCTCTCTGTCCGCGGGTGTTTGATGGGCGGATATGAGCGCCACCAGCAGCACCCCGCTGAGCCCCAGCCCCAACCTACTGCAGGTGAACGAGCCAAAGCGCTATGGCTCCACGCTGTCGCTGGAGGAGAAGTGTGAAAAGTCTTTCTTCCTCTTCTACTACTACAGGATGGAGGACGAGGCCGTGCTGGACCGAGGGGCGTCCTTGGTCAAGAAGATCTGCGACGAGGAGGAGGTGGAGGGTAAGTTCACCTCTCGTTCTCTGCTTGTGACACAAGTACTGTCTACCTGAACTTCGCTTTGACACAAATGGAGGTGGTTTTAGTTTTAACTGTTGATTCAAATATTAAAAAAAGAAGTTGAATCTCCATTTGAGCCTTTTTTTGATTTAAATATATTTATAATTTTGTAAGTAATTAAAATCAAAGGCAAAAACAGATAGTTTTGGGCATTTTTTTGGCTCTTTTCCTCCATGTTTGTCCTGCTGTTCACCTATTTACTGAGCTGGCATGATAAAGATGTAGAGCACAGACCATGTGACCCTGTGTTTACCTCGCTAATCCTCTGAGAAACCTGCAGGACAACAAAGAGTGGAAAACCTGGTAGGAAGCTATTTAGGGATTAGTTAAGAGTAAAACTGATAAATGTGTCATCCAACTTTATCCTCCCCGCCCACGTCAACCAGGAGTGATGTCATCAGGGATCTTTTCATCATATCAGTTTATGTTGATATTCATGTCAGTTTACGCGTTCAGTGCCTTTAAACCAGTTGGGTTCATTGACGGTCTAGGATTGTTTTTTTATTGTTGTTTTTCTTTTAAACTAAGCCTCACCTTTCCACTTCCTGTCGCCCAGGAATGGGGTTAAGTTTACTCGGCGATGACATCAGCGAGCACGTCGGCTTGCAGGGTTGTTAGTCCCAGTCCAGCGGGTTATCTGCTCTGACACCGAGCCCGTTCTAAAGTCCGGCAACGCTGGGGTTTATTTTGGTCTGTCGGAGTAGGACCTGAAATTTGTTACGGGATGATCTTCTTGTTATTGGTCCGAGGTCTTGTTCCTTTTGAATGAGATAGAAATAAACAAGGACCTAAGCCATAATGCTGATTCTCCATGACGACCCAAGCGAACTGAAGCCGTAAGAATCTAATGCTTCAGTAATCCTGAAAGGAAAACATAATTACTGCAATGTAAATTACTGAGGTATTAGAAGCTCATTGGACAGAGAGAGACGTGGCTGAAATCTCCAGAGATCTCCATCAATGCACTGAAGTGTTGCGTCCGTTGCAACACTTCAAAACAAAGCCAAACTATTGATACAGACCACATGGACGGACACCTGCAGCCAACAGTCACATCTGGGGTGCAGGGATTTTCCTTCACAGAATGCGTTGTTAGAATATACTGCACTCACTTTTGCCCGTCAATCTGAAGTCTTTTGTCTGCCCGTATGGTCTGAAGTCCATGTACAGAGGGCCTGGAGTCCATCTACGGCTGCGTCATCACAGCTGCTGTGAGTTGTGGCCATTATGGTCTATGTCAGAAGCACTGTGGTGTAGAAGTGTCGCTTCGGTCTGCTAAAACCACGTGCTGCGTAACTGGACGGTGGGGCTTGCATGCTCTGTGGGAATCTCAGGTTAACCCTCTCCTGTAGCCATGTCTCAAGAAACCCTCCCACCGTCTCCCCAACAGCGCTACGGTTCAGCCTCCTGGTTGCAGAGGTGCTCCTTCACAGTGACACGCCCACAATTCAGGCATCTGCTGCCACTAAACCCCACCCATTGATAAAGTTCCTGCTGCACCAAATCTTTTCATGAAACCAACAGTTTTTTACATAAAATAGTCCAAAGTTTAAGCCACATGCGAATCAAAACAGAAACATTTGTTTAAATCCAGACGCTGAACAATCAACATCTGTCTTTTCTAATCTAACAATACCTTTTTTCAAAGTGTGGAGGCATTAGCATGCTGTCAGCGCTGCGTGGCGCGCTGCCATCCTCCTCGTTGGTCATGGCAGCGTTGTTACTGGGGGAACTGGGGGTCAGTGCTGCCTCTCCTCAGAAATCCAGCGAGCTAAACAAACCTCCCAGAAAAAAAGACGAGGATTTCGTTTCATTCAAAGTGCTCACAGGCAGCTCCAAAAGAAGTTCTTCTTCCAGGCCTGTAAAAAGAAGAGGAAGTCGTTTGACAAAGCTGCCCCGGCAGTGTGCGAATCCCCCTCTGCAGCCTCCTGACTTCACCATTTTTTATTCCTTCTCCTTCATTGCACTCCTCACCTTCTTTCCTCTTCTCCAGCCAACACAAATAACAGCGCTGTCTTTATTACCTCTTTATTCTGTTTTTTTTTGTCATTTCCTTGATTCTTTTCCCCTGTGACTGTCTGGCCATCTGCTTTTGAGTTTCTCGTCAACCCCACTTGCTTTGTAGAAAACTTCATATGTATTCTTTAACAGCCGGTTCGTAATCTTTACTGTTGGGTAGCTTTGTTTCTGGGATGTCGTGATCGCTCTGCATCTTTGAACATCAGCAGTAGTAATGGACCAAAAGTTCTCCCAAGCAAGCACAGTGGTTTTAAGATGCCACAAAGGCAGAAGATGATAAAGATAAGAATAATTCATATATTATGCACACTTTAATAACTTTACAGGTGGAATCGGCCACAGAACCGTTAACAGAGCCGTTAAACCTAATGCTACAAGTAAAACGTATGTTAAAATGTTTGAAGGGCTGGTTTTTAGTTTCACTGTTTCTTCGTACAGCGTCGATTCAAGTCCATTTTCAAAGTTCATATGCCAAGAAGCGCAGCAGCACTGAATCTTCACCTCAGTTCTTCCTCCGCCCTGAACAAGTACGAGGCGATGGTGGAGAGAAACAACTCCCCATTAACGGGAAGAAGCCTTCTGCAGAGCCAGATTCATAAAGCACAACCGTCTGCATCGAGCAGTTTAAGGAGAGCAGCGAGAGACCAAAACAGAGATAGGACGGTCTAGTGGCTACGAGACACTAAAGAGAAACCAAATATTAATTAAAATAATTAGATGAAGCAGTTTCTGGAGAAATGGTGGTGGGATTTCTGCTACCGCACGACCCCACTTAAATAAAAAAAAAGTGTGTAACTGAGCCATTTAAAAGAGAAACTGTTGATCAGCTGTGAATTCTGGGTAGTTTAGATGCACTAAAACCAGGCTTTCCCACGTGCAGCGGAGCGACTTGTGAACAAGTTAAGAAAGGCTTCTAGCAAAAAACCTGCAAGTCGGTTGCCTTGGCGATAGAAGACGCAGATTTTTCTCTATCTTGATGAAAAATTGAGGCCATGATGAAAACTATGGACTCTAAAACAAAGGCTAAAAAGAAACATTTTCAGATTTCCCCGTGCATTTTTGTTTTAAATTCCAACTGAAATCTGCCCGGTGCATCATGGGAGGCCCTTCAGAAACCTAGACCTTTAGCAGCAAAGCTTAAGACACGGTCCAGGGTCACCAGAGCACATGTCTGCAGCCGGTAGCGATGGTGTGGAGCTGCGAGTTCTGCGGTCGTGCTCCATCGCCCGTGTTTAAGTGACAACATGAAAACCGGATCAGAGTTCATCTTTGTTGAACTGGGAAGCAGATCTGGTGTGGGTGATGCTGGTTCTGTCTCCAGTCGTCTGCCAGCTTTCTTTCCCCGTCTCTGTGTTTGTTTCACGCTCTCTTTTTCTTTCTTTATCACCAGTTGCATCGGTTAGTTTGGACATTTTGTTTTGGGTCGCCGTCGTTTCTGATGTGCGGGGTTCGCTTAGTACGGTGAGCCGCTGGTGTCAACGAATTTAGATGAACTCTTAAAAAAAACCAAACAACCAAAACAAGGCATTGGCAGTACGCGTGAAGAATGAGAGCCATTGTGCTTGATGACAGATCATTGTTTGTACTGAGGGCGTTCGGCCACTTCCTGGTCGGGTCATGTGCTTGGCTTGGCTTCGCTCGACCTGCTCCAAAAGGAGACGTTTGACGCTCACAGAGCCCTTTGTTCCAGACACACTTTTTATGTCCTCTCTAACACTTATTGATTAGTTTTTCGAGGGCTCCCACAGACCGCACAGAAACCTGAGAAGAACCTAAAACCGCTTGAGTCCAGTCTCAGCAGGGAACAGAACGTACTGGAGACGTTTGTCCACACATCAGTTATCGTGCAGATGCAGAAGTCTCAGGAACCCCTTAGTGTTGTTGTTTTAATCAATGTTTAAGATGTAAACAGTTTATCATCAGCCCGGCTGTTTTAAACCTAAGTTCTTAAACGATATCCAGCACCGTCTGATTGATCGGACATAGGTTGTACCTTGGATATCTTCCCTGACGCACCCCACCACCATTATCTCAAGGAAGCTAACGCCAATTATTGAAAAAAACAACTTAATTGTTCCCCTTTTCACTTGAATAAAACAAGACGAGTGGGGGTGCATACGACTCCTGGACAGTACTCTAGGAGTGTCACAGTCCACCGGGGGGGTTGGTAAGACTGCAGTCCTCTCGTCTCAGTGACCCAAGAATAACACAAAATAAGACAAAGTGTAATATTAAACTCCTAACTGTGACCGTTTGTGAGTTACAGTAAACTTTAACTACACAAAGCAACTTTGCCAAGTCTGAACTTCTCTCAGTGTGGAGATTAATCCACTGTTAGCAACACTGATTTAATCTTGCTGAGTGGTGACCTCAGCCCTAACCCCGTCTCCCGTCCCCTCCTCTTCTGTCCTTACTCCATTTACATGACGACATTTACATGAACGGTCGTCATCACCATGTCATCAAGTCTGTTAAGGACACAGCTGCTTGTACCAGGGTGTGTTAAAGCAGGGAAACATCTAAAACTTGCAGGACAGTGGACCCCGAGGACCCGGGTTAGGAAACCCTGGCGTGAAAAGCACAACTACAAACAATCAAATGTTCCTTAAACATCTCAAACTGTGCACTTCGGATCCCTGTTCACGTTGCTCAGGCCCCATAATGGAGTTGTTTTGCTCAGGTCGCAACTAAAGACTATTAGATCCTCTATTTTCTGTGTGCTGTGGTGAGCCCCGAGTTCGGCCTCCAACTGCTCCCCACTCACTCTGCCGTCATTGGCTACCTGTCTGAACCAATCGGATGCATTACTGCCAGTTGTGTGCCATGGAAACAGAGGCACGATGGAGGCTGATCCTTAATTTGGATCAATGCACTGATTGATCTGCAGTTGGAGTTAAGAGGACCAATCTGTTGATGCATTTCATTCGTGCGTAAGAAGCAAGTTGTTTTGGAAAAAAGAAAAAACTCATTCAAAAATGTTGCATATTGCTTATTTAGTCGTGCAGCTCTTAAAATGACGGTGAGGCCGCTTGAAAACTGGTTAAATGGCAGTTTGAGATCCCTCTGGCATTAGAGTTGTTGGACCAGCACCATCACCCCCCCAAACAAGTGCTGATCGTGTAAATCGCCATGCAGCAAGGTGTCGATCATGGAAGCATCTAAAGCATCTAAAATGACGTAGATGGAGACAATGCTGTCAATACCCTTGAACGCAGGTCTGGAGACATTACAGGGTGTGAAAGGGACCGTCTTGCTTCCTCGGTCCGGGTGAAGGAGTTCACGGACCAAGTGCAATCATCTGGGACGTGCACGATTGAGAGTCTGAAACCAGACACGTCCTCCACTACATCTCTGTTGATGTAAATGGGGGTTTGTATGTTTCTCCTAGTTCACCTGAAGTCCGCGGTGAAGATTGCTGACGGTGCAACACTTGACCAGTTCACCCGCATGTAAAGGTGCATTTCTTGCGGGTAGGAGGGGTGCAGTCATGCGAACAGTCGTGGCATCTTTAATGGTCTGCGATGCCGGTGCTGTCCAGCTCTTTGTTGTGCTCTTTCATGCCTGTTGTTCCCTTCTTGTTCATGCTCAAATGTTTGCACTTAGAGAAAAAGAATTCGATTGTCACCATCAGGGGTCGGCTGTGCAGCTCGTCCCTGCGTCATAGCTTCAGTTTGAATTTGTCGGAACGTTTCATGTCGGAGTTCATCCTCCTTTTTGCCCTTTTTGCAGGTCACCACACAGTTTACATCGGCGTCCGAGTGCCCAAGAGCTACCGACCTCGGAGGCGCCACCGGCGGAGAGGCGGCCACAAGGACAGAAAGGAGAAGTTGACGGAGAACGTGTCTGACAGGTCGGACGCGGAAAACAACGATGAGGCCAGCAACAGCATCCTGAAACCGCTCAGTAAGTTCTGATGGGCTCCACGTCAAGGCGGATTAGGTTTGGTGTCCGTCTTCCCTGGAGGCTGCTTTCTTTTCCAGAGAAAAAGCCCCCGTGACTCCCAGTGACCCCCAACAAAGTTGCTGATTCCACTTAGTGGCCAGATATAGCCGTGCACGTCCTGCTGAGTGACGAGCGTGTTCTTTTTTTAACATAGGAGGTTGAATTTTCCTCAGCGCTCACGGCTGCTGATACGAGTCTCCCGAACGCAGAGTCCGAGTCTGTCCGGCTCTTGTTTCGGTCTTGAATGCAGATGTTTGCAACTAGTTATCTGGACCCTCAGGCTCTGAGATCCACGGATGCTCGGACAGGACAGCGGGACTGAAAGTCAGAGTGCTCTGATTTGGGTCTGGGTTGAAGTTGCAAGGTAAATAAAAGAGGACTAAAGACTTTTTTTAAGTCTTTAGTCCTCTTTTATTTTTTTAAAACTACAAAATGTGCGATACTAGATAAACAATGTAGATAAAAAATGTGCGTGACAATATTCCTTTGGGAAAAAGGCTTAAAATGCTCTCGTTGTCTGTTGATCCCACTAATGAGGCAGAACATTAATTAATTTTACACATGACGTGACAAGAGGACCAGAACCTGGCAGAACTGGTGTCTCCCTGTGGACGTATCACTTGATGAGGAGGATTTCCTTTCTGGACAGAAGTCCGGTGGGAGAGTAGATTACAGCTGAGCCATCTGGTTGATGCTACTGACCACCGAGAGGCACAATACGCAAAAACTGTTGGTTTAAAAATGTGGGAGCGTCTAATCCTAGGTTGCAGGTAGAGGCGGCGGTCTTCAAGATGCTTCCAGGTGACTCCGATGTCCCAGTGGACGCTGATCAGACGTCGCTGCTTTATGAACCACGTTTCTCAGAAGATGGACACCTAACCTTTTTGGAGAGCTGAGTCGCTACGAGGCCGAATAACAACATGCAAGATGAATATTCAGTTATCTTAATACAATCAGAGCGTAACGAGTTAGTTAAATCCTGAACCTGGAAGGAAAACACAAAGCCAGACTGGCTTCAGACCCATCAGTAGTAGTAGCCACCAATATTATTTTTCCCCTTATTTTAAATGGTTCAAAAAGGATTTGTAGCATCATAAACGGTTTTAGTCTTTTACGCCTTGTTGCATTACAGCTGATGAAATGATCAGTAAAAGTGCTTGAGAGAACTGAAGAGGTTTAAGCACAAAACAGGTCATGAAAACGGGAGTTTTATAGCTCAATAAATGATAAATTATTAACTGAAACAGCAAATGTTCCTGAACTCACAAGCAGCAGACCTTTAAGAAAAGCTGAAGTGGTTTTAACTGTCAAGAAATAAAAGCAGAGAAACTTCAGTCACATCGGGACCTTTTCTGACGCCCGCTTCACATTTGCATTTAAGAACACTAGCGTGTTAAAACACGGCTGACCTCTGACATGAAACTGCGAGCGGCGCGGCGCGGTCTGCACGAGCCGTGCCCGACAGATTATATACAATGTGCAGAAGTGTGTTTACACACAACAAATCAGAAGAACAAGTGAATGTACATCAGCCGTGTCTATTTGTGGTGTTCTTTCACGCGGCCCACCCGGGCTTTTACTTTCCAAAACAGCAGCTATGTTCAAATGGGTTTTTTTCCACAGAACGCCGCCCGAGTGTCGACTGCTAACAAAACGTCACGCTTCATATTTCCGTGCCGCCATGGTCGCATTTTCCACAAGTAGAGTTGCCAATGCCACCGTAAACAAACCAAGGCGCTGGCGTCGCTGTGGTTTTGTTTTCTGAGGGATTGAAGCAGGTTTTCGTCCCCTTTGACACACCTGTGTGACGGAGTTTCAGAGGCTAAAGAGAGCGAGGAATTTCTCTCGCCTTTCGAACGTAAACATTGATAATCAGCAAAGTAAAAAAAAAATCGATGGCTACTGATTATGATTGTTCTCCATCGCCTTTCATGAAAGACAGGGCTTGAAGCAAACGGGCTAGCCCTGACACTTGTGGTACTGATGGTTTCAGCTGCGTCCCAAAGCTTTATGAACTCAACCAAACTTGGGTTTTGGCCACAGACTGCATAACAAAAAATGGACCAACCGTGTTGTCACTCAGTAGTTTCTTTGAAAATCTTATACTCATTTGGTTGATATTTTTATTTTTTAAATGTCAAGACATAAAGGAGCTTAAAGTGGGTGGAGTCAGCATTTTAACTGAGCTCACCCCCCCATTATTTTGAAACCAGTGCTGCAGTTTTGCCTCGCCCGTGCAGCAAATGCAGAATTGTATAAATTGGTTTGAATATAAAGGTGCAGAGGCTGGATTATTCTCTTATTTGAGTCTGTGATGTCACAGTACCCAGCAGTCCGTGCTGCTCGCTGAAGGTCACATTCTCAGACCCAGTTAGCCGTAAACGGAGTGATGCGAACCCACGAGCTTAAAAATGATTCGAGATTCTTTCTTTTCTTTTTTTTCCACGTGTTTGAACGCACAGTTTTTATTGACGGTATCTTTTGTCCGAACAGCTCTTCCTTTAAATGTCGACACGGTGGGAACTTAAACGAGCAGCCATCTGTCAGGCATGCAGAAACTGACAGGCATGCGGTATAGCTAATGTCCCGTTGCTGTCCCCCCCGCCGCTCCACGTTTCTCTCTCTGGAAAACGTGTCTGCCCCCGGGGGAAGTTCCTCGTCTGTCTGGGATGAAATCCTCTTGTTTGGTCAGATGGACGCTGCAGGGACAACGGGTGCCTCCTGGTAACGAGCCTGTCCACTCTACAGCTATTTGATCCCCTCCTCATTTTGATGAGAATCCTCTTTTTCAATCATTTTCCCCATCTTTTCCTTACGGGATCAAATGTTCACTCAAAGTGGATTACAGAGATTATTTAGGATCTTTGCTCAGACACAAATGAGTTCTGTTTCTCAAAGTCAGGAAATGTAATATATATACTTCTCTTTTTGTACTGATAGAAATTTTAGTCTGGTTAATGCAGAAATGTGGCTGTTTTTTTCTCTGTTTCCTGAAAAGATTAGATTTTGGAGCAACGCAACTTTCATTTAACAAGAAATTGTGAAACCCTTCAGCATGTGAAGAAAGCAGACGTATTACGTTTGAAGGCACTTTGTTGAACTTAGACGGGGTCAAAGGGGCGTTATAGTTAGTGTCTGTCTGTCATTGTAAATTATTCAGTCCCGCTACGAGTAATGTGTAACGTGGCCTGTTACTCGTTGGCTAGAAATCAGAATCAACTTTATTCGCCAGGTTTGTGCAAACAAATTGATTTGATTCAATAAAAGAACTAAAATATAAATAAATAAATGAAGATAAAATGCCACGAAAAAAATCAAAAACTTATGTACACTTTATTCAGTGTTTACAAGACAGAACCAATATTTCTAGCCATGCAGACATTGCTGAAGTATCAGACCCTCTGTGACTGCTGACAGTTCGGCAGAGCGGCGGTCCGGGGGAAGGAACGGTCTCCGGGACGAGGGTTTTGGTCCTGACCCCGGACCTGTACAGGTCCTGGATGGAGGGAAGGTCGGCCCTGATTATTTTTTTCTGCAGACTTTACTGTCTGTTGCAGTCTGCACCGGTCCTGTTTGGTGGCCGATCCAAACCAGACGGTGATGGAAGTGCACAGGAATGATGGCAGAGTAGAACTTCCTGAGCTGTCTCAGGAAGTACAACCTCTTTTTGCAGACAGTATTGATGTCGCTGGCCCACTGAGTCCACTTGTCCACTCACTGGTAAGAGCAGTGGGCCGAGGACACATCCTTGGGGGGCGCCAGTGCTGATGGTCTGGAGCTGGAAGCAACCCTCTCCAACAAGTGCCTTTAAATATCAGTTAAACAAAGCATGGTGTCCCTCAGGTCTCCATGTTGGGACCTCTGCTTCTCTTACTTTGTGGCAGCTATCAGAATTGACCTATTGGTAAGACCCGCCCCTCAAACACAGTTGAGTCAAAGGCTGTTGAGTGTCAGTTCCACAGGGAGCTTGAAGCTGCCTACGTTACAACAAGGATGTCAACATTCTTTTTTAAGGTAAATCGGTGCAACAAAAGCGTTTAGACTCTGCTAATGTTACATAAACTTATTTAATCACAGTAGTTATGGAGCAACACAGCCTTTGCTCAGATAAGTTAGCTAGCTACGATTAGCCAATGATAATCGCTACTAGCTTTATGGATCTACTAAGCACCTAGTATTAAATCTAGTGTTCGGAGGGTAAAAGTAGATCTGACGTTCTGCAGCAAAGTAGATCTGTAATTTACAAATTAAAGTAATTAAGAGTAAATACATTTAATTTCACCTTGTGACGCATGAACAGTGCTGATCCTGGATGTTGTCATCTTTGACAAGGCTGGCAAAGACGAGCTTCCTGTAAACCCTCACCTCCACTTTAAACTCATTACCAACCTGATCTAATTGTAGATTGTTTACTTTTCCCTCCGTGACACATTTTAGTCCCATTTGAATGCTCCTCAACGAGATCTGGTCCTTTTTGTCTCCACAATTTGTCTCGGGACAAGTCTCGGGACGAGGCTTTCACACAGACGGCCACCATTGTTAAACTGCAAACAACGCTGATAGCTGGTCTGAGTTAGCAACAGTAACTAAGGGAGGCGGGACTTACCAACAGGGCAAGTTTGATGTGTTTTTCTGTCTCTCTTGTTTTGTGTTAATTAAGCAAAAAAAGGAATTTAATCAGGGCGTCAGACCTTAAAATACTGAATGTATATGGGCAGATTTTTGTCTCAAAAATTCTGGATATAAAAGTCAAACCGACTGTATATTTGAGGTTTTAGTAATGTATTAGAGTTTCCTGGTAAACAATGAAAACATGGAAAGCGCAGCGCGAATGTGATTGTGGAGTCAGTACGCCTGCAGACACGACAGCGTTCATTTCATTTCAGGTTATTTCCTGTCAGCTTGTGTTTGTTACATTCTCATCAGAAGCTGCCCACCTCAGCTAACACAACAACATACCAGAGATAGACGGTCGGGGTATAACTACAGTACTCTGAGTGAACCTCCCTCAGGGTGTCACTCTGCATTCAGCCGACCCCTGTTCCCCGGCTGAGCTCGCTGCCCTGCATACTCAGTCGGACTTTGTGTTATAGAGAACATTTCCCGTACTTTTTCATGCGAGTGACGTGGAACGGCATCAATGCCGCATGTATTGTTGCTGCTGGTAGATCGCCTCTGTTGCGTGTACAGTGCTGGGACTTGCCAAAGGTCATAGAAGATGCACGGCATTTCTGTAGGATGCATGTCAAGAGTGGGACTCAACGGGACTTTAGTGGCAGTCACACTGAGCTTTCTGCCGGGCAGCAGGCATTCTTCCTCCATCCCATATCCCATGAGCCTTTGCTGCTGGGACAAAGTCCTCTTTGTATGCCCGTGGCTCTTGGCTAGAGCACACAGCGCTTTGAAATTGCATTTGAACGATGGGATTTTCATTTCTATCCCTCATTTTCGTGCTTGCATTCACCCCTCTTTGCTTTCAGTGAGCACCCAGCCTCACCCCCCTCCCGGCCCTCCTCGCCCACTCCCCACCATTCTCTTAGCAACCGGTGGAGTGGGACAGTATCGCATTGACACCAGCTCTGGTCTTGTTATCAGCCTGGCTTTTTGTCAGACTTTGTCAGTGTGCAGCATCTGGGAAATCCCGAGCACAGCTTTTGATGCTCACTGCCAGTCGCATGCTAAGGGATTTTCCTTTGAATAGTTGCAGTAATAATTACATATAAAAGGCTCACTATCCTTTTAATTTAATTTAAGACTTTGCAGAGCCAGATTCTGTTCAAATGGCTATTTAATTCACCTCACCTTTATTTGTATGGTGCCGGTTCACCAGAAAAGTCATCTGCAGTCCAGCGAAACTCAATCCGCTTTGTTCAATTATTCTCCAAATTAATCCAGTTGATTACAGTTACATTTGATCTAATCAATTCCAGGATAGTCCAAATTAAAATCCCACATAATGCCAATTTATCAAAACAGCTGAGCTAAGGAACCCAACAGATCTTCACTTCACTGCAATCCTCCATCCTGAGCAAGCACAGGGTGACCGTGGAGAGAAAAACACCCAAATACCACAGATAAAAACCTCCTCAAGAGCAAGAGTCAGGAGGGTGGAGAATTAAATTCACCTTTTGAGCCACTCAGAATATAGAATTTAACTCAAAATGAGTTCAACTAATACAAAAAACTAATAAAAATTACGACAACAATAGTAACTGTCCAGCTAAGGAAACCACAAGACTGCATTAAAACTTTCCTTTGATACGATCCCCCGTCCTGATCCAGCACCAGGCCACTGTGGAAAGGGAAAAACTTTAACAGGAAGAAACCTGGCAGACCCAGACTCGCATCCTCCCCGACCGGTTGGATGCCGAGAGGACAGGAATCCTGTTGGAGCGACGAGACTGTTCAGATTAAATGGGAACCACATCCGTATGTGGTTTGGATCAGACTTGCTCAGATCAGGTTCCAGTGCAGTAGCGCTTTGAAACCCGGGCCAGGGGAGCCAGTTGATGTAGTTTGGGGCGTCTTGTTAGGTAACTCTTGGACAGCGGGGGGTGTACCGGGCCAGGAGGCCCCAGGTGGACCCCGGACGTGGGAGAGAGATTGTATCTGTTGGCTGGCTTGGGAACCCCTCGGGGTGCCTGGGGAGAGGGTTATTGAAAGTACGGCGTCTGAACGCAGCCTCGGAGACCCCCTTTCTTAATCAACTGCTCACACCTGACTCTAAAACTGCTAATCCTAAAGGTGCACCTGGGTTCATTTACACAAAATATACATTTTGGTTCCAATTTCAGAAGTTTAGATAATTTTTGTCCTTTTTTTCTCTGTCGCATAGAAATCTGGTGATCATAAACATTTGCTGTCCTGCAGATCTAGTCTTTTATCTACTTTCTTCAACAAAGCGTTTTTTTACTCTTACAATTTGCATGGTTCGTTTTATGACACTTATAATTCCTGTTCTTTCTTTCTTTGCTAATTTTCTTTATTAGCTATGAGCACCTTTAAGGAATACACAAGTAGTGCTCTCTGTGAGCCCACATCACTGAAATCTGTGCCCACACTCACCACTTTTGGCTATTGTACCCATGCAATTTAGCCCCCACAGTATTTACAGCTTGTCTTAACTGTTTACTGTAATCAATGTAAACCTCTCCAGGTACGAGTGCCAGTTGAATGTGTGTAACACACACCTTAATTATTCCTTCTAAGATGTTATTATGTAGGTAGCAGGGACTTGAGCTAGTTGCAGCTTGTGTGTGAGTGTGTGTTTGTGTGTGTGTGTGTGTGTGTGTGTGTGTGTGTGTGTGTGTGTGTGTGTGTGTGCCAGCAGACAGTTTATCCTCCACCTAGTAATCTTACATCTGCTTGTCTGGCTTGTACCTGCCGTTGTTGTCATTGTGCAGCAGAAAGCACAACGGCGGGCCTCCAGCCTGTGTATGCAGCATCCACTCTGCTCGATGAATGAATGAGTGGATAAATGAATGGGTGAGACTAGCAGATGTTGTCAAACGTATCCTGTACTGAAAGTCCTCTGCTCTGGCAGCGCTAGTTAGACGTGTTGTTCTGGTGGCGACACTTGAAATGAGGATGCTTGGACAGTTTTGGTGGGGATGAATGTTGCGTGATATCGATTTGCATCACAGGTTAAGCTAGGTCACCAAAGTTACAATGGTTAACTGTGATTGACATAAAGTGGGCTTGTTCTTTCGGCCAGTTTGAAGACAAGGAGGCTTCAGAAACACTCTTCAGAGACCCGTGGGGGATGTCACAGGGGGTTTGTCCAGTTCTCACGTAAACCATAGTTCCATAAAGTACTGTGCAAAAATCTCAGGCACCCCAGTCTTGTTGTTTTATTAACATTTTTACATTTATATTCCAGTCATTTAAGACGATTAGACAATAGCCAAGCATGTTCTTTTGGCTCTTTGGTTTACGGGCGCCATAGCCGATCACTGTATTCTGCATATTGATTTGTTGTGAGTTTTTTTTGTTGGAGATGCCCTCCCTGACACTGCTCTTCCTTTATTCTGGGCTTGGGACCGACACCATGAGATCACTGGCTTGTGGTCAGTGGTTGGGTTTCTGCTATGTTCTGTCCAAGGATACTTGGGCGTGTGATCTGACGACCTCCCAGTTTCAGCTCTACCCAGTACACAGTTAGTTCCTTTGCAGTGGTTGCCAGGATGAATCTGGGAGTCCAAATCAGAAGTCATGACATACCACAATCCCGCCTTTCAGACTTTAGCAGCCCGGCTTTGAAAATCTGTCATTTCGTGAGCTGTTGAGATTTTGCAGGACACTGTGACATCTCACTCCAACAACTGAGAGTAATCCAGCTCCCCAAATGATTCTCACATGGGTAGATGTGTCAGAGCGCCCAATCCAAACACCTCAATGACAATGCAGTTAAAACATATATAAGGTTTTCAATAAAATTTAGTGCAGATTAATCTGACAGGCGTGCATGGTTGAAGTAGCTGGAATCTCAGTCATCAGCTCCGTTTAGGATCTCTGCATCATTTATTCTAATTGTCTTCTATTATCCGAGTTTCCCAACACAAGTAGGAAAACAGTTGGGATCTTATTTCAGTTCTAGAAGAGTTGAGCTTATATTACTACTGAAGTACCAATTAAAATGTGTCAGTGTGAAGGACTTGAGCGTGTCCCACATGTGCGCACCGCACCACAATGCTGCCGCAATATAAAATATGTTCATTTAAATATAAACGGTACCTGTTCATGAACCAGGTCGACTGTTAACTAACTCATTTCGAGCAACATCGTCTTTCTGTCCAGCATCTCTGCATTTTCATTTCAGAAATCTCCTTGTCTGACAGGAACAACAACCTCTTAGGGAAGATTAACACTGGAGCAGAACAAATATGATGTCGCATTTTAGTCAGTTAATGCAGAGATTTACAGAGAATATGCCAGCATGATTTCTTGTGTAACAGGGATGTTCCCAGCATCGTTTATTGCTTTAATATTCCCAGCGTGAGGCTACATGGAGCCCTAGACAAGGAAGGTCGAGTTTGTTCTTCTCTTATTGAGGCCATCCGATGAGAGCTGTGGAGTTAATGTGATGGTTTTCAGGTGCGGTATTTCATAAGGTCACTGGTCAGGTTGGAGCTACGCGTCACAAAGAACATCAATTCGTGTGATTCATCTCTGTATTCTTTATGTTGTCTTGTCATAAAGTGCCTGGTGATTGGAATTTGTCATTGTTTTGATCAATATTTAATAAACCAAACCTGTTCTGAAAATGCTGATGAGGGACTCACTTCAAAGGAAGTGCATCCGTCCGCCCGTCCGTCCGTCCGTCCGCCCGTCCGTCCGCCCGTCCGTCTGTCCGTCCGTCCATCCATCTTCTGCTTATCTGGGTTTAATCTGTGGAGGCAGCAGCCTAAGAAGAGAGTCCCAGACCTCCTTAATCACAGCCACTTCCTCCAATCTTCTGGGAGGACACCAAGGCCAGCCAGGAGATATAATCTCTCCAATGTGTCCCGGGTCTGTGTTCGGACCATCTCCCTGTTGGACATGCCTGAGAGTTTTTTCCAAAGCTTGTTTTGAAGCAGGATGTTTGTGATTAGTTCATATATATACACAGACTATTTGGAGTGTTTTCCCCCATGATAGAAATTGTAAATACCAAAACCTGCACTTTGGTGGAAGCTGATATTGTTTTGTTTAAATATAATATCTGCAATTCTATAGTCCACCAGAAGGAAACTGCTCATTTCCACCTGCTGGCTATCCTTTGAACTTGCCTGTAGCAGTAGCAGTGCTAGCATCAGTAGCAGTAGTAGCAGCAGGAGCAGTAGCAATAGCAGTTGTAGCAGTAGGAGTACTAGCAGCAGTAGTAGCAATAATAGTAGTAGCAGTAGCAGACACAGTAGTAGCAGTATCAGCTGTAGCAACAGTAGCAGTTGTAGCAGTAGTAGTAGTAGTGCTTTGTACGGCGTCACACAGACAAAAGTGATGCAGCGAAAATCCCAGTCACAGCTGCATTAACCTTAATGAGCACATATTATACTTTTCCTGACTTTCAAAATTGTCTCTGTCATCTATCCACTTTACATTCTTTCTTGCTGCTATTTTAAGAGGTGCACAATTGATTAAACAGCAAATAACAGTCTTAACAAAGCAGTCACACCAGAAGCTTCCCCTTTTCTTTCTTATAATGACTTTATGCTTGTATGAGCATTGATTGCATCTGCAGATTGGTTTTAGTCTAAAGTCAACCAGCAACAGCAGAGTGAGCGGGGAGCAGGGGGAGTGGAGGCCAGACAGAGTGCTCACAGGAACACGGAGAAAATATCGGACTTACGTTGCATGATCCCACACCTGATAAAAGTAAAACGACTAAATTCAAGTCCAGTTGAATCAGATTATAATGCAAATGAATCCACTTCATTCCAGTTCAGTTTGATTAAAACCAGACGGTATTCAGTTGAGACTTGATTCAATTCGGTTGCCCATCTGGAGGATCGATGTCAGTGGAGAGGGAGAACTCCCATGGTCCTATGGTCTTTTTCTTTTTTTTTCTTTCTTTTTTCACAGGAACATATCTTGACCTCTTGTTATGGAAAGTGTTGCAGTAAACTGGGTTAAGGCCTTTTTTGGACCTCTCCCAAAGAAGCCGTCCCATGCCGCCTGCAAAGAATCAATCCCCACTTGAATAAGCTGCTTTGGAAATGTATTGGTTCCCTCATTGGCAGCACATTAATTCGGGATATAGATGTTTGCGTCTGATAATAACAGCTTTGCCCATTCACGGACCTTCTTTCATCAATAGACTCGCTGGACTCGGGGGTTAAACACAGTCTTTTGGAACAATTCATGACCATGTCTTCCATAGGTTCCATGTTTGGACAGCGCTCAAAACTATTGTGGTGTAAAGCCCTGTTGAAATTGTTGTGGGTTCTTTTTATTGTGTTACACTCCTTAATATTCAAATGAGAAGACAAAAAGAAGGAAAGGCAAGCCACAGCTGAAGAACGGGCCAGTTTGAGAACATTTCCTAATTGTTAATGAGGCCTTCCAGGGCTTCTTGCCAAGGCAGCAGGACCAATAGTGAAGGGTGTTCAAACAGTGAAGGGGAGGGAGAAGGGGCTAGCTGTGGGGACACTGTCACTGAGGGGAACCCAAAACCCCATCAGCCTCCCTCCTACCTGGTCTGCAAAGTGCTGGAGCAGGCGGCTGAGAGTGGCCGTCACTTCTACCCAAGACTTTGATGAGGGTCCGCTGCTGTGGGACTCTGGTGGCCTCGCGGACCGCTGTGTGATTAGCAAGCCAAGGGTCATCTCACGTGGAGATTAAAGAGGGGGGGGGGGGGTGTCTGCTAAGATTTTAAAGATGTCCAACAACAATAATCAAGAGGAGAGAGGGCAAAAGGAAGAGGATGCAGAGCAGAACGGAGAGGAGGTGATGGTTAAAATTCGTCCACCTCCACCTCCTCCCGGGGTCAAGGGGAAGGGTCCAGCTGAGGACGAGAAGCTCTTTCCCAAACCTGTGCCCAATGGGCATCAATGCCAGCCCGTGAATCGCAGTATTTTTCCCCTTTCCACAGTCTCACCGGCTGCCGAGAGGATCCGCTTCATCCTAGGAGAGGACGATGATGGCCCATCACCCCCACAACTCTTCACTGAGCTGGATGAGCTGCTGTCGGTGGATGGCCAAGAGATGGAGTGGAAAGAGACGGCCAGGTAAGACCCGACGTCCCAGCCTGGACACGTCCCTTTGAAGCAGTCCGGAGAATACGGTGAAATGTCAGTTATTTTTTAGTTTGTAAAAAAAATCTGTTGAGTTGAAGTTTAGCTCAGAAATGTTGGAATGTCAAGCGACTGAAGGTTTCACAGGGTTTTTTCATTTCTTTTCGGTGGCTCACCAGTCGTCTCGGATCAGACGGAGCTGGGGCGATTGTTGAAACATAATTAGGAGCCGTTAAGTCGGGCTCTTTTAGGGCTAAAGTGGATGACAGTTGAGGCACCAAAAGAGTTCATGTGCTATCTGCTGAGCAGCTTTCATGTGGACGGACGTTTTGGCTCACGGTTGAGGAGAATGAATAGCAGCGCAACTCCGTTACATAACATTTTCTTCCAACTCATCCTGCTTTTCTGTGCTTTTACTTGTGCTCGGGTCTTTTTTAAGCAACATGATTTTTTTTTTTTTTTTAACATGTTAAAATAACAGTTTCAATTTTGCTTGAAGGAATTTCTTCTTTTTTCATAATAACAAATAACCCCACAAATAAGCAGGAACAGATGACATCTCAGGAACATTGATGAATGATGGTCCAAAGCTAACCCTGTAACAAACGCACTATCAAGAGCATGCTGGAAAACATGAGCAGGGTTTTTTTTATTTGTTTTTTAGCGTAAAGTCAAATTAATTTAAAAAAAGAAAAACGCTCTGAGATATAACGTTTTTGTCTGAGAGACAAAATTTACAAAAATACATTTATTTATTTTTGCTTCTTTATAGGCAGTCAAATCTGTCAGCTGTGCAGGATTTAACCCGAGTGCTAATTTCAGTAAGATAGGTTTAATAAATAAATCAGAGAAAAAATAGGATTAATTAAAAGGAAGATCAGAAGCATCAGATGTTAAGATTTTTGTAGTGCCTAATTTAAAAAAATGTTTTGCTTCAAATTTCTGCTTATTGCGCAAATAAGTTGCCAGGATTATTATTCTGCAAGCATATCCAGAGAAGAAGTTACGCAATGTCCAGCAAGTGGACTGAATACAGATGAGCAGAAGATGTTGCAAGCGCTGGGTCGTGTGGACCGTCTGCCAAGTGGGAGGTTGGATGGGCCAAATTAAACCCTGGTAACGGAGTGGCTGTTCGGGAAACCAAAAGACTAATGCTGCACCAGATTTCTAAGAAGACACAAGGCAGTGCTGGAAGATCAACACCTGTCTGCCAGGTGTGCAAGCAGAATAAAGAGACACAACTCGACCGTGCACAAGTGCTGATGGGTTTTTATTTCAGAAGTGCTTTTGTTGCTTAGTGAATCTTATTTCTTCGGCCTACTTTTTAAAGTTTTCTTCGTACATCTTGCAGGCCCGTCCGGCCAGCACCTTAATTATTTTCCTCCTCAATAGAAAGGGTCAGTCTGGTTTCTCTGGATGCATCGGTGCCAGCGTACGCAGAAGAAACTGCCTCTGGAGACTGCTGGATGGACAAACAGCCAATCCCAAAACTGGATGGTGTGACGTAGGAGAAGCGACATCCAGACTAATATCAACATAAGACATCCGACGTGGATTGGACCTCATGATCCAGGCTGTTATTAGCAATTCTGCAGCCATGAATAGTTGCTATTGGACGCTCCTCTGAGTCATTGCATAAAGCCCGTCCCTGCCCCATTGTGAATTGTTTGGTACATTCTGTACCGGTGGAAATAGCTGTGAATGGGAGGGGTATCGAGGCCATTTCAGTGAATAGACATGACTAGACAGGCTAGTTGTTATTTTTTTCATTTTTTTTTAACAATATGAGGTTGTATATTTCCAAAAGGCAACAGGTGAGATCGGTGATGCCAGAGCCTCTCATAAAGTATTTCAATTTGAACCTACCCCCGACAGGATAGCATGTTGATGGTTTCTGTGTTGTTTCCTTTATCTTTTCATGTGTTCAGGTGGATCAAGTTTGAGGAGAAGGTTGAAAAAGGGGGTGAACGCTGGAGTAAACCCCATGTGGCAACGCTGTCCCTACACAGCCTGTTCGAACTGCGGACATGCATAGAGAAAGGCACCATCATGCTCGACCTTGAGGCCTCCACCCTGCCTCAAGTTGTGGGTATGTCAGCCCCTAATCGCTCCTTTGTTCTCTAATTTTTCAGTCCTGAGGACATCAATAATAGAGAATGTGCCAGAAAATGTACAGATCCCACAATGATGATGAACTTCGAAGTACAAAGGGAATGTGCTGAAAATACGCTCTGCTGGTGGTCTCTGCTGCCCGCTTTAAAGGTCATGAAATGGTTAATTATGAGCTATTTCTTTTTTTTTTTTTCATACTTTGCTCATTAAATCAGAAGCTTGGGAAGCCCAGTCTCCTCTGATTGGCCAGATCCGGCCTGATCGGGCCCCACCCCCCTATTGCATCAGCTCTGTTTAATTTCAAAAATACAGGTGGCCATGAACTAGTCTTTCAGTGCAGTTTAAAGGTGACCTATTATGGCATTTAATGTATATTTTAAACAGGCCTTGAATGTCTTAAAAACAATCTAAAGCTTGTTTTTTCTACATAAATCATAAATCCAGCCTGTGGGCCCTGTCACTAGTTTTACCGCTTCTAACCTCTTTTTCTGCGCCTCATTTTTAGGGAAGGGGGGGGGTATGATAATGAGGCTCTGTGCTGATTGGCTCCCTGAATGACGTGTAGCAGGGGAGGAGCAGCCCGAGCCTGTAAATTATCACAACACTGAATTTTCACAAATGGAAACTTTATTGTTAAAAAATAAAATATGAGTTGTATATAAATAACATTTATGCACTATTTAAGCCGGATCTACCCGGCGGATGCTGAACGCTGGCCCCGGAGCCACGCCGGGCGCCCGGGAGCAGCGTTGCTAGAGCAGCGCCGCACCGCGGCTTTAACGGGGGAATCTGACCGGTTCCGACCGGCCGGGACCGCAGGAACCCGCCTGGACTGGTAGCAGGGACTCCCGGGGACCGACCAGCGGAATTTCAGCCGGATCTGCCCGGCGGATACTGTGCGACGGGCGCCGCAACCCCACGGCCGGCGCACAGATCGGCTCCGGAGCGTATCCGCGGCGAATCCTCGGTTACCGGGGATCAAACCGACAGATTTGCCTGAAAATCTCGGAGGGTGAAGCTGGTCCAGCCTGGGACAGACCCCCGAGGACCCAGCTCCCAAACCACCCGGGAACCTGGATGATTTAACCCGGATCCGCTCCGCCGCGGCGCCGCGTCCGACTGGCTCAAAGAAAGCACCGCTCCAGCAGCGGAGAGAGCTGGTTGTGGGCGTGGTTTCAGCAGCGGAGGCTGAACCTCTGGAAATCTGCTCCCGTCGTGACGTCACGACGGGAGCAGATTTTAATCGGCTCAAAAAAAACCACGTGACACTGGGGGACTCAGTCCGGCGGGGGTCAGAGACCTTGCAGAAATTCATGGTATTTTGTCTCCCCTGTGCTGGCAGGGTGAGGGGAGACCACTTTATATATGTTAAAACAAGAAAAAACGTGTTTTTCATAATAGGTCCCCTTTAAGTGTTTTTATATGATCTGTGTCACATGACGAGACATGTAAATAAATCTAGCTTAGGTTTTTTTTCCTTGTTGAGCCTTGAAACATGATTTAACAGCTGATGATGCCCCCTTGCACTCCTGGGAGAATTTGATCTCCAGTGAAGCATTTTCTTAAGTTTTGAATATCAGCAGAGTAACTTTGACCATCCATCCATCCATCCATCCATCCATCCATCCATCCATCCATCCATCCATCCATCAGAGCCTACTTTGAACACAGACGGAGCAGCTCTTTTCAGGATGTTTGTTTCGATGGCAGCTCTATTGTCCGCTTCGCCTGTGTTTTGCTGCTTGGTTTATTCCCGATGAAGGTCAGCAAGTTCCTGATTGTGTGACAAGAACCCGTCTGCCGGTGAGATTTTTATCACCCCCCGATTAGCAGGATACATGAAGAGCTGGCCTGCAGAGGGACGTTCATGTTCATGCTCCGCTGCACATCCAGACTCTTTATTCGTTCACTCATTTCTTCTGAGATTAGATAACGAACGGAGCGGATGTATCGGCTACGCTGAACTCCAAACGACAATACTCACAGTAGTTTTAAATGTCGACACAGTCGCCCGTCTCCTGCTGCTCTGAGAGGAGTTTGTGTCTTTGGCCCACCATGTCACGCCACCATCCTGTCGTGTTTGTCTGCATGAAGAAGCAGGAGGAAGAGCTAGCACTTGGGCTGATTAATGCGAAGTAATTGAGTGTGCCGGGTGGACTGCACAGGCCGGGAGGCGCTGGGCCTCTCGCTTTGAGGCCCGCCGACTTGACGGATGGGCCATTAGCTGCGCTACCCTTCCGCAGGAAGAGACTCTCCCCGAGGCTGCTCTCTGTCGGCATTCAGGTTTCTGACCTTCTTTTTAAAAATAGTGCAGACCTTCAGATGGAGCCTCTTCATGATGTCACCAAGGCACTCGTACAGAAGCGCCACAGTCTCGGAGGCACTAAACGAGTCCTTACACGTCGATAAAACCTTTTTACACTGACGTGGGTGTCTGCTTTAACCGTGTTGTAAAATCAGGAGGATGCTTTATAGGAAAAAACTGACCGTCAACATTGACATTTCACTCTTGATACTTTATGCAAAATTATCAGAAAGTAAATTTTAGTTGTATGGCATTTGCACAACAATTGTAGGAATTTAAAACAGAAAATAATGCTTAACATGCACAAATAAAGATAAAAAAGGGAGGAAAGTCAGAAGGACAGACAAAAGTTCCTGGACAGACAACAAATAAGGAATTATTGGTTTGAAGGAGTAAAAGTGGCTCTTTAGATTAGACTTAAAGGCAGAGATGGAGAGAGCACTGTTCGTGAGAAGTGGAAATCGCTTCCACAGATGTGGACCAGCACATCTCCCTGATGGTTAAGGTGAGGTTTTCTCATGCTTTCCCTCCCGTCTCCTCTCTCCGCACATTCAGAGATGGTCACCGACAACCAGATAGACATCGGCCAGCTGAAGGCAGAGCTGAAGGACAAGGTGATGTACACGTTGCTACGGAAACATCGCCACCAGACCAAGAAGTCCAACCTGCGCTCTCTGGCCGACATCGGAAAAACGGTCTCCAGTGCAAGTAGGCTGTTTTCCAACCCGGAAAACGGTAATACTGGTGCCAGTTTGGTGCAGTCTTTTTCAATTTTTCTATTGTTGAAAAATCAAGGGAGGATAATCAAGTTCTTGATTTGTTTCTTTTTACTGGAAAACTTGTCTTTACTTCAGTGAGAACAGTGAGTTTGGAGGCCGGGGACGGCGTGCTGCTGCCTTCCTCCGCACAAACCCGCTAACGTGGCATCAAGTGATCACAAATACCAATCAGATTGATCAGAGGATTCAGAAAAGGCTTTTTATTAATATTTTAACTACTTTCTGAATGTGTTAACACAGTAACGTCTCACTGAATCCGTCATCCAGTCAGTGGCACTAATCCTTGTTGATGTATCTTGCTGAAATCATTCCCAACGCTCGATATCAGCTCTTTAACGATGCCTTGAATGTGAGTGCACTAACTGGGGGGGGGGACTTTGTGCAGGACTTCATGGCCCGTGTGAGAAAAATCCAAGGCCATGGGAAACGATACAACCTGCTTGTTTCCCTTAATCTCTTGAGATTGACTAAATACAAAAGGAGAATCTGCTGAAACCTCATTTCATCACGAACCCGGCGGTGTGAAGGATTAAAGAGTGACTGATACACAGGTGTAATCCACATGTTGGCTTTTATTTGTACACTCAGTAACAAGATGTGTCACCAGGTCGACACCATCATTAATCTGTGACCGAACATGGGCCTTTGGAGAGCGGAGTTATTTATTACCTGCAATCAGGCTCCAGAAACATTCACATCATCAGAAGAAAGTTCCCCCTCCGTGGAAACTCACCACGCAGAGGGCCGTTATCACCCCCGCGGTTTAGATCAAAATGACCACTGGCAATCATTAATTGGTTCTAAGTCTTTGAAATAAAATGCAGCTTCAAGGAGATATATTATGGAATAAAACATATTTCTCCGTGCTTGCGTATATTTGGGTGTCTGAAGTAAACCTGCGACCCGACAGGCGGATCAGACGGGACTTTTTATCCTCACTCGCCTTCACGTCTTGATGCATTCGCTGCGGCTCGGAAGAAAAGAGCACAGACGTAAAAGCCACGTTTCCACTGAGCGTCCAGAGCGGTTCACTGGCTCACTTTGCTACTGTGTACATTTTAAAAATTGACATCATCGAATGTTGGAAAGAGTAACAGGAAAAAAAGAAAAAATCCACACAGTCCAGTCCGTTGGTACGGACGAATACTGGGCCCACTGAATGGGGAAAAAAGGGGATTCTGACCTTTCTCTCATAACCGTGTTTCTGTTCTTCAGTGGGCCCAGTACCCCGGGAACGCTCCTCAACTCTTCAATTCAGTTTGAGTCTATTTCAGTTCCAGTTTAATTCTGTTAAATTTCAATCCCATCTCAGATTTAATTCCATGTGAATTTCAATTCATTCAGTTCATTTTCAGTTTCAGTCTTATTTACATTTCTATTCCAGTTTAATATAATTCTCCATGAATCTCCAATTCTTTTTTTAGTTGCGGTTCCAATTTCAAATGTAGCTCAGCTCATTTCAGTTCATTTTAATTCAGTTTATTTGAATTTCAGTTGCACTTTAATTCCAAATTAGTGTCAGTTCCAGTTTTAATCCCAATCTCCAGTTCAGTTCGGCGTCAGCTCAGGCCAGATCAGTAGCTCCACACTGGAAACGCAGCGACGGTGCTGCTCAGTGGAAACGTAAGCGATGCAGACGCGGTCAGGAGGTGGTGGGAACAGAAATGTAAAGATGTGGTTAGAAAGAGAGCTGCTGCACTACATCTTTGTAATATTATCTCAGGGAACTGAACGAACATTTGAACCAAGAACGTAATATATCTCCTTTACGCCAGTTTACTAACTCCTCACTCACTGTGACTCACTGTTCCTCTTTTAACTCACATGAAATCCTTCTTTTCACATCTTTTAACTATTGTTGACTTTTTCTTTGGCTTTATCTCAGTGGGCTTGTCTGTCAGCTCTCCCTTCACCTCTCCTTTCCGTCTCTCTCTCTTCCTCCTCGCCTGCCCGGACCGGCTCTGATAACCTGCTGCCGCTACTAAAAGCCCGCAGTCCTCTTGAGAACTCTGTGACTTGCCTGTCGGGTCACATCTCAATGGAGGACCTGCAGAACCAAAGGAGCACCAGCATGGACTGGCTTAGTAAGTTCAGCAGAGCTGGGGTGCGCCGGCGCACCGGGCCGCTGGTCAGTACTGATGTGCAGCTCTTAGTTTTAGGTCAAAAAGCAAGGCTTTAAAAGAAAAACTGGCCTGATTTTTCATGTCCTGTAACAGAGGCGTAGTCGTAAATGTGACTGCAGTGTTGTGCCCTGCGGCGTGCGACATCAGGACTGACAGAACCCGCCGCCTGAATGTGATTGAAGCTTTATTTTAACAGCATCCCTGACTAACTACTTCTCAGTTTCACACATTTCTGTTTCAGTAAAATCCTCAATTACAGAATAAAAGACCACGAGCATGTACGATTTTTCAATATATGGCTGCATCACACTGACATGCATGTTATTACCCACAATGCTGAGGGGGCAGATGTATGAAAGGCTACAGTGGCACCACATTTTGCACCCGCTGAGGTTTCCCCGTCCTCGGATGTCCTTTCAGAGTCCGAACCGGGTCCGAGAGCACTTGACAGAAGAGGGGGTTTGATATGAGGACAGGACGCCAACATGGCCGCAGCTTCCCGTCTCTAAATCGACACGTGCTTGGCTCAGCCTCGCGAACCGTTATTTCATCGTGGTATTTAATCGGGCTCATTGAAACTGGCTGATGCTCGAGTTGAGGTCAGAGAGGTCAACATTTCTTTTTTTTTTTTTTTTTTCTTTATTATTATTATTCTCACATCTTACATTACACAGCTGATGTACAATTGGTTTACAATTATTGTCAGGGAGAAAGAAAAACATCAGCATGTCAAAACATGGCTGTTGCCCTATAGTTGTGTAATGTTGAAAGAAACAAAACCTGCGTATATTTATATTTTTTAAGGTAAAACGAACAAACAGAACTAACCAAAGACAAACATACACACAAAAAAATAAAAAAGGGAACAATGATGAATCAAAACGGGATGTATGGGCTTGTAACAGCGACTTAATTCAGTTGCAGGGAGACCAAACTACGATATTATAAGGGTTTGAATATACACACACATAAAATTATGTACGTATAAAACACATGAAACCTGGCAGTCCTTCAAACCAACAGAGAAATGATCGAGAAAGTAAGTGAGTGGAGACAAGTAATTCAGTTTCTAGATAATTGTGACTTTTGTATATAGGAGACCCATTTTGACCATGACCTTGTGAATTTATCCATTTGTAGCCGAAGTGAGAAAGTAATCCTTTCCGAGAGGTCAACATTTCATTGTCAGTTCCAATTCCAGCCCTACTCTGTTGCCGTGACTACAGGCCGACTGTACTCTACTTCTGTACTCGAATTCGCATGAACGTCAGAGCTTTGCCGCGTGCAGAGGAAAGTGTTCGTGCCACTGTCTGTTCCTGCATCTCTGCCGTCCTCCTTCCACTCTGGGTCTGTCGCGGTTGTGAAGGTGAAGCAGGTGCGAGTGCTGACATGCTGCCGTGTCTCCGCAGACAGTCCCACCACGACCCACCGGAACCTGGCGTCCAGCAGCCTGAACGACATCTCCGATAAACCGGAAAAGGACCAGGTGAGTCGTATTCTTCTAATCTCAGCTGCTCGTTTACAGCTGAGAGTTTCAGCGCCGGCGTGTTTATGATTGTAACGTGGAAACCTGCATCGATGATGGTTTACCTGGTCTCATTAAGTTACACCCCCCCCCCCAGTAGGAATGGGTGATATTTTACCGTAAGAATTTGTCATCTTGCGGTAAAAACGATAAATTCCCATTGATGACGTACATGAAGGAAGGAAGGAAGGAAGGAAGGAAGGAAATGAGTGAGAAAGAAATAAATGAGCCTGAAAGAAAGAAATAAATGAGCCTAAAAGGAAGGAAAGAAAGAAAGAAAGAAATTAGCCTAGAAAGAAAGAAAGAAAGAAAGAAAGAAATGAACCGAAAGAAAGAAAGAAATAAGCCTAAAAAGAAAGAAAGAAAGAAATGAACCGAAAGAAAGAAAGAAATTAGCCTAAAAGGAAAGAAAGAGAAAGAAAGAAAGAAAGAAAGAAAGAAAGAAAGAAAGAAAGAAAGAAAGAAAGAAAGAAAGAAAGAAAGAAAGAAAGAAAGAAAGAAAGAAAGAAAGAAAGAAAGAAAGAAAGAAAGATTGATTCCCGTTGATGACACTTTTTGTATTGGTATTTTTTTTATCGTTATCAGGATAAATGCCAGAAATTATCGTGATACATTTTTTAGTCCATACCGCCCATCCCTACCTCCCAGTGTTTGTCAATGAATTCCCAGCATTTGCGACATGTCTTTCATCTTTTGACCTCAAGCATTCGTCTGGCTCTCATAACAGATATGCAAATGATTGGCAGGTAGATCAACTGGAAGCATAACAGATGAATAAAGGTTGTAACAGACTGTAACAGGTCAGGGATGAAGAGCATGGGACGACACCACCGTCGGTGTTTGACAGTCATAAGTCACATAACCGTCACATTTCCTGCTTTAGATCGCACCAACAAGAAGGTGCTGAGTCAGCATCTTGCTGACCTGAAAAAGTGCTTGCATTTATTTTTCAGCCCGTCTGGAAGATGCCTGAAGTGACGCGTAGCTGCTGAGAGGGTCACATTTTAAATGAGCCATGTTTCTTTTTTTGGGGCCAGCTGGTCAGATCAGCACAGCTCTCAAACCGGGCCGAGCCTCTGGGAGAACAGAACTAGGTCCAGCTAGGTCCGAGCGACCCAGTAAGCGCTCCGGCGGGGCCAACTACGAAGGACAGGAAACACCTGCTAAACCGCTGCGCCTCCACACCCGCCTCGGGCTCTGAATGCCTTTCTGAAGTGAAGAAAGAACAACGCGACCTGTTCTGGTCCACGCGGCCCAACGTGCCAGCGCGTACCGCAGGATTTATTGGTAAACATTATCAATTGATTTGATTTGATTTTATTAGGGATCCCCATTAGCTGGCGCCGTAGCGACCAGCTAGTCTTCCTGGGGTCCACATAAAAGACATACAAAATAGATTTTCAAATACAACATTAATTAATATCAGTATTCAGTACTAAAAAACCTTACAATTTAAAAACAAGTTACATGATGGGAGTTGTTAAAAAAACAGTGACAAATACAATTTTAACTTCTTTTTAAAAGTAAGTTTACTGAAAAGGGTATTGCAGAGGTTTTGGGGCAGGTTATTCCAAAGAGCCAATGATCGATATATGAAAGTTCTCTTTAAAGCATTTGTCTTTGGACCTGGTAGTACAAGATGTCCATTCCTGGAACCTCTAGTGTTGTGATCATGCACAGTATTGCTATAAACTATTTGACTATAAATAAAAACAGGACTTTTACAGATTATGACTGACCTGAACAGTACAAGCTTATTAAAATACAACCTTTTATCTACTGTAAGCCAAGAAAGGCTGGCATGCATGTGGCTCACATTAGACCTAGGTGAGCAGCCGAGAACTAACCGTGCCCACTAAAGCCCACTGCGAGGCTTCTGATAAGTGCGATTGTTGTTTCTAATAGCGGAGGACAGGTTTCGGTTTACGAGGGCATTGTCTTGTGGGTTGGTGGTGAGTGGAAGCAGGTCTGGGTGTGCCACTCGGCAGGTCGAACCTCTCCACTCAATCATTTACCCATAACAGGGGATTAGATCTCGCCGGGTGAGCGTCACGGGCTTCTGGGATCTCAGACATGCGTCATGACATGGTGCTCTTTCCTGCCTGGTGTGAGAATCATCCAAATAGTTATCACCTCGGCTGTCGTTCTGCTTGTGTGGAGCGTACATCCGAACCAGTACCGGTAACTGATGCAATCCACATGGATGAGGAATCGATCGATCAATCAATCAATCACAACCTTTATCAACTAGAAAGACCACATTGAGATTTAAAGTCTGTTTTTCAAGAGCGTCCCGGCCCAGAGGCAGCAGCAAACACACGACTCTAGGAACAAATGAATAACCAGAAGCGACATCTCTGGGCTCGGAGGCTTCTGGGAGCGGCCATCACGCAGTGGAAATGTGTTTTCTGGTCAGATGGGTCATTTGTCTCGACCTCTTGTCATTTATAATTTTGATGAGATGGAGTCCAGGTTCTCCAGACCACATCCAAATGGTCTGGGCGGGGATCGCTGTCCTCAGTGACGCTCATTTCTGCTTCTGTCGATGACGTTCAAGTTCACACACTTTATAGCAACGTGCGCCGCCTTCAAGACCCCATGAAGCGTTTTTCTCAAAGGCAAAAACCAGTTGACCTACAAGGGCGTGGCTTAGAAAGAAGAAAGGGCGTGTCTCCCGGCGGACCTGCCTGCAGTCCTGAGGGGTCCTCGGGGGAAATTGTAACATAAAATGAGATGGAGCACTGCCAGCAGCATCCTGGTGAAGTTATATCACGACTGAAACCCCTCTCTGATGTTAAAAGTTGGTAGAAGCTTTGAGGTCGTTGCTCTTTAATTAAAATAAAGGCAATTTAAAAAGGGACAAATTGGCTATACACGAATCCGGCGACCGGTTTGTGTGTGCCGCCATCTTGCGGCAGCGCCATTGCTGCGGTGGCAGGTGTCAATCTGCCACCGCAGCGCTGTTATTGTAACCTGACGCTCTACAGCATCATTATAGCTGGATTGATGATGTTAGACAGTGGCCTTCCATAAATAATGAAGGTATCCTAAATTATTGCTGATGTTAATTTATAAATAATGATTTGTTTGAGCGATAAGCAGGAAAGAATAGAGGAATAGGGAGATAAGGGAGTGTATGATTAAACACTGTAATATAGCATACGTTACGTGTGACGTTAGCAGCGCGAAATGTAATCATTATGGAAAGGCTACGTGATTAAAAAAAACAACAACAACAACACCTGTTTATGTTTTGTTTTATTTTAGGTATCCAAGAATATTTTATTGATCGCCTGGCGTCCGATGACCAAAAAAAACGCAATTACAGGTCTCTATTTGAAGGGCACAACTATCTCAGCTCCGGATGATACAGAATACATAGGCTACATACATAACCCCAATCTTCAGATAAAACTAGTTTGTTGAGGAAATAATATCAACTCTATTTGTAGCTGCAGAGGAAAAAAATAATCTCACGAGGAAAAGAAAAATATTGCTCACGCCTCGGAGCCTCTTCAACATAATATAGCAGTCAAAAAAAAGAAAAGAGAAGTAAGAGTAATAAAAAAGATGTACTGTATGTTGTACTATTATACAAATTTATTGAAACACACGGCGAGTCAAACATTTACCAAAGCAGCTGCCAAACACTAAACAAGGTAGTAAGACGTGGGTTGTGCAGAACTGCGGCAGTAAATCCTCATCGGAGCTCCATTCTTTAGTAGTGATTTCATATGGATCCAGACCGTTAATAATCATTATTTTCTGCAAACACCGCTCCCTGGCTTCCTTGTTTAAGGTATCCCGGTAAATTCCAGTTCCTTTCCAGCAGTTTAACATCTTTTTTTTGCGTTCCGTCTGTTCACTTGGTGAAACAGAAAAGTCCGTCCCGTCTTCATTCACTATCAAAACAAATGCACGCGACGGGGACAGGAGTTTTCCGATGATACAAATACATTAAGAGAGCCTGGCAGGGAGCGGAGTAATAGATCCATGGGAGCGGAGCATGGATCTATATACGTATATATGTCTATGGGCTGGAGCGGAGGAGCGGAGCCGCCACCGCAGTAATGGCGACTTCCGGGTTTTGCTGGATTCGTGTATAATTAGGAGGTGAGATACTGGCACGCTGGCGTTGTCACCAGAAACACAATGGAGACCTGCCGCCCACGCCTGACATCGTGAGCGTGAGAGGATGGGTGGCGGGAACAGATTGATCGTCAGCAGGATTACTCCACCAGGTGATGGGTTGTGATGAAAGCGTCACCTGCAGTAGGACGTGGCCCAGTTTTAGGGCGATTAACATCCGACCGAGATCCACTCCTGTTTTTGTGTTTTCAGCTTCTGTTTCTGCTGCTCTTCGTCTGTGGGCTCAGATCTGCACTCTTATAGTTTTTTAATGATGTAATTATGGCTTAATGACACAAACGCTGTTGCATCACACCTACAATCGTTTCCAGGGAAGGGAGGCCTGTTCAGACACACAACCGTGGGACTGGAGGGTTCTCTGGGTGGGAAATGTTGAACTTTAGGTCCTCAGCAGGCGCCTGACCTCTGTCTCCTGACTCTGACTAGTCGCCGGGGTTACCGCCCATCTCTCTCCCAGACAAAAAAGAGCCTCCCGGTTTGATATTTAACCGGAGAGCAATGGCCGGCTTTGACGCGCGTTGTTTAATCGGAGGTGAACGTTTCCAGACAGCCTGCTGGTGGGAATGTGACATTTACCTCTTCTTCTCCTCTTTTATTCTTCCAGCTGAGGAACAAGTTCATGAAGAAGTTGCCGAGAGACGCGGAGGCCTCCAACGTGCTGGTGGGGGAGGTGGACTTCCTGGACGCCCCCTTCGTGGCGTTCGTTCGCCTGCAGCAGGCTGTGATGCTCGGAGCGCTGACGGAGGTTCCCGTCCCCACAAGGTGGCTGACCGGCGCGTCTGAGGACGTGCACGCGTGACGGGGAAGGTTTTACTGTCAGGGTGCAGGCAGTACTCGAGTTGTAAAAAAAAATCAGGGGGGATGGTGGATTTTATCATCATTTATGGGGACAGATAATTTGTGCTCATTACAAATAATATAATATATTACAAATAATAGCACTGACCAAAACACCTGCAGGAATACTTCAGGAATGACATGGCAGCAGTTAAATGCAGCATTCTGTAAGCTTGAAATATCCACTGGGCTTACATCAAATACATCAAAACACAACAATAAAAAACAGTTTTCTGAACTTATCAATATGCCTCTGTCCTTCACAGGATAAGTAAAATGGTTCACTGCAAAAACTCAAAATAAGGATATTTGTCCTATTTCTAGGTAAAATTTCTCATTTTAGTAAAAAATCTTATTACACTTAAAACAAGACTCATCACTGGAAAAAAACAACAATTATCACCTGTTTCAAGTAGATTTTCACTTGAAATAAGTAGAAAAATCTGCCAGGGGAACAATATTTTTTTTGCTTGTAATGAGAAGATAAATCTTGTCCCACTGGCAGATTTTTCTACTTATTTCAAGTGAAAATTTACTTGAAACAGGTGAAAATGGTCAAATAAGTAATTTTTCTGGTGATGACTCTAAATGTTGAAATAGCAGTAAAACCACATTCATTGATGAAATGACATAAGGGATGGAAAGGGGGGATGGCAGTTTTACAGGGGGGATGATTTTTACTGTTTTTATTTCAGGGGGGATGCCATCCCCCCTCATCCCCCTTCAACTCGAGTACTGGGTGCAGGTCTGGCTGAAGGTCTAGCGTGAAAACCTACAAATTATAAATGAAATCAGAATAAATACTCTGGTTACTTCCAGAACAGCAGCAACACACATCTGATTCAAGACTTGCACCAGTTAGGACTGAAATATCTCTCTAGTCAGGCCCAGAAGTACGTGGATAAGACCGACCGTGATGGACTGAAATAAAACGGTCAAAATGTGATCAAAGTGTAGACTTTCAGCTTTATTCTGGAGATGCATCTCAAATACAGACATTTCCAGGTACCGCCATTATCAGGAGGATGAAACTCCTCTGGGGACCACTCCTCCCGGAGACGCTTTGTGGGGTTTTAGCTGCCCTGTTGGGTTCGGATCAGTGGACATCAGTCACATCCTCAGTGACGCATGTCCGCACCACGATACCGCCTCCACTGTTTGAGTTGTGGTCCGCTCTGGGTGGTGAGATTCTCCTCTCCTCCTCCGTCATTCTGATACCAGTTTATCCCGGTTTCACGTGTCCCGGGGATCTGGGTCTCGGTGTTTTAGTGTGGTCTACCCGGTCTGCCGTCCTCAGACGTTATCGGGGGTGTCCAGCTCGTCATAAATGCCGTATTTACATCCACGAAGAACCAGCCTCTCCAGAGTTTTCTTGACCTGTGTTGATGCTGTGGAGGGTTTTTCTTCTTCTTGTCATCCACTAGTTGTCCTCCTTTTGAACCTTGAGCTTATTTTAGTTTTAGGACGAACCAAACCGTTGGCACGGTTACGCCTTAGGATTTTTCCATCTAGTGATGAGCTCATTCATTTGCATTTGATCTCCTTGGACCGAACCCGACACCTAAACTTGGGCCACAGAGCTATCAGCTGGAGGGAATCAGCTGTTGTTGTTAAACTGTAAACGAAACGTCTTGAATCTGAGGTGAGAGTTTACACTTTAATCACATCTGAGCTCATAAACCAACTTAACTTGGTTTCCCGCGAAGCGGTCGTGACCGGTGAGCTGTAAAGTGATGCAACGTCTGTACTTTGTATCTGAAACTTTCCAAGCTGAGCGTCTGAACACCGCGCCATGCCGCACCGCCGCCGCCACCGAGGTGCTTTTGCTGCATATTTAATGATTTTATTGCAGGTGTTGGTAAGATACTGGATGGAAATGTCGGCGTTCCCGGCCGTCTCGTGCAGTCACAACGACACATCTCTGAGTGAATGTGCTCGGAGTTTAACTCGTGCGCAGATAAAGCTAATAAAAGCTAAAGTCAAATCTTCTTTGTTTTTGTTTATAGTCTTCGTCTTGTTGTTTTTGTTTTTTGATTTTTTGTAATTACTGTTTTACTTCCTAAATTGAGGGGAGGTCCGTTGCATAAGCCTGTTGGCTTTTTGACCTCTCCTGTCACATTTGTTTTACTATTTTGATTGCAAGTGTTAATTTTATTGTGTGCAAACTAATAAAAAAAATAAATAAATAAAAAAAAAAGCTATAAATGCAGCACCTTTGTTTGATCTGAAGTTTCTTATGACCTCACCGGACAGCTGAGCTGATATGTTAGATTTACACTCCTCTTTATTTCCTTCCACAGGTTTCTGTTCATCTTACTGGGACCCAAAGGTCAAGCCAAGTCGTACCATGAGATTGGCCGAGCGATCGCCACCCTGATGTCAGACGAGGTCAGACTGCTGCTAACGGAGACACAAAGCCTTGGTGCAACAAAACAATCAGGGCGCTTTTACATCCACAGAGCTTGGGTTGGGGTTCCACGCTCGTTTCGGCTCGTTCCTCTGGTAATGACGGTAATCTCACTCAGGTGTAACCAAAACAAGCCAAAACAGACCCCTAAAAAGAGGAGCTCTGGTCCGGTCAACTCTGATGTGGCCCTCCTGGGGAGAACCATCCTAAACAAACCAGACCAAAAGATTTGTATGAAGCGTGGGCCTTTGTGGGTTCAGCTAAAACGCAGTCCTTAAGAATCTATAATACACAGTCCTTGCATCTTGGTTCTGAGAGATGCAATCAGCTGCGTTATGAACATTTCTCGCAGGAAGGACGTTAGATACCGAAGGTCTAAGCTCTGGCGCCGTTCAGCCGTGTTTCCTAAACCTCTTAGATTCAAATAAACCCCTTAAGACTACGACCGGATTGGAAACAACGAACCAAAGTAACGAAGCAACGTAATCTGGTGTTCACCGAGGATGAAACCGACCCAAACCAATCCTGGCATGTCTTTCTTTTCCCTGATGTGTACATGTTTGAACCACCATTCATATCACAGGTGATAAAGTCCTCGCCTCCTCCGACACACGGCAAAGGCTGACACGCCGACACCCGGCACACGTATGTGAGATGATTAAATGCACAAAAAAAGATGCTCCTCGCCAGAGTTTTTGGGTTGATTAGAGGGGATTAGTGGTTCAGGCGCGGGGTTTGTGTGATGTCACCATCTTTCCGTATTTAGTAATCCTCTGATGTGAACGCCGCGGTTCACTGCCCGGTGACAGCAACACCCTCTCTAATGCCGCGCACCTCTCCGTGTGTGCAGGTCTTCCACGACATCGCCTACAAGGCCAAGGACAGACAGGACCTGCTGGCTGGTATTGATGAGTTCCTGGACGAGGTGATCGTACTTCCTCCTGGGGAGTGGGACCCCACCATCAGGATAGAACCTCCAAAATCCCTCCCCTCCTCCGACAAAAGGTCTATAGTCATGATTGATGATGAACTTTGAACTTTGTGAAATGCAAATAAGTTGAAGGCCACAATAAAAATGATCTTACCCTCCCCAGCTATGATGATGAGTTAAATCAAACCTGAGATGGACTTGTAGTTTGTTAAGTCGCGTGGGCGGAGTTACTGCAGAAGTAACCACGCCTACTCTTCATTTCGTTGTGGTTGGCAGGCGCGTGTATCTGGGATCTTCCCCGATCCCACGCCTCAGTCGGCCCGGGTCTGAAGTTAAAACTTTGTGCCATTGTTTCCTGTCACATGACCCAGATGTCCTGTCTTCAGCCCCAAACCATCACCCTCCCACCCCCATGCTTGACGGCTGATTTGAGATGTTTTCACCAGAGGACATTGTTCCAGTAGTCTGCTGGTTTGTTCAGATGCAGTTTTGTGAACTTCAGTAGTGAAGAAGCTTTCTTCTTTGTGCTGGACGTCCACTCCTTGGAAGTTTTCTTAAGTTGTCCACGTTTGAGTCATTGTTCCCGCTGTAGGATGCTGCTTCTGCTTCAACTGCTTCTCTGAGATACTGTACACGCTGATGTCTGTCCTCCCCAGCATTGTGTTAAGACATAAATTAATGCACCCGGCTGCTCCGTGAAAGTGACGAGCACTTTTCACAAACCGCCTCTGCATTCTTAGTTTCTGGTCAATAAACAACGACTCGCTGCAGTGTGTCATGTTTTCTTAATCTGAGATGAGATTTACTACATTTGAAGATGGTCTTTTATTTACAACAGAAACTTGAGGGGACACTGAGAAAATTCATGCCGTGCAGAAAGTGTGTGTGTGTGTTGCAGAAATGCAGGAGTTGCAAAACCAGTGAGGTGCATCCAGACGTACAACTCAGACTTAAATAATAAAAGAGCAGCAGCTGCTGCAGCGCAGAACTGCAGTAAATGGTTCAAGGATTTATGTGAAAAACTGATCAATCAGGCTATTTAATCACGTATAAATGAGTGGCGTCCCTGAAAACGAGGCCGTGTCCACATGATGATGCTGAAAGCTCTCCAGCTTAAATGTTGAGTAACTGCAGGATGTGTCAGCAGAAGTGTCAGCATCCCCACATCTGACCTGAATCTGAGGATTCTTTTTCAGCTGATCAGATGCGAGGCTGCTCTTAACTCGGATCGAAAACATACCTGTGTGTCTTTCAGGAAAAACATGTATGCTGGAGGTGATCCTCAGATGAACGGAGGCATGTCTCATGATGGAGGCCACGGAGGAGGCGGTCACGCCACGGGGGAGGAGCTGGAGAAGACTGGACGGTATTGAAAACTACCAAATAATGTATGAGTTCTGCTTGTGTCCTCTGCAATCTAGAGCACCAGTGAGCAGCTGAATAAAAGTAGTATAATGAACCTAACGTAACGCTGCAGATCTGAGGTCCAGCACTGTCGGAAACATGTAAATTAACACTTCATGTTCCAGGTTTACCGTATGAATAACCAGCAAACCAAGCAAACAGAACAGAAACATCAAAGGAGAAGCATTTTAGTTAAAATCTGAGCTTTCAACTGCTACGTAGTTACCTGTAATGTAACCTACATGGCATTTCTTTTGTGCCACGCGCTGGTGAAAGTTCCCACGAAAGCACACAACTCATGACACCAGGCTAACAAGTAAAATCCACATAGAAAGGAGCCTTAGGCCCAAACCTGACCCACATCTGCAGGTTTCCTATGGTCCAGATTTAGCGTGAGGGCGGTAAGGAGAGAGGAGCGGGATGTGTAGAAAACAGTATCGTCAGCATACGGGTGAATACGGGAGTCTCTTGTAGCGTGGGTGGTGGCGTTCATGTAAGTTAGTAAGTAAGTAAAGTTTATTTATATAGCACCTTTCACAGATATAAAATCACAAAGTGCTTTACATTAAAAGAAGGCACACAAATTAAAAGAGATTAAAAAGAAAAGATACCAATAGTATACATATATATAAAAACCTAGATAAAATTAACAAGGTACAGAAAACAGCACTGGGCTGGCATGTTAAAAACATAGTCGCAACGCACATTAAAAACATAGCAGCAACGCAGAGACACAATAAATGAACGGTTAACCAAAAGCCTGTCTGAATAAAAACGTTTTCAGCTGCTTCATAAAGCCTTCACATGATTCTAGAAAACGCAGTTGTGAAGGGAGAGCATTCCATAATTTTGGCGCAACAGCTTGAAAAGCACGGTCACCTCTGGATTTAAAATGAGTTTGAGGGACAGACAGTAACGATTGGTGTGCTGATCTAAGAGCCCGATTTGGCGCATAAGGTAGGAGGAGGTCAGCGATGTATTGTGGTGTTTGGCCATGCAAAGCTCTGAAAGTTAGCACCAGTATTTTAAAATGAATGCGAAATTTAATGGGAAGCCAGTGAAGAGAGGATAAAATTGGAGTGATGTGTGTTCTCTTACTACTACTAGTTAGAAGCCGGGCTGCTGCATTCTGGACAGTTTCTGGAAATGTAAATATTGAATAGTGATGGCCCAAGTATGGAGCCTTGAGGAGCGCCTTTGTAGATGGCTTATTGATCAGGAAGCAGATGCTCCGCCCTCACTGTTTGAGCACACCCAGAAAAATGGCTTTGGAACCAAGTTACACACTTTTCTTAGTCTGAAAGATTGACAGAATCGAATGCCTTAACCAGGTCTATAAATACAGAAACAATATTCTGACAGCCTTCAGCGGAGCGGAGATGCAGCTGTGTCCTGATCTAAACTCAGACCGCATCCAGTTCAAAAGGTTCTTGGTCTCCAGATACTCTAAAAGCTGTTTGTTGACCAGTTTCTCGAGGCACAACGGTGATTTTTGATCCACGTTTTTTAGCATAAAAGCACAAAAAAAATAAAGAAAACAACAAAACAATAAATCAATAACATAAAAAAGAACAATAAAAATCACTAAATAGTAAATGTACCATCATAAACAAAGTAGACGAGAATGAATAAATATAATAGCAAATGTGTCATGCTCGAAAAAGGAGTCGGAAGAAGTAAAAAACTGATGAACCCTCAACACTCAATACTATTTTTTTCACTTGGACCCTCGTCATTAAATATATATATAAAAAAAACTTGACATAGTTAAAGGTTGCACAAATTAATAGTAAGAATTGTATAAATATAAATTGTGGTATACCCAAGTATGATTAACTTCATATGAGTTATTTATTTATGCTTGTGCGTTGCCAGGTTCTGTGGAGGTCTGTTCCTTGACATGAAGAGAAAAGCGCCTTTCTTCGTCAGTGACTTCACTGACGCGTTTCACATCCAGGCCCTGTCTGCCATTCTGTTTATCTACCTGGGGACGGTGACGAACGCCATCACGTTTGGCGGCCTGCTGGGGGACGCCACAGACAACATGCAGGTCAGACCGCTGCTCTAAAACTTTGCACAGCTCGAAAAATGTCAGCGATCTAATGAAACAAACCTTTTCAAAATCTGTGTGTGCAGGGTGTGTTGGAGAGTTTTCTGGGCACCGCCATCACCGGTGGGGTCTTCTGTCTGCTGGCTGGCCAGCCTCTCATCATCCTCAGCAGCACCGGCCCGGTGCTGGTGTTTGAACGGCTGCTTTTCAACTTCAGCAGGTACGCCTTCTCTTTCTTTCTTTCCTTTGAAAAAGGCCCCGTTGATGTGGGCGCTGGCTTCCTGGTTCCAGCTTCAGGTGTTCATATCGAGCATTAGATCTTAATTATAACCATTAATGGGACACACACCCATCCAAAGTGTCAACCAGAGAGGTGTAAAGCAGCTCAGTTTCTCCCTGGATGGGACGACAATTTAAATATCCACTTTGAAGTAATGATCAATCTTCTGGTGAAGATAAATGAGTTCCTTATGACGAGGAACCAGTGCCCAGCATGCTATAAATGTTTACCTGCCCCAACACACACTCACGTGGTTCTAAATCGCGAACGTATCTGATGTTTTCCAAAGCGACTTCAGTCTGAACCGCCATCTCGACGGTCTTTGACATCATTGTTACCTAATTACTGTCACAGTTCTGCGCTGGCAAAAAGATTCCGATGGTTTGAACTGTAAAGGGGGTGAATCCTGTAAACGAGTCCTGTAAACAGGACAAGGCAGATAATCCTTCTTCATGCTGTATGTACTGCACACCCGGTTCTTGGGTAGTAAGTAGCATGTAGGGGCAGTCGAATCCTGCAGAATCTATGAATATGTCTAAGTTGTGAGTAAACACTGGCAGAAAGTAGCGCTCTCAGACGTTTTTTCACTGTTTCGCAACCACTGAGGTTGTCTGTTGCGTTACAGCAAACGTTCTGCAAGCTACACAGGTTGGATGCATACCAAACCTGTTTCTGGAAGTAGTACAGCATCAGGTTATTGTTTTGCAAACAGCAGTACTGCATAAACTAAACATAAATCATCTTCTCCAGCAATGGATGATTAAACTGGTTGAGTCTGAGAGTTTCTACTGCTTCTTTCCTTTCCTTACAAAATATCCCCTTGGCGATGAATAAAGTCCTCATCTATCTATCTTCTGCTCTCTTACCATCATTAAATAAAAGCGACTGCAGCCCAAAGATGAATGAAACTTTACTCAAAATGTCTTTTTCTTATAAGTAGAAGCTGAAGTCCTCTGTGCTTTAAAGCGTCAGGACCTCTGAACGTGTTTGCCGTTTTTCTTGCAGAGATTACCACTTTGACTACCTGGAGTTCCGCTTGTGGATTGGCTTGTGGTCGGCGTTCTTCTGCCTGGTGCTCGTGGCCACCGACGCCAGCTTTCTGGTCAAGTACTTCACCCGCTTCACCGAGGAGGGCTTCTCCTGTCTCATCAGCTTCATCTTTATCTATGATGCCTTCAAGAAGATGATTAAGTTGTCCCACCATTACCCCATCAACGCCAACTTCCACGAGGAGTTCGTCACGCAGTACGACTGCATGTGCATGGCTCCTGCCATCTTAGGTACGAAACCGCTGACCTTTGCTGGGATTCTTGAACTGGAGCAGCAGTCGATACTAAAGGGGACCTGATAAGGGGGAGAAAAAGTTGTGTCATGTATCAGGGAGTTTTAGTACGGTGGCGCACGTAGTTTTCTGACAATGTGCGCCGTGCTTGGCTTTCCCCTCACTGCTCCCTGCCCACTCTTCTGTTATTGTTTACCTTTCCAAACCAATCAGTGACACCGTTCTTGGTAAAACCCGCCCTTCAAACACAGATGAGCCACTGCTGGTTGGGTGTTGGTTGTACAGGGTACAGAACTCTGACATCTGATGTTTTCACGACTGAGATTCGCTCATAAGCAAACGTGGCAAAAGAAAAGTAACAACAGTTATGGAGAGACCTCCAGCTGCAGTGCCGCTCGTTTGTAAACGACACAAACAAACGAAAATGTGTCGCATTACAAACAAACTATACATTAAAAGATGGCCGAAGCAGGGTCTGCTTCCTAGCCCTTCACTGTGGGCCGGTGGTCCTGAACCCCGTGTGCATCAACACATATGAAAACCGCCTCTGTGATCTGGATGCTGTGGTTCTGTGGCTCTTCAGACGTCCCCGCCCGGCTGGTTTAACATTAATATATTATACTTGTGTTGGATAATTTGCTTAGACATGTGACTAAGTTAAAGTTACCGCCTCACGTCAGGGATCCTGTTTTTCTTTGATTTCTGCAGAGAATGAAACGGAGGTCGCCGGTGATCCTTTAGAGAGTGCTTCAGTCTGGTACTGGAACAACACCGGCCTTGTAAGTGTTTCCTGTTTGTGCTGCCGCCCTCCGAGAAAAATGTAAACACTGAATGTAAACAGAGGAGGAAGGCAATGCGTCATGGACGCTGCTGTCTGCTGCCTCGGCTCAGCCTTCAACGCATCCCAGGGATGATGCCTTTGCGTGCTCAGGCTCTCTGGTGGCCTTGAGCACACGTCTCTTTAAAAATCTTAGACCAGAGACAAGGTGAAATTTAAAAAAAAATGTACAGCTAAAGAGTTAGAAGTTAGTTAAAAGGTAAAGTGGAAATAAATGTGTAATCGTCAGATGAAAGTTTCTGTTTTTGTCACCTCTTTCTTGAGGTTTGTGTCAGACTTGACGCTCTGTGTTTGTTTGGTGCAGCCGTTGAACGCCACGTGGTCGTCCCTCACCAAGACAGAGTGCTTGAAGTACAAAGGAGAGCTGGTGGGGAGGGCCTGCTACTTCGTCCCAGACATTGCCCTCATGTCCTTCATCCTCTTCTTCGGGACCTACGCCTGTTCCATGTCTCTGAAGAAGTTCAAAACCAGCCCCTTTTTCCCCACCACCGTGAGTGACTTCTAACGCCAAACGTGTCGCGTCCCAGAGAATAATTTAGGTTTCTGGCAGTGTGAGGTCGCGTTTAACGCCTTGTTCTGCCCTTTCACCCAGGTGAGGAAGCTGATCAGCGACTTCGCCATCATCCTGGCCATCCTCATCTTCTGCGGAGTCGACGCTCTCGTCGGGGTTGACACTCCTAAACTCATCGTGCCAACTGAATTCAAGGTGAGTCCTTGCGCCCACTAACAGCTGTACGACAATCTGACGTGAGCCACCTTAAGCCCCGGACGCTATCTGGCTGCTGGTTGTGACGAACCTGCAGCCAAGTGGATTCTTGGTAACGCCAGGGAGCCGTCCCACGAGGGTTTCCTCCTGCACAGATAAGCTCTAACTCATCTGCAGGGTTGAATCCCCTCGCTGGACCCAGGAAAAGATCACCATCAGCTTGTTATGACGCCATTCACAATTCGTTACAATCTAAACATGCTTGAATCTAAAACATGCATGAATCTAAACATGCGTGAATCTAAACATGCATGAATCTAAACATGCACAAATCCAAAACATGCACAAATCTAAACATGCTTGAATCTAAAACATGCACAAATTTAAACATGCTTGAATCTAAACATGCATGAATCTAAACATGCTTGAATCTAAATGTGCTTGAATCTAAACATGCATGAATCTAAACATGCATGAATCTAAACATGCATGAATCTAAACATGCATGAATCTAAACATGCATGAATCTAAACATGCTTGAATCTAAACGTGCTTGAATCTAAAACATTCACAAATTTAAACATGCTTGAATCTAAACATGCATGAATCTAAACATGCATGAATCTAAACATGCTTGAATCTAAATGTGCTTGAATCTAAAACATTCACAAATTTAAACATGCTTGAATCTAAACATGCATGAATCTAAACATGCACAAATTTAAACATGCTTGAATCTAAAACATGCACGAATCTAAACATGCACGAATCTAAAACATGCACGAATCTAAAACATGCAGGTCAGCAGGGACAAACTGCAGGTTTTTTTTCCATTTATAAAAGATCAGCATCTTCGTCCGTTCTGAAGATGCAGAGGCTAGATAAGACGTGTGGATGAATCCTGCAGAGTCACGGGAACTGCTGTCTGTCTCTCCTCCAGCCAACAAGCCCCAAACGAGGCTGGTTTGTGCCCCCGTTTGGAGGGAACCCCTGGTGGGTGTACCTGGCGTCTGCCCTTCCTGCCCTCCTGGTCACCATCCTGATCTTCATGGACCAGCAGATCACCGCTGTGATTGTCAACAGGAAGGAGCACAAGCTAAAGGTAAATCCCACAAGTCAGGGGTGATGCAAGATTTTGGAAATGACTGCAGATCTTCCAAATGGGACGTTTCTACGGCGATGAAGGGGCGCTGTTCTGCTCCTGTGGTTTTTCTGGCGCCCTTCATGAGGACTTGTATGTCTTCCTTTGACAAACTACAGCCTGTACGGTACAGCGGGTACTTTCACACGGCAGTCAAACATCATCCTTCTCGTGGGAGTGTGAGATGTGTCATGAGGGTGATTACAGATGGTTCAGTTAAATAAAATTTAAAACAAACAACTTTTTGAAGTTTTCAGGTGGACACTCCTGAAGATGGGCAATCATTTCCTCTGATTTGTGTCGGGGGTGTAGACAGTACTCGAGTTGTAAAAAAAAAATCAGGGGGGATGGTGGATTTTATCATATGGGGACAGATAATTTGTGCTGATTACAAATAATATATTACAAATAATATAATATATTACAAATAATAGCCCCCAATTCTGCAGCCTTCTGTAAGCTTTAAATATCCACTGGGCTTACATCAAATACATCAAAACACAAAAATAAAAAACAGTTTTCTGAACTTATCAATATGACTCTGTCCTTCACAGGATAAGTAAAATGGATCACTGCAAAAACTCAAAATCTTAACAAGAATATTTGTCCTATTTCTAGTGAAAATGTCTCATTTTAGTAAAAAAAATCTCATTACACTTAAAACAAGACTCATCACTGGAAAAAACAACAATTTTCACCTGTTTCAAGTAGATTTTTACTTAAAATAAGTAGAAAAATCTGCATGTGGAACAAGATTTTATTGCTTGTAATGATAAGATAAATCTTGTCCCAGTGGCAGATTTTTTCTACTTATTTCAAGTGAAAATTTACTTGAAACAGGTGAAAATGGTCAAATAAGTTATTTTTCTGGTGTTATTTTTCTGGTGATGACTCTAAATGTTGAAATAGCAGTAAAACCACATTCATTGATGAAATGACATAAGGGATGGAAATGGGGGATGGCAGTTTTACAGGGGGGATGATTTGGACAGTTTTTATTTCATTTTCATTTCATTTTATTTCCTCATCCCCCCTCAACTCGAGTACTGGGTGTAGAGGTGTAGAGGCATGTGCTGGATCTGCCGGCAGGGATTCCAGTCCTTCTGGGTCTGCGTCTGACCCCGTGTGTTGTCTGTACCAGAAAGGGGCAGGTTACCATCTGGACCTGTTCTGGGTGGCCGCCCTGTTGGTGGTTTGCTCCTTCATGGGCCTGCCGTGGTACGTGGCCGCCACCGTCATCTCCATCGCCCACATCGACAGTCTGAAGATGGAAACGGAGACGTCGGCCCCGGGGGAGCAGCCCAAGTTCCTGGGTGTGAGGTGAGACATTTTCATTAGCAAGTCGTGTTTTTGTTGTTGTTTTTTTTCTATCCTTGATTCCAATCTGGAGTCATGTAGAGGATAGTAGAGGAAGAGGATAAATCCGTCCATCCGTTCTTTAATACCGGCGTCGCCACGACGGGGGCCTGACCCTTCCCCAGCAGGAGAACCAATCTGGCCTGGAACAACTGAGGCCTCATTCTCGGATGATTGTAAGAGATTTGACGTCCCAGTCCCAGTAAATGTTCAGCGCGGCGCTGCAGCGCCATCTACGGGTGAAACACCGGTAACAAAGATCCAAACCGGATCTGAAACAGTGAAAAGAACCTCACATGTGAGGTCAAATATATGTCTTATTGGTGTTTCGGAGGCGCGTCGGTCTCTGATTGTCAGTTGGTAACTGTGTGAATGCCATCCTTGAGTCTTTGTGGGTAGACGGGGCTCGGCGGCGTCTCTTTTCTGCCCGTCGTTGGAGGGCCCGTGTCTTGTTTTCGAGCCCGTGTGGTGTCCTCTCGGCCTCCTGATGTGTCAGCTGTAAGCTGAGCTAACAAACTCCTCTCTGGAGCTTTGAACTTCCTGCAAACAGCCGTGTTGTTTTGTTTCGACTACAAGGAGACCTCAGATCCGTCTGACACCACCCACAGTCGGCACAATCCGGCAGGCTCAACTGGGACGTTGCAGTGCAATAGTGAAATGATTTTGAGAGAGCGTTTTCCCTTCAGCCCTCACTAGAGATGCTCAGGAGGTTCAGCAGGAAGTTCAGCATCAGTCCGACCACATTTATTCAAAGATGCTCCCCAGACGTGATGAATGTTGTCCTCGTATTTATTTGCATGTATTCCAGTTCCTGCAGCTGGATGGAATAACTGAGTCTTGCTTTGGATGTTACATCTGGCAGGAAGTGTGGAGGGACATCATCCTCTTTCATGACTGACGTTCTGGTGTTTTCTGTGATAAAACGAATGATAAAGGTAACGCGGTACTCCTGTCTTTGGCCCAGCCAGCCATAACCGTCTGCCTCAAGGAAAATCCGTCTGGTACCCTGCCATCTCCACCAGTACTGAACGTACCGGACCAAATCACAGCAGGGCGGGGTTTATGCGAAGAGTCGCACAAGCTGCTTTCAAAACAACCTAGACGGCTGCAGAATTGTTAGTAACACCTTGGATCAGCACGGTTTCACTGACGGCAGTCGTTGGCCAGCGTTCCCGCTCCACCATGGTCCAGTGCAGTTGGCTTTTGTTGACGCTAGTCCGGCTGTTGTTCCGCCTGCGTCGCATACTTCCTTTCCCTGATTGGTTGCTTGTCCGTCCAATGATGTCCAGATACAGGTTCTTCTCAGGACATCAGTCGGTACTGAGGGTCAGGGAACCAGATTCAGATTCAGATGAACCAGACCACTGTAAGACCCCTCAGAGGCAGATGAAAGGCGGTCTCTAACTAAGGAGGGGCGGGACTTTGACTGGACCCTGAGTCTTGATCCTGCAGGTTCGACCGGATGTTTGCTTCGCTCTTCTGACCTTCCTCGTGTTTGTCTGTTTTTTAGAGAGCAGCGGGTCACCGGGGTGATGGTGTTCATCCTGACGGGACTGTCAGTCTTCATGTCTCCCATTTTGAAGGTAATCAGTCGCAGATTTTCTGCTTTTCCTCTCACCTGGATGACTTGGCGGTCTTTGGGGCTTAGCTCCTCCCGTCGCGAGATGCTCTTAGCTCTTAGACGTGTCATGTTCAATGATAATAATAATAATAATAATAATAATATTGTGTTTTTTTTGTGTAAAAACATTGTAAAAGCCATCTAATGGTGGAAGATCTAAGTTTATCATCTGTCACATGATGTTTGATTCATTCTTCTTCCCCCGACCAAGGTCATTTCACCTCTGTGGTTGTATAAATGGGTCGGTACTGTTCAGGCATCGATGGCAGCATGTCCCGTGTATTCATTTTCATTTTTCATTTTCATTTTATTCTTTATTTCATTCAAAAAACAAAACAATGTAATACAAACACAAATACAAATGTTCCTAACTTATGAATGAAAAGGGAGCAGAAAGAAGAAGAATCTTATCTGATCTGCCCCTTTCACAAATAACATAAATTAATAATAATTCAAAAAATAAATAAATAAATAAATAAATAAAAAAAACAACTAAGTGAATAAAAACAACTAAAATAAAATTAAAATAACATTAAATAAAATTACCACTGCCTACGGGTATGTCAATCAAACTCAACATTTTTCGTTATATTTCCTTAACATACAGGCTTTAATTGTTCTTTTGAATGTAATGTTTGATTTGGATTCTTTGTTTTCTTTGTTCAGATTGTTCCATAAATTGATTCCTTTGACAGAAACACAACGTTCCATCAATTTTGTCCTGCATCTTGGTTTTATAAAAATCTCTGTTCCTTTTAAGTTATACTTGCTTTTTCTTTTTTCAAATCCTTTCTGAATGTTGATTGGTAAAGTTTTTTTTATGAGCTTTAAACATAATTTGCAGAATACTATGGTCTACTAGTTCATGAAATTTCAACAAATTTAACTGAAGGAATAATGGATTTGTTGGATCTCTGTATCGTTTTCTACTAATTATCCTTATGGCTATTTTTTGCAGAATGAAAATTGATTGAATATATGTTTTACAGGCTTTTTATTCACGTGTGTTTCCTCGGTCTTTTCGTTCCCAGTTCATCCCCATGCCCGTGCTGTACGGAGTCTTCCTCTACATGGGAGTGGCCTCTCTCAACGGCGTGCAGGTAAATCTCATTCTGAGCATCGTTTTACTTTCCGAGGCCAGAGATGTGGGTCTGGTGGTTGCCAGGGCAACACTCATCATCCAATGATGGGCGTGTCACGGGCGTGTCACGGGCGTGTCATGACATAACAGGTTTTAACAGGACACCAGTAAAACCTGAGCATTATCCCGCCGCAAGTCCGGCGCTGCTCTCATGACTCCCACTGACACATACGTCTGTGCCGTCTGTCCGTCCAGTTCATGGATCGCCTCCAGCTGCTTCTGATGCCCGCCAAGCATCAGCCGGACCTGATCTACCTGCGACACGTCCCCCTCAGGAAGGTGCACCTCTTCACCTTCATCCAGGTGCTGTGCTTGGCCCTGCTGTGGGTCCTCAAGTCCACGGTGGCGGCCATCGTATTCCCTGTCATGGTAAGAGGCATTTACACGAACCTCCGACTGTTGCTAGTGTTGTGGTCGATGGCGGTCCAGTGTGACCCGTGCACCTGACGCTTGCAGATCCTCGCTCTGGTCGCTGTGAGGAAAGCGATGGATTGCATGTTCTCCCAGCACGACCTCAGCTTCCTGGATGACGTCATCCCAGAGAAGGATAAGAAGAAGAAGGAAGACGAGAAGAAGAAGAAGAAAAAGCGGGGCAGCATCGACAGTGACGCCGATGACGTAAGTAATTTAAACGCAACGTTTCGATCTCAATGCATCCCAACTAGCGCCTTACCCCAACCCCCAAAAAACCAGCAGATGCCTCATTTTCTCCAGTTCTTCTTTCCCCAAGACAGTTGATCCGTCGCCATCGCCGACGTCCAGCACCGCTCTCCCCAGAGCCAGGAGTTTCACCACCGGTTACTTAACGCAAATAATACTCCAGTAGCAGCAGAAGAGGGTTTACTCATGTCGAAATATCAGTTTTAGTTTCATATGAAGGAAAGCTGACTCTTGTCCTTGGTGGCAGCAGAAAATAATCGCGCACCAACCCTCGACCCTACGAGTCAGGTCGACCAAGACGAATATGTTTTCCTCTAAGTGGTTCTGACCACTTCTTGGTCATTTGTGTGTTTGAGTGTTTGAATGCTGCAGTGTCAGTAAATGTGCTTCAGCCATGCCGCCACCTGGTGGTCGGAGGTGTAATTACACAATTAACAAGTCAATATGTTCATTGAAAAGAGAAAAGCGGTTAAATCGGAGTACCCAGTGTAAATGTCCCATCATCGTCGGGTTAAACATTTTCAAAGAAAGTTCATCAGCGAATGAGATCTGGTGACCGTTTTATCCTCTATAATCTACATGACCTAAAACAACTCCACTGGCAAAGATACTTTTGCTTAAAATAACTTTGACTAGATTTATGGAATATTAGGGCTTATTTTTAGAGGGCTTTTTTTTTTTTTTTACAGAGAACAAATGTTCAAACATGAACTGTTGTCCTCTTGAAACCTCAAAGCTTTGTTAGTTTGTTAGCTTTAATCAGGCCTTCAGGACCGGGGAGTCCAGGGTTTCGTGCGTCTCTAGAGAGACCTGCGCCCGGTTTCATAGAAACTCAAACCAGAACAAAGCGGTTTAGCCGTCTCCAGTGTCTAAGAGGTCCAACTAAATGTAGCTGTAGCAGTAATCTCTCGTCGTCTCACTTTCCCTCGGTACCTTTTGGGTCGGGGACTAACCCTAACCCAGGGACGCTGCTTCTGGGTCCTGACTCGAGATGTATCTCCTCTCTCCAACAGTCCGACTATCCGTACAATGAGAAGGTTCCCAGCATTAAAATCCCCATGGACATGATGGAGCAGGAGCCCTTCTTAGGTGATCAGGCCTCCGACAGTGAGTAAGGCCGAACCGCCTGAGCACCGGAGGAGAAGTGCTTCTTCCTCCTCTTTAACTCGCCTCACGTCTGCTCTGCTCCCTAACCGGTGTTTCTGATGACATCCTCCGCCGCCTCCTCGTCTCGCACTAACAGCATGCTGTCGGCTTGTTTCTCCACTTCAGTGCCTTTTCTCTCTTAAATATGCATGAAATCCACTCACCGGGTTCCTGGTGTACCTTAATCATTTTGTTGGCTTTGTTCTTTTACAATCCTGTTTGTTGCTACACAAAATTAATAAATCTATATTTTTGCATCTTAATTTTTAAAGCCATTCTATGTAGCGACACCACGAATGAGCACATGGGGGCGAACGCATCACGTTACAGCACGGTACTGCCAGTGGTTCTTGTGTCGACACAGTAGCTCTGTTCGTCCCCGTGTGGTCAGAGGCGGTATTGTTACATACTGCGGTTTTAAACAGATGAGCTAATAGCCTTGCAGGCTGTCGGCCCCTGTAAACACGATTTGCTGGCTGGCGTCAGTAAACCCTGTCTGGTTTTTACAGGAACCCTCTTTTAATCCACCGGTCCGATGCCTACAACACCTGAGAGTTAACGTGTTACTGCGGGTTCATGCTGACCGGCCGCTGCTCTTTTTCTTCTCCCACAGGAGACAAGTCCACTTCACTCCTTGAGCGACACACGTCATGCTGAGCACCTCCGCTACTATCAGGCTAGCTACCTGTCCAGGTGAGTACGAGGAAACGCATAACTTGAGTCTGATTTTAAGGGCCAGTTCGGTTAATCCGCAGAACGGTGGTGAAGTTCATTTTTTCAGTGTGAAGCAGCGGGCCATCTTTAAACGGGACTTTGTCGGACCCAGACTGAGGTGTCGGATCCAGACTCAGTGTTGGATCCTGCATTCACGCTGCAGGAATTGATGACCAGTTCCAGTTTAGTGCAGATATCGGTTTTGTTTGAATTCAATTCAATTCAATTCAATTTTATTTATATATTATTATTATTATTAAATCTTTATTTCAGACCCAAGGGGATCCATATCACCATAAAAGCAGAATAAGATAATAAAAAAAAAGACAGAATAAAAAACAAACAAACACAAAATACAAAGTACAGAGGTTTCCCCACTATTCATTGTAGGCTTGCATACAAACATGTTTTAAAATGGTTCCACAGTCTGGACGAAAATCTTACAGAACTGCGTCCAGGATTAACCAACACATTAATACGTTCATTCTCTGATTCTGACGCCCTACACATAAATCTGTGCATCAGATTGCGCAGAACAGCAGAGCAGGTGGGTACCCCGACACTAACAAACATATGGCTTGCACTGGAGCTTCTTGGGGCTCTCAACAGTAGCCTCATGCTGTCATTATAAGCTACTGTGAGCTTTCTTATACTACCTTGTTTGTAGCGGCACCACAGGTGGGTTGTGTACAAAGGTGTGCAGCGTCTAATTATAGCGTCTAATACAACAAAAGTTGTCTCTAGACGCTTTCCAGAGACCCATACCCAGAACATGACTCCCGAGCAGTGATTACATAAACAATGGGAGGTAAAAACTCCCCTAGTGGGAGAAAAACCTTAAGCCAAACAGTGGCAAGGAAAAACTCCCCTTTAGGAGGGAAGAATTGCTGAACATCTTGCGGATCAACACCATAACCTGAACGCAGGTAAAATCCCGGATGTCATCCGGGATTGGGAAAAAAAGTAGCTGTAGAGGAAACGCGTAGTTAATAGACGACACAAACACAACTGGGCTTTTATGAACCATGGCATAGGAGTTAGATTTTTCGAAAGTGGCCCCCATAACCCCCATAAATCTGAACCTCCGGGTAAGCCAGAACCTGCAGGTGAGCCAGAACCAAGTGTTCTGGTGAATCCTGCGTGTTGTACATCTTTAGGTGCATGTACACGCCCGACATGCCACACGTTGTAAACGGCGAGTTCATTTCAAGCTGGACACGCCTGCAGGTCATCAGCTACATGGAGTGGGGAAAATAAAATTAGGATGTGTTGCCGCTGATGTGCTCAATAAGAGTTCTCGATGGACATCGGGTGCTCTCTGATAGGACCAGAAGACTGGATCGGCCTCACAAAGACCGACCGGCCCGTGCGTTTGGTGTTTTGATAAAAAAGGATGCTCGGATCGATTTTGTTTGTGGTCATACCACCGAACAGTAGGGGTGTAACAATATATCGTGCCACGAAATTTCGCGATACAAAAATGTCACAATACGTGTCGTGGAGGTGACAAGGTGTATCGCGATATTGGGTTATTAATATTAATCTATTGTGTTGACTAGAAACGCGCATCCGACCGCGACCGCGGCCGGGCCGCGCGGACCAAAATCTTCCTCCGCTCAGAAAAAACTAGTCCCGCGTTGCAGTCCCGTTTTGAGGTCTGAACCTTTACTTATGTAAGTCTGGTGTAGAGTTAAGCCTTACCTTATTAAATTAAACCTTTTTGGGGTCGTGAGTAGGATAAACACGGAGACAACTTCTGCTAAATTCCAGTGTACTTCAAGTCCCTCAACAGTGTAGGATTTTAGAATATCAGCACAGCACCTAGTGCTGTATCACTCCGCCCAATCTAAAACAGACTAATCACTACAGATTAATTGACTAGTGTAATTATAGTCCCTGATTTACAGAATATAAAGAATATATTTATAAAATAATGAACCCTGAATTAACAAAATAACCTTCTTAACAAAAATAAATCTCCTCTTACACTTATAAGGTGAGCATGAATCAATCTTTTTTATGATGTAAAATTGTATGTATTTATTTACTTGTATTTATTTATTTAATTTTAGTTGTTAAATTTCTGGAAAAGAAAAAAGTAAAATCATATATGAGAGAAACTATTCAGTTTGTGGCAAAATATTTTTACTTGTATGAAACTGAAGATGCATAATGCAAACCTGACATTTACTTTTAGTTCAGTTTGTGGAAAATGTTTGGCCTGGCTTTCTCTTTAAAACTTAAACAGTTATAAAGCATTACAAACTGTAACAATAGGGCAAACGCAAAGCATTATTTTGTATTTTGTGTGTTTCAAATAAAAGACAATTTCCTCATGACTACCTCATTCAAGGTTGTTAAAACAATACTGCTATATCGTATCGTATCGTTATCGTGACCTCAATATCGTGTATCGTACCGTATCGTGAGATTAGTGTATCGTTACACCCCTACCGAACAGTGACCAGCACCCGTGGGTCATTTACTGATCACATTCCCTCCGTGTCCCTGTCAGACCAGTAATATTTGCTCTCTCTGTATTTCTGTCCACATGCCTGTCAACAACCGTCTTTCCTCAACTCTTTAAATATAATTTATATTTTTTCTTTTGAACAATTTGTGATATTTAATCAAATGTCCCCTGTGACCAATTAATCCCCTTTTTGAAAATGTTGACCTTGAAGTACTTGAAAAACATGATTTGAGCGATTTGGAAAAGATCCAGTTGGGAGCGGTCACAATCGAGCTGCGATGAACCGTAGCTTAAAATTAATCCTGAAGAACTGAGGCCGACGCCAAACTGCCGGGAGCTCATGTGACCTCAGCAAACATGTGGCGCTTTTAAACTAGTACCTACTCAGCGCGACTCGACTCGTCTCGCCTCCACTCGCCTCGTTTGTTTTTAAACACCCAGATGAGAAGTGGGCGAGTTGGAGCGAAGCTGCTGTGACGTATTTGATTGTGTATCTAAACGGAGAAGAGAACAACACTAAAGATGTAGAACATGGAGGAGATGATATATGTGCTGCTGGATCTGTGACTTGTGTTCGATATCAGGTTAAAAAATGAGAGCGAAAGAAGCTTTAAGCGGTGACACTTTTTAAAAAATTTTGTTTGTGTCCCTGCTGAGAAATCAACTGGGAGCCGCGAGTGACCGAGCCCCTGGTGGATCTGGTCGTTCCTTATCGCCCGTCTAGATCCCTTTAATTTTCTCCTCAGCCACCAGGTTTATGAACATTTGCACCTCAGAGTTGGATCATGAAACAGACCTTTGCGCTGCCATTGCCTGTCGGATAAAATGAGGAAGCCGCGGGCTGCTCTTGCGCTGATTCCCGCTTCCTGATTCAAACGTCTGACGGCCCCCCGACCAATCGGTGACGTGTATTGTGTCAAACCCATTTTACAATTCAAACAAGGTTATCTTATTATTATATTATTGTTACCTTATAGACTTAAAGCGACACTACGTAACTTTTCCACCTTAATATAATATTTCCAGAGTCATTGTGATGGTACATCAACTTCCAACAGGTTTCATGACACCTCTATCATGGTCTGAGGGGTCTGTATCGCTTTCACTGGTACTATGTAACTTTGAGGTGGATGGTAGGAACCCTTCCACACTACTGGTAAAGCACTACCGCTTTTGTCCAAAGGAGCCGCCAAACTCAACAAAAGCTGAAAGTTACGTTGTACTGCTTTAAGAATACATTCATTCCAGATACAGAAGACGCTCTAATTTGAATTTGCAACATATTTATTTTTCCGCATTTCTCCCCGTCTTTTTCTTTTTCGACAACACATTCGGTTTTCTTTTCCACGTCTGTGTAGGAAAGTGTATCCAAAGATGGTCTCTTCTTATTCTTCTCCCAGCCCCGCGTGGCCGACCATCGGACCCTTTCCCTATTAAACTCTGTTTTTAATTGACGTGAACCTAGAGCTCTGCGTTAACAGCATCAGCCTCTAACCTGCAGCTGCATCTTCTGGATCTGATTCCCCGCGGGCCGCGACTGGGATTAAGGACGTGACCTCAGCAGCAGAACTAAACCAGAGGAAACTACTTATACAATGTATATTAAGGATCTTTGTTATAACATTTCGTCTGGTCTCGTTTTGGTCAACGAAAATGAAGACACATTTAAGCATAGTTTTTATTTTATAATCTACATTTTAGTCACGTTTTTATTGTTCTACGATATTGCATTGTATATTTATTTATCGTTATCGTCACATGACCAGCATTTATCTTGCGTCTCGTTTTCCTCAGGTGATAAAGGTTCGTTGACGACCATATTTAGTCATATTTTCGTTGATGAAAGCAACTTTAGTCCCCACCCATCAGCACCTGGTCCTCACTCATTAGCAACTGGATGTATTTATTTTATTTATTTGTCATGCTGCAATTACCGTTAAAACTGAACAAAACACAAGCAAAGATCCGGCTAACTAGTGTAAGTACACAGATACGCACAGAGAACAGCTAACCAACGAAATGTACTTCACAAAACTGGACAGAAAATGAGACGCGCTTGTCGCGCCTGCCTTCGCAGCTAAACATGAACGGACCGGACACGTTAGGCGAGTTTCCTGTTCGGGCCGGATTTGACTAAATGTGGACTTTGAAACCGAGGGCTCATCACGCGTCATCAAGAGTAAAAGTACTGACGAGAACGGGTCATGAGTTTCTCTTGGAGGTGAATGGTAAATAAGTTTAAACTTTAAAAGTGCAGCCTTGTCGTTTTCACACCTCAGCTGTCGGGCCAGATTAAATATTTCATAGGTGACGGATTGAGCTGTGAACCTTTTTCATCGACGGCTGGGCGCTGATCTGTACATTTAAGTCAGTTTTTTTTAAAGATGAATCAGGAATATGGTGTTTTAGCTTGGCTGACCTACCTTATACTAACCTATGATGCTAATTATAGTTAGTTTACATGTATTCTAGCCAAATTTGAACATTCTCCTTTCGAGTCTGGACTTCCAAAACAAGTGTTGTTGTGTCCTGAGATGTGTCACCTGGCTTCTTCAGCTGATCCAGGCTAAAGGAGCTGAGCTTGCCGTGAGTGTTTGCAATGGGACCTCCCATTTTAAATGTTGTCTGGGCGGCAAAATCAGAAATGTCAACTCCTTGTAGCCAACACTCGGCTAGCACAAGCTCTATATGACTTATATAATTTTACCTGATGTTGTACAAAAAATAATTATTAAAAAAATTGCAAGTCCGGATCCGGAGCTAGTAGCCAGTAGAGCAATAGCAGTTAACACTTCCTTGATGAATAAAACCCAGAAATGAGCTGTAAGCGTTAAAAGATAGATTGTCAGCGTTTGGGTCGTTTGTACCATTTTACCCCACAAGACTTTTTCCTGTGATTTGCTGCCTGCATGTGGTCCGAAGGGGTCTTGCTGCATCGTATGGCCTCCAATTTTAACTCTAATTTAAAAAGTAATTTCAACATTTAGTACTTGGGCATAGTAAAACTCTGACACGAGTCACCGGGTCATCTTTTCGCTGGCTGGACACCTTTTAGTGAATCTTTGTCCTGATCGTGTCCATGTGGGCCTCCTGCAGACTCCAGGAATCTGAATTTAACTCCAATAAAAAAAATCAATCAAGTGTCTAAGATGTGTGCACGTGTCCTAACGGTGAACATGTGTGTTTCAGCCCTGAGATGAGCCCGCTGAAGTCTGTGCCTCAGATTAGGATAGACATGGACCCGGACGATGACGACACCTTCTACTGGAGGAGCCAAGGATCTGAGACGTCTCTGTAGAAGACCGAACCACCACCCACCCACCACCCACCACCCCCCACACCGTCTTCAGCGGACTTACTCTTCAGTCTCACACCCTTCAAGTGTCTGGTTAGAATAAGTGGGGATTAGTTTTTAAACTAACCGTCTCACGTTAGTTTTTACAGTCTCTGATCGGCTCCTCTATGCAACTCGTCCCCGTCAGCTGACCCGACGCAAATGCTGCAGCGCTCTGACCACGCATGGAGTGCCCTCCCCGCCCTTTTTATACACTTCCACGTATAAATATCATCTGTCTGATCTTTATTTTGATTTTTTAAATTTTTTTCTTTCTTTTTTTTTATATAAACTGAATTACTCCAATAACATTTTCCTGTAGCAGGAAAGTGATGTTTCATAGCTCTACCTCTTGTTTTAGGTTCTGTGCTCATGATGAACAAACGTTGATTCTTGACGGGGTTTTGATCGTCTCTGTGTCTCGTAGACGAAACGATTCAACAGATTTGCTGTATTATAGTTTGTGAAGGAAAGAAATAGAAGTTTTAAGTTAATTAACAGTAAATTAACAGTGCACCTTTGTGTGCACATGTGATAAGTATTTTTTTTATCACTTACTGATGCAGTTTTGATTGTTTCTGATTCTTTCTAACTGAATCTTTCACACTTCCGATTCAATTTTTTTTTCTCATGTGTTTAATTTAAATCATTTTTTTTTTTATGATTACGTTGTGTATATGTTGGTAACATTTCCTGTGTTTTCTAATTTTTCTTTTTTGTGGGTAGAATACTTCCAGAGTTCACACCATTATCCGACTTTCCTCGGCCAAACTTTAACTAACTAGGAATGCATATCATGTTAATAGCACAAACTACTTAACCTAAGTGGCTTAAAAGAGATCAATTCAGACTGAAATTGTTACAGTAATGATCTGAAAACCGATTCAAAAGCCAGCGTGAAGTCCACGCCAGCTCTGGCTTCACTTCACAGCAGGTTTACTTCTGCTTTCCTCAGATCTTGTTGGAATTATCTGAGAAATCAAATTTTTTGGGGGGTTTTGCATGAAAGGATCTGTTTGGCGCTAATGCAACACTCAGTATGACAAAGAGATTTAATAATTTTAGTGTATTTGTTCAACTGTAGCATTGGTACAGAATGTACCGAGCCAGTAACACGGTGGCTTTTATGGGCAACTCATCCACCAGTTCCAGGGCCGATTTCAACATAACCACGGCTGCAGGATTGACGATAGCCCCTTGGCTCAATAAGTTTTAGCTGCAAAACTAACTAGTCATTTGTTGTCCAATGGCGTCCAGAAGCAGCTTTTTCTGCGTCTGTTGGTACCGTCCCCTGGACATCAGAGTCCAGTCCAGAGGAAAGAGACTGCAGCCTGTAAATCTGAGCCCCCATCTTTTAAAGATACATCAGGAATTACAGCTTTGATACGGTATAAGTGTCACGGTGAACTTAAACACATCCTTTAAAGTCACCCTATGTAGGAATACCACTTTTGACCACATGGGGGCATAGGGGTCTGCTGTGTTGACAAAGGAGCTACTGATGATGCAATACTAACGAGTGGGGACGGTCCGGCAGGTCTCGTAATGCCAGATTTACATTTCTGGTGATATGCCGCCGTCATGTTGTCAGGGGTGGTTTTGTTACATATGATGCCTTTAAAAGCACTTCATAATTAAAAGATGTAAAGTTTTACAGTCAAGGAACAAAGCTTATCAAATGTGACTATTTATGGCCAGTATTTTGGGAAAATCCTCATTTAAATGCAACTAATTTTCATTAAAGGGGACATATTAATGTTACGAAAAAGGTGATTTCTAGGGGTGACAGATGCCGGTACCAACTCAGAATCTGTGACATAACACTGTCATTTTGGGCATCTAAAATAACATCTGCAGGGAACTGTGACATCACAGCCCCAGATCAAAGCAGAACCGTCCGGCTTCCCGTCTTTATCTCCACCCAACAAATATTTAACACCAGTTACAAGACAGACACGTCCCTCAGAGGAGGGTGTGGAGTCGATTAGCTGACCCCGCCCCCTAAAATGGGCTGTTACAAACAGAGCTTTAAGAGAAGCTTGAAAAGTGAGGGCCTGGACTCTAAATTTGGTGTTTCCGGCGTACGAAAACGCATCATGGACGTTTTGTTGAGGCTTCAGAAAGATGGATCGGCTATCTTGAAAAGGTCATATGTCCCCTTTAACGTGGTTGCTCTTCGGCTCACGCCGACGTCGAACCCACCGCCTCAGCAGCTGAGAAACATTTCAACAAGGACTTGAACTTTTGATTTCAAATCAGATTTCTATGCAGCAACATCTTGTGAGTGCAGCTCCTGATCACAGAGACGTGACTGGACGCTGGCGTCTCTGCGGGTCCTTGGATCCAGCGGAGGATGTTTTGATCCGTAGCTGGAAGTCCTCCGTCTTCATCACAGGCACTGTGGATGTTGAAATGTGATGAATGAGCCGTTGTCTTCCTCCGTAAACCACACGAGTCCCTCCGGCTCGAACCGCTCGTCTGCTCGAAGAGTTACTCTTCGTTCTTTTCTTTCAGCCCTCTGCATTGCGAACAAGTGTCACTTAATGCCCGGAAAATGTTATGTTGGGAGTTTTTAGTTCAAAGCGTGCAAGCATGTCTGACAAATGAAAATTTTAATTTTAGCAAAAGGAAAACTGATACTTGTTTTTTTTTTTTTTTCTTTTTGATTAACTTATGTGACTCTTTAGAGGTGAAATGGTTTATTTTAGAATTTCTATTTTTCAAATGAAATGTATATTGAAAATAAACAGTTATCAAACTCTGGTGGTGTGCTGCTCTTCAAACTGAATGGATGGATGGGGGGCGGGGGTCCAGGTCCAGGTCCAGGTCCGGTTCCGATCATAGGCCTGACAAAGCAGAGATGATATAAAATGTGTTTTCTTTATGCACCAGATGTGAGTGAGGTATATCTAGAGAGAAACGTTATGTTGTGAGGAGATGACGCGAGTTTGTGTCGCGGCGGCGCCCTCCAGTGTCCGCTCGGGGGGACGACGCTGCTCCAGACCTAAATGTTAAAACCAAGCTGCGTTAATTACTATGACTATTACTACAGCCAAGCCATCATAAAGAGTACTGCAACTCTTTTTCATTCGAGGATCCTTCAGGTTAGTTTGGAGGTCTTCAGGTTTTCAGACCATTTAATGATCACAGTAACAAAACTCTGACAATAATGATCAGAACAACTAATTATTTTATATTCAATTCATCCCAGTTGTATGTATATAGTTTTTGTTACCATAGAAATAGTCTCTGTTTTTTCTTTCATAATGCGAGAAAAGACATGGCACAGAAAACCTTCAATTAGCAGATAAATAGAAATCGGTCCGGGTCCGGGTCTGAGTCCAAATGGAAATAATTCTGCCTTGTGTGCTAGAAGTGTTTCTATTTTATTTTTAACCAATACAAATGTGCACTATTTAAAAGGAAAAAAGTTTTTCTTTCCCATTATTCATTAGTGTCAGATTATTTATTATATAAGGTGGATTCATTAGTTAGGGGGGTTAGAGTCCAAAAGACTGAGAGGCATTTCTTGAAAAATGTATTGATAGCAAATATTGAATATTGTTACACAGAAAAACAGAAAACAACCTGTTCCACTGAACATATTTATGCCGACACCAAACAGCGTGTTTAAGACACTGCACCTCGCTGCTCTGTGATTAATCACGCTTTAGTTCCTCTGTGATTAGAGACGCAGCTTAATGATACCGTATCATTGATACGGTTCATGTGTCCGTGGTTTATAGCCTATTTATCTCCTGGCCTCTGCTGAGTCTAAGCCTCCGTGTAACTGATGAAGAATAAACTCCAGCCAGATCAGGGCTGGCCCAAGCCTCCATGGGGCCCTAAGCAAAATTTGATTTTGGGGCCCTCTATTACTGCCAATAATACTGATTATTGATCATTCACACACCCACTATAAACTTATTTCATGTTCTTCCCTGTAATTACAAATACACTTATAAAACTAGATGTAAGAACTTTTTGTATTAGTTAGATTGTAATCCACAGTGATTAAGACCATGCATGCGCACGCAACGTCAAGGCTATTGAGGGACTTTCCTAACTTGAGGAAACTTTTCATAATTTCCTTGACACCAAACGTTACACTAAGACATGCAAACATACCTTTATCTTTCCGTTTTTTGTCCTCTTCATCTTTCATCCTCTTTCTTTTCTCTGCTCCTGACGGATAAGTCAGTTTTTGCGACATGGTGGGCCTTCAACCTACTCCTTGGATGCGAAGTGCTATGCACAATGCACGGTTGAATGAACACATTACCAGTGGAGCTCTGGAGAGGCAGTAGTCAATATACCAGCAGTAGTCTACTCTAGTCTGTTAACATAATATTGTTTATGTAATCATATTAATTATTGTGTTTTTGTACAATAACATACCTTTGATAATGTATGAATCAACACTCACACATAAAAAAACTATTTTATTTTTTATTTTATTTTGTTTTAACTCTTGGGGGCCCCCTAGTGGCCACGGGGCCCTAAGCAGCCGCTTAGTTCGCTTATGCCTTGGGCCGGCTCTGAGCCAGATGTCTCACCACAAGAGAGACGGATCTATCCAGTGGCTCAGACGTCCAAACTGAAGGCTGAACATCTGGAAGTCTGTCCTTTGTGGACCGGCTCTCCAGGACCTGGGTCAAGGACTCCTGCTGAAGGACATGCAGGACAGCAGCTCTCCAAATCCAGACATGCAGGACAGCAGCTCTCCAGGACTAGGGTTGGGGACTCCTGCTTTAGAGCCACACATGAACCTTTTGTTCTTTGTTTTTATCAAACGTAAGTTTACCAAAGTGTCGTTTCCAGGTACATAAGAGCGCGACAGATCAACCACATGGGAGCTGCTGGGACACGGAGGAGGTTTGTGTTGGCTGTAGGAACGGAGAAGCGTTGAACCTTGAAGACACACAAGTCTCATACCACATTTAATCGGTTAACTGGATGATGTTTTATTGTTTGCCGATACGTTTTATTTCAGGAGCGAGTGGTCGTCGTGATCAACTGTTCACATCAAACCGTAAGAAACTCAAAACGCCTTTTCAGATTCTTATTTCTGGACAGTTACACTAACACAGATCAGCTCCATGATGATGCAGATGGATGGATGAATACGTCCCTATGCACCTGCACTGCAGCCCGGCGGTGGCGGCATAGTGATGTGGGCGTGTGGCTGTGTAGCTGCTGAGGCGTCTCCAGCTGAACGAATCCTGAGCTGCTTAGGTCAAGGAGGCACAAAGTTTGAAAACACTGTGTGTGTTCGCCACTCGACATTTATTTAAATGTCATTTCAGACATCAGAAAATCCGAGGCACGAGTCTTAATCTCGGCTCATTTCCACGGCGTCCCTTCAGCGAGCACCAACACCTGAACACGCCTGGGTGTCATCATTGCTCTTCCCGCCGTGACACATTACGGATGTTCGTTTTTTATCTTCTCCGAGCAGATAAGTTACACGCATTTAAACCTAATAACTGACCCAGAGTTTATTACTCTTATTATAAATAAACAAGACAATCTCAAATAAAAATCTTTGAAATGTCAGGATTCGAATATTTTCTTTATCACAAAAGGTTCTTCTCTCCCTGCAGATGCATCTTCTTTTCTCCTCGTCTTTAATGTCTTCAACCCGTCACCTTTTTATGTAAAAATATGTGAATATCTGAGATAGAGACAATTCTGCCCCGTTTCTCTGGTGAGACGTGCACTTCATCAAACTTTTGTTATTGTGAACACTAGAATCTATATTGGAGTTTAACCTTTTGAGGTCTTTTATCCAAGAATATGCTTCATTCCCTTTGATTTAAAATTGTTTCCTTCCCCTTCACAAGCTTAGAGCTGGATGTCAGGGTTTGTCCTCAGACGGTCTCGTTCAGCCTCTCTGCTCTGGTTCTGGACCCAGCAGGGTTCGGCCGCCAGATGGCGCTGCTCCACCGGGTTTCGACTGATTTACGTCCGGCTAAGGAACAACAACCATTCAGCTGTTGCACACGTAGCTTCTTTCATCTGACAGCTGCAGCAAGTAGGTGCTTTTAACTGGCAAAACCTTTTATGCTCTTAATAAAATATGCTGTTGAGTATCAAAGCAGCGGTTTTCAACCTTTCAGGGAAGTCAGTTCCTAAATAAATGGCATTTTCAGCCCCTTGTCATCTCTGATGTGGGGTGGCAGTTCTTGTGGGAGGGCCTGATTTGTCAATCATCCATTACATTAACGATGACAACCTGACAATTCTATGGAGTGGTTTCAAGGCATATGATGGAGCCAGATTAAACCGCTTCTCTATATAAAAAAAAAACCCACCAACTTGGGCTTCTGTGTTTTGAATGGCCTGAAGCAGAGCCGCCGGCCGGTTCTGTTGTACCTCCGCTCCGCCGCGGGTGGCGGTGACAGAGTTACTCCAGGGCTGAGATGAACCTGTCGCTCCCATCGGTCCATGATACAGGTTTATTGAAGAACGCTTTTGAAGCCTCTCTTTCCTCACTCTTCGCGGTGGAACCTATCCTGGGCAGCTAGCTGGAGCCCGCCCACCTCATGTCAATCACAGCTAGCCACTTTAGCTCGGCTTACTTAGCTTACGTAAAATTTTGATGCTTATTTAAATGACTTCACATTTGCTCTTATCAGATCTGACCAAAACATCCTCATTTCAAGTGTCGCTGCTGAAATGACATCCGAAACGAGTGCTGGCAGGTCTGACACGAAGACTAGCTGTGCTCCGCTGGGACCCGTGTCACACGGTTTGTCCACCACTGGCATCATGGGTAACGATGGGTAAGTCCAGCAGACTCCCACTTTGAAGGGTCGTGACGTGATCTGCTGAGCCATCTATCGACCGTTTCAAACGTCGCTCCGGAAATAACCGCTGTGAAGGAAGAAATCTGAGCAAAAATCATAACAAGTCAGGAGTACAAACAACACGTTGCCGTGCTCAACCAAGCATCCAGCCAGCACCACGGCTGATTTGAGAAGAGGACGATACGTTGTGATGATGCAATCCCTGTACACCTGAGCAGTCTGAACAGAGTTTACTGGCATTCGTTTGTTTTAGCCAGGACATGTTTAGTATTGCTTTTAAAACGGCAGGGTGTCCTTCCTCGGATGATGCAAAATAACCTATAAAAGAAAAAAAAACTGACACTGAAGTTAGACAAGTTAGACACTGAACTAATTTGACAGTACCCGTTTCCAGGATCACGCTGTCGCCGTGGGATCATTACATCTCTCACTGCATGACTTGCATCTGCTCAGTTTAGGGTATGATATCAAAAACACTGTGTGCAGACTGGACTTGAACCGTCAGCTACAACAGATGTAGAGCAGTTTAAATCAGCATGCACTGACGGTAAGCAGCCAACGATAAACAAACAAGAAAATTGACCGTACTTTAGTCGTAGCTTCTACATGTGCTGAAAAAAGAGGCAGTGAAGGAGGAGAGTGAGGTCCTGGTCCTGGTTGGGGTGAAGAGTCCCATGACTTGATACGTCAGTTCATGTTGTGTTCATTCGCTGGTCAGTAGAAAAATCTCAGACGATCTTTGGTACCAGGACCTTTGAGACCTCCGTCATCAAAAAATAAAACACCACAAACAGGCTCTGACTTGTACATCAACATTGCGGTAACTTGTGGAGGCTCCTTGAGAGGATATTTGAACCATCTACAGGGAGATATTCGGTCATTTGACACCACACATCCTTTTATACACATAATTCTAGAAAGAATATAATCGTATTTGAATGACCATACTACTGTGCAATGATCAGTTGATCACAAAGCCTTCAGATGAACTTGTAATCTTACAAATCCAGCTGAAATGAGGCACAATGAAGCACTTTCCTTTTAAAATGCTCCCAGTGACAGGACGGTCCATGATTCCTGGAAAACCGCACCGCAGCAGTTCCGTGTCCAGTGGGAGTTTAAGGGCCAATTCCAATTCAACCCTTTTGCTCTTTGTCTTCCCCTTTGTTTTGCACACGGGGGCCACAAAGCCCTAAACAATGATTATGGTATCATACTTCAAATGGAGGTTATGTGAGCAAACAGCAACCCCAAGCTGACGAGGAGGACCCTTCAAGTACGGTAAGTACTTTGGAGTATTTATATGGATTCAATGGTATGCATCAGGAGAAAATATAATGTAATGGTACAGTACATACGTACATAAATGCAGCCTGTACAAAATACCTGCAGCCTCTTACAGGGGTCACCACAAAGGAGCCCTGGGTTTTCCCTCGGATCCTCATCTACGAGTGGCTGCAGTAGTTTCAGTTGTACGACTACATCCACTACCATCTCTTCTTTTAATGATGCTCATTTGGCACTCATTTTCTTGTTGATTGTAATTCAACAATTTACGCGCTGTGCTTTTTTACTCTGCACCGTGGGTGTATAAAAGCGTGATGCATTTGGATGCAAAGTGCTGCACACATGAAGCTTGACTCACTGATTGACTGAAGTGGTAACGAGGAGATGAAGGGAGTGATTGATCATATTCATATACTTCTATGAGCACTACAGGAATTACCCGGGATCATTGTCGGGACCCGGCATTGATTGTTTGTGAGTGCTCGATCGACATGAAGATTTTCTGCTGAAATGCTGTGATTGATGGTTCTGGACTGTAAGAGCAGACAACTCCCCTTTGGTCTCTTGTTCAGTCCTCTTCTGATTGTGCTGTCATAAATGTTAACACTGAACATGCTCAGTGAGGTCTGGAGAGGTCAGCTCTTGGCCCTGTCCGGCCCTGATGACGGTCTTGAATGTTTCCACCGGTGAACGTGGAACTTGGAAATTGGTTTGAAATCATTTTAGAACTGATTGCAGATTTTTGTGCTGCAGCAAATGCTCCTCTAACACCATTGCTGATGTCTTTCCCTTTTGGCTTTGTGTTAGCACACACCTGAATGTTTCAGACCAGAAAATTGATGATCAGCCCATCAGTGATGATGATTAGCAGAACCCTCTTAAACCCTACAGAACTAGTAAGTGGATACATAGTATTGCCAACATGTATTTTTTATTTCTTTCTGGCTTTGTTTTTGTTAAGTACTAATGAGATGGTGAAAAATATATATTTTGTTATTCTACTGAGGTTATATATTCCTAAACCTAAGACCTGCTGTGATTATGTGATTTTAATTAGGTTTTTAAAACAAAAAACAGGATTTAAAAAGGAAACCCAAATTTGAAAAATTATAACATTTACAAACGAGTATGTATATTGAAATAGCGCCTCAAGGACTACCCTCTGCAAACGTTATAAAGTGTGGGATGCCTCCCACTACTGGGGGAGATCCTATCGGAGACCGGATGATGTGGAACAGATGGAGAGAAAGGGCTGCCCCGTTCGTCCGGTCACATGTAAATAAACCTCTGAGCGGTTCTGGTCTCTCGGTCCAGCTACCAAAGCTCATGAGTGAGACCCAAGCCTCTGTACCGTTTTATCCTTTGTGCTGTTCAAGCCTGCATGGGTGCGCAGATGTTCAGTCTGCTGGCTGAACCCAGATGTGGCCCTGAGCAACACAAAGCCTTCCCCACAGTCCTGGTGCTCCGATGCTCTGGTGCGCTCCGGATTTGCTTTTTATTATTCTAGGTGAAAAGACAAGAACTGCTTTCTCGTTCTCCTTCCATACCTGATATTTCAGCTTCCTCCTAAGTGCACTCTTTTCTTCTTTCTCTGGCTGCTTTTGAACATTGAAGCCAGCGCTGCGACTAAAAGCCAACAATAAATAACATTTTTGTCACTTTGCTGCTGAATATCTGCTGAAGGGCAGAGACACAAACTACATGAAAGCTTACAGGATTTTATATAAAATATGTTCTTTCAGGATAGATCTGTCTCCAGCTGATGAAAAACAACAAAAGGTGCATTTCCATTAGTGGTAACCAAAGTCATCAGGGACCCCAACACGGCCGACCTATTCAGTCCCCTCAGCCGCCGTGTCTCCGTTCTACTGTCTACACCTGGCTCCCTAAACTGGACGCTCCAAATGTGCAGTTCCTTGAATGACCACTGGGGGCTGTCCGTCATGAGCAGCTTATGTTAGTGGGTCCAATCTTACAGCAGACACCTCTTTGACCTGGAGGAGTCTGGGGGCGCAGGGATGCAATCTTGTTCAGCTAGCAGTGGAGGCTATTTCGCCGTAGCTCTGGTACAAGCGTCGGTCATCTAACTTCTCTCGCCCATGTGGGACTAAGATCCGTTGTAGTTCCTCCGCTGGCCGCTAGAGAGAGCAAAGGCCAGTCAATCTCCACTCAGCTTCACATTAAAATGTTCAACTTTAGAGCAGAAATAAATGTATTTACAGGTACAGGTTCAAAAAGCTTTCAGATCCATGACAACTCTGAGGGGGGTGAATGGTTTTGTACCACGTTAGAAAAGTTTATATAAAGCATTAAATGTTTTTCCAATAATAATAATATAATGGATTCGATTTTTATCGCACTTTTTTAAGGACACTCAAAGTGCTCACAATGGTTGCATTATTCATTAATACTTGGTAATGAAAAACTACATGTGTAGCCAGCTGGTTCAGTTGCAAACCAGCCAATATCTCCAACCACCACTGGAACATTCATACAACATTCACACACCAGCGATGCCTCAATGGAGGCAAGGAGGGTGAACTGTCTTGTCCAAGGACACAACAACAGATGACTAATTAGGAGCAGGGTTGAACCGCCAATCCTTGTGCCAAACCTGAGCCACTGCGGCCCCAATATGACTGATTGACAGTCTGCACAGCCAATGGCTGGCCGTTATCACTTCCTTATTTGTAATTGTCATTCTACCGTGCTTAGCCAAGCAACCAGCCGTTTGTAGGAAACCAGCGTCGGCTAAAGATGACCATGATTTTTGATTTCACCTGGTAGGGCCTGGTAGCATACGGATATGGATTAGGTCAGTCCTGTTGCACTGCACGGTTGTCGATACAGGTGATGACAGGTGAAAGGAATCCACCTGCCGGCATTTCTTTGTTTTGAAACCTCCTAGATTCACCTCAGCAGCCACAGTGGTCTTGTTCATTCAACTTTGAGACCACCACGAGAGAAGAAAACTGCTTCCTGACAAACATAAAAGTGTATTTCAAAGTCCGACAACGTCTTGGATCCAACATGTTCTCAATGTGGAAATAACAACTTAGAAGACCCAACATGTACCCTGCAACGTGGAGTCCGTCAGGGGGACCCATTGTCCCCCCCCACACATTAAAGGTATTAGATCAGGTAATTCTGAGACCCGTGTAACTCTGTATGCGGACAACCTTTTGGTCTGTTTAGCTGACCCAACGGTCTCCATTTCCTTCCTACTCGAATACATAACTTCCTTCGGAAATATTTCTGGCTACACTATAAACTGGAAAAAGTGCGAGTTCATGCCTTTAACGGATCAAATTACTGACGACTTCCTGACAAATTTGCCTTTTAAAGTGACAAAGGAGTTTTTCACCTATTTAGGCCTTAAACTGACAAAAAATCCTAAGCATCTCTTCGAATTTAACTTTTCCGAATCAGTAGAAAAACTCAAACAAAATATTGAGTCTTGGAGAATACTTCCCCTATCTATGATAGGTCGGGTAAATGCAATCAAGTTGGTGAGTCTGCCCAGGTTTTTATACTTTTTTCAGAACCTGCCTGTATATTTACAGTTTTTCACAATTGTTTAAACACATTTATTGGAACATCAGACACAATGTGCACAACCTGAAACTCATTTTTCAGGTGGCTGAACCAATCCTGCTGAACTCCAAGCACATTTACTGCTCTAAACTCAAATTCCCATTCCATACCACACATTTCTCACAACACTACACACAATTCCCAATACCCTGCACACTCTTCCTGAATTCCCTCTCTTGCTGATCACACAGAACACACAGTCAGTCACATTTCTAAACTCCAAAGGCTGTTGTGCAATATGCAATCAGCAATTTGCCATTGAATTCATATTCATTGATGAAGCGGGGTTCAACCTTGTAAAAAGAAGGCGCCGAGGGAGGAATATCATCGGCCAGCGTGCCATCACAGAGGTCCCTGGCCAGCGTGGAGGGAACATAACAATGTGTGCTGCCATCAATCACCACGGCGTCCTCCATCACCATGCCACCCTTGGCCCCTACAACCCTGCACTTCTTCTAGCATTCCTGGACCAGCTCTACAATATCATTGTCCAGCCAGACCAGATGGAGGACACAGAGGTGGTCAGGTTCGTTGTTATCTGGGACAATGTCAGTTTCCACCGGGCTGCTCTGGTCCGTGACTGGTTCACGGTCCATCCAGAAGTTGATGTCCTATATCTCCCTCCATACTCTCCCTTCCTCAACCCAATTGAGTTTTTCTCTGCCTGGAGATGGAAGGTATATGAGAGAAATCCTCAGACACGGATCCCACTGCTGCAGGCCACGGAGGACACATGTGGCGATGTCACTGCTGAGGCCTGTCAAGGCTTCATGCGGCGTTGTAGGAGATTGTTCCCCCGCTGCTTGGCCAGGGAGAACATCGAAGTGGACGAGGTCCTGTGGCCAGCCAGGGATGAAAGGCAGGATGCAGCCTAATACTTTTGTTCTGTTTCTATTTTCTGTCAAGTTTTTATCCACAGCTTGCTGTGATGTCCAGTGGACTGCACATTTTGAGTCCAAATACTGTACTGTAAAAATATTATTTGTTGTTACAGTAAAGAATTGTGTGTTTTCTATTTGAGTAGCCTATACATAAGAATACTATATGGTGATAAATTACATCCAACAGCTGAAGGCGAAACACTGAACATACAAATGCATGATTCTACTGAGGCATTCATTCATTCATTCATATAGTGTTTTCCATTCATACTATAGTGTCTTCCATTCTGCACATCAGTGTTCAGTGGGTGCTTAGAAACATCTACTCAAATGATGTATGTGTTTGACATTTGAGAAGGAAATACCATTTAGTGAAGAGTTAACACTGTTTTGAAGGTAGAGTGTGCTTTTGCAAGAGAAGTGTAGGATTTTGCATTTTGTGTGTGAGTTTTTTAATTTTTGTTTAGAGTTTTGAGAAAGTGAGGTAGTATATCAGGAAATGTGTTTAAACAATTGTGAAAAACTGTAAATGCATCTTTCTTTAAGAAGCTTGACTCTATAATATTAACTTTTGTATGGGGCTACAAGTCACACAGGATATCCAGGGTTCACCTTCAAAAATCCTCCAGAAAGGGTGGTCTGGGATTGCCTGTTTTTAAACACTACTATTGGGCAGCCAACTCCAGGGCCCTTACCTACTGGAAAAATGGAAGTGATGAAACGGAGGAGAGTCCATCATGGTTACAACTGGAAGCTGCTGTAGTTACAACGTCTTCACTTCCTGCTCTTTTGTTTTCTGAGTCTGCCCCAGTAGCCAAATGAATTCAAAATATCTTCACCATGAAGAACTCCTTGCGAATCTTAAAAGAAATAAAAGTGGCGTGCCAGGTTCCCAGTGCCTCCATACATGCGCCCATATGTCAAAATCACTCATTCTTACCTGCCGGTTGGATGGCGTATTCGCGATATGGAGAGAGAGGGGAATTAGAACTTTTTCAGATTTGTACATTAGCGGTCAACTAGCATCATTTGCTCAGTTGAGCAAAAAATGTAATTTTCCAAACTCTCACTTCTTTCGCTATCTCCAAGTTAGACACTATGTTAAGGAGAACTGGACACACTTTATTGCTACTCCCATTACCCATTCCTATTTTGAGACCCTTCTACTCCCCCCGGACTCCAAAAAGTCGATATCCAAATTTGTAAGTTGCTTTACTAATCCGGTTTCTTCCGATTTTATCAGGGAAGCTTTGGCAAAAGATTTAAACTCTGAAATATCAGCAGAACTTTGGGAGGAAGCACTGTCTCAGATACACTGTTGTTCTATTAACTCACGCTACAGGTTAATTCAGTATAAGGTACTTCATAGATTGCATTACTCCAAAACAAAACTAAATCATATTTTCCCATCTGTGTCTCCTATGTGTGATAAGTGCCATGTTGCAGAGGGTTCACTAGCGCATCTGTTTTGGTTCTGTCCTAAATTGTACAATTTTTGGTCAGCCATATTTGACCTGCTGTCAAAGGCTTACTCCGGACTCATTCAGCCCCACCAGGAACTGGCCATCTTTGGATGCTCCACCGAGACATCTGTTCTACCGCAGGAAACACAGCTTACTCTGCAACTTGGGATGGTCGTGGCTAAGAAGTGCATTTTAATAAACTGGAAGTCTGCCACACCACCCACCTCTACCCAATGGCTCACTGACATGTTGTCAGCCATTTGGATGGAGAGACTGCGCTTGAATGGCTCGGACAGGCCAAACAGATTTGAGAGAGTCTGGGGTCCTTTTCTGGCTCAGTGCGGGACAGGATACCTAACTCTCTTTTCCACTCGCAAAAGACTTGTTTTGTTGTGTTTTCCCTGTGGTCACTTGTCTGGCAGGCCCCTTTTTATTTGGTTATTTTTATTTTTTTATTAATTTCTTTTTTTTTCTTCTTAGTGTTCTGATATTTGTTGTTTGCTTTCATGTTGTGGATTGTTCCTTGTGTAAAATGTAAAAACTATAAATAAAAAAAAAAAAAAACACCCAACATGTATGCAGATCAGGATTCAGACGCTTTTTTATCTGGAAAACACCATAACGCCTGGACGTGGATTTCAGGTGTTTCATGGAAACAACACTGTCACACTCTATGTTCCCCTTATTCACACTTCCTGGAAGCCTGGTGGAAATGCCTCAGAAGTTTCTAAGAGACGGATGCAGCTCTAACAGATACAAAAATAAATGTACTGCTCTTCCGTTTGCTCTTCAGGTGGCAGAATAATTATGAAGAAGCAATGAAAACCCAGCTTTTAAAATGAGAAGAATATTAAACATTTAAAAAGTAAAAGAAGGAAATAAAAACTGCCCTATCTTCTTTGTTTGAGGCACTTTTCATCAAAGCAAACAAGGATTTCAGACCACTGAAGTACAATATTGTCATAGACTTTTTTATTGGAAAGAATATTGGAAAAATAAAAGAAGAAAAAAAGACTACTTTAAATGAGATTTATAAAATGTTCTTTTTCAAAAGTTGCCAGTTCCCTGAGAAGGTAATGAAATATGTTTCGAACACTGACACAAATACAACAAGAACCAACAACAGCTGGTCCACAGACTGTTTAAAGACAAGTGGACAAACCCTCTTTGTACTTAGTGACTCTCCTTAGCGACTGTCCTTACTGACCTTGGCTACTCTCCGTAGCTACTGTCATTAGCTACTCTCCTTAGCTACTGTTCTTAGAGCTAAGAACAGTAGCTAAGGAGAGTAGCTCTACTCTCCCTAGCTACTCTCCCTAGCTACTCTCTCTTTTTAATTGCTCTTGTTTTTTGCTTCCTGTTTAAATTTTAAATTGTGCTTTTTATTTTCTGCTATGTGACAACGTTTTAATGTCTCTGTAACCTTATTGTTGAGATATGCCACATAAATAAACTTGACTTGCCTTTGAGGTCACCCACATGTTCCTAAAGAGCCGTTTATGAGATAAGGCAAGGCAGTTTTATGCGTAGGCCTATACCACATTTCATACACAAAGGTAAGTCAGTGCTTTACAAAGACATTGACATGTAAGAAAGATGAAAAAGAAACATATGAATACAATAGAAAACATACTAAATTCACAAAAAAAAAATCTTGACAGCAAAAGGAATAAAATCCATCTTAAATTAAAATCAGTGAAAACAACGGGGTAAAATCAGATTAAACAAGTCTCAGGAAAACAGCAGAACTTTCAGTTTAACTTTAAAAAAGTCGAGCTGGGTGGACATTCAATATCAATAGGTTCATAAGTTCATATGCCTGCAGCAGAGTAGCTCTATTCTGTTACCAAATAGAGTTATTTCTTTCCTGTCTGGATATAATTGAAGGAAGCTTGCGTTGCTGCAAACACTGACAATAGTAAATCTAACATACCAAAGCCATTTACAAAGAGAAAGATAAAAATATACTTTATTGATCCAAGGACTGGGAAATGATTGTGCAGCAGCAGTATAACAGAATATACAGAAACAAAAAGAAAGTGACTGGAGACAACAGACCGATGAAAGACAAAGTTGGAGACAACAGACCGATAAAAGACGATGGTGGAGACAACAAACCTATAAAAGATGATGCTGGAGACAACAGACCGATAAAAGACGATGCTGGAGTCAACAGACCGATGAAAGACGATGCTGGAGACAACAGACCGATGAAAGACGATGCTGGAGACAACAGACCGATAAAAGACGATGCTGGAGACAACAGACCGATGAAAGACAATGCTGGAGACAACAGACCGATAAAAGACGATGGTGGAGACAACAAACCTATAAAAGATGATGCTGGAGACAACAGACCGATGAAAGACTATGCTGGAGACAACAGACCGATGAAAGAGAATGCTGGCGACAACAGACCGATAAAAGACGATGGTGGAGACAACAAACCTATAAAAGATGATGCTGGAGACAACAGACCGATGAAAGACTATGCTGGAGACAACAGACCGATGAAAGAGAATGCTGGCGACAACAGACCGATAAAAGACGATGCTGGAGACAACAGACCGATGAAAGACAATGCTGGAGACAACAGACCGATAAAAGACGATGCTGGAGACAACAGACCGATGAAAGACGATGCTGGAGACAACAGACCGATGAAAGACGATGCTGGAGACAACAGACCGATGAAAGACGATGCTGGAGACAACAGACCGATGAAAGACAATGCTGGAGACAACAGGCTGATGAAATACGATAATAGAGACAACAGACCGATGAAAGACGATGCTGGAGACAACAGACCGATGAAAGACAATGCTGGAGACAACAGACCGATAAAAGATGATGCTGGAGACAACAGACCGATGAAAGACAATGCTGGAGACAACAGACCGATGAAAGACGATGCTGGAGACAACAGGCCGATGAAAGACGATGCTGGAGACAACAGACCGATGAAAGACAATGCTGGAGACAACAGGCTGATGAAATACGATAATAGAGACAACAGACCGATGAAAGACGATGCTGGAGACAACAGACCGATGAAAGACGATGCTGGAGACAACAGGCTGATGAAATACGATAATAGAGATAACAGACCGCTGAAAGACGATGCTGGAGACAACAGACCGATGAAAGACAATGCCGGAGACAACAGACCGATAAAAGATGATGCTGGAGACAACAGACCGATGAAAGACAATGCTGGAGACAACAGGCTGATGAAATACGATAATAGAGACAACAGACCGATGAAAGACGATGCTGGAGACAACAGACCGATGAAAGAAGATGCTGGAGACACCAGACCGATGAAAGAGGAAGCTGGAGACAACAGACCGAGGAAAGATCTCCAATATCTTATTGCATACATTAAAGGATCTGAGCTTCCTCAAGAAGTAGAGTCTGCTCTTTCCTTTCCTGTACACAGACTCTGTGTTAGATCTCCAGTCCAGTCTGTTGTCAGTCAAGACATCCAGGTACCTGTAGACCTCCATCCCCTCCACCTCCTCCCCCTTAATCTGCAGCGGCTGTGCAGGCGTCTTCTTCCTCCTGAAGTCAATCACCATCTCTCTGGTCTTGCTGACGTTCAACCGCAGGTGGTTCGGTTCATTCCAATCCACAAATCTGTCTACTAGTGCCTTGTGCCCCCCCGCCTCTCCCCCTCTTATACACCCTACAACAACCGAGTAATCCCAGAACTTCTGTAGGTGGCATGACTCAGCGTTGTACTGGAATTCAGTGGTTTATAAGGTGAAGAGAAAAGGAGAAAGCACAGTCACCTGTGGACCTCCTGTATCACTAACCACCACATCAGACCGAGCCCTGCCCAGATGGACAAACTGTCATCCAGGAGTTCACTGAGTCGTTGACACCCATCACCTGCAAGTCAAGTAAATCTGAGTGTCATCTGCATAGCTGTGCTGGGCAACATTGTTGTCATGTGTGATCTGACTAAGGGGAAGCGTGTACAATAGTGGTCTAATAGACCCTTGAGGGACTCCAAGGGTCATGAGAATAAACTTAGTGGAGGAAGACACCATGTTGGCAGAAACTGACTCCACAAGCCCCATTAAATCCCAAAAGGGGAGGAACAAACAAGTCTGACAGTTAGAGTTCCTTCAGAGTTACTTCAACATTCTCATTTTAAGCATAGTCCTCACCCTAACCTATGATGCAAACTAATGTTGCCTCAACTGAATTCTCACTGAATCTGTCCTCGTTTCATATGTCTTAAGGTAACAACATCTGAAACTAGGGCTCCCAAAACTGAAACGAGGACTACCAGAGCATTGGCCAACCGTCAATAGCCTAGCTTCTGCTGAGCAAGGTGGCTCATACAGCAGCAGCGGTCCATAGAGACAGGTGAAAGTAAAAGTATCCTGTGTGCCTGTCTCTGCTCCAAAATTTAGCACAACCCAGAGGATAACTAAATATGTGGCCGTATATTTCCTACTGAACCTAAACCAACTAGACTCCATCAAAGTGAAGGAATAGTAAATACGTCACAATAAATCTGCATTATCTTCCTCTATGGGTGACGGATGATGAGATGTAACTGGATGTCTGATAACCATCACTGTCTTACAGTTGAAGCTGAGGCTGCCTGGTGTTTCCTGTGGGATTATTAATCATTTCTAATGTTGGAGATTAACGGCAACACATGGTTGTTAGTTATTAACTATACATATTCTTATAAACAATGCTACATCAGCATTCAAGGATGGAAAAAAGGAAGCTGGCAGCTAAACAGTGTAAAAACCATTAAAAACAAACATGACATAATCTTTCCTGACCCAAATAGGTACCAGTACCAAAAATAACCAGTGCCCAGTACCTGTCCCTAATGTGCACTTGGACGGACTGGGCTTCTTTTAAATGCAACAATAACTCACCTCACCTCACTTTTTTTTTTTTTTACCAGATGCAAGAGATCAATGGTAAAACAAATCATTATAAGATATGACTGTAAACATTGCACGTCCACTTTCAACAAAGAGACTTAAATTATTCTCAAAATGTAAAAGAAAAGGATGTAGTTTAATATGATGTATCAGAATAAATATGGAAATAAATGTACTTAAAAAGATGCATTTAAAATGAAAATACCATTGAGGATTCAGTGACCTAACTGCTGCTTCCCTTGGTAGCCTTGAATCCTGGTGAACAGGACTTAACGACTGAGTGTAACTGGAAATGCACTGGACTACTAAACTGTTCACATCATACACCTCAACAGGCTGTTCGGGGCGCCACACCACCCGACCAGCCCCGGGAGTGTGAATATTTAAGGAGCTCCAGATGTGCGCCACTTTGAGCGTGATGACCGTTCACATGCGCCAGAGGAGATCTGAACATCGGCGCTCTCCTGGGAAATGCGTTCGTTATTTAGCAGCTTTGCAGCTCACATAACTGTGTTTGTGAGTAGATGCGTGTTTTCCCCCCGGCCTCCGACACGACAAAAAAACATGAATCCTCTGAGGGGGAAAAAAAAATAGGTGAAAGGATGTCTTAAGTGCTGGAAGTGGTAATAACGCAGTTTCATCTTTGTATCATATATAAAATGAAACACAGCGAAGCACTGGCTTTTTCAATTTCCCTGGAATCAAGCTTCATTTATGTGCACCATTTACCAGCAAATAATCTATTTCTCACTGCGCTTCCCCTGAAATGCCTTTTCCTCTGATACGTTCGAACGTGTGTTGTTACTGCTGCCATTTGTTTCCTCATAATTAGAGGTATGACTTTTGTAAAGGAAAGCATCAATCAGTTTCAGCATGTTCAACTTCTATTCCAGGGTATAAATTGACATTTACTGCTCAAAGAAGCAATTTACTGCTGAAAGAATCAAATAAATATGTTTGGTTTAAATTCTATGGTCAAACACTCATTATTAACTTTCTATTACTTTTTTCATTAACTTTAAATTGGTGTTGTAATACTTCTGCCTCATTACAGCTGCTTCGTGTCTAAGTTGCATTTTAAATAAATTAAACTCAACCAAATGCATAAATCAAAAATACGTTTTTATGCCTTGGTAAACAAAGAAATCTGGTGTTTTGAAAATAGAGCCACTGAAAAAACACAAAATACATTTTGGGAGCCAAAAATGTATGATAAATTAGGATCGTAGCCTTTTGAGTGATGGTTGGCTGTAGCCAATGACTGTCTGTCATCGCTTTAGCTACTGTAATTAGCAGAGCCTTTACTTGACTTCTGAGCTAAAGATAAAGACCTGAGAAAGCATAATCATTCCAATTTTAAAGATTGGCTTGTTGTGCTGTTCACTGTACCAAGAGGTCACTGAGACCAGTTCTGGGAAGGAAAACAGGGTTTTCCGGGACGAAGCTTAGCTAATCAGCATCGAAGCAGCCGTCTCTGCTGCTGTTTGAAGGTTGGCCTGGAAGACTTGCCTTATCTCTCGGCGACTGTCCGAAGCCCGCTAAGGTCCCCAGGGGAGTTTTCCCATTACTTGTTTCAGCTCTGGTGGCACTCGATCCAGTTTATTTGATCATTTCAGGTAAGTTTTAGTTAGTTTAACAAGCTGGGATAAAACAACCCATCAATTATGCCATGAGTTACAAAATCCTTTATTTTTTACTTTTACTAATTAGAAAGATGAAATGTCAAAGGTCAGAGGACACTGGTAGCCAAAACACAGTTCAAAATCAATGTCTGTTATCAAACATGAAACCTATTTAACTCTTAAAGCAGCACAATGTAACTTTCAGCTTTTGTTGAGTTTGGCGGCTCCTTTGGACAAAAGCGGTAGTGCTTTATCAGAAAGAACACTACATTTCCCATGAGCACCAGCGCGTACTGCCGGAAAACTCCTGTCCCCGTCGTGTGCGTTTGTTTTGATAGTGAATGAAATAAGATGGGACGGACTTTCAAAACTACTTTTCTGTTTTCAGCGGTCGTTTGCAGGATGGATAGCGAAGACGTGATGTATCTATTTTTGGCTAAACAATATAATATGACGATGTTGAAAATCAAGTTCAACTTGGTTTTATTAGTGAAGTCACCCCCGCCCCCCTGTCCTGCCAATTTTTATTCTTGTCCGGGCTTTTTTTTTTTTTTTGTCCGGGCATTTTGCTTGAAGACATAGCATGTTTCAGTATCAGTCATCTGAGTCACCATTGTGGAAATGACAAACATGCATAGGAGCACACTAAGGGCCAATCCCAATGTTCACCCTACCCACTACCACTAGCCCTCACCCACTACCACTTCACCCTCAAAATGAAGCCACAAGGGGTAGGGCTTTGTAATCTTCCCTAGGGATTGGGACACCACTTGCTACGTCACTGCGTGGTTTACGTTCGGGTACGTAAGCGGTCCTGGGCATTTCACGGTTTTTTGTGAGATCAGGTTGAAAACGTTGCAGCTTCACATTATGGCGGACATTTCTCATTTTTTAGTGAATAAAATCAATATTTTGAGTTAGTTTGAGGTTACGCGTAGGGTACGGCGTACCCTACACCGTAGGCTCTGTGTCGATTTAACGCAGAACCATAAATCAGCCTTTATTCTGGCGAGATCTGAAAAAACTTCGCAACAACGAGCAAGCGAGTGATTATGTACATTCACTGAGTGAATATTATGAAAGTAAAATATATATTTCTCGCTAGAAATTTGACCCCAAATCAATTGAAGTTGAATATGCACATCGTAAGGGAAAATTTGAAGAGCAGGCAAATAGGCCAAGGCCAGTTTTTATGAGGTTGCTCCGTCTCAAAGATAAAGAGGAAATCATAAGGAGAGGGAAAAAACTTAAAGGCACCAAGATCTTCATCAATGAAGATTTTACAGATAATGTGAGACGAATGGAACTGCGTCCGAAACTTAAGGAAGCACGTGACGAGAGACAGATTGCATATCTGCGGCATGACCAACTTATTATTCACCCACCACGTCCTTCATGAATAACCTGATGTAATGATATGATACAATTTTAACTGTCACTGTTTCAATATTCATATAGTATTATCATGACTCAAAATAACATATCAAACATACTACATCCCCATAAGATCTGTAACGCATGTAATGAAACTATAATAGATTCAATATATGAATGTGGTATCTGCAAAAGTGGCTATCATCCCAAATGTACATTTTTGAACTTTCCAGTTGCAGTAGAGTGGGATAATTGGACTTGCCAAAAATGTTTATCTGAGTTTCCCTTCAATGATCTTGAAAACAATGATTTAATATTGACAATGGATGGCAAAACACGGTATGTTAATGATAAGACCCTTATTTTTTCCCCACTTGAAATCAGCAATAGACTTTCTAGATATAATGAACATGACCCTGACTCAAATTTTCTAACCTTTTTACAAAAATCAGATATATGCAAATACTATGAAAAAAATTCTTTTAAAGAGTTGTGCCAAAACTTAACACAATCAGTTACACCCAAAACATTCTCTATTTTTCATCTTAATGTACCGAGCTTATTCAAGAATTATGATAATTTAAGTCACTATCTTTCATGCTTGGATCATAAATTTTCCATAATAGCTTTAACTGAAACATGGCTGAAGGAATCTGTAGTTTCACTTTATGATTACAAAGCCACTCACTGGACAAGGGGAATGAGAAATGGGGGAGGTGTGTCTCTTTTCATTCACAATAGTTATCAATTTGTCAATAGAGATGATCTTATGACTCTTGAATCTAATGTTGCAGAATCTGTTTTTTGTTGAAATTACTTCATGCCGTTCATTTGGGGGAAGAAATTTAATTGTTGGAGGTATTTACCGACCACCCAACAATACAGATATTGATCTTTTCAATCAATGGCTTTTGTACCTTCTTGAACTTATATCTAAAGAGGATAAAGTTTGTTATCTTATAGGTGATTTTAATATAAATTTGTTTAAGAAAGAGAATCATCCACAAACTGCAGAATTTCTCAACACTATGTATTCCAATTATTTTTATGCTTTAATTCATATGGCAACTAGAATTTCTGACACATCTGCAACCCTTATTGATAATATTTTTACAAATTTCTTTGACTGGGATTACAATAGCTGTATATTATATACTGATATCTCTGATCATTTACCTATCTTTAGTGTGACTAAAACAAATAATGCAATGAATAATTCTTCTATCAACTATTATCACAGAGTATACAACAAGAACAATAAGGACAATTTCAGATCTAAGATGGCAAATATCTCATGGGAAAATGTTCTTCATGAGAACAATACTGAATTAGCCTATTCAAATTTCATGAATTTATTTGGTAGTTTGTTTATTCAGTGTTTTCCACTTAAAATAACAAGAAAAAAGAAGAATGATGATTTTCATAAGCCTTGGTTTACTTTAGATCTCAAAAAAATGTATTTGAAAAAGAATAAGTTTTACAAAAAATATATTTTGAATCCAACCCCTCTAAACTTAAAAGAATATAAAACATATAGAAATAAATATGTGCATATTTTACGTTGAACAAAAAAAACATATTTCTCAAAGAAACTGAAGGAATCAACAAATAACATAAAATCAACATGGAATGTTATTAATCAATTACTAAATAAAAGAAAGAAAACATCATCAGGTCTGGATTCTCAGTTTCAAAATGGAGATCTTTGAATTAGTGATCCATATGAAATCATATGTGGTTTTAATAATTTTTTTGCAAATGTGGGTGCTTCTCTTTCTAACAAGATTGATAGCACTGTGGGTAGTCCTTTGGATTTTTTAGAACAACAATATCCAGCTAAGCTACAATTTGAACCACCACAAATAAATGAAGTAAGGGATATCATTAAGAATTTAAAAAATACCTCTGCTGGCCATGATGAAATTAATAGTTCACTGGTAAAAGAGATATCTAGTTTCATACTCGAACCTCTCACTCATGTTTTAGGTCTATCCATGGAAACTGGTATTGTTCCTGAAGATTTAAGAAAAGAAAAAATTACACCTTTATTTAAAACTGGTGGTTCAGGTAATTTTACAAATTATTGTCCTGTGTCTATCTTATCTTCTTTTTCTAAAATTTTGGAGAAATTAATTAATAATAGAGTTCTAAAACATCTAAATGAGCATAACATCCTATACGAGCATCAGTATGGATTTAGAAAAGGTCACTCCACCTATATGGCATTATTGCAACTCACAGACAAAGTACATAAATGATAACACATTTGCACTTGGTATTTTTTTAGATCTCAGTAAAGCATTTGATACAGTTAATTATGATATTTTGTTGGCTAAATTGGTTTCCAAGGAAATATAGTAAAATGGTTTACAAATTATATGAGTGAGAGGGAACAATATGTAGTTATAAATGGTTGTGTCTCAAATATAACTCAGATATCATGCGGTGTTCCGCAAGGATCTATCTTAGGACCCTTATTATTTCTTATTTACGTAAATGATTTTTCATCAGTTTGTAAATTTTCTTTTCCAATTTTGTTTGCTGATGATACCAATAGGATTTTATCACATACTTATTTACTTATTTCCAGGCAGCTTCTCCTGCCTGGAAGCTCGGTTCAGGTGGTGGTAGAGGGGCTGAGAGGAGAAAGTCACTGGCATCCATGGTCTGGGCATCATCTGCTGCTTCAGTCAAGCTTTGGGGAGGAACAGCCCACTCGGTTTCTGTGGAGAAACAAGTCAGGATACAGTACCCAACCACAAGACTAGTACCGTGTATCTACAGACGTATTTGTTAGACAAGACTGACCAGCTCCAGCCAGTCCTGAACCAACAGCTCCTGCATGAAAGGATACAGAAGAACCAGAGACAACATAGCCAGGCTGAAGTGAAATGAAACGCGAGATGATAAAACTGCTGTGCAGTAATTCTGACATGGCTAACTCCAGCAATCCTGGACACGTTAGCATCAAGGTTTTCAGCTACATTCCGTGCCGACAGGAGCCGGGAACTCAGTGGTAAATCCTGTGGGGGTGGTTTGTGGATCTACATCATCAACAACTGGTGTAGAAGCTCGCCAGCCATTGAGCTTTTGACGGTAAACTGCAGAGCCTTCTACCTGGCTAGGGGATTTACTTTGGTTTCAGTTACTGCCGTGTACATGCCCCCCAGCGCTAACACCAGGAAGTCTATGACTGTTCTCTACCACACCATCAGTGAGCTACAATCCCCTCACATTACTGTGGGTGATTTATCCAGGCAAACATGAAGTCAGTTCTCCCACATTTCCATCAACACATGGAGTGTGCAACCAGGGAAGAGAACACTAGACAAAGCCCCCGATCAGAGAGAAAACCCACAGTGAGGCAGGTGAGAGTGTGGTCTGAGGGGCTATGGAGGCACTTCAGGGGTGCTTTGAGTGCACAGACAGGGACATGTTAAAAGCAGCTGCTACTGTACCTATAAAACCATGTTGATGTTGATGAGTTTGCCACGTCTGTGTCAGCCTACATCAACAAAGGCATGGAGGATGTCAGTGTCACCAAGAACATCATCACCCAGGCCAACCAAAAACCCTGGATGCCTGAAATGCTAAAGGGACAGAACTCAGCTTTCAAGTCTGGTGACGTGATGGACAAGACTAAAGAGATCATCGTCAACTTCAGGAAGAACCTGCCACGCTCCCCTCTTCATAAACAACACCACTGTAGATGTGGTCAGCAGCACAAAATTCTAGGAGGTGCACATCACTAACACAGAAATGAGGAGATCCCACCTGCCCCCACCCATCCTTGCTTTTCCCCCAGTACCTACTTGGTTCGACTCATCTCAACTCGGCTCGATTCAACTTAGCCTAGTTTCTTGTGCATTACAATTCAGTACCTGGAGCAGAAATAGGCGGGGTTGGAGGGAAGCTGCTGTAACGTACTTGATTCTGTGACACAAATGAAGAAGAAGCAAACAACTCAAGTTGAGAGTGAGAGAAAGCTTCAAGCGGCGAGGCTTTTTAATTTTTTTTAGCTCGTCTCGGCGCTGCTGAAAAGTTCCTTGGTAGCCGCAAGCAGCTATGGACTGACAAAGCTTCTGGTAGATCTTTTTGTTCCTTACCGCCCCATCCAGATCCCTTTGAATTATCTCTTCACCAACCAGGTTTGAGAACGTTGAATAAGAAGAATGAGAAGCCGCCGTCAGAGTCGCTCTGACCAGATGATGGCATGTAGTGTGATGACGTCAGATACAGCCCGACTCAGAACCTCGGCAGAGTATATACAGAAAATATATCTACTCGGCACGGTTTGATCCCTTGTGGAAAACTGTCAAAACCAAGTCGGGCCGAGTTGAGTAGGTACTAGTGGAAAAGCCCAAATAGAGAGCAACCTAACAAACTCTGTGACTCTGTGTGGAGGCTGCAGTGCCTCCAACTGGAGGATGGTGAGGAGAGTGGTGAGGACGGCGGAGATAATCATCAACACTCCTTTCCCCTCCATCCAGGGGTCATCCACAGGTGACCCCTCACACCCACACCATGGAAAGAGGTTCTGCAGTATTCGGAGCATGATCAGCAGGTTCTGCAACAGCTTCTTTCCTCAGGCCATCAGACTGCTGATTGCAATTCCCCTCATACGAGAATAAGCTGCCAGATTGCACAATATACTTTTGCACTTAAATCATTTTGTGTACCCCCTTATGTGTACATCCTGGTCACATCATAGTTTTTTACACATTCTTGGGTATCTTAAATTTATTCTGTTTATCTGGTTATTTTTTGCACACTTTATTGTATATTTTGCTAAATATCTTGTTTATTTTAGTTATCTGGTTTATACTTTGCAAACTTTATATTTATTGCTTTTTATCTTGTAAATTTTGTAAATTTGTAATCTTTTTTAAAGATCTGTTTATTGAAACACATCACATACTGTTACATGACCTTTACAAATAGATGCATGGTTTTTTCTTTCAATTAAACAAACATATAAGCAAATAAGTAAAAATAAATGTGTAATCTTGTTAATATATTTTTACGTTTTTCACCCTTACAAATATCTACGTGAGCCTCGAACAGATATTTTGTTCAGATACACTGGCTCTATATGACTGACAATAAAGAAGTCTAAGTGTAAGTGTAAGCATATTTTGACAGTCAGGAGGTTATCTTCATCACTGCTGGGCAGCCTGCTTAGCGATGTATTGACTCCTGGGGGTTTGTTTTTATATGTCTAAGTATACATATGGGTATGGAAATATGTGTATTGGTGGATGCTTATATATGTGCATGCATATGTGTGTGTGTGTGTGTGTGTGTGTGTGTGTGTGTGTGTGTGTGTGTGTGTGTGTGTGTGTGTGTGTGTGTGTGTATATGGATGTTTATGTGTGTATTTATGAATGTATATATGGACCGGGGACTTCCTGGGGCCGTATTCACAAAACATTCTTAAGAAAAAAAATCTTCTTAAGTGTCATTTTTTTCTTAAGTTCAGTCTTAAGAAGAAAAAAGAGAAGAAGTCGTATTCTCCAAAAAAGTTCTTAAGTATTTTCTTAACTTTCTTCTTAAGTTTCTTCTTAAGAAAAAACTTAAGAAGAAATGGTATTCTTGAAATAAAAGTTCTCAAATTTGTTCTTAACTTTTTTCTTAACTTTAAGACAACCTTGACCTGTCTTAAGATTTCGTCTGTGAAAAGGTAAGACTCTAATATAACCATTATCAACACATTTGCACATGCACAAACAAAGATCTGCAATATTGTGGAGCGATGCATTGGTGTAGTGAAGTCTCGCTTCAGGTGACTCGACTAAATATAATGAAATTAATAAAAATAATAATAATAATAATAATAATATAATGAAATGAATAATACATATAATTTTGTATACCAAGTACGTAGAGGTGCACTAAATAAAAACCCAAACATATGTAGCTTAATAAAACAAAATTCAATTAAATAGACTGATATGTTCATTTTAATACCTTTTATTAAAATTGCGACGGCTCTGATGTACAGACAGAGCAGCAGCGCTGCTTCTGGGGCTCCAGTAAAAACATGAAGCTTCACTTTATATTCAGACAAACTAATATGGAAGCTACAACTGTTAGATTTCATCTATTAAACCAACATTTATCTTCCTAAATGATTTATTTCAGCCAGCGACAATTCTCCACAGAGCTGCAGGTCAGTTCATTGGATCAGTTTCTCCCCGGGACGACAGCGTGGTTTGACCCGCCGATCACGTCTCTCCCCCCGGCCGTGAGCTAATGCTGCTCCCCGCGGCCGCCGGCTCTTCTGATCCCCGAAAACGTCGGAGCAAATTTCTCAACAGGCGTTATTTGGATAAACTGAGGCCAGGTTGGGGATCTTAATGGTTACTTTGGCACCTGAAAAAATATTAAAACTTAATAAAGTGGCATATTAACAGCGCTACAGCAGAAATTAAAACAGCTTTTAGCCTGCTTTTAGCTCTCGGTATCCGCTGCCGTTTTGGTGCGAAATGCATTCTGGGATACTTGGCTGCTACTGCTGAACGGTCTGCTGGAGCGGCTACTGAATTGATTGAGTGATTTCGGATACAGCCATATTTTAAGAAGTTCTTAAGTAGAAAAATAAGAAATTCGTAAGAAATGACAGTTGTTAAGATGGTTCTTAAGAAAATATTGTGGAAGGGTTGCCTCCCTCCTACTTCTCCCCTCTGTGGGGTTGCAGGTTCTTCCGTGTCGGCCCCTGGTCTCGCGGGTGCCGGGGTTGCTCCCCCCCCTCCCGCCCCTCCCCCACTATAGATACACTTCAGGTGGAGCTTTGTTTGGTTTATTACACACACACGCACGCACGCACGCACGCACACACACACACACACACACACACGCATGATCATATACATACACGCATACACACACATAGATATACACACTGGCTTGTTCACCTGCATGCTGGGTCTGTAGTTTTTGGGGTTAGGTAGCGGTAGCGGTAGCTTAGCTCAGACTGCGATCAGATCTCAAGATTTGGGTCGATTGCTGTTCGTGTTTTGGTCAGCTCCGTGCCGGTTTCGTGTTTTGTTTGTGGTTTTTTGTTGCAGATTTCCAGTGCTTGACGTGTGTCTCCGTGTGTTCCTGCTTCCTGGATTGGCAGTGGATGTCGTCACCCCCCCCCCCAAAAAAAAAAAATTAAATAAAATAAAAATCACTGGGTTTGTATGTGTATATTTATGTATGTGTATGCATATGTATGCGTATATATATATGTATATATATTAAATATAGTAATAATGCACATATATATACCTTTGGTTTCTACCTTCATGGTATCAATCATTAATATGTGTGCAGGCAAGGTAAAAAAAAAAAAAAGAAATATTTCTGAGTAAGAATGTTTGTAACTGAAAAAGATTGTACATGGGTGTATATCAATTCACGTGACGTTGTAAATAATGTATGATTTACGTATAGATGAACTTGTTTACTTTGTTTACAATGGTACATTTATTATTTAGTGATTATTATTGTTTTATGTTATTGATTTATTGTTGTGCTATTTTATCTTTTTTTGTGCTCATGAAATAAAAGATATCAAATCAAATCGAAATCCTAAGCTGTGACTGGCTATGGGCTTGCCTGGAAGTATTAAAGGAAGGCACTAGGCACCTTGTGCAACAAGCGGTTTTTTGAATGCAGCCATCATTTCTATTGTTAGGGCAGAAATAACATTTGACACAGTGTGCTAAAATCATTGCCATTCAATAAAAAAAGAAGTAAAGTTGGACTACAAGGAAAATACTTTTAAACTAAATAATGTTGTCTTAATTTCGGTTAAAGTCAATAATCAGATTGCTGTTGTCCATCTAAATAAAGTCAATGATTGAGATACTCCACCTACCTTAACGTGATTATCACTTACTGAAAATACTAACTTAACTAGTTTAAAGTTATTATTTACATGTACATTTCTTAATGCAAGTCTTTCCTCCATCTGATTATGTTCGGAGTATTGTGGTCCATGTAAACGTAGTCAGTTGTAGCATCAGCTGAGGTAACAACGGTTCCTTGGAGTCAGACCACAGCAGCTGAGTGTCGTTAGCCCGTTAAGCTGTGATTGGTCAGAACTGGTCCCTGGCAACATTTAAAAACTCAGCCGTGCTGCCTCCTTTACTTCTGACTTTCATTATGAAGACTGCAGGCTTCTTCCTGAGGTTTGGTACAGTCTTGGTTGGAAGCAACCATTTCCAGCTGGTTCTGGAAGTTTCTGATGTTGTGTTCTTGTTTTTCAGGGTTTCCCTCTGTGTGTTGTTTATTGTGGAGTCATATGGGATGCATTTGAAGGGTAGGCTATGATTTGCTGAAGACATGACATGTGTAGTTGTATCACACTCATCTTCTGTTTTCTGTCCTTAGGATCAAAATCTCACCAACAGAGTGGTGGTGGCAGCAGTGCTGGTGGCAACTTTGCCTCCTACCAGGGAGCACCCACGGGTCACTCAGCACCAGTACTGTACAGTGCCCCTAGACTGGTATCTGCACCAGTACTTGTCCAAAATCCTAACCCCCCTCAGCTTGTTGGCTACACTACTCCAGTAGGGAGCAGTCTGGACTCAGCTGCACCTGCTGTGGGATATTATGTCGGTACTGGGTCTGCTATGCCCCTTCAGGCAGGAGCTGTTGGTACTGGGTCTGCTATGCCCCTTCAGGCAGGAGCTGTCGGTACTGGGTCGCTTGTGCCCTTTCAGACAGGAGCTGTCGGTACTGGGTCGCTTGTGCCCCTTCAGCCTGGCTATGTTGTCTCTGGTTCTTCTGTACCCTTTCAAGCAGGAGCTGTTGGTTCAGGACCGGCTGGAGCTGGTCAGTCTTGTCTTGTCTAACAAATAAGTCTGTAGATGCATGGTGGTAGTCTTGTGGTTGGATACTGTATCCTGACTTGTTTCTCCACAGAAACCGAGTGGGCTGTTCCTCCCCAAAGCTTGACTGAAGCAGCAGATGATGCCCAGACCATGGATGCCAGTGACTTTCTCCTCTCAGCCCCTCTACCACCACCTGAACCTAGCTTCCAGGCAGGAGAAGCTGCCAGTGTTATGAGGGAAGCTGAACTTGGCAACTTCCAGCAGCAGACGGAAGAATTTGGCTATCCGGCTGACCAACTGAGCCAAGGACAGCAGGGATTCACAAGTGTGGTGGTTCCCCAGTTTGGTGTGGGTAGTTTCTCGGCTTACCCCTATCCATACTTTGACTACAAATTCCTGTATGGCCTGTACCCTCCTGGCACCCAGACTACCTTCAGCCAGCACCATGAGAAGGGCAAAGACTACTCACAGGCCATCCACTACTTGACAGAGCATGCTTCTGATGACCATGGTTCTGTGCAGCAGAAAAAGGTCTTCCAAGCTGCTTCCTAGACTTCTGCAGGAAATGCCTAGGTGTCTCAAGGCTGGCAGAAATGTGTCCTGCCAGTCTTCATAAAAGATTATCAGCTTTGGCCAATAAAGATTTTAACTTGTATGTGTCTTTGGGGAATGCTTATTTATGACAAATGCTGTTAACTGAGGTAACCAAAATTAACAATGCAAAATGGAATTGTAGGTTACACTTCCTCCCCACACACCAATGCGTGTCCTGAAAGTCTGGCATTACAAGCTATATCCTGAGGTTGGTAGCGTAGCTGTGCATGATAAGCATGGATGCTGCTTACACCTTGACTGGAAAGTTGGCAGGGCCTCCATGGCCATGGTTCCTGGGGAAATTGGGTGTAGCCCAATATGGGACTGTAAATGACCACAGTGCGAGTAAAAAATTTTTAAAAGGTGGTGGGGTAGTTTGGGACATGGCTAAAAGGTGAGAATCCACCCAATTTCAAAGCTCACCTTTGAAACTTGCACAGATTAGTCAAACGGGGAGCGGCTGATGGCTAATGTAAGCCTGCGTTGGGTAGCTGCACGCCAAGAGCTTCACCAATACAGCAAACATTGCCATAGGACAGTACAACCACACAAGCGTGAGCAGGCAATGGTTCAAATGTTAATTGACAAAGGCCTATCAACAAGGCTATGCATCAGTCATTTAAAAATGTTTTGCTGCTTGGAAAATTTAGAACTCAAAGATCTGCTTGACTAAAAAGCCTTATCAGGGCAGGAATGGAAAAAGGCAAGGAAAAACTGTCTGGTCTCCTGCATTTTCTGATTCATAGATTCATTCGGCGTAGGGTACGGCGCGCGTTGCCGCGTACATCGACGCAGAGCCCTCGGCGTAGGTTACGTAACCTATGCCGTAGGCTCTGCGTTGGTGTAACGCGGAACTATAAATCCCTTTATTCTGGCGTGATCTTCGGCAACTTTATCTGAAAGTGTGTAAATTACCCAGATAACAGCTGGATTACTTTGTGGTTTCTGAAAACTATATCAGAAACATCCAAAACAAATCTGACGAGTCACAGGATTATTTCTCACAAAAAAATGCTTGCTCCCTTGGTCACAGTCTGAGACGAGTCTGCCTGTTTGCCTTCGGTCGGCGAGTTAAATCAACGCAGAGCCCACGGCCTAGGTTATGTAGCCTACGGCGTAGCTTACGTAGCCTACGGCGTAACCTAACAGCCTTTACTCCGGCGCGATTCTTCGCGAACAACGGACAAAAACGGGATTATGTACATTCACTGAGTGAATATTATGAAAGTAAAATATACATTTGTTGCTAGAAATGTAATCAAAATGCATTTTTATGCAGAAACTAACTCAAAATATTGATTTATTCACTAAGAAATGTCCGCCATGTTTTCTTTTTGGATTTAGTCCGCAAATGACGACGAAAAGCATTCTGGGAAATTTTCATACCCCCTCGCTCGCGAAGTCAGCATCTGAAATCACTCGATCCGTAGGGGCTATTCTCAGCCTGTAGCCCTCGATATGCCCACTCCACCTAGGTGAAAAGAGGAATTGGGACACCACAACCCTCACGGGAACGCGCAAAATTTAGGGGTAGTGAAGAAAACGAGGGCGAGGGGGTCAATTGGGATGCAGCCTAAAACTGGACTATGAGGAGAATACTTTTAAGCTAAATCATGTAAAAGTTTTAAACTGAATTTTGTCTTAATTTCGGTTAAAGTCAATAATCAGATTGCTGTTGCCCATCTAAATAAAGTTAATGATTGAGATACTCCACCTACCTTAACGTGATTATCACTTACTGAAAATACTAACTTAACTAGTTTAAAGTTGCTATTTACATGTACATTTCTTAATGCAAGTCTTTCCTCCATCTAATTATGTTCGGAGTATTGTGGTCCATGTAAACGTAGTCAGTTGTAGCATCAGCTGAGGTAACAACGGTTCCTTGGAGTCAGACCACAGCAGCTGAGTGTCGCTAGCCCGTTAAGCTGTGATTGGTCAGAACTGGTCCCTGGCAACATTTAAAAACTCTCAGCCGTGCTGCCTCCTTTACTTCTGACTTTCATTATGAAGACTGCAGGCTTCTTCCTGAGGTTTGGTACAGTCTTGGTTGGAAGCAACTGTTTCCAGCTGGTTCTGGAAGTTTCTGATGTTGTGTTCTTGTTTTTCAGGGTTTCCCTCTGTGTGTTGTTTATTGTGGAGTCATATGGGATGCATTTGAAGGGTAGGCTATGATTTGCTGAAGACATGACATGTGTAGTTGTATCACACTCATCTTCTGTTTTCTGTCCTCAGGATCAAAATCTCACCAACAGAGTGGTGGTGGCAGCGGTGCTGGTGGCAACTTTGCCTCCTACCAGGGAGCACCCACGGGTCACTCAGCACCAGTACTGTACAGTGCCCCTAGACTGGTATCTGCACCAGTACTTGTCCAAAATCCTAACCCCCCTCAGCTTGTTGGCTACACAACTCCAGTAGGGAGCAGTCTGGACTCAGCTGCACCTGCTGTGGGATATTATGTCGGTACTGGGTCTGCTATGCCCGTTCAGGCAGGAGCTGTTGGTATTGGGTCGCTTGTGCCCCTTCAGGCAGGAGCTGTCGGTACTGGGTCGCTTGTGCCCCTTCAGGCAGGAGCTGTCGGTACTGGGTCTACTATGCCCCTTCAGGCAGGAGCTGTCAGTACTGGGTCGCTTGTGCCCCTTCAGCCTGGCTATGTTGTCTCTGGTTCTTCTGTACCCTTTCAAGCAGGAGCTGTTGGTTCAGGACCGGCTGGAGCTGGTCAGTCTTGTCTAACAAATAAGTCTGTAGATGCATGGTGGTAGTCTTGTGGGTTGGGTACTGTATCCTGACTTGTTTCTCCACAGAAACTGAGTGGGCTGTTCCTCCCCAAAGCTTGACTGAAGCAGCAGATGATGCCCAGACCATGGATGCCAGTGACTTTCTTCTCTCAGCCCCTCTACCACCACCTGAACCTAGCTTCCAGGCAGGAGAAGCTGCCAGTGTTATGAGGGAAGCTGAACTTGGCAACTTCCAGCAGCAGACGGAAGAATTTGGCTATCCGTCTGACCAACTGGGCCAAGGACAGCGGGGATTCACAAGTGTGGTGGTTCCCCAGTTTGGTGTGGGTAGTTTCTCGGCTTACCCCTATCCATACTTTGACTACAAACTCCTGTATGGCCTGTACCCTCCTGGCACCCAGACTACCTTCAGCCAGCACCATGAGAAGGGCAAAGACTACTCACAGGCCATCCACTACTTGACAGAGCATGCTTCTGATGACCATGGTTCTGTGCAGCAGAAAAAGGTCTTCCAAGCTGCTTCCTAGACTTCTGCAGGAAATGCCTAGGTGTCTCAAGGCTGGCAGAAATGTGTCCTGCCAGTCTTCATAAAAGATTATCAGCTTTGGCCAATAAAGATTTTAACTTGTACGTGTCTTTGGGGAATGGTTATTTATGACAAATGCTGTTAACCGAGGTAACCAAAATTAACAATGCAAAATGGAATTGTAGGTTACACTTCCTCCCCACACACCAATGCGTGTCCTGAAAGTCTGGCATTAGTCAAGAGTTTCACCAATTGAAAACATTGCCACATGGTACTGTATACAACACTGGAGCATCACAATCGTGAGCAGGCAATGGCTCAAATGTCCTTCAACACGGGCCTCGCCACAAAGCTATACGGCAGTCCTTCGTTTAAACAATTTTTGCTGTTGGAAAACAGATTCCAGGATCTGCTTAACTAAAGGGCCTTGCAATTTAATTGTGTTGAACATCCATACACTTGAGGTGATCACCCGCTGTGTAAACTTAGTATTGAGACTATGGGGAATGGTAGTCTAGTGGTTACAGAGGTAAGCTGGTGTCTGGACGACCCAGGTTCAAGCCCTGGAGTGGCAACCAAGATGAATCACTGTGGGTCCCTGAGCAAGGCCCTTAATCCTTATTGCTTATGAGGCGCTGGGGGAAAAAAAGGTAGCCCACTGCTCCTAGTAATGATGGGATAAAAGAGGACATATTTTGGTGTGGGGTTTTTTTTTTTTTTTAAAGATGTGGCAAATTAGTCAGACAGGACTAAAAGCTATGAACATGGTGAAAATACTGGCAAACTCCTGGGTTGAGAGCGAAGCAACTTATTGCTGGTGTACGGACAGATAAAGGAGGTATAACTTCTGACCAGAAATGTACCAATGACAAGTTTAGAACCTTCTACTCCAATTTATACACTTCAGATTGTACAACAGATTTAAATGTCATGGATAACTTTTTTAATAGCCTCGACTTACCGTCCCTTTCTCAAGATCAGATGAATAATCTCGATGCCCCCATTACCCAGGAGGAAATTTCAGCTGCAATTTCATCTATGCAGTTGGGTAAATCACCCGGACCAGATGGGCTTCCATCAGATCTTTTCAAAAAATTATCTGTTGAATTTACCCCTTTTCTATGCTCAGTGCTCTCCAACCCCTTTGACTCAGGTGCTCTTCCTCCTTCATTTAACCAGGCTTGTATCTCACTGTTGCTGAAAAAAGGTAAAGACCCACTAGATTGTGCCTCGTACAGACCAATATCATTACTTAACACAGATGTAAAGATCCTGGCCAAGGTCTTGGCCCACAGATTGGAAGATATTCTTCCAAACCGGATTTATGAAAGGATACCAACCATTCTACAATATCCTTCGACTATTCAACATTTTATACTCCACAAATAATACAGACCCAGAGTGCCTCGCCTCTATGGATGCCGAGAAGGCATTTGATAGAGTTGAGTGGAATTACTTATTCACGACACTTGGGAAATTTGGTTTCGGTCCGGCCTTCACTTCATGGATTAAAATGCTGTACTTGTGTCCTTATGCCTCTGTTTTGACCAAAAGCCACTACTCAGAATTTTTTTATTTAAATCGTGGGACTCGTCAGGGCTGCCCACTAAGCCCTCTCCTTTTCGCGCTTGCCATCGGGCCTCTTGCGATTGCCTTGCGTGGCAACGGGAAGATACGGGGGATATGGAGGGCAGAAGTTGAGCACAAGGTCTCGTTGTATGCAGACGACTTACTTTTGTTTGTCTCAAAGCCTGCCTCCTCTCTACAAGAAGCCCTCTCTGTGTTGGAGCTTTTCAGTCAGTTTTCAGGATATAAACGTAATTTAAATAAAAGCGAACTATTCCCTATTAATAAAAAAGCCCTCAAACTTAATTTAGCAGATTTCCCATTGAAGCTGGTGAAAGATCACTATCTTGGAATATGTGTAGCTAGAGACCTTAAAGATTTATTTAAATCAAATTTTCTCACTCTATTTAATCAGGCAGAAAACACTTTATCTAAATGGTCTCCTTTGTCTTTGTCCATGATTGGAAGAATAAATTCAATTAAAATGACATTGCTTCCAAAGTTTCTTTATCTATTTCAGTGTCTCCCAATTCTCATCCCCAAATATTTTTTTACGGCCCTTGACTCTTTATTGACATCTTATATGTGGAATGGTGCCCACGGTGGCGGTTACGGAAAGCGTTTCTCAAAAGATTTGGTTTCGGTCCGGCCTTCACTTCATGGATTAAAATGCTGTACTTGTGTCCTTATGCCTCTGTTTTGACCAAAAGCCACTACTCAGAATTTTTTTATTTAAATCGTGGGACTCGTCAGGGCTGCCCACTAAGCCCTCTCCTTTTCGCGCTTGCCATCGGGCCTCTTGCGATTGCCTTGCGTGGCAACGGGAAGATACGGGGGATATGGAGGGCAGAAGTTGAGCACAAGGTCTCGTTGTATGCAGACGACTTACTTTTGTTTGTCTCAAAGCCTGCCTCCTCTCTACAAGAAGCCCTCTCTGTGTTGGAGCTTTTCAGTCAGTTTTCAGGATATAAACGTAATTTAAATAAAAGCGAACTATTCCCTATTAATAAAAAAGCCCTCAAACTTACATTTAACTTAATTCCCATTGAAGCTGGTGAAAGATCACTATCTTGGAATATGTGTAGCTAGAGACCTTAAAGATTTATTTAAATCAAATTTTCTCACTCTATTTAATCAGGCAGAAAACACTCACTCACTCTATTTAATCAGGCAGAAAACACTTTATCTAAATGGTCTCCTTTGTCTTTGTCCATGATTGGAAGAATAAATTCAATTAAAATGACATTGCTTCCAAAGTTTCTTTATCTATTTCAGTGTCTCCCAATTCTCATCCCCAAATATTTTTTTACGGCCCTTGACTCTTTATTGACATCTTATATGTGGAATGGTGCCCACGGTGGCGGTTACGGAAAGCGTTTCTCAAAAGATTTGGTTTCGGTCCGGCCTTCACTTCATGGATTAAAATGCTGTACTTGTGTCCTTATGCCTCTGTTTTGACCAAAAGCCACTACTCAGAATTTTTTTATTTAAATCGTGGGACTCGTCAGGGCTGCCCACTAAGCCCTCTCCTTTTCGCGCTTGCCATCGGGCCTCTTGCGATTGCCTTGCGTGGCAACGGGAAGATACGGGGGATATGGAGGGCAGAAGTTGAGCACAAGGTCTCGTTGTATGCAGACGACTTACTTTTGTTTGTCTCAAAGCCTGCCTCCTCTCTACAAGAAGCCCTCTCTGTGTTGGAGCTTTTCAGTCAGTTTTCAGGATATAAACGTAATTTAAATAAAAGCGAACTATTCCCTATTAATAAAAAAGCCCTCAAACTTAATTTAGCAGATTTCCCATTGAAGCTGGTGAAAGATCACTATCTTGGAATATGTGTAGCTAGAGACCTTAAAGATTTATTTAAATCAAATTTTCTCACTCTATTTAATCAGGCAGAAAACACTTTATCTAAATGGTCTCCTTTGTCTTTGTCCATGATTGGAAGAATAAATTCAATTAAAATGACATTGCTTCCAAAGTTTCTTTATCTATTTCAGTGTCTCCCAATTCTCATCCCCAAATATTTTTTTACGGCCCTTGACTCTTTATTGACATCTTATATGTGGAATGGTGCCCACGGTGGCGGTTACGGAAAGCGTTTCTCAAAAGATCTAAGCAGGTGGGGGGAATGGCTCTGCCTAATTTCCAGTATTATTACTGGGCAGCAAATATTCAATGTTTGATGTATGGGATGCATTTCCATCTTGAACCCTCTCGCCCTGCTTGGGTGTGTTTATTTGTCCCTTCTATGGTAGATAGCACATTTAAAATCTGGCACAAGAAAGGTTTGAGATGCTTCGAAGACATTTATTCTGGTAATCATTTGACTTGTTTTTCTCAACTGACAGAATATTTTGGTATTGCCAAAACCCACTTCTTTAGATTTCTAAAAGTTAGGAATTACATACAGGGTGTAATTCCCTCTCAAACCTCAAGTCAATCCTCTTGATATTTTTCTCTCTGTTAACCCCACAGCTAAAGGTACCATATCTAACCTATACAACCTTATTTCCAGATTACACGGCTCCTCAATGGTGGTTATAAAAACGACTTGGGAACAAGACCTAAATTACACTTTTACAGATGATATATGGGACTCAGTACTTGATCGGATTCACTCTTCATCTTTGTGTTCCCGACACGCACTTTTGCAATTTAAAGTAGTGCATCGCACCCATATATCCAAAACTAAACTGGCTCGAATATATTGTGATGTCGATCCCACATGTGACAAATGTAAAAATGCACCTGCTTCACTCTATCACATGTATTGGTCGTGTCCCTCTTTAGGTAACTTTTGGACATCAGTTTTCCAAATAATGTCAGAGACCATTTGTCACCAAACTGAGCCAATCCTCTGACTGCAATTTTTGGAATTGCTCCAGACTTGGATTTGCGGACGTAGTAGGGACCACCATGAGATGTTAAAGGGGGAAGATGATGCGTGGGCTGCTGACGTGTCTGCTGGGCTGGACTGTTGTTCGGGCTTTTGCATAAGCCGGCATTTCTGAGGGGCCGCATGGCAGGAAAGTGACTCGGCTGCGGCGCGGCCAGAAAGCTGCGGGCTCCATGTGTGTAGACGGCGCCTTTTCGGTCGGTGCGCCGTATGTGTGTTTTAAATCCAAAAATGACACAAAAAACGCCTTTCCACACGGCGTGCCGAATGGTCGCGAAAATACGGTAATTAAAAGCAAGGGAAAAAAGGTGGGTCTTTAACTGAGATTTAAATAAATCTTACAGAATACATTTTACAGATCGTGGCGGCCCTTCTTGGCATTTTTTTTTTTTTTTTTTTGCCTCCCAGGCTTTTGTCAAACGCATTTTCTCTGTGTGGTCTGCTGTCACCTGGTCTGAGAAATAGGGCTACAACTTCTCTTGAGCAACGTGTTTTCCTTAAAATGTATAAGAAATTGGAGTGGGGTGGTTCAGGTGCTTTGGTGTGCTCGTATGTATGCATGTTTGTCATTTCCACATGGCGACTCAGATGACTCAAGACTGATCCTGAAACATGCTATGTCTTCAAGCAAAGACTGTTGAGTACAAGAGTTAAATAGTTTTCATGTTTGATGACATCAATTGTTTTTTAACTGTATTCTGGTTACCAGTGCCCTCTGAACTTTGACACTTCATCATTGTAATTACTAAAAGGAAAGGAAAGGGATTTTGTACTGGCATTATTGATGGGTTCTTTCATCCAACGTTTTCTTTTTTGTAAGTGCAAGTCAATACCTCTAAAACGTAACTAAAACTACTCCTGTGCTTGTAAAACTAACTAAAAGTAACCTGAAATGATCAAATAGACTGAAAAACTATTAAAAAATGAAAAAACTATTACAACTCAGATGAGGTCAAGCGTTACTAGAGAGGCATGGCTGCAACCATCTTTTGAAGTTAGGGGAGCACCATCCATCCATCCAGGTACCTGCAGTTAGAGGACTGTCACCGTGAATGAGAAAAAAAGCCTCAACTATGCAGGGGCACAAGCTTTTCTACAACTTCCAGCCAGCGTCACCGTCACTGGCCACAAATAACTGACTTCATCCACTCAAGACAACCGTGTCACATGCAGGGGCCTCAACAACTGAAGCACAGACACAATCACAGTGGCATTTCTGTCACTGCAGGGTGCACTCATACTCGAGGCTGCAGTTCATCTCAAGGCAGCTCCTCCAGGTTCCTCTCTGAATGCACCGTAGAGCGGTGTCAGGGCAAACACTGCCGGGGACGCTCTGACTTTCACTCTCACAGCCAGCAGTGGTCCTCTATCCATGTTAAGTCCCCACGTACCGCTGATACAACTACCCAAACAGAACAACGTTAGAGAATAAGAGAGACACTGAAAAGGTCATGTTAATCTGAAGAGCAGATAATGTGTTCTGACTCGTTCAGCTCTAATCTCATAAATGACGAGGAATGGGGGCAAATATATCCGTGTTGTGTGAAGAATTAAGTGGAAGTTGATCCACTTGCGCCAGACTGTTAAAAAGGCTGGCCGTGACCAAGCCAGTCTGACACTTCACTATCCTGCTGAATGTCGAAACACTGCATCGCAATGCAGTGTTTATTCACATACGAGTCCACAAAGAAACACACCACTTTGCATGGGATGTGTGTAACCTCGGGTCATGCAGTCATTGAAAATTACACTCTAACATCTGTGTTTCATGCGGTGGGACATGCAGCCTTACTTTAGTTTGCAGATATTAATCCCCAGATGGGTCGTCGAGGCCATGCATTTTGAAATATTTTTATCCTCATTATATCACCTAAGTGGGCGCCTAAGGCACCTACCTAAGTGACAGTCCTGGGCATTGCTCCCCTAACCAAACCTTTTTTTTTTTTAAAGATTTTTTTTTTCTTCAATAAAGGTGGCCCTTTATTGAAGATGCAGACTGGAAAGGGGTAGAGAGAGAGAACGGGGAAGACACGCAGCAAAGGTGCGCAGGCCGGGATTCGAACCTGCGACCACTGCAGGAGGAGGACTGTAGCCTCAGTATATGAGCCGCTGCTTAACCCACTGCGCCACCGAGCGGCCGCCCCTCTACCAAACCTGGGAGGCCCTGCACTGAGCTCAAGTCTCCTCCTTACTTGAGGAGTGACGGGCCGCTTCTTTTCGCCAGACAGGGTGGCGTAGGGAGTGGAAGGATCACGTTATTCTGGCCAGATCCTCCCCACCCCATCTGGCGCCCCGGGTGGTCAGAGGGGGCATGTATAGCCCAGGACTGTGTGCATATTTTTGTGAGGGTAGCTCACATTAGCTACCCAAGGGAACACGGGGAGAACAGCCCCAAACAGGGTGTGGGCGCTGAAGTCATGGGGGAACTAACACGCACTTCAGCGCCCACAGCGTCCCCGGCGGGAATTGAACCCAGGACCTTCTTGCTGTGAGACGGCTGCACTACCAGCTGCACCACCGTGCCCCCGGAGGCCATGCATTTTGTTAAGCAATTCCCATTTAATCAACATAAACTTTGAATATTAGATCAGGACAGTGTTTCCGAACGCTGCAGTTTTGAGATGTTTCTCTGAAACACCTGATTCATCAAGATTCAGTTAATGAGACGCTGATTCGATCCAGGTGTGTCAGAGCAGAGAGACACCTAGAACCTGCGGGAGAGCGTACCCTGAGGATCGGGGCTGGCTAAATGCTGGCTTAGAGGCCTCTGAGCACACACTTCAGTGACAGCACAAGGAAAATAACGTTTTGACAGGTAACAAAACCTGAAAAGGATTTGCAGTGAGAGAGTTGCCTCAATGCTTGAGTTGCTATGGTAACAGTAAACTGACGGTTGCTGTAATCTTTTGTCAGCTTTTGTAGTTGCCTGAAGGCTTCGTGCTATCAGACTGATGTTGGAGCTCGATGCAGGATAGAGAGGTTCTTGCGGCACGCTGCTAACCATGTCAACGTCTGATCAGCGCCGCTCTGGGCTTCGTGCGTTTAATGGATCTCCATGTGAGGCTTAGTGTTGACTCATCACAAGATATCACATGATTGTATGTGGTGGATATAAGCAGAGGTGGGTAGAGTAGCCAAAAATTGTACTCAAGTAAAAGTACTGTTACTTCAGAATAATATGACTCAAGTAGAAGTAAAAAGTAGTCATCCAAATAATTACTTGAGTAAAAGTAAAAAAGTACTTGGTGAAAAAACTACTCAAGTACAGAGTTACTGTTGAGTAACGTTTGATTTATTTTTTTAACACAACCATTCAAACAGACAAAAGTACAAAATAATCATCTTCAGGCAAATAAAATCAATTAAATAAATTAAAAATAATAAAAAAATAGCTTAAATTAAAATAATCTTAAAGTAAATTCAAGTACTTTAATAAATAATAAAATAATAAAAAATAAATAAAAAAATAACAGAATAAAAAAATAAATTAAGCACAAAATTTCAAGCCTTTGTACTTTTCTTTTTTAACCAGGCAGAACTAGAACAAGCCCATGAACTCATAGAAACTCTGTCTGTGTTTGAGTCTGTGTAAATGTGACAAAACATGCAAAAACAAACATTTTTTTCAAAGAATCACTCAGTGATGTCATGAGATTCAATTCAATTCAATTCAATTTTATTTATATAGCGTCTAATACAACAGATGTTGTCTCTAGACGCTTTCCAGAGATCCAGAACATGAACATGAACATAAACATAAACATAAACATAAACCCCCGAGCAATTATTATATAAACAATGGCAGGTAAAAACTCCCTTAGTGGGAGAAAAACCTTAAGCCAAACAGTGGCAAGGAAAAACTCCCCTTTAGGAGGGAAGAAACCTTGAGCAGGACCAGGCTCATAAGGGGGGACCCTCCTGCCGAAGGCCAGACTGGGGGAGTCAGGGACGTCGACAGCACACAGCAGGCAGGTGGAAGCAGCAGCGGGATGACCAGAGGGGGGACCAGATTGAAGCGTACACGGATAAAAGGGATAAAAGAAAAGTAACAGCTCAACGTAGCCTAATGTAGCAGAGTAAGAGTACAGTTTCTTCCTCACAAATCTACTCAAGTAAAAGTAAAAAGTATAGTGATTCAAAACTACTCCTAAAAGTACAAAATTTCCCCAAACTTACTCAAGTAAATGTAACGGAGTAAATGTAACTCGTTACTACCCACCTCTGGATATAAGATCATGTTACGATACCCCCCACAACTGCCACAACTTTGCTTGGAAAGAGACAACAAAAAGGCAACTACAGCATCTTTAACAAGAAGAACAAAAATCATTAAATCACTGAGATCTGCATTCACATGGGATTGAACTCATCACATGATCTGTGTTTGCTTATATTGGTTATTTATGACTTGACAAAAATGTTGCGTTCCCAGTGGAGTAATATCACAGCCATCCCTAGGTATTACTGGTACTGACTGAAATAATATAACAGTACCCTTAAATGAAGACTTGGCAATATGGCTCCAATTAGTGAATGATTTAATTTTGTAAACGGGTCAAAACGTACATCCCTGGTTTCGGTGCAGCAGTGAACCAGAGAGTCTCCAGAACAGTGGTTTTACATAACAGAACTGGTTTTAGACGAAACAACGTGTTTGCAGCTGTGTAAGACAGCTAAACCCAAACTGCACGGACACGATACCAGTCTGATCTGAGTGGACTCACGATGACCTCACAGAGAGACTGGACATTTCCATCACAGTTTTCTATCCATTGTAATGTAAAAAACAACCACAGCAACTCCGGACTCCTGCCCGGGTTTTCTCTCGAGGCAACTTTGAACCATCAAGAAGGATGAAACGTGGCAGAGGAGAAGAAGGGACTCAAGAAGAAGATGGAGCAGTAACTGAACAGGAGTAAATCTTGAACAGACCCTGATATAGTGATATATTATACATACAGTATTTATGTATGGGTATATCTCTGTTAATATATATGGATATATAGCTATATGTAGATATGTTGGTAAATGGATTCATGTTGATATATAGACTTATATTATGTTTTTTTTTTGTGTTCTATAAGTAAGCTCATTGATTCTCTTGCTACTTTGAAAAAATGAATATAAGATTTAGGGGTAGGACCTGATAAGTATATACTTCAATCCTACTCCCTTTCGAATATGCTGGTGGATCTGCGAGGTCTGCCTTGTCTTTTTTTTTTTTTTTTTTTACTTTTTAGTATTGTTCTTTCTAATTTGCATATTTGAAATAAAGCTCAATAATAATTGTTGACTCTTGTTCACCTCAAACCACCTCCGGCCTGAATAAAAATGCCTGAGACTCGACTCACAACTCCCCAAAAGATCACATACGTGTCATTTTGAACTGAGCTCACTGTAAGTGAAGTTACAAACTTTAGTCCAGTCTTAAAGCACTTGTGTCTCCAGGGTAGCGAGAACATGCGCAAAGACAACCCACCTTCCTTCAGGCTTATCTTGCTGGGTTGCCATGGCAACTTGGGGTTGGCTGGACAGGTGGTAATATTTTTGTCTCCTCCGTTCCAGGCTGGTGAAAGTCATGGGCTGGTCCTGCAAAAACACAGAATCGTTTGAACAAAACTAAATGTATATATCTTCCAGACTCCAGGTATCCAGCTCGGGTCGCTGCTCCGCCTCTGGAACACGTCAGACTTTGTCTTCTGCTGTCCTCCTTAAATCCAATGGCTGCAGCGGAGCTGAGTTTTATTTTCTGGGAATATTTTAAAGCTCTGAATCGCTCCATGTCCTGACTGAAAGCAGAGAGCAGACGGATGACACCGCATACCTCCAGTCTGCTTCCTTTATTTAAGCCTTTTAATGGCATCAGATCTACTATTCATTAATGGAAAGGTTCACAGCGCCAGAGGCCACTTGATATTGATTTATAATGAATATGGAGACGCAGTCATTTCTCTGCCGTCTGGAACAATTCAGCTGGAAAACGTGGTATGATGAATATTAACATGGTGTTTCTGTTTAATTTAAGCCCGACTCCTGGTCAGGTTCAGCAGGCACGCTTCTGCAGATAAACCTGGCTTCTGCTAACTGTGGCCTTTGGGTTTGGCTGTCAGAGATGAAGCAAAGAAATGGAGCCGCACAGGGACATTTCTTGCATTAATACAGCAAACTAATGCACTCCCCTGCCCCTCCCCCAGTCTAAGAAACTACCAGCTGGTCTGGAAAGCACAAAAGAGCTTCTTCTACCTCTGCAGGCATTTCAGAGAGCAGGGGTGTTTACAGTGGTGTTTCAGAGCAATGATGGAAGCGTCAGTGTCGATTTTTCGCAGCCTCTGAGGCTGATAATCAAGACATCAATAACACTCGAGATCCTGATCTATACATCGATATCTTCAGCCGCTCTGCAAATCATTTTCCTCTTCAACAGGAAAACAAAACTTCTTCCTCTGAATTGGACTTTGATTTTTTTTTTTTTAGGGGCGGAGCCAGCGGACGCGGAACAAACGGTCTCTAGACATCTTTTGATTGACACACAAGCACCAGAGAAACGAAGCGCTGCCTCCGGCAGATTACAACGAGACCAGAATTTACAACAGGCATAAAAGAAAAAGAACATCTCCTGTGGTGCGCGAGCCGTCACCTTTACAGTACAATCCATCGATCCAAGTTGTTTCTAGCGATTCTGCCGCCATCTTGGCAGTCTCTCTTGGAACCCGGTCGTTTCTAAATCCTGCCCCCGGCCCTGTTGTGGTTGGTTCGGTATGTTCTGTACCCAGTACTCGAGTTGAGGGGGGATGAGGGGGGATGACATCCCTCCTGAAATAAAAACTGTCCAAATCATCCCCCCTGTAAAACTGCCATCCCCCATTTCCATCCCTTATGCCATTTCATCAATGAATGTGGTTTTACTGCTATTTCAACATTTAGAGTCATCACCAGAAAAATAACACCAGAAAAATAACTTATTTGACAATTTTCACCTGTTTCAAGTAAATTTTCACTTGAAATAAGTAGAAAAAATCTGCCAATGGGACAAGATTTATCTTCTTATTACAAGCAATAAAATCTTGTTCCACATGCAGATTTTTCTACTTATTTTAAGTAAAAATCTACTTGAAACAGGTGAAAATTGTTGTTTTTTTCCAGTTATGAGTCTTGTTTTAAGTGTAATGAGATTTTTTTTTACTAAAATGAGACATTTTCACTAGAAATAAGACAAATATTCTTGTTAAGATTTTGAGTTTTTGCAGTGATCCATTTTATTTATCCTGTGAAGGACAGAGGTATATTGATAAGTTCAGAAAACTGTTTTTTATTGTTGTGTTTTGATGTATTTGATGTAAGCCCAGTGGATATTTAAAGCTGAAGGCTGCAGAATTTCTACAGGTGTTTTGGTCAGTGCTATTATTTGTAATATATTATATTATTTGTAATATATTATTTGTAATCAGCACAAATTATCTGTCCCCATATGATAAAATCCACCATCCCCCCTGATTTTTTTTTACAACTCGAGTACTGTCTGTACCAGTGAAAATGTTTCTGATGGGATTCGGCACCAGACCTAAATGAATGCCGAGCAGACCAGTGAAGGATCTACAAGTCTTCGTCTCGTCCCTGAAACCAAACACAACACGACATCTCAGAACTGTCGGGTTTTTTTAATTTACAGATTTTGTTTACCCAATCGAGACAAAGATATTTTAATTAATCCAAAACGTCTTCTTCTGTAGGCGGATACGAATAATCTTTGTCTATATTCACGCTACGACCCGCACAGGTCCCCCAGAAATTCGGCCCCAACTAAAAATGAAAACTGCTTTTCATCTTCCACGTGTTTACTGAAGATGATTAAGTATCCGAAGTCAATAAAGGAGAGCTTGGAGGTATTAATGAGTACAAAGGCTTATATTTGGTCAGTAAAAGGACAGCGGAAACAGTTGGACAGGCATTTTAATGTTCCAGTATCTGGTGGTTTTCTTTATTGATGTTGACGATCTTGCAGGTGGAAGGTCGCGTTTCTCAGGAGGCCGGCAAAACCCTGCAGCAGAGATATCGCCCTTCTCCTCCTTGATCTTTTCAAATATACGTGGGAAGGTCCTCCCGTCCTCTGGAGCTAAATGTCACCAACAACGGCGGAGATTGCTGCTGTTTTCATGCCGCCACAGTCGGCTCTCCTCGTTCAATGTGGTCTCGCAAACGTGTTGTTGATCCAAACCACACGTGCTGACAGGTCCGGGTACATGAGTGGCGTTTCAGTCACGTTCACAACAGGGCTGATGCAAAAAACAAATGTGAGCCACCGTGTCAGAGCTTTACCCCCTCACATCAAGGCCCGGTTCACTGTTTATTCCACCACAGCGTCACCAGCACAAGCCTCACGAGGCCCTCGAGGGCGGAGGAGATGTCTTCTACAGTACCGCCTGATCACTCAACATCTGACCAATCGCAGGTCTGAGCTGAAGAGATGATTAGGCCTTACTCGAACATGAGTGCATTCTCGAAGTAAAAAGGGCAATACGGCCAAATAATACACCTCAGAACACAATCCAAGTCAAGCGTCCAAGGGAAGGCTGCTGCATTTGCTTTGCTTTGATGGTTTATAAGCTTTAAAACAATCCAATAGGTGAACAATATTTGTGTAGTACGAGATTTTTAGTGATGATTTCAGTCTTTTTCACAGTAGACTTTTAGCGTCAGTGTCATCGGTTTTACATAAAACAACCCTCTGATCCACACACATGGAACGACTTTTTCACCGTAATTAACAGCGGACCAGCTGCCGGGGGCGGCTGCAGCGCTGAAACAGATGTCCACAAATGCTGCCGCACCGACTCCATCGGTCTAGAATGTCTGCCAGCGTGTGATGCCGCTTTAAAATATACTTGTTCCCAAATATTCACGGGTGCAAATCGTAACTTCAGCACTTAGCACTCAGCACTCGTCATTATTTAAACAATCAGTGGCTTCATGATTATTTACTGACATCGGGAGCAGTAATAACAGCAGGACTGAGGAGGAAACTGCTGCAGGTTTTGGGGTTTAACAGCTGTCATTTGGGCTGGTAGGAATCCGGAGCTGCCGGGTACCTTTTGGCCCGGGAGTTTCAACAGAAACAGAAAGAAGGAAAGAAAAACTTAGGATCAGTTAATAACCGAGAGCTGTTCCATAAAAAAAAATCACCTCAGTCCAGCAGGGCGCTCCCCCTCCCTCGCGGATGAGAGCTCTCGCTCCTGATCCCAACAGGAAGGTTGTTCATCATGCCCTCTTTACAGCGCAGCTCAGATTTGATGAGCTCATGCGCTTAAAAACAATAACAAGGAAGGGTTATTTAGTGTCAGCTTTCAAAGCTGCTGTTTCCCACACACAAACACAACCTTTACGCTTAACGACGCTGTCAGTCAGGAAGGACTCAATTCTATAACAGTAAAAATGAGTAGAATAGTTTAAATTATTCATCATCAGATACCATCTCAGAAATGCAGAATAAAAGATGTTTGCGCTGTGGAGTCACAGTCTGAGCTGACACGAGCGGTCCTGTTTAGGGATGCACATGCAGAGAGACACCGCCCTGAGATACGTTTGTCCCCACAAACAGGCTCTCAGGCAGTGTTTTAATTTGACTGGGGAAATGCAGGAGCCTAAAATCACAGCGCACAGGGCCGGACGCACGCCCGCCACATCACAAAACGAAAGAAAGGAGGATGGAAATACAAAGGTACAGGTTGAAAATGCTGCTAAAGGCCCCGACGCACCTTGATTCTGTTAGCATCAATGATTTAGCCAGCTAACGCTGAATCCTCTATGTATCTCTGAATTACGGACAGTAGATGATGAAATTGAAAAATGAGAAAGTCGTTGAAGCTGAACATTTGCCCACAAAGCGGTGAGTCTGGCCATCCCTGCTTCGCTATGTCCGAGCCTTTCAGGGAGGCTTCCTTTACACTCACCTGTGTCCAATGAACCCTATCCCAGAAAGGTGTTTTGAGCATCCCTTATCTTTCCCACACGTTTGTTGTCCCTGTCTCGCCTTTGCTGAGACGTGTTGCACGGAAACCTGTGGGTGATGTCCAGGGGCCTCATGTTTGAAACGTGCGTGGATTTCAACGTGATTCCGTGGGTGGAATTTTTGCGTAGGCAAAAAAACAAATTCAGATGTTCAAAACTGTGCGTACGCCCAAATCCACGCAGGTTCCTTTGAACATCACAATCAGCGTGGATTTGAGCGCACAAGCGGGAGCATAAAACTCCTCCCTGTCTCCTCCCTCAAATACATATATTTGAGTATGATAATGAAGATAATTATCCATTAAAAACTGCTCATCCTAACAAGAAACTTGGAAAAACAAGTAAAACAAATTAAAAAAACATGGACTGTGAGCTGGAGATAGTCCTGTCAAAAGTTGAGGCCTGGAAAAAAAAATTTATTTGGGGGCATTTCTTCCGATTTAAGCTGCATTGCATCATGGGGAATGATGTTCTTTGCTTTGTGTTGTGTTCCGTGAAGAGTTGTGGTTTTATTATGATTGTAAGGGTTTGTGAATGTTTATGGGCAGCGTTAGTGCATCATTACACTCTCCTTTTCTTGTTTGTATTTTAAGAACCGACACCAGTGGTTAAAAAACAGCTCCTCGTTCTGCTTTATTGTCACGCGTATTATACACTAACGGATTAAGACCAATGTACACGTTTATTGAGTTTTACACATTGTGGATGTCCGCGATCACCTCTCTCATAAGTATAACAATATGAACAATATAAACTTATATTTAAAACATGAAGCATCACGATCTGATTCCTCCGCTGCAGAAATAAAGACAACTTGTGCCAACGGGATTATCGAGGCGCAAACGTGAGAAATGAAGAGCAAAGTCGCTGTAACTCGGAGTGTTGCATTCGCAGGAGGAGAGACCGGTCTTAGTCCCGGTCCATCACCGGAGAAACACTTTCTGGAGTCCTGCAGCACAACTGACTCGATATCAGACTCTGAAAGTTGCTTAAACATTCAATAAAAACTTAATTTATTCAACTTCATTCATTCATTTCTGAGTCACATCAGTTCGTACCAACCAACCTTTCCATGACATCTTAGTTTTATTTTAAAAGACAACTTTACAGGACCGGTTCTTCGCTGCAAAATATATTTTAATGTTTTTCTGTCCAGACACAGTTATGGGATGTTTTAGAATCTGGCTTTAATCTCCAGTACTCGTCCCATACGGTCGTCATGGTGACAGAGAGATGTCTGACCTGTAGCAGCTCCAGCTGAAGCATCATGTTGGTCTGAACCGGAGAAGCTGGTCCAGTTCAGGGCAGAGATCCAGAAGATCCTCTTGGTACCTAAACCAGCTGATGGTCCAGTCTTCATCCTGGACCAGCAGATCAGTGTGATCTGATGCATCAGCAGGTTCCTCTAACGGAGCCAAAGCTGCCATTGGGATTTGCGGGTTCCATCGTTGAGCTCCTGCCTTTAGTTGTTTGTTCAGATCATGTGGTTGATTGTGAGATTGTTGCAGCTCCACTCTTGAGTAACTTATCTGGTGATGTGGGGACTGTCGTGTCCTTCACACGTGGTCCTGAACTTATTGTTGACGTCACGTTTCCTCATATATTCTGCACTTCACTGCATCCCCAGTGAGTTTCGCCAACGGACAAAACCTCAGAAAAGTGCGTACGCCAGCCTTGGTGTGTGCGTGAAAGACCGCAACTTTCTACGTTCAAATAAAGTTTTGAATATCCAACCGTGAGCGTAGAAAGTGGCGCACGCACGTTTTTTGTGTGCCGCACGTTTCGGACATGAGGCCCCAGGACCTGTCCTTGAAAAATCAAGTTTGACTACCCTGGTTTCGATGCATTCCTGCAATCATCTCACCTGTTTCAAATGAATGCATTAGTACGCAGGTCCGTCAATGACATTCGTCTGAATCAGGTGTGGTGCAGTAGAGAAACTTCTACAACGGGGCTCTCCAATCCTGGTCCTCAAGAGCCACTGCCCTGCATGTGTTAGTCATCATCAGCATGTCATCAAGATCTGCATAACTCTGTTGATGACACAGCCATGTCTGTCAGGAATAAGCACCGGATCCAACATCACTGGGTCTGCGGTTACCAGTACAAGCAGAGAACAACTCAAAAGTGATTAATATGTCGACTGTGTTCCAGCATCCGTGGTTCTTCCCGCCTGTCAGCAAAATTCCTTTTAACAGAAAACAACAACGTCGTCTTAGCGACACATGTGCTTTGATCACTGTGGCGGGGAGAGAAAACAATTTCTTTATCACCGATGCTGAGGCCTTTGCTGCACTTCTTTCAAATTAACATACATTCAATTGAGCATTAGACCGTAAGGTTTGTGTTTTTGTGTCAGTATATTTAATTTAAACATTTGCACCCCCGGGTTTCTGTTCCCCACGTTGAGCCTTCATTAACACCAACCACCTCTCTGTGTAGAATATTTTACTTTAAATCAAAAAGAAACTGTCACTCTGAAAAGTAAAGGGATTTGACATGGATCCGTACAACGTGCAGACTGTGTTATGTATTTTGGCTTTTTCTTGTTTCTTAATTCTGAGGGTTTAAAAAAATAATGTATCATTTATCAGGATTAATACTTCAGCAAAAGCCCAGCGGAGCCCTGATGTCATCATGATGGAGTCAGTCTGGGATTATACCAAGTCACAAAAAGAAGAGACTCTAAATCCATCCACTCAAGTCCTCCAATGCTCGGCTCTTCCATGACTGGCAAATATTTTCCTCATTGTCTGTTTTTTTTTAAAGGTAAAAGCTACAAGGGGACTTCCAAGCAGCCTGATGTTTCTTCCCAGCGTTGTGGATGTTCTGGATTTGAAGGGAATTAAGGAAAACCTGAGAGCAGATGCAAGCAGACCATAGGCTGGAGAGCATCTGTTGATGCCAAACGACATATGTGGCAGTCGGCACCGAAGAATAAAGGCCAAGAACATCTGACAACGAATCAAGTCTGGGGAGAAAACGTTCAGACTACATGATGAATCACATATGAATACAAAGCTCAGCTAAGCTACAGAGGTTCCTGTAGTGAGGCACAAACCAGGCTCGGCTCAGCTATCAGGCTGCTTCGCTGTATCTGGAGCAGGGCATCTTGAAACTGCGCAGGGAACAATGAAATCCAAGGGATTACTGAGGATTCCTGCTGGGAAACACAGCACCCGATGTTAGAGCGGTGTGTTTCAGTTGCAGATTAAAGCTCCCGCTGCTGGAAAATGACCCCAAAAAGCACCGGAATTGGATTAAAAGAGCGGTGGCATTGCAGTGTGAGGTGGGGTGTGATTCGGTTGAGGTCCCATTATGATACAAAACTATGTTTGTCCATGTCATCGTTATCTGTTAATGAATAGTGTCAAAAACGTGACACATTAGAGGCCTTGGAGACGATTCTCCTCCACTGTCTTGCCTCATGCAAGCTGTGTTTATGAGCTGAGATAATAAATATACTCTGGGTTTGTGGGTCTGTGTGCTGCAGTCACACTGGCTGATCTCCCGGGACGCTTTCTGCCAGATGGAAACGTGACTCTCAGGTGATTGTAGATTTTGTGTTTTCACAATTGACTGAACACTCAGGATTTTTAAAGCACAACAACTCCTGAGTAGCTTTGAACAGCAGTCACATGTGTCATAGGCAGTACTCGAGTTGAGGGGGGATGAGGGGGGATGGCATCCCCCCTGAAATAAAAACGGCCCAAATCATCCCCCCTGTAAAACTGCCATCCCCCATTTCCATCCCTTATGTCATTTCATCAATGAATGTGGTTTTACTGCTATTTCAACATTTAGAGTCATCACCAGAAAAGTAACACCAGAAAAATAACTTATTTGACAATTTTCACCTGTTTCAAGTACATTTTCACTTGAAATAAGTAGAAAAATCTGCCAATGGGACAAGATTTATCTTCTCATTACAAGCAATAAAATCTTGTTCCACATGCAGATTTTTCTAGGAAAATTGTTGTTTTTTCCAGTGATGAGTCTTGTTTTAAGTGTAATGAGATTTGTTTTACTAAAATGAGACATTTTCACTAGAAATAAGACAAATATTCTTGTTAAGATTTTGAGTTTTTGCAGTGATCCATTTTATTTATCCTGTGAAGGACAGAATCATATTGATAAGTTCAGAAAACTGTTTTTTATTTTTGTGTTTTGATGTATTTGATGTAAGCCCAGTGGATATTTAAAGCTTACAGAAGGCTGCAGAATTTCTACAGGCGTTTTGGTCAGTGCTATTATTTGTAATATATTATATTATTTGTAATATATTACTTGTAATCAGCACAAATTATCTGTCCCCATATGATAAAATCCACCATCCCCCCTGATTTTTTTTTTCAACTCGAGTACTGGTTACAGGGACCAGTATATTTTTGTTATCTTCAACAGAAACTATGAGCTTGATTTAGCTTATGAAGCGAAAGGAAAAAAAAAAAAAAAGACTGTGAACCAAGAAGCAAAACGGAGGAATTAACTTATTTGTCTTTGTTGAGCCTCAAAGATTTTCTATTTAACGAAAGACGACTGCTGGGTCTAGAAGAGCTGTGCGAGGCGAGCTTGAAGCCATCTACCGCTCACGCGTCGGCGGATAGATAGCAGCAACATTTGTGATGCTGATGAACGACCGGCCCCGAGTAGACGGCCGCTCGGATGCGGAGAGGCTGATCTGTCAGATGGTATCTGCTGAACTCAACCCTGATGTCGATGCCCATCAGGACCCGGGCTTTGTTCCTGCTCCGTGTTTCTGAATAACCAGCGGCGCTTCGAGCTCCACACACACACTCAGTCATGCGATAACTATTTATGAAACAAACAAAAAAGAAGAGATGAGGTGAACAGGCAGTTGAAGCGACAACGTTGTCCAATGGAACCGGGCTCCATGACAGGTCCACCAGACGCTGAGGAGGGAAAAATGGGTTTGAGTTCTCCACCTTGTCAATAATTGTGTGGGGGAAAAGAAACAAACAAGAAGTCATTGATCCTCAAAGAAAGATTAGAAGGGATTTGCCAGGAGATGCACAGATTGATCGGGTGGTGATTGGAACTGGTAGGCCCCGCCCCCCCTTAGTTACTGTTTCTAACGCTGTCAGTGTTGTTTAACCGTTCCCAAGTTCTGGCACACAAAGATCCAGTCAGATGGGACTTAAATCTGCCACGGAGGGGCGCGATTTGAAACAGTTTGAGGATAAATCTGATGAACTCGTGTTATTTTGAGCAGATAAGAAAATCTGCCAGGCCTCATGAGGATCCGAGCAAACAAACAAACAAGGCCCGCTCCCCGGTGCAGTCACAGTTTCCTCTTTCCTGCCGATGTGTTTGTGCTCCGAGACACTTAAACCACTCGGGACTCTACCGGGTGAGAAGACTCGTGCTGACACCACCGAGTCTGCGACGGGGGTCTTTCTCTCTCGTTAATTTAAAAACTGAACACATGAAGTGACTCAGGGGTGACAGCATCCTGTCCGTGTGTATGTGTGTGTGTGTGTGTGTGTGTGTGTGTGTGTGTGTGTGTGTGTGTGTGTGTGTGTGTGTGTGTCTGCTTCTTCCTCCCATCTCGTCCCCCTGAGCAGAAAAGCTGCTCCAACTCTTTCCCTCTATTGTTGCTTGCTGATAAGACTGTTAACAAATAGCAGAGTCAGAGTTTGGGTATTAATTACAACGTAAATCACAGATCAGTTCAAAGCCTCTTGTGATGATCGAAGTGCGAGAGAGGGAAAAAAAGTGAAGCTTTAAGATCTCTTGCTCGTTCAGACAAAAGGTGGTAACAATGATGGGAAATAAAGGTCTGCTTGTACGTTTTCTGTCCCCGTTAAACATCAGCTCCAGAGGACAGAGGTCCCCTCGTCCCCTCAGCCTCAGACTTTGAGGACGGTATCGATGTGATCATAATCCACGTTTCAGAGAGCTGTGGATGATGTTGTCAACCTGCTCTAGGACAAACCGCCGGATGGGGATGAATCCTGCTGCCGACAGCTGTTTCAGTCGCTTCAGGACATGATTCTGTCAGAATCTGACGCCCAGTCATGTAAAATACTTCAGACGGTGTTTCAGAGACGATTCATGATGCCCCAATAACAAAAGAAAGAAGCTGTCCTAAGAAGGAGGAATACATCTGCTCCTCTATTTTTTTTTTTTTTTTTTTATTGATCTTTTTAGAAAAAAAAAACAACATACAATGACAGCATGGATACAAATAATCAAAAATATAAATTATGCATTATACATTGTCCCTTTTTTTTTTTTTTTTTTAATTTATATAAACACACAGACCTAAGAACAGAGTCTCTGTAGAGTTAAATAAAAAAAATAAACAGATGAGCAACAAATGAACAATGGAGGAGAGTAATGAATGAGCAAATGCGGCATACAAAAACAAATGCAGTGATAAATGCAAATGCCCATCACTAATATCCCATTAAATGGAAATAATAAATAAAACATAAAATGCAGCATAAATAACAATAATCAAAACAAATAAATAAATGAAAGAAATGAAAAGAAAATTAAGGTAAGGGGGAGGGGTCAGTCGGTGGGTAGAGTCTTCAACGAGTTAAAATAATCTACGAAAGATTGCCATCTACGAACAAATTTGGCTGAGTTGCCTTTAACTGAATATCTCACCTTTTCAGATTTTAGAAAAAACATAACATCACTAAGCCAAAGAGCAACATCTGCTCCTCTATTTTTTAAGTAGTTTTATTATTATGGGCATGCCAAGTAGTGGCATGACCATATTGCAATCGTCCAGAATGGCCCAAAGGGCAATGCTGCTAGCATGCTAAAGTCGCAAAAGTCCCACTGCGCACCAGCGGGTGTACAGCATGACCCCGCACTGATGTGGAAAAAAAAAATCCCCAAAAAGTAAAACACGGCCGAAAAAATGAGGAAAAACATGAAAATGAAGGCGATATATTAGTATCTAGAAAAGGTTTCCCTTTTCTTATTATGGGCATGCCAAGTAGTGGCATGACCATATTGCAATCGTCCAGAATGGCCCAAAAGGCAATGTTGCTAGCGTTTTGCTAACATGCTAAAGTCGCAAAGGTCCCACTGCGCACCAGCGGGTGTAAAGCATGACCCCGCTCTGTTGTGGAAAAAAAAAATCCCCAAAAAATGAAACACGGCCGAGAAAACCTGAAAAATGAAGGCGTTAAATTAGTATCTAGAAAGGTTTCCCTTTTCTTATTATTATTATTATTATTATTATGGGCATGCCAAGTAATGGCATGACCATATTGCAATCGGTCAGAATGGCCCAAAGGGCAATGTTGCTAGCATTTTGCTAACGAGCTAAAGTCGCAAAAGTCCCACGTCACACCAGCGGGTGTACAGCATGACCCCGCTCTGATGTGGAAAAAAAAAATCCCCAAAAAATAAAACACGCCCGAAAAAATGAGGAAAAACATGAAAATGAAGGCGATATAATGGTATACAGAAAAGGTTTCCCTTTTTTTATTATTTTTATTCCGCACTTTTTTTCGTCCGTTAATACGGCCCGAACCGCAACGTGCACCCATGCATGGCATACATCGTTGGATGTGTCTCCATCGTGATTCGATGGCTATTACTTTTCTCAGTAATAGGGGTTACCGTGGCAACGCTAGTTGCCAAAAAGCAAAAAAAAAGGCGAAAATTCCTGCGCTTATTGCTCGGCCGAACTTTATCGTAGAGACATCGTTCAAACTTTGAAACACTCGGCCCGATAGTCTTTAAAGGACCATACAACTTCATCATTCTAGTTATTACGGTTTTTGCGATATTTAACTTTCAATTTAAAAAAAAAATCCCTTTTATTTTGGACGTTTGTTGCTAGGCAACGGTTTATCGTACAGACATCATTACAACATTGACAAACCCGGGACGCTTTGTACTGCAACATATTTTAGTCTCGTCAAGCTTGCTATTATGGTTTTTGAGGTATTCCACTTTGCGAATTTTGATGCTAACGGAATTTCGGACGCCTGTTGCGTGGCAACACGATATCGTAGAGACTTTAATTTAACGTTAAAAGACTCGGGTTGCTGTGGATTACAACATACTAAGGTCTCATTACGCTGTCGTTTACAGCTTTTGAGATATTGAAGCCTAATTGTCCCATTCTATCCTATGGAGCTTGTTACCATGGCAACAAAAACCTATGCATTTGTATGGGGGAGCATGTGAATAAAACATCTGTTAATGGAACGTGCACCCATGCATGGCATACATCGTTGGATGCGTCTCGATCGTGCCTCGATGGGCTTTACTTTTCTCAGTCAAAAGTGTTACCGTGGCAACGCTAGATGCCAAAAAGCAAAAAAAAAAGGCAAAAATTCGAACGTTTATTGCTCGGCCAGACTCTATCGTAGAGACATCGTTCAAACTTTCAAACACTCGGCCCGATTGGCACTAACGCACCGTACAAGCTCATTATGCCAATTATTACACTTTTTGCGATAATGACCTTTCATTTTTTTCTTTATTTCCGTTTGACTTTGGACGCTTGTTGCTAGGCAACAGATTATCATAGAGACATCCCACAAATGTTCCCCGACTCGGCACGCTGTGGACTTCAACATATTCAAATTTCATGAAGCTGTTATTTAAGGAAATTTTATGTCAAAATCCATGCCAAATGGCCCCATTCATTCGGATGGGTTTTTTTTACCACGGTGAAACAAAAACCTATCCATTAATGTAGCCTGAACCGCAACGTGCACCCATGCATGGCATACATCGTTAGATGCGTCTCCATGTTGCCTCGATGGGCATTACTTTTTTCAGTCAAAAGTGTCACCGTGGGGGGGCGCTAGACGCCAAAAAGCGCACGCCTTTAATAACTATTGGGAGCACAGGAATGAATGCAATACAACTGTAAACACCTCAAACTGACATAGAACCACCCCGAACACAACCACTACAGCCCTAAACCAAAGCAGCGAGAGGGGTCGAATGGGCCGTAGGGCATGCCCATATCAAAATTTCATGAAATTTTCTAGTTAGTGCCACGGCTGCGCCACGTGGCACGCCTCCTCCATTGAGCTGCGCAAGCTCAATGGAGGAGGAGTGCCTCGTGCGCAGCACGAGGCACTCATACTATTGCTCAGGCTTATTAGTGCCACGGCTGCGCCACGTGGCACGCCTCCTCCATTGAGCTGCGCAAGCTCAATGGAGGAGGAGTGCCTCGTGCGCAGCACGAGGCACTCATACTATTGCTCAGGCTTATTTATTAGTGCCACGGCTGCGCCACGTGGCACGCCTCCTCCATTGAGATGCGCAAGCTCAATGGAGGAGGAGTGCCTCGTGCGCAGCACGAGGCACTAATACTATTGCTCAGGCTTATTTATTTATTATTCCATATTCTTCCGTATAAACTTCGGCGCGTAACTAGTTGCGCAGCTTTGAGAAAACTCAAAAAGTAAAAACGTAGAAACGTGCGCCTTAATCGGGAATCAATTGGTATGACTTTTATAAGCGATTGGCGTGCACGTTTTTGCGCAACGTGCACAAACGTGCGCTTTTTGCCCCATCCGGAACGCATTGCGTGAACTTTGGGGCCTCACCACTCGCATACCGTTACTCGAAAAATTCTGAACCGATTTAGAAAGTTGTAGGCCCTGAATTTAACTACATTCCTGTGGATTTTCAGAACGATGGCACGAATAGTTTTTGCACGAAGTGCAAAAACATTTCCAAATTTCCAAACTAATGGGGACCATGTATTTGTATGGGGCAGCATTTCACACTGTGTGTGGGATGAGGTTAAAAAAAAAAAAATCACCTTTTTTCTGAGTCACCTATCTTTCTCATACTTGCACGTAGAAAGGTCATTCAAACTTCAAAACGGAGGAAAACTTCTCTTCTCTCTCTAAACCCCGGACTGTTTTTTCCTAAAATGTACACTTTTCAAGATATGAGCGCTCAAGCGAGGACTGGAAATCACTTTTTTGTCAAATCTTCAGTGCGGTTCTAATTGATCAGAGTGCGAGAGACTTTAAAAAAATGATCATAATTTTTATTTGTAACTCGACCTCACGGCCAAACCGTAAAAGGTAGACAGATCATTTTTGGTCAGAATATAGACATAGGTTTTGTGATTCATAAAATGTGACTTTGACAGGCGTGGTGTGCACAAAATTTGAACGGGGAGACTAACAGCCATGCCAAATCCTGTCTTTCTCTCCATTGACTCCCATAATAAATAACGTTTTCTTCAAAAAAATCTCATTTTTGTTTTCGAATTGCCGTTACTAACACATTTTAAGGAATATCTGAATAAAATTAAGATTGTCAGAATCTTCCGGGTTCTGTCTCTCTCACGATGTCTTTGTTTTTCTGCTAGGAGCTACAGTTTGATTACAAGGTGAAGTTATTTGAGGCTTGTCAAATCCGAAGAACTAGCTGAGTCATTCCAATACAATATACACTACCATACTTCCGGGTCATGTGACCCAGAACTAGTCACATGACCCACTCAATGCAGACTTCATAATACTTTACCTTGGATAATGGAGGAATCTGAACCCTGACCTTACATGATCCCCAGTCCTGCTGGGGACAGGTTCATGGGATATATATGTATATTATTATTATTATACATATAAATATTTACATTTGTATATTATATATACATATTAGCCCCGCCCCTTCTTCTGATTGGCCGATACGTTATAGTCCAATATCTTTTGAATGGTTTGACATAAAGAGTCACGGGTGGTGTCAAATGACTAAGTATCGAGCCCCTGACCCTCATTGGTGCAAATTAGCCCCGCCCCTTCTTCTGATTGGCCGATACGTTATAGTCCAATATCTTTTGAATGGTTTGACATAAAGAGTCACGGGTGGTGTCAAATGACTAAGTATCGAGCCCCTGACCCTCATTGGTGCAAATTAGCCCCGCCCCTTCTTCTGATTGGCCGATACCTTATAGTCCAATATCTTTTGAATGGTTTGACATAGAGAGACATGGGTGGTGTCAAATGACTTAGTATCGAGTCCTTGACCCTCATTGGTGCAAATTAGCCCCGCCCTTTCTTCTGATTGGCCGATACGTTATAGTCCAATATCTTTTGAATGGTTTGACATACAGAGACATGGGTGGTGTCAAATGACTAAGTATCGAGTCCCTGACCCTCATTGGTGCAAATTAGCCCCGCCCCTTCTTCTGATTGGCTGATACGTTAAAGTCCAATATCTTTTGAATGGTTTGACATACAGAGACATGGGTGGTGTCAAATGACTAAGTATGGAGTCCCTGACCCTCATTGGTGCAAATTAGCCACGCCCCTTCTTCTGATTGGCCGATACGTTATAGTCCAATATCTTTTGAATGGTTTGACATACAGAGACATGGGTGGTGTCAAATGACCAAGTATCGAGTCCCTGACCCTCATTGGTGCAAATTAGCCACGCCCCTTCTTCTGATTGGCCGATACGTTATAGTCCAATATCTTTTGAATGGTTTGACATAGAGAGTCATGGGTGGTGTCAAATGACTAAGTATCGAGTCCTTGACCTTCATGGGTGCATCCCGCGATCATCCGGCAGTAGTCCGTGGCACTTCAAAATTTCCCGGGAATTTTGGTCTAGTTAGTGCCACGGCTGCGCCACGTGGCACGCCTCCTCCATTGAGCTGCGCAAGCTCAATGGAGGAGGAGTGCCTCGTGCGCAGCACGAGGCACTCATACTATTGCTCAGGCTTATTATTATTTATATATTCTTCCGTAAAAACTTTGTCCGGCTACTCCTCCTACAGCTTTGAGAAAACGCGAAAAGTAAAAACGTAGAAACGTGCGCCTTAATCGGGAATCGATGGGTATGACTTTTATTAGCGATTGGCGTGCACGTTTTTGCGCAACGTGCACAAACGTGCGCTTTTTGCCCCATCCGGAACGCATTGCGTGAAGTTTGGGGCCTCACCACTCGCACACCGTTACTCGAAAAATTCTGAACCGATTTAGAAAGTTGTAGGCCCTGAATTTAACTACAGTCCTGTGGATTTTCAGAACGATGGCACGAATAGTTTTTGCACGAAGTGCAAAAACATTTCCAAATTTCCAAACTAATGGGGAGATTTTCCCATGTATTTGTATGGGGCAGCATTTCACACTTTGGGTGGGAGGAGGTTAAAAAAAAAAAAAAATCACCTTTTTTCTGAGTCACGTATCTTTCTCATACTTGCACGTAGAAACGTCATTCAAACTTCAAAACGGAGGAAAACTTCTCTTCTCTCTCCAAACCTGAAACAGTTTTTTCCTAAAATGTACACTTTTCAAGATATGAGCCCTCAAGCGAGGACTGGAAATCACTTTTTTTCAAATCTAGAGCACGGGAGTCAGTTTGCTAGAGTGTAGTTACACTGAAAAAAAAACATGATTTCTTATTTGTAACTCGAGGTCACGGCCAAACCGTAAAAGGTAGACAGATAATTTTTGGTCAGAATATAGACATAGGTGTTGTGATTTATAAAATGTGACTTTGACAGGCGTGGTGTGCACAAAATTTTAACGGGGGAGCCAACAGACACGCCAGTTCCTGTCTCTCTCTTCATTGACTCCCATGTTAAATGAAGTTTTCTTAAAAAAAATCTCATTTTTGTTTTCGAATTGCCGTTACTAACACATTTTAAGGAATATCTGTATGAAAATAACATTTAGATAATCTGGTAGGTTCTCTGTTTCTCAAAATGTTTTCGTTTTTCTGCTAAGAGCTACGGTTTGAGCGCAAAGTGGAGTGATTTCAGGTTTGTCACAACCAAAAATCCAGCTGAGTCATTCCCGCTCCCTCTGTATCAGGTTCTTGTTGCCCCTAGCAACCAGAGCTCAGCTGTTGACTGATTAGACTGACCCAGAACTGGTCACATGACTCACTCAGTACAGAATTCATAGTATAACCTGGAAAATGGAGAAATCTGAACCCTGACCTTTTAACCTTAGATGAACACACACACACACACACACACACACACACACACACACACACACACACACACACACACACACACACACACACACACACGATAGGTGTTATTATGGGATGTCAGGTGTTTTTATAGGATGTTAGTGTTATTATGGGATGTCAGGTGTTTTTATAGGATGTTAGTGTTATTATGGGATGACAGGTGTTTTTATAGGATGTTAGTGTTATTATGGGATGTCAGGTGTTTTTATAGGATGTTAGTGTTATTATGGGATGTCAGGTGTTTTTATAGGATGTTAGTGTTATTATGGGATGACAGGTGTTTTTATAGGATGTTAGTGTTATTATGGGATGTCAGTTGTTTTTATAGGATGTTAGTGTTATTATGGGATGGCAGGTGTTTTTATAGGATGTTAGTGTTATTATGGGATGTTAGTGTTATTATGGGATGGTAGGTGTTTATTATGGGATGGTAGTGTTATTGGTGTTAGCGGTCCCGTTAGCGGTTCTGTTAGCGGTCCTGTTAGCGATCCCGTTAGCGGTCCCGTTAGCGGTCCAGTTAGCGATCCCGTTAGCGGTCCAGTTAGCGACCCCGTTAGCGGTCCCGTTAGCAATCCCGTTAGCGGTCCCGTTAGCGGTTGTTAGCGATCCCGTTAGCGATCCCGTTAGCGGCTTGGTTAGCGATCCCGTTAGCGGCTCGGTTAGCGGTCCCGTTAGCGGTCCCGTTAGCGGTCCCGTTAGCGGTCCAGTTAGCGACCCCGTTAGCGGTCCCGTTAGCGGTTCCGCTAGCGGTTGTTAGCGATCCCGTTAGCGGTCCCGTTAGCGGTTCAGTTAGCGATTCCGTTAGCGATCCCGTTAGCGGTCCAGTTAGCGATCCCATTAGCGGTCCAGTTAGCGACCCCGTTAGCGGTCCCGTTAGCGGTTCCGCTAGCGGTTGTTAGCGATCCCGTTAGCGGTCCCGTTAGCGGTTCTGTTAGCGGTCCTGTTAGCGGTTCCGTTAGCGGTTGTTAGCGGTCCCGTTAGCGATCCCATTAGCGGCTCGGTTAGCAATCCCGTTAGCGGCTCGGTTAGCGGTCCCTTTAGCGGTTCAGTTAGCGATTCCGTTAGCGATCCCGTTAGCGGTACCGTTAGCGGTCCAGTTAGCGATCCCGTTAGCGGTCCAGTTAGCGACCCCGTTAGCGGTCCCGTTAGCAATCCCATTAGCGGTCCCGTTAGCAGTTCCGCTAGCGGTTGTTAGCGATCCCGTTAGCGGTTCTGTTAGCGGTTCTGTTAGCGGTCCCGTTAGCGGTTCTGTTAGCGGTTGTTAGCGGTCCCGTTAGCGATCCCATTAGCGGCTCGGTTAGCGGTCCCGTTAGCGATCCCGTTAGCGATCCCGTTAGCGATCCCGTTAGCGATCCCGTTAGCGATCCCGTTAGCGGTCCCGTTAGCGGTCCAGTTAGCGATCCCGTTAGCGGTCCAGTTAGCGACCCCGTTAGCGGTCCCGTTAGCAGTTGTTAGCGATCCCGTTAGCGGTCCCGTTAGCGGTTCTGTTAGCGGTTCTGTTAGCGGTTCTGTTAGCGGTCCTGTTAGCGGTTCCGTTAGCGGTTGTTAGCGGTCCCGTTAGCGATCCCATTAGCGGCTCGGTTAGCAATCCCGTTAGCGGCTCGGTTAGCGGTCCCGTTAGCGGTTCAGTTAGCGATTCCGTTAGCGATCCCGTTAGCGGTACCGTTAGCTGTCCAGTTAGCGATCCCGTTAGCGGTCCAGTTAGCGACCCCGTTAGCGGTCCCGTTAGCAATCCCATTAGCGGTCCCGTTAGCGGTTCCGCTAGCGGTTGTTAGCGATCCCGTTAGCGGTTCTGTTAGCGGTTCTGTTAGCGGTCCCGTTAGCGGTTCTGTTAGCGGTTGTTAGCGGTCCCGTTAGCGATCCCATTAGCGGCTCGGTTAGCGGTCCCGTTAGCGATCCCGTTAGCGATCCCGTTAGCGATCCCGTTAGCGGTCCCGTTAGCGGTCCCGTTAGCGGTTCCGTTAGCGATCCCATTAGCGGTCCCGTTAGCGGTTCCGTTAGCGGTTGTTAGCGGCTCGGTTAGCGATCCCGTTAGCGGCTCGGTTAGCGGTCCCGTTAGCGGTCCCGTTAGCGATCCCGTTAGCGATCCCGTTAGCGGTTCAGTTAGCGGTTCTATATTTTCTGTAATAACTTTTGAATGGTTTGACATAGAGAGTCATGGGTGGTGTCATTGGAATCTGTATCGAGTCCTTGACCTTCATGGGTGCAAATAAGCCCCGCGATCATCCGGCAGTAGTCCGTGGCACTTCAAAATTTCCCGGGAATTTTGTCTAGTTAGTGCCACGGCTGCGCCACGTGGCACGCCTCCTCCATTGAGCTGCGCAAGCTCAATGGAGGAGGAGTGCCTCGTGCGCAGCACGAGGCACTCATACTATTGCTCAGGCTTATTATTATTTATATATTCTTCCGTAAAAACTTTGTCCGGCTACTCCTCCTACAGCTTTGAGAAAACGCGAAAAGTAAAAACGTAGAAACGTGCGCCTTAATCGGGAATCGATGGGTATGACTTTTATTAGCGATTGGCGTGCACGTTTTTGCGCAACGTGCACAAACGTGCGCTTTTTGCCCCATCCGGAACGCATTGCGTGAAGTTTGGGGCCTCACCACTCGCACACCGTTACTCGAAAAATTATGAACCGATTTAGAAAGTTGTAGGCCCTGAATTTAACTACAGTCCTGTGGATTTTCAGAACGATGGCACGAATAGTTTTTGCACGAAGTGCAAAAACATTTCCAAATTTCCAAACTAATGGGGAAGATTTTCCCATGCATTTCAATGGCGCCATTATAAGCGGATGGGAAAATGTTGAGAAAAAAAAGACAAAATTCACCTTTTTTCCGAGTCACGTATCTTTCTCATACTTGCACGTAGAAACGTCATTCAAACTTCAAAACGGAGGAAAAGTTCTCTTCTCTCTCCAAACCCCGGACAGTTTTTTCCTAAAATGTACACTTTTCAAGATATGAGCCCTCAAGCGAGGACTGGAAATCACTTTTTTTCAAATCTAGAGCACGGGAGTCAGTTTGCTAGAGTGTAGTTACACTGAAAAAAAAACATGATTTCTTATTTGTAACTCGAGGTCACGGCCAAACCGTAAAAGGTAGACAGATAATTTTTGGTCAGAATATAGACATAGGTGTTGTGATTTATAAAATGTGACTATGACAGGCGTGGTGTGCACAAAATTTTAACGGGGGAGCCAACAGACACGCCAGTTCCTGTCTCTCTCTTCATTGACTCCCATGTTAAATGAAGTTTTCTTAAAAAAAATCTCATTTTTGTTTTCGAATTGCCGTTACTAACACATTTTAAGGAATATCTGTATGAAAATAACATTTAGATAATCTGGTAGGTTCTCTGTTTCTCAAAATGTTTTTGTTTTTCTGCTAAGAGCTACGGTTTGAGCGCAAAGTGGAGTGATTTCAGGTTTGTCACAACCAAAAATCCAGCTGAGTCATTCCTGCTCCCTCTGTATCAGGTTCTTGTTGCCCCTAGCAACCAGAGCTCAGCTGTTGACTGATTAGACTGACCCAGAACTGGTCACATGACTCACTCAGTACAGAATTCATAGTATAACCTGGAAAATGGAGAAATCTGAACCCTGACCTTTTAACCTTAGATGAACACACACACACACACACACACACACACACACACACACACACACACACACACACGATAGGTGTTATTATGGGATGTCAGGTGTTTTTATAGGATGTTAGTGTTATTATGGGATGTCAGGTGTTTTTATAGGATGTTAGTGTTATTATGGGATGACAGGTGTTTTTATAGGATGTTAGTGTTATTATGGGATGGCAGGTGTTTTTATAGGATGTTAGTGTTATTATGGGATGTTAGTGTTATTATGGGATGGTAGGTGTTTATTATGGGATGGTAGTGTTATTGGTGTTAGCGGTCCCGTTAGCGGTTCTGTTAGCGGTCCTGTTAGCGATCCCGTTAGCGGTCCCGTTAGCGGTCCAGTTAGCGATCCCATTAGCGGTCCAGTTAGCGACCCCGTTAGCGGTCCCGTTAGCAATCCCGTTAGCGGTCCCGTTAGCGGTTGTTAGCGATCCCGTTAGCGATCCCGTTAGCGGCTTGGTTAGCGATCCCGTTAGCGGCTCGGTTAGCGGTCCCGTTAGCGGTTCAGTTAGCGGTCCAGTTAGCGATCCCATTAGCGGTCCAGTTAGCGACCCCGTTAGCGGTCCCGTTAGCAATCCCGTTAGCGGTCCCGTTAGCGGTTGTTAGCGATCCCGTTAGCGATCCCGTTAGCGGCTTGGTTAGCGATCCCGTTAGCGGCTCGGTTAGCGGTCCCGTTAGCGGTTCAGTTAGCGATTCCGTTAGCGATCCCGTTAGCGGTCCCGTTAGCGGTCCAGTTAGCGATCCCGTTAGCGGTCCAGTTAGCGACCCCGTTAGCGGTCCCGTTAGCGGTTCCGCTAGCGGTTGTTAGCGATCCCGTTAGCGGTCCCGTTAGCGGTTCAGTTAGCGATTCCGTTAGCGATCCCGTTAGCGGTCCCGTTAGCGGTCCAGTTAGCGATCCCGTTAGCGGTCCAGTTAGCGACCCCGTTAGCGGTCCCGTTAGCGGTTCCGCTAGCGGTTGTTAGCGGTCCCGTTAGCGATCCCATTAGCGGCTCGGTTAGCAATCCCGTTAGCGGCTCGGTTAGCGGTCCCGTTAGCGGTTCAGTTAGCGATTCCGTTAGCGATCCCGTTAGCGGTACCGTTAGCGGTCCAGTTAGCGATCCCGTTAGCGGTCCAGTTAGCGACCCCGTTAGCGGTCCCGTTAGCAATCCCATTAGCGGTCCCGTTAGCGGTTCCGCTAGCGGTTGTTAGCGATCCCGTTAGCGGTTCTGTTAGCGGTCCCGTTAGCGGTTCTGTTAGCGGTTGTTAGCGGTCCCGTTAGCGATCCCATTAGCGGCTCGGTTAGCGGTCCCGTTAGCGATCCCGTTAGCGATCCCGTTAGCGATCCCGTTAGCGATCCCGTTAGCGATCCCGTTAGCGGTCCCTTTAGCGGTTCCGTTAGCGATCCCATTAGCGGTCCCGTTAGCGGTTCCGTTAGCGGTTGTTAGCGGCTCGGTTAGCGATCCCATTAGCGGCTCGGTTAGCGGCCCCGTTAGCGGTCCCGTTAGCGATCCCGTTAGCGGTTCAGTTAGCGGTTCTATATTTTCTGTAATAACTTTTGAATGGTTTGACATAGAGAGTCATGGGTGGTGTCATTGGAATCTGTATCGAGTCCTTGACCTTCATGGGTGCAAATAAGCCCCGCGATCATCCGGCAGTAGTCCGTGGCACTTCAAAATTTCCCGGGAATTTTGTCTAGTTATTATATATTCTTCCGTAAAAACTTTGTCCGGCTACTCCTCCTACAGCTTTGAGAAAACGCGAAAAGTAAAAACGTAGAAACGTGCGCCTTAATCGGGAATCGATGGGTATGACTTTTATTAGCGATTGGCGTGCACGTTTTTGCGCAACGTGCACAAACGTGCGCTTTTTGCCCCATCCGGAACGCATTGCGTGAACTTTGGGGCCTCACCACTCGCACACCGTTACTCGAAAAATTCTGAACCGATTTAGAAAGTTGTAGGCCCTGAATTTAACTACAGTCCTGTGGATTTTCAGAACGATGGCACGAATAGTTTTTGCACGAAGTGCAAAAACATTTCCAAATTTCCAAACTAATGGGGAAGATTTTCCCATGCATTTCAATGGCGCCATTATAAGCGGATGGGAAAATGTTGAGAAAAAAAGACAAAATTCACCTTTTTTCCGAGTCACGTATCTTTCTCATACTTGCACGTAGAAACGTCATTCAAACATCAAAACGGAGGAAAACTTCTCTTCTCTCTCCAAACCCCGGACTGTTTTTTCCTAAAATGTACACTTTTCAAGATATGAGCCCTCAAGCGAGGACTGGAAATCACTTTTTTTCAAATCTAGAGCACGGGAGTCAGTTTGCTAGAGTGTAGTTACACTGAAAAAAAAACATGATTTCTTATTTGTAACTCGAGGTCACGGCCAAACCGTAAAAGGTAGACAGATCATTTTTGGTCAGAATATAGACATAGGTGTTGTGATTTATAAAATGTGACTTTGACAGGCGTGGTGTGCACAAAATTTTAACGGGGGGCCCAACAGACGCGCCAATTCCTGTCTCGCTGTTCATTGACTCCCATGTTAAAAAACATTTTCTTAAAAAAAATCTCATTTTTGTTTTCGAATTGCCGTTACTAACACATTTTAAGGAATATCTGAATGAAAATAAGATTGACAGAATGTTCTGGGTTCTCCGTCTCTCACGATGTTTTCATATTTCTGCTAAGAGCTACGGTTTGACCGCAAAGTGGAGTGATTTGAGGTTTGTCACAACCGAAAATCTAGCTGTCATTCCCGCTCCCTCTGTATCAGCTTCTTGTTGCCCCTAACAACCAGAGCACAGCTGTGCTGATTAGACTGACCCAGACCTGGTCACATGACACAGTCATTACAGACTTCATGTAATATAACCTGGAAAATGGAGGAATCTGAACCCTGACCTTTTGACCTTACATGATCCCCAGTCCTGCTGGGAACAGGTTCATTGGATATATATGTATATTATTATTATTATACATATAAATATTTACATTTGTATATTATATATACAAATTAGCCCCGCCCCTTCTTCTGATTGGCCGATACGTTATAGTCCAATATCTTTTGAATGGTTTGACATACAGAGTAATGGGTGGTGTCAAATGACTAATTATCGAGTCCCTGACCTTCATTGGTGCAAATTAGCCCCGCCCCTTCTTCTGATTGGCCGATACGTTATAGTCCAATATCTTTTGAATGGTTTGACATACAGAAACATGGGTGGTGTCAAATGACTAAGTATCGAGTCCCTGACCCTCATTGGTGCAAATTAGCCACGCCCCTTCTTCTGATTGGCCGATACGTTATAGTCCAATATCTTTTGAATGGTTTGACATACAGAGACATGGGTGGTGTCAAATGACTAAGTATCGAGTCCCTGACCCTCATTGGTGCAAATTAGCCACGCCCCTTCTTCTGATTGGCTGATACGTTAAAGTCCAATATCTTTTGAATGGTTTGACATACAGAGACATGGGTGGTGTCAAATGACTAAGTATCGAGTCCCTGACCCTCATTGGTGCAAATTAGCCCCGCCCCTTCTTCTGATTGGCTGATACGTTAAAGTCCAGTATCTTTTGAATGGTTTGACATACAGAGACATGGGTGGTGTCAAATGACTAAGTATGGAGTCCCTGACCCTCATTGGTGCAAATTAGCCACGCCCCTTCTTCTGATTGGCCGATACGTTATAGTCCAATATCTTTTGAATGGTTTGACATACAGAGACATGGGTGGTGTCAAATGACCAAGTATGGAGTCCCTGACCCTCATTGGTGCAAATTAGCCACGCCCCTTCTTCTGATTGGCCGATACGTTATAGTCCAATATCTTTTGAATGGTTTGACATACAGAGACATGGGTGGTGTCAAATGACTAAGTATCGAGTCCCTGACCCTCATTGGTGCAAATTAGCCACGCCCCTTCTTCTGATTGGCCGATACGTTATAGTCCAATATCTTTTGAATTGTTTGACATAGAGAGTCATGGGTGGTGTCAAATGACCAAGTATCGAGTCCTTGACCTTCATGGTTGCATCCCGCGATCATCCGGCAGTAGTCCGTGGCACTTCAAAATTTCCCGGGAATTTTGTCTAGTTATTATATATTCTTCCGTAAAAACTTTGTCCGGCTACTCCTCCTACAGCTTTGAGAAAACGCGAAAAGTAAAAACGTAGAAACGTGCGCCTTAATCGGGAATCGATGGGTATGACTTTTATTAGCGATTGGCGTGCACGTTTTTGCGCAACGTGCACAAACGTGCGCTTTTTGCCCCATCCGGAACGCATTGCGTGAACTTTGGGGCCTCACCACTCGCACACCGTTACTCGAAAAATTATGAACCGATTTAGAAAGTTGTAGGCCCTGAATTTAACTACAGTCCTGTGGATTTTCAGAACGATGGCACGAATAGTTTTTGCACGAAGTGCAAAAACATTTCCAAATTTCCAAACTAATGGGGAAGATTTTCCCATGCATTTCAATGGCGCCATTATAAGCGGATGGGAAAATGTTGAGAAAAAAAAGACAAAATTCACCTTTTTTCCGAGTCACGTATCTTTCTCATACTTGCACGTAGAAACGTCATTCAAACTTCAAAACGGAGGAAAAGTTCTCTTCTCTCTCCAAACCCCGGACTGTTTTTTCCTAAAATGTACACTTTTCAAGATATGAGCCCTCAAGCGAGGACTGGAAATCACTTTTTTTCAAATCTAGACCACGGGAGTCAGTTTGCTAGAGTGTAGTTACACTGAAAAAAAAACATGATTTCTTATTTGTAACTCGAGCTCACGGCCAAACCGTAAAAGGTAGACAGATAATTTTTGGTCAGAATATAGACATAGGTGTTGTGATTCATAAAATGTGACTTTGACAGGCGTGGTGTGCACAAAATTTTAACGGGGGAGCCAACAGACACGCCAATTCCTGTCTGTCTCTTCATTGAGTCCCATGTTAAAAAACATTTTCTTCAAAAAAATCTCATTTTTGTTTTCGAATTGCCGTTACTAACACATTTTAAGGAATATCTGTATGAAAATAACATTTATATAATCTGGTAGGTTCTCTGTTTCTCAAAATGTTTTCGTTTTTCTGCTAAGAGCTACGGTTTGAGCGCAAAGTGGAGTGATTTCAGGTTTGTCACAACCGAAAATCCAGCTGAGTCATTCCCGCTCCCTCTGTATCAGGTTCTTGTTGCCCCTAGCAACCACAGCTCAGCTGTTGACTGATTAGACTGACCCAGAACTGGTCACATGACTCACTCAGTACAGACTTACTAGTATAACCTGGAAAATGGAGAAATCTGAACCCTGACCTTTTAACCTTAGATGAACACACACACACACACACACACACACACACACACACACACACACACACACACACACACACACACACACGATAGGTGTTATTATGGGATGTCAGGTGTTTTTATAGGATGTTAGTGTTATTATGGGATGTCAGGTGTTTTTATAGGATGTTAGTGTTATTATGGGATGGCAGGTGTTTTTATAGGATGTTAGTGTTATTATGGGATGGCAGGTGTTTTTATAGGATGTTAGTGTTATTATGGGATGGCAGGTGTTTTTATAGGATGTTAGTGTTATTATGGGATGGTAGGTGTTTATTATGGGATGGTAGTGTTATTGGTGTTAGCGGTCCCGTTAGCGGTTCTGTTAGCGGTCCTGTTAGCGATCCCGTTAGCGGTCCCGTTAGCGGTCCAGTTAGCGATCCCGTTAGCGGTCCAGTTAGCGACCCCGTTAGCGGTCCCGTTAGCAATCCCGTTAGCGGTCCCGTTAGCGGTTGTTAGCGATCCCATTAGCGATCCCGTTAGCGGCTCGGTTAGCGATCCCGTTAGCGGCTCGGTTAGCGGTCCCGTTAGCGGTCCCGTTAGCGGTTCAGTTAGCGATTCCGTTAGCGATCCCGTTAGCGGTCCAGTTAGCGATCCCGTTAGCGGTCCAGTTAGCGGTCCCGTTAGCAATCCCATTAGCGGTCCCGTTAGCGTTTCTGCTAGCGGTTGTTAGCAATCCCGTTAGCGGTCCCGTTAGCGATCCAGTTAGCGATCCCGTTAGCGGTCCAGTTAGCGACCCCGTTAGCGGTCCTGTTAGCAATCCCATTAGCGGTCCCGTTAGCGGTTCCGCTAGCGGTTGTTAGCGATCCCGTTAGCGGTCCCGTTAGCGGTCCCGTTAGCGGTTCTGTTAGCGGTTCTGTTAGCAGTCCCGTTAGCGGTCCCGTTAGCGGTTCTGTTAGCGGTTCTGTTAGCGGTCCCGTTAGCGGTCCAGTTAGCGATCCCGTTAGCGGTCCAGTTAGCGACCCCGTTAGCGGTCCCGTTAGCAGTTGTTAGCGATCCCGTTAGCGGTCCCGTTAGCGGTTCTGTTAGCGGTTCTGTTAGCGGTCCTGTTAGCGGTTCCGTTAGCGGTTGTTAGCGGTCCCGTTAGCGATCCCATTAGCGGCTCGGTTAGCAATCCCGTTAGCGGCTCGGTTAGCGGTCCCGTTAGCGGTTCAGTTAGCGATTCCGTTAGCGATCCCGTTAGCGGTACCGTTAGCTGTCCAGTTAGCGATCCCGTTAGCGGTCCAGTTAGCGACCCCGTTAGCGGTCCCGTTAGCAATCCCATTAGCGGTCCCGTTAGCGGTTCCGCTAGCGGTTGTTAGCGATCCCGTTAGCGGTTCTGTTAGCGGTTCTGTTAGCGGTCCCGTTAGCGGTTCTGTTAGCGGTTGTTAGCGGTCCCGTTAGCGATCCCATTAGCGGCTCGGTTAGCGGTCCCGTTAGCGATCCCGTTAGCGATCCCGTTAGCGATCCCGTTAGCGGTCCCGTTAGCGGTCCCGTTAGCGGTTCCGTTAGCGATCCCATTAGCGGTCCCGTTAGCGGTTCCGTTAGCGGTTGTTAGCGGCTCGGTTAGCGATCCCGTTAGCGGCTCGGTTAGCGGTCCCGTTAGCGGTCCCGTTAGCGATCCCGTTAGCGATCCCGTTAGCGGTTCAGTTAGCGGTTCTATATTTTCTGTAATAACTTTTGAATGGTTTGACATAGAGAGTCATGGGTGGTGTCATTGGAATCTGTATCGAGTCCTTGACCTTCATGGGTGCAAATAAGCCCCGCGATCATCCGGCAGTAGTCCGTGGCACTTCAAAATTTCCCGGGAATTTTGTCTAGTTAGTGCCACGGCTGCGCCACGTGGCACGCCTCCTCCATTGAGCTGCGCAAGCTCAATGGAGGAGGAGTGCCTCGTGCGCAGCACGAGGCACTCATACTATTGCTCAGGCTTATTTATTATTAGTGCCACGGCTGCGCCACGTGGCACGCCTCCTCCATTGAGCTGCGCAAGCTCAATGGAGGAGGAGTGCCTCGTGCGCAGCACGAGGCACTCATACTATTGCTCAGGCTTATTATTATTTATATATTCTTCCGTAAAAACTTTGTCCGGCTACTCCTCCTACAGCTTTGAGAAAACGCGAAAAGTAAAAACGTAGAAACGTGCGCCTTAATCGGGAATCGATGGGTATGACTTTTATTAGCGATTGGCGTGCACGTTTTTGCGCAACGTGCACAAACGTGCGCTTTTTGCCCCATCCGGAACGCATTGCGTGAACTTTGGGGCCTCACCACTCGCACACCGTTACTCGAAAAATTCTGAACCGATTTAGAAAGTTGTAGGCCCTGAATTTAACTACAGTCCTGTGGATTTTCAGAACGATGGCACGAATAGTTTTTGCACGAAGTGCAAAAACATTTCCAAATTTCCAAACTAATGGGGAGATTTTCCCATGTATTTGTATGGGGCAGCATTTCAGACTGTGGGTGGGAGGAGGTTAAAAAAAAAAAAAAATCACCTTTTTTCTGAGTCACGTATCTTTCTCATACTTGCACGTAGAAACGTCATTCAAACTTCAAAACGGAGGAAAACTTCTCTTCTCTCTCTAAACCCCGGACTGTTTTTTCCTAAAATGTACACTTTTCAAGATATGAGCCCTCAAGCGAGGTCTGGAAATCACTTTTTTTCAAATCTAGAGCACGGGAGTCAGTTTGCTAGAGTGTAGTTACACTGAAAAAAAAACATGATTTCTTATTTGTAACTCGAGGTCACGGCCAAACCGTAAAAGGTAGACAGATCATTTTTGGTCAGAATATAGACATAGGTGTTGTGATTTATAAAATGTGACTTTGACAGGCGTGGTGTGCACAAAATTTTAACGGGGGGCCCAACAGACGCGCCAATTCCTGTCTCGCTGTTCATTGACTCCCATGTTAAATGAAGTTTTCTTAAAAAAAATCTCATTTTTGTTTTCGAATTGCCGTTACTAACACATTTTAAGGAATATCTGTATGAAAATAACATTTAGATAATCTGGTAGGTTCTCCGTTTCTCAAAATGTTTTCGTTTTTCTGCTAAGAGCTACGGTTTGAGCGCAAAGTGGAGTGATTTCAGGTTTGTCACAACCGAAAATCCAGCTGAGTCATTCACGCTCCCTCTGTATCAGGTTCTTGTTGCCCCAGCAACCACAGCTCAGCTATTGACTGATTAGGCTGACCCAGAACTGGTCACATGACTCACTCAGTACAGACTTCATAGTATAACCTGGAAAATGGAGAAATCTGAACCCTGACCTTTTAACCTTAGATGAACACACACACACACACACACACACACACACACACACACACACACACACACACACACACACACACACACACACACACACACACACACACACACACACACACGATAGGTGTTATTATGGGATGGCAGGTGTTTTTATAGGATGTTAGTGTTATTATGGGATGGCAGGTGTTTTTATAGGATATTAGTGTTATTATGGGATGTCAGGTGTTTTTATAGGATGTTAGTGTTATTATGGGATGGCAGGTGTTTTTATAGGATGTTAGTGTTATTATGGGATGGCAGGTGTTTTTATAGGATGTTAGTGTTATTATGGGATGTCAGGTGTTTTTATAGGATGTTAGTGTTATTATGGGATGTTAGTATTATTATGGGATGGTAGGTGTTTATTATGGGATGGTAGTGTTATTGGTGTTAGCGGTCCCGTTAGCGGTTCTGTTAGCGGTCCTGTTAGCGATCCCGTTAGCGGTCCCGTTAGCGGTCCCGTTAGCGGTCCAGTTAGCGATCCCGTTAGCGGTCCAGTTAGCGACCCCGTTAGCGGTCCCGTTAGCAATCTCGTTAGCGGTCCCGTTAGCGGTTGTTAGCGATCCCGTTAGCGATCCCGTTAGCGGCTCAGTTAGCGATCCCGTTAGCGGTTCGGTTAGCGGTCCGTTAGCGGTCCAGTTAGCGACCCCGTTAGCGGTCCCGTTAGCAATCCCGTTAGCGGTCCCGTTAGCGGTTGTTAGCGATCCCGTTAGCGATCCCGTTAGCGGCTCAGTTAGCGATCCCGTTAGCGGTTCGGTTAGCGGTCCCGTTAGCGGTTCAGTTAGCGATTCCGTTAGCGATCCCGTTAGCGATCCCGTTAGCGATCCCGTTAGCAACCCCGTTAGCGGTCCCGTTAGCAATCCCATTAGCGGTCCCGTTAGCGGTTCCGCTAGCGGTTGTTAGCGATCCCGTTAGCGGTCCTGTTAGCGGTTCTGTTAGCGGTTCTGTTAGCGGTCCCGTTAGCGGATCCGTTAGCGGTTGTTAGCGGTCCCGTTAGCGACCCCATTAGCGGCTCGGTTAGCGGTCCCATTAGCGATCCCGTTAGCGATCCCGTTAGCGATCCCGTTAGCGATCCCGTTAGCGATCCCATTAGCGGTCCCATTAGCAGTCTCGTTAGCGGTTCCGTTAGCGGTTGTTAGCGGCTCGGTTAGCGATTCCGTTAGCGGCTCGGTTAGCGATCCCGTTAGCGATCCTGTTAGCGGTCCCGTTAGCGGCCCCGTTAGCGGTTCCGTTAGCGGTTCCGTTAGCGATCCCATTAGCGGTCCCATTAGCGGTCCCGTTAGCGGTTCCGTTAGCGGTTGTTAGCGGATCGGTTAGCGATTCCGTTAGCGGCTCGGTTAGCAGTCCCGTTAGCGGTCCCGTTAGCGATCCCTTTATCGATCCCGTTAGCGGTTCAGTTAGCGATACTGTTAGAGGTTCCGTTAGCGGTTCTGTTAGCTATCCCGTTAGTGGTCCCGTTAGCGGTCTTGTTAGCGGTTCTATTAGCCTATTACATATTTTCTGTAATAACTTTTGAATGGTTTGACATAGAGAGTCATGGGTGGTGTCATTGGAATCTGTATCGAGTCCTTGACCCTCATTGGTGCAAATTAGCCCCGCCCCTTCTTCTGATTGGCTGATACGTTATAGTCAAATATCTTTTGAATGGTATGACATAAAGAGTCATGGATGATGTCATATTAATCAGTATATTAATCAGTATCGAGCCCCGCGATCATCCGGCAGTAGTCCGTGGCACTTCAAAATTTCCCGGGAATTTTGTCTAGTTTATTATATATTCTTCCGTAAAAACTTTGTCCGGCTACTCCTCCTACAGCTTTGAGAAAACGCGAAAAGTAAAAACGTAGAAACGTGCGTCTTAATCGGGAATCGATGGGTATGACTTTTATTAGCGATTGGCGTGCACGTTTTTGCGCAACGTGCACAAACGTGCGCTTTTTGCCCCATCCGGAACGCATTGCGTGAACTTTGGGGCCTCACCACTCGCACACCGTTACTCGAAAAATTATGAACCGATTTAGAAAGTTGTAGGCCCTGAATTTAACTACAGTCCTGTGGATTTTCAGAACGATGGCACGAATAGTTTTTGCACGAAGTGCAAAAACATTTCCAAATTTCCAAACTAATGGGGAGCTCATTTTCCCTATGTATTCCTATGGCGCCATTCAAAGCGGATGGGAAAATGTCGAGAAAAAAGACAAAATTCACCTTTTTTCTGAGTCACGTATCTTTCTCATACTTGCACGTAGAAACGTCATTCAAACTTCAAAACGGAGGAAAACTTCTCTTCTCTCTCCAAACCCGAAACAGTTTTTTCCTAAAATGTACACTTTTCAAGATATGAGCCCTCAAGCGAGGACTGGAAATCACTTTTTTTCAAATCTAGAGCACGGGAGTCAGTTTGCTAGAGTGTAGTTACACTGAAAAAAAAACATGATTTCTTATTTGTAACTCGAGGTCATGGCCAAACCGTAAAAGGTAGACAGATAATTTTTGGTCAGAATATAGACATAGGTGTTGTGATTTATAAAATGTGACTTTGACAGGCGTGGTGTGCACAAAATTTTAACGGGGGAGCCAACAGACACGCCAGTTCCTGTCTCTCTCTTCATTGACTCCCATGTTAAATGAAGTTTTCTTAAAAAAAATCTCATTTTTGTTTTCAAATTGCCGTTACTAACACATTTTAAGGAATATCTGTATGAAAATAACATTTAGATAATCTGGTAGGTTCTCTGTTTCTCAAAATGTTTTCGTTTTTCTGCTAAGAGCTACGGTTTGAGCGCAAAGTGGAGTGATTTCAGGTTTGTCACAACCAAAAATCCAGCTGAGTCATTCCCGCTCCCTCTGTATCAGGTTCTTGTTGCCCCTAGCAACCAGAGCTCAGCTGTTGACTGATTAGACTGACCCAGAACTGGTCACATGACTCACTCAGTACAGACTTCATAGTATAACCTGGAAAATGGAGAAATCTGAACCCTGACCTTTTAACCTTAGATGAACACACACACACACACACACACACACACACACACACACACACACACACACACACACACACACACACACACACACACACACGATAGGTGTTATTATGGGATGTCAGGTGTTTTTATAGGATGTTAGTGTTATTATGGGATGTCAGGTGTTTTTATAGGATGTTAGTGTTATTATGGGATGACAGGTGTTTTTATAGGATGTTAGTGTTATTATGGGATGTCAGGTGTTTTTATAGGATGTTAGTGTTATTATGGGATGGCAGGTGTTTTTATAGGATGTTAGTGTTATTATGGGATGGCAGGTGTTTTTATAGGATCTTAGTGTTATTATGGGATGTTAGTGTTATTATGGGATGGTAGGTGTTTATTATGGGATGGTAGTGTTATTGGTGTTAGCGGTCCCGTTAGCGGTTCTGTTAGCGGTCCTGTTAGCGATCCCGTTAGCGGTCCCGTTAGCGGTCCAGTTAGCGATCCCGTTAGCGGTCCAGTTAGCGACCCCGTTAGCGGTCCCGTTAGCAATCCCGTTAGCGGTCCCGTTAGCGGTTGTTAGCGATCCCGTTAGCGATCCCGTTAGCGGCTTGGTTAGCGATCCCGTTAGCGGCTCGGTTAGCGGTCCCGTTAGCGGTTCAGTTAGCGATTCCGTTAGCGATCCCGTTAGCGGTCCCGTTAGCGGTCCCGTTAGCGGTCCAGTTAGCGATCCCGTTAGCGGTCCAGTTAGCGACCCCATTAGCGGTCCCGTTAGCGGTTCCGCTAGCGGTTGTTAGCGATCCCGTTAGCGGTCCCGTTAGCGGTTCAGTTAGCGATTCCGTTAGCGATCCCGTTAGCGGTCCCGTTAGCGGTCCAGTTAGCGATCCCGTTAGCGGTCCAGTTAGCGACCCCGTTAGCGGTTCCGCTAGCGGTTCCGCTAGCGGTTGTTAGCGATCCCGTTAGCGGTCCCGTTAGCGGTTCTGTTAGCGGTTCTGTTAGCGGTCCTGTTAGCGGTTCCGTTAGCGGTTGTTAGCGGTCCCGTTAGCGATCCCATTAGCGGCTCGGTTAGCGGTCCCGTTAGCGATCCCGTTAGCGGTTCTGTTAGCGGTTCTGTTAGCGGTCCCGTTAGCGGTTCTGTTAGCGTTTGTTAGCGGTCCCGTTAGCGATCCCATTAGCGGCTCGGTTAGCGGTCCCGTTAGCGATCCCATTAGCGATCCCGTTAGCGATCCCGTTAGCGGTCCCGTTAGCGATCCCGTTAGCGGTCCCGTTAGCGGTTCCGTTAGCGGTCCCGTTAGCGGTCCCGTTAGCGGTTCCGTTAGCGGTTGTTAGCGGCTCGGTTAGCGATCCCGTTAGCGGCTCGGTTAGCGGTCCCGTTAGCGGTCCCGTTAGCGATCCCGTTAGCGATCCCGTTAGCGGTTCAGTTAGCGGTTCTATATTTTCTGTAATAACTTTTGAATGGTTTGACATAGAGAGTCATGGGTGGTGTCATTGGAATCTGTATCGAGTCCTTGACCTTCATGGGTGCAAATAAGCCCCGCGATCATCCGGCAGTAGTCCGTGGCACTTCAAAATTTCCCGGGAATTTTGTCTAGTTATTATATATTCTTCCGTAAAAACTTTGTCCGGCTACTCCTCCTACAGCTTTGAGAAAACGCGAAAAGTAAAAACGTAGAAACGTGCGCCTTAATCGGGAATCGATGGGTATGACTTTTATTAGCGATTGGCGTGCACGTTTTTGCGCAACGTGCACAAACGTGCGCTTTTTGCCCCATCCGGAACGCATTGCGTGAACTTTGGGGCCTCACCACTCGCACACCGTTACTCGAAAAATTATGAACCGATTTAGAAAGTTGTAGGCCCTGAATTTAACTACAGTCCTGTGGATTTTCAGAACGATGGCACGAATAGTTTTTGCACGAAGTGCAAAAACATTTCCAAATTTCCAAACTAATGGGGAAGATTTTCCCATGCATTTCAATGGCGCCATTATAAGCGGATGGGAAAATGTTGAGAAAAAAAAGACAAAATTCACCTTTTTTCCGAGTCACGTATCTTTCTCATACTTGCACGTAGAAACGTCATTCAAACTTCAAAACGGAGGAAAAGTTCTCTTCTCTCTCCAAACCCCGGACTGTTTTTTCCTAAAATGTACACTTTTCAAGATATGAGCCCTCAAGCGAGGACTGGAAATCACTTTTTTTCAAATCTAGACCACGGGAGTCAGTTTGCTAGAGTGTAGTTACACTGAAAAAAAAACATGATTTCTTATTTGTAACTCGAGCTCACGGCCAAACCGTAAAAGGTAGACAGATAATTTTTGGTCAGAATATAGACATAGGTGTTGTGATTCATAAAATGTGACTTTGACAGGCGTGGTGTGCACAAAATTTTAACGGGGGAGCCAACAGACACGCCAATTCCTGTCTGTCTCTTCATTGAGTCCCATGTTAAAAAACATTTTCTTCAAAAAAATCTCATTTTTGTTTTCGAATTGCCGTTACTAACACATTTTAAGGAATATCTGTATGAAAATAACATTTATATAATCTGGTAGGTTCTCTGTTTCTCAAAATGTTTTCGTTTTTCTGCTAAGAGCTACGGTTTGAGCGCAAAGTGGAGTGATTTCAGGTTTGTCACAACCGAAAATCCAGCTGAGTCATTCCCGCTCCCTCTGTATCAGGTTCTTGTTGCCCCTAGCAACCACAGCTCAGCTGTTGACTGATTAGACTGACCCAGAACTGGTCACATGACTCACTCAGTACAGACTTACTAGTATAACCTGGAAAATGGAGAAATCTGAACCCTGACCTTTTAACCTTAGATGAACACACACACACACACACACACACACACACACACACACACACACACACACACACACACACACACACACACACGATAGGTGTTATTATGGGATGTCAGGTGTTTTTATAGGATGTTAGTGTTATTATGGGATGTCAGGTGTTTTTATAGGATGTTAGTGTTATTATGGGATGGCAGGTGTTTTTATAGGATGTTAGTGTTATTATGGGATGGCAGGTGTTTTTATAGGATGTTAGTGTTATTATGGGATGGCAGGTGTTTTTATAGGATGTTAGTGTTATTATGGGATGGTAGGTGTTTATTATGGGATGGTAGTGTTATTGGTGTTAGCGGTCCCGTTAGCGGTTCTGTTAGCGGTCCTGTTAGCGATCCCGTTAGCGGTCCCGTTAGCGGTCCAGTTAGCGATCCCGTTAGCGGTCCAGTTAGCGACCCCGTTAGCGGTCCCGTTAGCAATCCCGTTAGCGGTCCCGTTAGCGGTTGTTAGCGATCCCATTAGCGATCCCGTTAGCGGCTCGGTTAGCGATCCCGTTAGCGGCTCGGTTAGCGGTCCCGTTAGCGGTCCCGTTAGCGGTTCAGTTAGCGATTCCGTTAGCGATCCCGTTAGCGGTCCAGTTAGCGATCCCGTTAGCGGTCCAGTTAGCGGTCCCGTTAGCAATCCCATTAGCGGTCCCGTTAGCGTTTCTGCTAGCGGTTGTTAGCAATCCCGTTAGCGGTCCCGTTAGCGATCCAGTTAGCGATCCCGTTAGCGGTCCAGTTAGCGACCCCGTTAGCGGTCCTGTTAGCAATCCCATTAGCGGTCCCGTTAGCGGTTCCGCTAGCGGTTGTTAGCGATCCCGTTAGCGGTCCCGTTAGCGGTCCCGTTAGCGGTTCTGTTAGCGGTTCTGTTAGCAGTCCCGTTAGCGGTTCCGTTAGCGGTTCCGTTAGCGGTTCCGTTAGCGGTTGTTAGCGGTCCCGTTAGCGACCCCATTAGCGGCTCGGTTAGCGGTCCCGTTAGCGATCCCGTTAGCGGTCCCGTTAGCGGTCCCGTTAGCGGTTCCGTTAGCGATCCCATTAGCGGTCCCGTTAGCGGTTCCGTTAGCGTTTATTAGCGGCTCGGTTAGCGATCCCGTTAGCGGCTAGGTTAGCGGTCCCATTAGCGGTCCCGTTAGCGATCCCTTTAGCAATCCCATTAGCGGTTCAGTTAGCGATCCCGTTAGAGGTTCCGTTAGCGGTTCTGTTAGCTATCCCGTTAGCGGTCCAGTTAGCGGTTTTGTTAGCGGTTCTATTAGCCTATTACATATTTTCTGTAATAACTTTTGAATGGTTTGACATAGAGAGTCATGGGTGGTGTCATTGGAATCTGTATCGAGTCCTTGACCTTCATGGGTGCAAATAAGCCCCGCGATCATCCGGCAGTAGTCCGTGGCACTTCAAAATTTCCCGGGAATTTTGTCTAGTTATTATATATTCTTCCGTAAAAACTTTGTCCGGCTACTCCTCCTACAGCTTTGAGAAAACGCGAAAAGTAAAAACGTAGAAACGTGCGCCTTAATCGGGAATCGATGGGTATGACTTTTATTAGCGATTGGCGTGCACGTTTTTGCGCAACGTGCACAAACGTGCGCTTTTTGCCCCATCCGGAACGCATTGCGTGAACTTTGGGGCCTCACCACTCGCACACCGTTACTCGAAAAATTCTGAACCGATTTAGAAAGTTGTAGGCCCTGAATTTAACTACAGTCCTGTGGATTTTCAGAACGATGGCACGAATAGTTTTTGCACGAAGTGCAAAAACATTTCCAAATTTCCAAACTAATGGGGAGATTTTCCCATGTATTTGTATGGGGCAGCATTTCACACTTTGGGTGGGAGGAGGTTAAAAAAAAAAAAAAATCACCTTTTTTCTGAGTCACGTATCTTTCTCAAACTGTTTTTTCCTAAAATGTACACTTTTCAAGATATGAGCCCTCAAGCGAGGACTGGAAATCACTTTTTTTCAAATCTAGAGCACGGGAGTCAGTTTGCTAGAGTGTAGTTACACTGAAAAAAAAACATGATTTCTTATTTGTAACTCGAGGTCACGGCCAAACCGTAAAAGGTAGACAGATAATTTTTGGTCAGAATATAGACATAGGTGTTGTGATTTATAAAATGTGACTTTGACAGGCGTGGTGTGCACAAAATTTTAACAGGGGAGCCAACAGACACGCCAGTTCCTGTCTCTCTCTTCATTGACTCCCATGTTAAATGAAGTTTTCTTAAAAAAAATCTCATTTTTGTTTTCGAATTGCCGTTACTAACACATTTTAAGGAATATCTGTATGAAAATAACATTTAGATAATCTGGTAGGTTCTCTGTTTCTCAAAATGTTTTCGTTTTTCTGCTAAGAGCTACGGTTTGAGCGCAAAGTGGAGTGATTTCAGGTTTGTCACAACCAAAAATCCAGCTGAGTCATTCCCGCTCCCTCTGTATCAGGTTCTTGTTGCCCCTAGCAACCAGAGCTCAGCTGTTGACTGATTAGACTGACCCAGAACTGGTCACATGACTCACTCAGTACATAATTCATAGTATAACCTGGAAAATGGAGAAATCTGAACCCTGACCTTTTAACCTTAGATGAACACACACACACACACACACACACACACACACACACACACACACACACACACACACACACACACACACACACACACACACACACGATAGGTGTTATTATGGGATGTCAGGTGTTTTTATAGGATGTTAGTGTTATTATGGGATGTCAGGTGTTTTTATAGGATGTTAGTGTTATTATGGGATGACAGGTGTTTTTATAGGATGTTAGTGTTATTATGGGATGTCAGGTGTTTTTATAGGATGTTAGTGTTATTATGGGATGGCAGGTGTTTTTATAGGATGTTAGTGTTATTATGGGATGGCAGGTGTTTTTATAGGATGTTAGTGTTATTATGGGATGTTAGTGTTATTATGGGATGGTAGGTGTTTATTATGGGATGGTAGTGTTATTGGTGTTAGCGGTCCCGTTAGCGGTTCTGTTAGCGGTCCTGTTAGCGATCCCGTTAGCGGTCCCGTTAGCGGTCCAGTTAGCGATCCCGTTAGCGGTCCAGTTAGCGACCCTGTTAGCGGTCCCGTTAGCAATCCCGTTAGCGGTCCCGTTAGCGGTCCCGTTAGCGATCCCATTAGCGGCTCGGTTAGCAATCCCTTTAGCGGCCCGGTTAGCGGTCCCGTTAGCGGTTCAGTTAGCGATTCCGTTAGCGATCCCGTTAGCGGTACCGTTAGCTGTCCAGTTAGCGATCCCGTTAGCGGTCCAGTTAGCGACCCCGTTAGCGGTCCCGTTAGCAATCCCATTAGCGGTCCCGTTAGCGGTTCCGCTAGCGGTTGTTAGCGATCCCATTAGCGGTTCTGTTAGCGGTTCTGTTAGCGGTCCCGTTAGCGGTTCTGTTAGCGGTTGTTAGCGGTCCCGTTAGCGATCCCATTAGCGGCTCGGTTAGCGGTCCCGTTAGCGATCCCGTTAGCGATCCCGTTAGCGATCCCGTTAGCGGTCCCGTTAGCGGTCCCGTTAGCGGTCCCGTTAGCGGTTCCGTTAGCGATCCCATTAGCGGTCCCGTTAGCGGTTCCGTTAGCGGTTGTTAGCGGCTCGGTTAGCGATCCCGTTAGCGGCTCGGTTAGCGGTCCCGTTAGCGGTCCCGTTAGCGATCCCGTTAGCGATCCCGTTAGCGGTTCAGTTAGCGGTTCTATATTTTCTGTAATAACTTTTGAATGGTTTGACATAGAGAGTCATGGGTGGTGTCATTGGAATCTGTATCGAGTCCTTGACCTTCATGGGTGCAATTAAGCCCCGCGATCATCCGGCAGTAGTCCGTGGCACTTCAAAATTTCCCGGGAATTTTGTCTAGTTATTATTATTCTTATTCCGCACTTTTTTTCGTCCGTTAATGCGGCCCGAACCGCAACGTGCACCCATGCATGCCATACATCATTGGATGCGTCTCCATCTTGCCTCGATGGGCATTACTTTTCTCCGTAATAGGGGTTACCGTGGCAACGCTAGTTGCCAAAAAGCAAAAAAAAAGGCGAAAATTCCCACGCTTATTGCTCGGTCGAACTTTATCGTAGAGACATCGTTCAAACTTTCAAACACTCGGCCCGATAGTCACTAAAGGACCATAAAACTTCATCATGCTAGTTATTACGGTTTTTGCGATATTTAACTTTCAATTTAAAAAAAAAATCACTTTTATTTTGGACGCTTGTTGCTAGGCAACGCTTTATCGTACAGACATCATTACAACATTGACCAACCCGGGACGCTTTGTACTGCAACATATTTTAGTCTCGTCATGCTTGCTATTACGGTTTTTGAGATATTCCACATTGTTCATTTTGATGCTAACAGAACTTCGGATGCTTGTTGCGCGGCAACGCGGTATCGCAGAGACTTGGTTCCAACGTTAAAAGACTCAGCTTCATGTGGACTACAACATACTGAGGTCACATTACGCTGTCGTTTACAGCTTTTGAGATATTAAAGCCAAATTGTCCCATTCTATCCTATGGGGCTTGTTACCATGGCAACAAAAACCAATGCATTTGAATGGGGGACCATGTGAATAAACAATCTGTTAATGCTGCCCGAACCGGAACGTGCACCCATGCATGGCATACATTGTTGGATGCGTCTCCATCGTGCCTCGATGGGCATTACTTTTCTCAGTCAAAAGTGTTACCGTGGCAACGCTAGATGCCAAAAAGCAAAAAAAAAGGCAAAAATTCAGACGCTTATTGCTCGGTCGAACTTTATCGTAGAGACATCGTTCAAACTTTCAAACACTCGGCCCGATTGTCCCTAACGCTACGTACAACCTCATTATGCTAATTATTACAGTTTTTGCGATATTGGCCTTTCATTTTTTTTTACATTTCTGTTTGAATTTGGACGCTTGTTGCTAGGCAACAGGTTATCGTAGAGACATCGTACAAATGTCCCCTGACTCGGCACGCTGTGGACTTCAACATACTCAAATTTCATGAAGCTGGCATTTAAGGAAATGTTATGTCAAAATCCAGGCCAAATGGCCCCATTCATTCGGATGGGGTTTTGTACCACGGTGAAAAAAAAAACCTATCCGTTAACGTAGCCTGAACCGGAACATGCACCCATGCAAGGCATACATCGTTAGATGCGTCTCCATCTTGCCTCGAAGGGCATTACTATTCTCAGTCAAAAGCGTTACCGTGGCAACGCTAGATGCCAAAAAGCGCGCCCCATTAATAACTATTGGGAGCACAGGAATGAATGAAATACAAGTGTAAAAACACCTCAAACTGACATAGAACCACCCTAAACACAACCACTACAGCCCAAAACCAAAGCAGCGAGAGGGGACGAATGGGCGGTAGGGCATGCCCATATCAAAATTTCCAGAAATTTTCTAGTTATTATTATTCTTATTATTCCGCACTTTTTTTCGTCCATTAATACGGCCCGAACCGCAACGTGCACCCATGCATGGCATACATCGTTGGATGCGTCTCCATCGTGATTCGATGGGCATTACTTTTCTCCGTAATAGGGGTTACCGTGGCAACGCTAGTTGCCAAAAAGCAAAAAAAAAGGCGAAAATTCCCACGCTTATTGCTCGGTCGAACTTTATCGTAGAGACATCGTTCAAACTTTCAAACACTCGGCCCGATAGTCACTAAAGGACCATAAAACTTCATCATGCTAGTTATTACGGTTTTTGCGATATTTAACTTTCAATTTAAAAAAAAAATCACTTTTATTTTGGACGCTTGTTGCTAGGCAACGCTTTATCGTACAGACATCATTACAACATTGACCAACCCGGGACGCTTTGTACTGCAACATATTTTAGTCTCGTCATGCTTGCTATTACGGTTTTTGAGATATTCCACATTGTTCATTTTGATGCTAACAGAACTTCGGATGCTTGTTGCGCGGCAACGCGGTATCGCAGAGACTTGGTTCCAACGTTAAAAGACTCAGCTTCATGTGGACTACAACATACTGAGGTCACATTACGCTGTCGTTTACAGCTTTTGAGATATTAAAGCCAAATTGTCCCATTCTATCCTATGGGGCTTGTTACCATGGCAACAAAAACCAATGCATTTGAATGGGGGACCATGTGAATAAACAATCTGTTAATGCTGCCCGAACCGGAACGTGCACCCATGCATGGCATACATTGTTGGATGCGTCTCCATCGTGCCTCGATGGGCATTACTTTTCTCAGTCAAAAGTGTTACCGTGGCAACGCTAGATGCCAAAAAGCAAAAAAAAAGGCAAAAATTCAGACGCTTATTGCTCGGTCGAACTTTATCGTAGAGACATCGTTCAAACTTTCAAACACTCGGCCCGATTGTCCCTAACGCTACGTACAACCTCATTATGCTAATTATTACAGTTTTTGCGATATTGGCCTTTCATTTTTTTTTAAATTTCTGTTTGAATTTGGACGCTTGTTGCTAGGCAACAGGTTATCGTAGAGACATCGTACAAATGTCCCCTGACTCGGCACGCTGTGGACTTCAACATACTCAAATTTCATGAAGCTGGCATTTAAGGAAATGTTATGTCAAAATCCAGGCCAAATGGCCCCATTCATTCGGATGGGGTTTTGTACCACGGTGAAAAAAAAAACCTATCCGTTAACGTAGCCTGAACCGGAACATGCACCCATGCAAGGCATACATCGTTAGATGCGTCTCCATCTTGCCTCGAAGGGCATTACTATTCTCAGTCAAAAGCGTTACCGTGGCAACGCTAGATGCCAAAAAGCGCGCCCCATTAATAACTATTGGGAGCACAGGAATGAATGAAATACAAGTGTAAAAACACCTCAAACTGACATAGAACCACCCTAAACACAACCACTACAGCCCAAAACCAAAGCAGCGAGAGGGGACGAATGGGCGGTAGGGCATGCCCATATCAAAATTTCCAGAAATTTTCTAGTTATGGGCATGCCAAGTAGTGGCATGACCATATTGCAATCGTCCAGAATGGCCCAAAGGGCAATGCTGCTAGCATGCTAAAGTCGCAAAAGTCCCACTGCACACCAGCGGGTGTACAGCATGACCCCGCACTGATGTGGAAAAAAAAAATCCCCAAAAAGTAAAACACGGCCGAAAAAATGAGGAAAAACATGAAAATGAAGGCGTAAATTAGTACCCAGAAAAGGTTTCCCTTTTCTTATTATGGGCATGCCAAGTAGTGGCATGACCATATTGCAATCGTCCAGAATGGCCCAAAGGGCAATGCTGCTAGCATGCTAAAGTCGCAAAAGTCCCACTGCGCACCAGCGGGTGTACAGCATGACCCCGCACTGATGTGGAAAAAAAAAATCCCCAAAAAGTAAAACACGGCCGAAAAAATGAGGAAAAACATGAAAATGAAGGCGTAAATTAGTACCCAGAAAAGGTTTCCCTTTTCTTATTATTATTATTATGGGCATGCCAAGTAGTGGCATGACCATATTGCAATCGTCCAGAATGGCCCAAAGGGCAATGTTGCTAGCATTTTGCTAACAAGCTAAAGTCGCAAAAGTCCCACTGCGCATCAGCGGGTGTACAGCATGACCCCGCTCGGATGTGGAAAAAAAAAATCCCCAAAAACTAAAACACGGCCGGAAAAACGAGGAAAAACATGAAAATGAAGGCGATATATTAGTATCTAGAAAAGGTTTCCCTTTTCTTATTAGTGCCACGGCTGCGCCACGTGGCACGCCTCCTCCATTGAGCTGCGCAAGCTCAATGGAGGAGGAGTGCCTCGTGCGCAGCACGAGGCACTCATACTATTGCTCAGGCTTATTATTATTTATATATTCTTCCGTAAAAACTTTGTCCGGCTACTCCTCCTACAGCTTTGAGAAAACGCGAAAAGTAAAAACGTAGAAACGTGCGCCTTAATCGGGAATCGATGGGTATGACTTTTATTAGCGATTGGCGTGCACGTTTTTGCGCAACGTGCACAAACGTGCGCTTTTTGCCCCATCCGGAACGCATTGCGTGAAGTTTGGGGCCTCACCACTCGCACACCGTTACTCGAAAAATTCTGAACCGATTTAGAAAGTTGTAGGCCCTGAATTTAACTACAGTCCTGTGGATTTTCAGAACGATGGCACGAATAGTTTTTGCACGAAGTGCAAAAACATTTCCAAATTTCCAAACTAATGGGGAGATTTTCCCATGTATTTGTATGGGGCAGCATTTCACACTTTGGGTGGGAGGAGGTTAAAAAAAAAAAAAAATCACCTTTTTTCTGAGTCACGTATCTTTCTCATACTTGCACGTAGAAACGTCATTCAAACTTCAAAACGGAGGAAAACTTCTCTTCTCTCTCCAAACCTGAAACAGTTTTTTCCTAAAATGTACACTTTTCAAGATATGAGCCCTCAAGCGAGGACTGGAAATCACTTTTTTTCAAATCTAGAGCACGGGAGTCAGTTTGCTAGAGTGTAGTTACACTGAAAAAAAAACATGATTTCTTATTTGTAACTCGAGGTCACGGCCAAACCGTAAAAGGTAGACAGATAATTTTTGGTCAGAATATAGACATAGGTGTTGTGATTTATAAAATGTGACTTTGACAGGCGTGGTGTGCACAAAATTTTAACGGGGGAGCCAACAGACACGCCAGTTCCTGTCTCTCTCTTCATTGACTCCCATGTTAAATGAAGTTTTCTTAAAAAAAATCTCATTTTTGTTTTCGAATTGCCGTTACTAACACATTTTAAGGAATATCTGTATGAAAATAACATTTAGATAATCTGGTAGGTTCTCTGTTTCTCAAAATGTTTTCGTTTTTCTGCTAAGAGCTACGGTTTGAGCGCAAAGTGGAGTGATTTCAGGTTTGTCACAACCAAAAATCCAGCTGAGTCATTCCCGCTCCCTCTGTATCAGGTTCTTGTTGCCCCTAGCAACCAGAGCTCAGCTGTTGACTGATTAGACTGACCCAGAACTGGTCACATGACTCACTCAGTACAGAATTCATAGTATAACCTGGAAAATGGAGAAATCTGAACCCTGACCTTTTAACCTTAGATGAACACACACACACACACACACACACACACACACACACACACACACACACACACACACACACACACACACACACACACACACACGATAGGTGTTATTATGGGATGTCAGGTGTTTTTATAGGATGTTAGTGTTATTATGGGATGTCAGGTGTTTTTATAGGATGTTAGTGTTATTATGGGATGACAGGTGTTTTTATAGGATGTTAGTGTTATTATGGGATGTCAGGTGTTTTTATAGGATGTTAGTGTTATTATGGGATGTCAGGTGTTTTTATAGGATGTTAGTGTTATTATGGGATGACAGGTGTTTTTATAGGATGTTAGTGTTATTATGGGATGTCAGTTGTTTTTATAGGATGTTAGTGTTATTATGGGATGGCAGGTGTTTTTATAGGATGTTAGTGTTATTATGGGATGTTAGTGTTATTATGGGATGGTAGGTGTTTATTATGGGATGGTAGTGTTATTGGTGTTAGCGGTCCCGTTAGCGGTTCTGTTAGCGGTCCTGTTAGCGATCCCGTTAGCGGTCCCGTTAGCGGTCCAGTTAGCGATCCCGTTAGCGGTCCAGTTAGCGACCCCGTTAGCGGTCCCGTTAGCAATCCCGTTAGCGGTCCCGTTAGCGGTTGTTAGCGATCCCGTTAGCGATCCCGTTAGCGGCTTGGTTAGCGATCCCGTTAGCGGCTCGGTTAGCGGTCCCGTTAGCGGTCCCGTTAGCGGTCCCGTTAGCGGTCCCGTTAGCGGTCCAGTTAGCGACCCCGTTAGCGGTCCCGTTAGCGGTTCCGCTAGCGGTTGTTAGCGATCCCGTTAGCGGTCCCGTTAGCGGTTCAGTTAGCGATTCCGTTAGCGATCCCGTTAGCGGTCCAGTTAGCGATCCCATTAGCGGTCCAGTTAGCGACCCCGTTAGCGGTCCCGTTAGCGGTTCCGCTAGCGGTTGTTAGCGATCCCGTTAGCGGTCCCGTTAGCGGTTCTGTTAGCGGTCCTGTTAGCGGTTCCGTTAGCGGTTGTTAGCGGTCCCGTTAGCGATCCCATTAGCGGCTCGGTTAGCAATCCCGTTAGCGGCTCGGTTAGCGGTCCCTTTAGCGGTTCAGTTAGCGATTCCGTTAGCGATCCCGTTAGCGGTACCGTTAGCGGTCCAGTTAGCGATCCCGTTAGCGGTCCAGTTAGCGACCCCGTTAGCGGTCCCGTTAGCAATCCCATTAGCGGTCCCGTTAGCAGTTCCGCTAGCGGTTGTTAGCGATCCCGTTAGCGGTTCTGTTAGCGGTTCTGTTAGCGGTCCCGTTAGCGGTTCTGTTAGCGGTTGTTAGCGGTCCCGTTAGCGATCCCATTAGCGGCTCGGTTAGCGGTCCCGTTAGCGATCCCGTTAGCGATCCCGTTAGCGATCCCGTTAGCGATCCCGTTAGCGATCCCGTTAGCGGTCCCGTTAGCGGTCCAGTTAGCGATCCCGTTAGCGGTCCAGTTAGCGACCCCGTTAGCGGTCCCGTTAGCAGTTGTTAGCGATCCCGTTAGCGGTCCCGTTAGCGGTTCTGTTAGCGGTTCTGTTAGCGGTCCTGTTAGCGGTTCCGTTAGCGGTTGTTAGCGGTCCCGTTAGCGATCCCATTAGCGGCTCGGTTAGCAATCCCGTTAGCGGCTCGGTTAGCGGTCCCGTTAGCGGTTCAGTTAGCGATTCCGTTAGCGATCCCGTTAGCGGTACCGTTAGCTGTCCAGTTAGCGATCCCGTTAGCGGTCCAGTTAGCGACCCCGTTAGCGGTCCCGTTAGCAATCCCATTAGCGGTCCCGTTAGCGGTTCCGCTAGCGGTTGTTAGCGATCCCGTTAGCGGTTCTGTTAGCGGTTCTGTTAGCGGTCCCGTTAGCGGTTCTGTTAGCGGTTGTTAGCGGTCCCGTTAGCGATCCCATTAGCGGCTCGGTTAGCGGTCCCGTTAGCGATCCCGTTAGCGATCCCGTTAGCGATCCCGTTAGCGGTCCCGTTAGCGGTCCCGTTAGCGGTTCCGTTAGCGATCCCATTAGCGGTCCCGTTAGCGGTTCCGTTAGCGGTTGTTAGCGGCTCGGTTAGCGATCCCGTTAGCGGCTCGGTTAGCGGTCCCGTTAGCGGTCCCGTTAGCGATCCCGTTAGCGATCCCGTTAGCGGTTCAGTTAGCGGTTCTATATTTTCTGTAATAACTTTTGAATGGTTTGACATAGAGAGTCATGGGTGGTGTCATTGGAATCTGTATCGAGTCCTTGACCTTCATGGGTGCAAATAAGCCCCGCGATCATCCGGCAGTAGTCCGTGGCACTTCAAAATTTCCCGGGAATTTTGTCTAGTTAGTGCCACGGCTGCGCCACGTGGCACGCCTCCTCCATTGAGCTGCGCAAGCTCAATGGAGGAGGAGTGCCTCGTGCGCAGCACGAGGCACTCATACTATTGCTCAGGCTTATTATTAGTGCCACGGCTGCGCCACGTGGCACGCCTCCTCCATTGAGCTGCGCAAGCTCAATGGAGGAGGAGTGCCTCGTGCGCAGCACGAGGCACTCATACTATTGCTCAGGCTTATTTATTATTTATTATATATTCTTCCGTAAAAACTTTGTCCGGCTACTCCTCCTACAGCTTTGAGAAAACGCGAAAAGTAAAAACGTAGAAACGTGCGCCTTAATCGGGAATCGATGGGTATGACTTTTATTAGCGATTGGCGTGCACGTTTTTGCGCAACGTGCACAAACGTGCGCTTTTTGCCCCATCCGGAACGCATTGCGTGAACTTTGGGGCCTCACCACTCGCACACCGTTACTCGAAAAATTATGAACCGATTTAGAAAGTTGTAGGCCCTGAATTTAACTACAGTCCTGTGGATTTTCAGAACGATGGCACGAATAGTTTTTGCACGAAGTGCAAAAACATTTCCAAATTTCCAAACTAATGGGGAGCTCATTTTCCCTATGTATTCCTATGGCGCCATTCAAAGCGGATGGGAAAATGTCGAGAAAAAAGACAAAATTCACCTTTTTTCTGAGTCACGTATCTTTCTCATACTTGCACGTAGAAACGTCATTCAAACTTCAAAACGGAGGAAAACTTCTCTTCTCTCTCCAAACCCGAAACAGTTTTTTCCTAAAATGTACACTTTTCAAGATATGAGCCCTCAAGCGAGGACTGGAAATCACTTTTTTTCAAATCTAGAGCACGGGAGTCAGTTTGCTAGAGTGTAGTTACACTGAAAAAAAAACATGATTTCTTATTTGTAACTCGAGGTCACGGCCAAACCGTAAAAGGTAGACAGATAATTTTTGGTCAGAATATAGACATAGGTGTTGTGATTTATAAAATGTGACTTTGACAGGCGTGGTGTGCACAAAATTTTAACGGGGGAGCCAACAGACACGCCAGTTCCTGTCTCTCTCTTCATTGACTCCCATGTTAAATGAAGTTTTCTTAAAAAAAATCTCATTTTTGTTTTCGAATTGCCGTTACTAACACATTTTAAGGAATATCTGTATGAAAATAACATTTAGATAATCTGGTAGGTTCTCTGTTTCTCAAAATGTTTTCGTTTTTCTGCTAAGAGCTACGGTTTGAGCGCAAAGTGGAGTGATTTCAGGTTTGTCACAACCAAAAATCCAGCTGAGTCATTCCCGCTCCCTCTGTATCAGGTTCTTGTTGCCCCTAGCAACCAGAGCTCAGCTGTTGACTGATTAGACTGACCCAGAACTGGTCACATGACTCACTCAGTCAGACTTCATAGTATAACCTGGAAAATGGAGAAATCTGAACCCTGACCTTTTAACCTTAGATAAACACACACACACACACACACACACACACACACACACACACACACACACACACACACACACGATAGGTGTTATTATGGGATGGCAGGTGTTTTTATAGGATGTTAGTGTTATTATGGGATGTCAGGTGTTTTTATAGGATGTTAGTGTTATTATGGGATGACAGGTGTTTTTATAGGATGTTAGTGTTATTATGGGATGTCAGGTGTTTTTATAGGATGTTAGTGTTATTATGGGATGGCAGGTGTTTTTATAGGATGTTAGTGTTATTATGGGATGGCAGGTGTTTTTATAGGATGTTAGTGTTATTATGGGATGTTAGTGTTATTATGGGATGGTAGGTGTTTATTATGGGATGGTAGTGTTATTGGTGTTAGCGGTCCCGTTAGCGGTTCTGTTAGCGGTCCTGTTAGCGATCCCGTTAGCGGTCCCGTTAGCGGTCCAGTTAACGATCCCGTTAGCGGTCCAGTTAGCGACCCCGTTAGCGGTCCCGTTAGCAATCCCGTTAGCGGTCCCGTTAGCGGTTGTTAGCGATCCCGTTAGCGGCTTGGTTAGCGATCCCGTTAGCGGCTCGGTTAGCGGTCCCGTTAGCGGTTCAGTTAGCGATTCCGTTAGCGATCCCGTTAGCGGTCCCGTTAGCGGTCCCGTTAGCGGTCCAGTTAGCGATCCCGTTAGCGGTCCAGTTAGCGACCCCGTTAGCGGTCCCGTTAGCGGTTCCGCTAGCGGTTGTTAGCGATCCCGTTAGCGGTCCCGTTAGCGGTTCAGTTAGCGATTCCGTTAGCGATCCCGTTAGCGGTCCCGTTAGCGGTCCAGTTAGCGATCCCGTTAGCGGTCCAGTTAGCGACCCCGTTAGCGGTCCCGTTAGCGGTTCCGCTAGCGGTTGTTAGCGATCCCGTTAGCGGTCCCGTTAGCGGTTCTGTTAGCGGATCTGTTAGCGGTCCTGTTAGCGGTTCCGTTAGCGGTTGTTAGCGGTCCCGTTAGCGATCCCATTAGCGGCTCGGTTAGCAATCCCGTTAGCGGCTCGGTTAGCGGTCCCGTTAGCGGTTCAGTTAGCGATTCCGTTAGCGATCCCGTTAGCGGTACCGTTAGCAGTCCAGTTAGCGATCCCGTTAGCGGTCCAGTTAGCGACCCCGTTAGCGGTCCCGTTAGCAATCCCATTAGCGGTCCCGTTAGCGGTTCCGCTAGCGGTTGTTAGCGATCCCGTTAGCGGTTCTGTTAGCGGTTCTGTTAGCGGTCCCGTTAGCGGTTCTGTTAGCGGTTGTTATCGGTCCCGTTAGCGATCCCATTAGCGGCTCGGTTAGCGGTCCCGTTAGCGATCCCGTTAGCGATCCCGTTAGCGATCCCGTTAGCGATCCCGTTAGCGGTCCCGTTAGCGGTCCCGTTAGCGGTCCCGTTAGCGGTTCCGTTAGCGGTCCCGTTAGCGGTCCCGTTAGCGGTTCCGTTAGCGGTTGTTAGCGGCTCGGTTAGCGATCCCGTTAGCGGCTCGGTTAGCGGTCCCGTTAGCGGTCCCGTTAGCGATCCCGTTAGCGATCCCGTTAGCGGTTCTATATTTTCTGTAATAACTTTTGAATGGTTTGACATAGAGAGTCATGGGTGGTGTCATTGGAATCTGTATCGAGTCCTTGACCTTCATGGGTGCAAATAAGCCCCGCGATCATCCGGCAGTAGTCCGTGGCACTTCAAAATTTCCCGGGAATTTTGTCTAGTTATTTATATATTCTTCCGTAAAAACTTTGTCCGGCTACTCCTCCTACAGCTTTGAGAAAACGCGAAAAGTAAAAACGTAGAAACGTGCGCCTTAATCGGGAATCGATGGGTATGACTTTTATTAGCGATTGGCGTGCACGTTTTTGCGCAACGTGCACAAACGTGCGCTTTTTGCCCCATCCGGAACGCATTGCGTGAAGTTTGGGGCCTCACCACTCGCACACCGTTACTCGAAAAATTATGAACCGATTTAGAAAGTTGTAGGCCCTGAATTTAACTACAGTCCTGTGGATTTTCAGAACGATGGCACGAATAGTTTTTGCACGAAGTGCAAAAACATTTCCAAATTTCCAAACTAATGGGGAAGATTTTCCCATGCATTTCAATGGCGCCATTATAAGCGGATGGGAAAATGTTGAGAAAAAAAAGACAAAATTCACCTTTTTTCCGAGTCACGTATCTTTCTCATACTTGCACGTAGAAACGTCATTCAAACTTCAAAACGGAGGAAAAGTTCTCTTCTCTCTCCAAACCCCGGACAGTTTTTTCCTAAAATGTACACTTTTCAAGATATGAGCCCTCAAGCGAGGACTGGAAATCACTTTTTTTCAAATCTAGAGCACGGGAGTCAGTTTGCTAGAGTGTAGTTACACTGAAAAAAAAACATGATTTCTTATTTGTAACTCGAGGTCACGGCCAAACCGTAAAAGGTAGACAGATAATTTTTGGTCAGAATATAGACATAGGTGTTGTGATTTATAAAATGTGACTATGACAGGCGTGGTGTGCACAAAATTTTAACGGGGGAGCCAACAGACACGCCAGTTCCTGTCTCTCTCTTCATTGACTCCCATGTTAAATGAAGTTTTCTTAAAAAAAATCTCATTTTTGTTTTCGAATTGCCGTTACTAACACATTTTAAGGAATATCTGTATGAAAATAACATTTAGATAATCTGGTAGGTTCTCTGTTTCTCAAAATGTTTTTGTTTTTCTGCTAAGAGCTACGGTTTGAGCGCAAAGTGGAGTGATTTCAGGTTTGTCACAACCAAAAATCCAGCTGAGTCATTCCTGCTCCCTCTGTATCAGGTTCTTGTTGCCCCTAGCAACCAGAGCTCAGCTGTTGACTGATTAGACTGACCCAGAACTGGTCACATGACTCACTCAGTACAGAATTCATAGTATAACCTGGAAAATGGAGAAATCTGAACCCTGACCTTTTAACCTTAGATGAACACACACACACACACACACACACACACACACACACACACACACACACACACACGATAGGTGTTATTATGGGATGTCAGGTGTTTTTATAGGATGTTAGTGTTATTATGGGATGTCAGGTGTTTTTATAGGATGTTAGTGTTATTATGGGATGACAGGTGTTTTTATAGGATGTTAGTGTTATTATGGGATGGCAGGTGTTTTTATAGGATGTTAGTGTTATTATGGGATGTTAGTGTTATTATGGGATGGTAGGTGTTTATTATGGGATGGTAGTGTTATTGGTGTTAGCGGTCCCGTTAGCGGTTCTGTTAGCGGTCCTGTTAGCGATCCCGTTAGCGGTCCCGTTAGCGGTCCAGTTAGCGATCCCATTAGCGGTCCAGTTAGCGACCCCGTTAGCGGTCCCGTTAGCAATCCCGTTAGCGGTCCCGTTAGCGGTTGTTAGCGATCCCGTTAGCGATCCCGTTAGCGGCTTGGTTAGCGATCCCGTTAGCGGCTCGGTTAGCGGTCCCGTTAGCGGTTCAGTTAGCGGTCCAGTTAGCGATCCCATTAGCGGTCCAGTTAGCGACCCCGTTAGCGGTCCCGTTAGCAATCCCGTTAGCGGTCCCGTTAGCGGTTGTTAGCGATCCCGTTAGCGATCCCGTTAGCGGCTTGGTTAGCGATCCCGTTAGCGGCTCGGTTAGCGGTCCCGTTAGCGGTTCAGTTAGCGATTCCGTTAGCGATCCCGTTAGCGGTCCCGTTAGCGGTCCAGTTAGCGATCCCGTTAGCGGTCCAGTTAGCGACCCCGTTAGCGGTCCCGTTAGCGGTTCCGCTAGCGGTTGTTAGCGATCCCGTTAGCGGTCCCGTTAGCGGTTCAGTTAGCGATTCCGTTAGCGATCCCGTTAGCGGTCCCGTTAGCGGTCCAGTTAGCGATCCCGTTAGCGGTCCAGTTAGCGACCCCGTTAGCGGTCCCGTTAGCGGTTCCGCTAGCGGTTGTTAGCGGTCCCGTTAGCGATCCCATTAGCGGCTCGGTTAGCAATCCCGTTAGCGGCTCGGTTAGCGGTCCCGTTAGCGGTTCAGTTAGCGATTCCGTTAGCGATCCCGTTAGCGGTACCGTTAGCGGTCCAGTTAGCGATCCCGTTAGCGGTCCAGTTAGCGACCCCGTTAGCGGTCCCGTTAGCAATCCCATTAGCGGTCCCGTTAGCGGTTCCGCTAGCGGTTGTTAGCGATCCCGTTAGCGGTTCTGTTAGCGGTCCCGTTAGCGGTTCTGTTAGCGGTTGTTAGCGGTCCCGTTAGCGATCCCATTAGCGGCTCGGTTAGCGGTCCCGTTAGCGATCCCGTTAGCGATCCCGTTAGCGATCCCGTTAGCGATCCCGTTAGCGATCCCGTTAGCGGTCCCTTTAGCGGTTCCGTTAGCGATCCCATTAGCGGTCCCGTTAGCGGTTCCGTTAGCGGTTGTTAGCGGCTCGGTTAGCGATCCCATTAGCGGCTCGGTTAGCGGCCCCGTTAGCGGTCCCGTTAGCGATCCCGTTAGCGGTTCAGTTAGCGGTTCTATATTTTCTGTAATAACTTTTGAATGGTTTGACATAGAGAGTCATGGGTGGTGTCATTGGAATCTGTATCGAGTCCTTGACCTTCATGGGTGCAAATAAGCCCCGCGATCATCCGGCAGTAGTCCGTGGCACTTCAAAATTTCCCGGGAATTTTGTCTAGTTATTATATATTCTTCCGTAAAAACTTTGTCCGGCTACTCCTCCTACAGCTTTGAGAAAACGCGAAAAGTAAAAACGTAGAAACGTGCGCCTTAATCGGGAATCGATGGGTATGACTTTTATTAGCGATTGGCGTGCACGTTTTTGCGCAACGTGCACAAACGTGCGCTTTTTGCCCCATCCGGAACGCATTGCGTGAACTTTGGGGCCTCACCACTCGCACACCGTTACTCGAAAAATTCTGAACCGATTTAGAAAGTTGTAGGCCCTGAATTTAACTACAGTCCTGTGGATTTTCAGAACGATGGCACGAATAGTTTTTGCACGAAGTGCAAAAACATTTCCAAATTTCCAAACTAATGGGGAAGATTTTCCCATGCATTTCAATGGCGCCATTATAAGCGGATGGGAAAATGTTGAGAAAAAAAGACAAAATTCACCTTTTTTCCGAGTCACGTATCTTTCTCATACTTGCACGTAGAAACGTCATTCAAACATCAAAACGGAGGAAAACTTCTCTTCTCTCTCCAAACCCCGGACTGTTTTTTCCTAAAATGTACACTTTTCAAGATATGAGCCCTCAAGCGAGGACTGGAAATCACTTTTTTTCAAATCTAGAGCACGGGAGTCAGTTTGCTAGAGTGTAGTTACACTGAAAAAAAAACATGATTTCTTATTTGTAACTCGAGGTCACGGCCAAACCGTAAAAGGTAGACAGATCATTTTTGGTCAGAATATAGACATAGGTGTTGTGATTTATAAAATGTGACTTTGACAGGCGTGGTGTGCACAAAATTTTAACGGGGGGCCCAACAGACGCGCCAATTCCTGTCTCGCTGTTCATTGACTCCCATGTTAAAAAACATTTTCTTAAAAAAAATCTCATTTTTGTTTTCGAATTGCCGTTACTAACACATTTTAAGGAATATCTGAATGAAAATAAGATTGACAGAATGTTCTGGGTTCTCCGTCTCTCACGATGTTTTCATATTTCTGCTAAGAGCTACGGTTTGACCGCAAAGTGGAGTGATTTGAGGTTTGTCACAACCGAAAATCTAGCTGTCATTCCCGCTCCCTCTGTATCAGCTTCTTGTTGCCCCTAACAACCAGAGCACAGCTGTGCTGATTAGACTGACCCAGACCTGGTCACATGACACAGTCATTACAGACTTCATGTAATATAACCTGGAAAATGGAGGAATCTGAACCCTGACCTTTTGACCTTACATGATCCCCAGTCCTGCTGGGAACAGGTTCATTGGATATATATGTATATTATTATTATTATACATATAAATATTTACATTTGTATATTATATATACAAATTAGCCCCGCCCCTTCTTCTGATTGGCCGATACGTTATAGTCCAATATCTTTTGAATGGTTTGACATACAGAGTAATGGGTGGTGTCAAATGACTAATTATCGAGTCCCTGACCTTCATTGGTGCAAATTAGCCCCGCCCCTTCTTCTGATTGGCCGATACGTTATAGTCCAATATCTTTTGAATGGTTTGACATACAGAAACATGGGTGGTGTCAAATGACTAAGTATCGAGTCCCTGACCCTCATTGGTGCAAATTAGCCACGCCCCTTCTTCTGATTGGCCGATACGTTATAGTCCAATATCTTTTGAATGGTTTGACATACAGAGACATGGGTGGTGTCAAATGACTAAGTATCGAGTCCCTGACCCTCATTGGTGCAAATTAGCCACGCCCCTTCTTCTGATTGGCTGATACGTTAAAGTCCAATATCTTTTGAATGGTTTGACATACAGAGACATGGGTGGTGTCAAATGACTAAGTATCGAGTCCCTGACCCTCATTGGTGCAAATTAGCCCCGCCCCTTCTTCTGATTGGCTGATACGTTAAAGTCCAGTATCTTTTGAATGGTTTGACATACAGAGACATGGGTGGTGTCAAATGACTAAGTATGGAGTCCCTGACCCTCATTGGTGCAAATTAGCCACGCCCCTTCTTCTGATTGGCCGATACGTTATAGTCCAATATCTTTTGAATGGTTTGACATACAGAGACATGGGTGGTGTCAAATGACCAAGTATGGAGTCCCTGACCCTCATTGGTGCAAATTAGCCACGCCCCTTCTTCTGATTGGCCGATACGTTATAGTCCAATATCTTTTGAATGGTTTGACATACAGAGACATGGGTGGTGTCAAATGACTAAGTATCGAGTCCCTGACCCTCATTGGTGCAAATTAGCCACGCCCCTTCTTCTGATTGGCCGATACGTTATAGTCCAATATCTTTTGAATTGTTTGACATAGAGAGTCATGGGTGGTGTCAAATGACCAAGTATCGAGTCCTTGACCTTCATGGTTGCATCCCGCGATCATCCGGCAGTAGTCCGTGGCACTTCAAAATTTCCCGGGAATTTTGTCTAGTTATTATATATTCTTCCGTAAAAACTTTGTCCGGCTACTCCTCCTACAGCTTTGAGAAAACGCGAAAAGTAAAAACGTAGAAACGTGCGCCTTAATCGGGAATCGATGGGTATGACTTTTATTAGCGATTGGCGTGCACGTTTTTGCGCAACGTGCACAAACGTGCGCTTTTTGCCCCATCCGGAACGCATTGCGTGAACTTTGGGGCCTCACCACTCGCACACCGTTACTCGAAAAATTATGAACCGATTTAGAAAGTTGTAGGCCCTGAATTTAACTACAGTCCTGTGGATTTTCAGAACGATGGCACGAATAGTTTTTGCACGAAGTGCAAAAACATTTCCAAATTTCCAAACTAATGGGGAAGATTTTCCCATGCATTTCAATGGCGCCATTATAAGCGGATGGGAAAATGTTGAGAAAAAAAAGACAAAATTCACCTTTTTTCCGAGTCACGTATCTTTCTCATACTTGCACGTAGAAACGTCATTCAAACTTCAAAACGGAGGAAAAGTTCTCTTCTCTCTCCAAACCCCGGACTGTTTTTTCCTAAAATGTACACTTTTCAAGATATGAGCCCTCAAGCGAGGACTGGAAATCACTTTTTTTCAAATCTAGACCACGGGAGTCAGTTTGCTAGAGTGTAGTTACACTGAAAAAAAAACATGATTTCTTATTTGTAACTCGAGCTCACGGCCAAACCGTAAAAGGTAGACAGATAATTTTTGGTCAGAATATAGACATAGGTGTTGTGATTCATAAAATGTGACTTTGACAGGCGTGGTGTGCACAAAATTTTAACGGGGGAGCCAACAGACACGCCAATTCCTGTCTGTCTCTTCATTGAGTCCCATGTTAAAAAACATTTTCTTCAAAAAAATCTCATTTTTGTTTTCGAATTGCCGTTACTAACACATTTTAAGGAATATCTGTATGAAAATAACATTTATATAATCTGGTAGGTTCTCTGTTTCTCAAAATGTTTTCGTTTTTCTGCTAAGAGCTACGGTTTGAGCGCAAAGTGGAGTGATTTCAGGTTTGTCACAACCGAAAATCCAGCTGAGTCATTCCCGCTCCCTCTGTATCAGGTTCTTGTTGCCCCTAGCAACCACAGCTCAGCTGTTGACTGATTAGACTGACCCAGAACTGGTCACATGACTCACTCAGTACAGACTTACTAGTATAACCTGGAAAATGGAGAAATCTGAACCCTGACCTTTTAACCTTAGATGAACACACACACACACACACACACACACACACACACACACACACACACACACACACACACACACACACACACACGATAGGTGTTATTATGGGATGTCAGGTGTTTTTATAGGATGTTAGTGTTATTATGGGATGTCAGGTGTTTTTATAGGATGTTAGTGTTATTATGGGATGGCAGGTGTTTTTATAGGATGTTAGTGTTATTATGGGATGGCAGGTGTTTTTATAGGATGTTAGTGTTATTATGGGATGGCAGGTGTTTTTATAGGATGTTAGTGTTATTATGGGATGGTAGGTGTTTATTATGGGATGGTAGTGTTATTGGTGTTAGCGGTCCCGTTAGCGGTTCTGTTAGCGGTCCTGTTAGCGATCCCGTTAGCGGTCCCGTTAGCGGTCCAGTTAGCGATCCCGTTAGCGGTCCAGTTAGCGACCCCGTTAGCGGTCCCGTTAGCAATCCCGTTAGCGGTCCCGTTAGCGGTTGTTAGCGATCCCATTAGCGATCCCGTTAGCGGCTCGGTTAGCGATCCCGTTAGCGGCTCGGTTAGCGGTCCCGTTAGCGGTCCCGTTAGCGGTTCAGTTAGCGATTCCGTTAGCGATCCCGTTAGCGGTCCAGTTAGCGATCCCGTTAGCGGTCCAGTTAGCGGTCCCGTTAGCAATCCCATTAGCGGTCCCGTTAGCGTTTCTGCTAGCGGTTGTTAGCAATCCCGTTAGCGGTCCCGTTAGCGATCCAGTTAGCGATCCCGTTAGCGGTCCAGTTAGCGACCCCGTTAGCGGTCCTGTTAGCAATCCCATTAGCGGTCCCGTTAGCGGTTCCGCTAGCGGTTGTTAGCGATCCCGTTAGCGGTCCCGTTAGCGGTCCCGTTAGCGGTTCTGTTAGCGGTTCTGTTAGCAGTCCCGTTAGCGGTCCCGTTAGCGGTTCTGTTAGCGGTTCTGTTAGCGGTCCCGTTAGCGGTCCAGTTAGCGATCCCGTTAGCGGTCCAGTTAGCGACCCCGTTAGCGGTCCCGTTAGCAGTTGTTAGCGATCCCGTTAGCGGTCCCGTTAGCGGTTCTGTTAGCGGTTCTGTTAGCGGTCCTGTTAGCGGTTCCGTTAGCGGTTGTTAGCGGTCCCGTTAGCGATCCCATTAGCGGCTCGGTTAGCAATCCCGTTAGCGGCTCGGTTAGCGGTCCCGTTAGCGGTTCAGTTAGCGATTCCGTTAGCGATCCCGTTAGCGGTACCGTTAGCTGTCCAGTTAGCGATCCCGTTAGCGGTCCAGTTAGCGACCCCGTTAGCGGTCCCGTTAGCAATCCCATTAGCGGTCCCGTTAGCGGTTCCGCTAGCGGTTGTTAGCGATCCCGTTAGCGGTTCTGTTAGCGGTTCTGTTAGCGGTCCCGTTAGCGGTTCTGTTAGCGGTTGTTAGCGGTCCCGTTAGCGATCCCATTAGCGGCTCGGTTAGCGGTCCCGTTAGCGATCCCGTTAGCGATCCCGTTAGCGATCCCGTTAGCGGTCCCGTTAGCGGTCCCGTTAGCGGTTCCGTTAGCGATCCCATTAGCGGTCCCGTTAGCGGTTCCGTTAGCGGTTGTTAGCGGCTCGGTTAGCGATCCCGTTAGCGGCTCGGTTAGCGGTCCCGTTAGCGGTCCCGTTAGCGATCCCGTTAGCGATCCCGTTAGCGGTTCAGTTAGCGGTTCTATATTTTCTGTAATAACTTTTGAATGGTTTGACATAGAGAGTCATGGGTGGTGTCATTGGAATCTGTATCGAGTCCTTGACCTTCATGGGTGCAAATAAGCCCCGCGATCATCCGGCAGTAGTCCGTGGCACTTCAAAATTTCCCGGGAATTTTGTCTAGTTATTATTCTTATTCCGCACTTTTTTTCGTCCGTTAATGCGGCCCGAACCGGAACGTGCACCCATGCATGGCATACATCGTTGGATGCGTCTCCATCATGCCTCGATGGGCATTACTTTTCTCCGTAATAGGGGTTACCGTGGCAACGCTAGTTGCCAAAAAGCAAAAAAAAAGGCGAAAATTCCCGCGCTTATTGCTCGGCCGAACTTTATCGTAGAGACATCGTTCAAACTTTCAAACACTCGGCCCGATTGTCCCTAACCGACCGTACAACCTTATTATGCCAAGTATTACAGTTTTTGTGATATTGACCTTTCATTTTTTTTTTTTTTTCCGTTTGACTTTGGACGCTTGTTGCTAGGCAACAGGTTATCGTAGAGACATCGTACAAATGTTTCCCGACTCGGCACGCTGTGGACTTCAACATACTCAAATTTCATGAAGCTGGGATTTAAGGAAATTTTATGTCAAAATCCAGGCCACATGGCCCCATTCATTCGGATGGAGTTTTTTGCCATGGTGAAAAAAAAACCTATCCGCTAACATAGCCTGAACCGGAACATGCACCCATACATGGCATACATCGTTGGATGCGTCTCCATCGTTCCTCGATGGGCATTACTTTTCTCAGTAAAAAGTGTTACCGTGGCAACGCTAGACGCCAAAAAGCAAAAAAAAAGGTGAAAATTCGGACGCTTATTGCTCGGCCGGACTTTATCGTAGAGACACCGTTCAAACTTTATAACACTCGGCCCGATTGGCACTAACGGACCCTACAACCTCATTATGCTAATTACTACAGTTTTCGCGATATTGACCTTTCATTTTTTTTTTTAATTTCTGTTTGAATTTGGACGCTTGTTGCTAGGCAACAGGTTATCGTAGAGACATCGTACAAATGTCCCCTGACTCGGCACGCTGTGGACTTCAACATACTCAAATTTCATGAAGCTGGGATTTAAGGAAATTTTATGTCAAAATCCAGGCCAAATGGCCCCATTCATTCGGATGGGGTTTTGTACCATGGTGAAAAAGAAAACCTATCCGTTAACGTAGCCTGAACCGGAACGTGCACCCATGCATGGCATACATCGTTAGATGCGTCTCCATCTTGCCTCGATGGGCATTACTATTCTCAGTTAAAAGCGTTACCGTGGCAACGCTAGATGCCAAAAAGCGCGCCCCATTAATAACTATTGGGAGCACAGGAATGAATGAAATACAAGCGTAAAAACACCTCAAACTGACATAGAACCACCCTAAACACAACCACTACAGCCCCAAACCAAAGCGGCGAGAGGGGACGAATGGGCGGTAGGGCATGCCCATATCAAAATTTCCAGAAATTTTCTAGTTATTATTATTCTTATTCCGCACTTTTTTTCGTCCGTTAATACGGCCCGAACCGCAACGTGCACCCATGCATGGCATACATCGTTGGATGCGTCTCCATCGTGATTCGATGGGCATTACTTTTCTCCGTAATAGGGGTTACCGTGGCAACGCTAGTTGCCAAAAAGCAAAAAAAAAGGCGAAAATTCCCACGCTTATTGCTCGGCCGAACTTTATCGTAGAGACATCGTTCAAACTTTCAAACACTCGGCCCGATAGTCACTAAAGGACCATAAAACTTCATCATGCTACTTATCACGGTTTTTGCGATATTTAACTTTCAATTTAAAAAAAAAATCAATTTTATTTTGGACGCTTGTTGCTAGGCAACGGTTTATCGTACAGACATCATTACAACATTGACAAACCCGGGACGCTTTGTACTGCAACATATTTTAGTCTCGTCATGCTTGCTATTACGGTTTTTGAGATATTCCACATTGTTCATTTTGATGCTAACGGAACTTCGGATGCTTGTTGCGCGGCAACGCGGTATCGCAGAGACTTTGATTCAACGTTAAAATACTCAGTTTGATGTGGACTACAACATACTGAGGGCTCATTACGCTGTCGTTTACATCTTTTGAGATATTGAAGCCAAATTGTCCCATTCTATCCTATGGGGCTTGTTACCATGGCAACAAAAACCAATGCATTTGTATGGGGGAGCATGTGAATAAACAATCTGTTAATGCTGCCTGAACCGGAACGTGCACCCATGCATGGCATACATCGTTGGATGCGTCTCCATCGTGCCTCGATGGGCATTACTTTTCTCAGTCAAAAGTGTTACCGTGGCAACGCTAGATGCCATAAAGCAAAAAAAAAGGCGAAAATTCAGACGCTTATTGCTCGATCGAACTTTGTCGTAGAGACATCGTTCAGACTTTTAAACACTCGGCCCGATTGTCCCTAACGGTACGTACAAGCTCATTATGCCAAGTATTACAGTTTTTGCGATATTTACCTTTCAGGTTTTTTTTAAATTTCCGTTTGACTTTGGACGCTTGTTGCTAGGCAACAGGTTATCGTAGAGACATCGTACAAATGTTTCCCGACTCGGCACGCAGTGGACTTCAACATACTCAAATTTCATGAAGCTGGGATTTAAGGAAATTTTATGTCAAAATCCAGGCCAAATGGCCCCATTCATTCGGATGGGGTTTTGTACCATGGTGAAAAAAAAAACCTATCCGTTAACGTAGCCTGAACCGGAACATGCACCCATGCACGGCCTACATCGTTAGATGCGTCTCCATCTTGCCTCGATGGGCATTACTATTCTCAGTCAAAAGCGTTTCCGTGGCAACGCTAGATGCCAAAAAGCGCGCCCCATTAATAACTATTGGGAGCACAGGAATGAATGAAATACAAGCGTAAAAACACCTCAAACTGACATAGAACCGCCCCAAACACAACCACTACAGCCCCAAACCAAAGCGGCGAGAGGGGACGAATGGGCGGTAGGGCATGCCCATATCAAAATTTCCAGAAATTTTCTAGTTATGGGCATGCCAAGTAATGGCATGACCATATTGCAATCGTCCAGAATGGCCCAAAAGGCAATGTTGCTAACAAGCTAAAGTCGCAAAAGTCCCACTGCGCACCAGCGGGTGTACAGCATGACCCCGCTCGGATGTGGAAAAAAAAAATCCCCAAAAACTAAAACACGGCCGGAAAAACGAGGAAAAACATCAAAATGAAGGCGATATATTAGTATCTAGAAAAGGTTTCCCTTTTCTTATTATTATTCTTATTCCGCACTTTTTTTCGTCCGTTAATACGGCCCGAACCGGAATGTGCACCCATGCATGGCATACATCGATGGATGCGTCTCCATCATGCCTCGATGGGCATTACTTTTCTCCGTAATAGGGGTTACCGTGGCAACGCTAGTTGCCAAAAAGCAAAAAAAAAGGCGAAAATTCCCACGCTTATTGCTCGGCCGAACTTTATCGTAGAGACATCGTTCAAACTTTCAAACACTCGGCCCGATTGTCCCTAATGGTACGTACAAGCTCATTATGCCAAGTATTACAGTTTCTGTGATATTGACCTTTCATTTTTTTTTTTTTTTCCGTTTGACTTTCGACGCTTGTTGCTAGGCAACAGGTTATCGTAGAGACATCGTACAAATGTTTCCCGACTCGGCACGCTGTGGACTTCAACATACTCAAATTTCATGAAGCTGGGATTTAAGGAAATTTTATGTCAAAATCCAGGCCACATGGCCCCATTCATTCGGATGGGGTTTTGTACCATGGTGAAAAAAAAACCTATCCTTTAACATAGCCTGAACCGGAACATGCACCCATACATGGCATACATCGTTGGATGCGTCTCCATCGTTCCTCGATGGGCATTACTTTTCTCAGTAAAAAGTGTTACCGTGGCAACGCTAGACGCCAAAAAGCAAAAAAAAAGGCAAAAATTCGGACGCTTATTGCTCGGCCGGACTTTATCGTAGAGACATCGTTGAAACTTTCAAACACTCGGCCCGATTGGCACTAACAGACCCTACAACCTCATTATGCTAATTATTATAGTTTTTGCGATATTGGCCTTTCATTTTCTTTTTTATTTCTGTTTGAATTTGGACGCTTGTTGCTAGGCAACAGGTTATCGTAGAGACATCGTACAAATGTCCCCTGACTCGGCACGCTGTGGACTTCAACATACTCAAATTTCATGAAGCTGGGATTTAAGGAAATTTTATGTCAAAATCCAGGCCAAATGGCCCCATTCATTCGGATGGGGTTTTGTACCACGGTGAAAAAAAAAACCTATCCGTTAACGTAGCCTGAACCGGAACATGCACCCATGCACGGCATGCATCGTTAGATGCGTCTCCATCTTGCCTCGATGGGCATTACTATTCTCAGTCAAAAGCGTTACCGTGGCAACGCTAGATGCCAAAAAGCGCGCCCCATTAATAACTATTGGGAGCACAGGAATGAATGAAATACAAGCGTAAAAACACCTCAAACTGACATAGAACCACCCCGAACACAAACACTGCAGCCCCAAACCAAAGCAGCAAGAGGGGAAGAATGGGCGGTAGGGCATGCCCATATCAAAATTTCCAGAAATTTTCTAGTTATGGGCATGCCAAGTAATGGCATGACCATATTGCAATCGTCCAGAATGGCCCAAAAGGCAATGTTGCTAACAAGCTAAAGTCGCAAAAGTCCCACTGCGCACCAGCGGGTGTACAGCATGACCCCGCTCGGATGTGGGAAAAAAAAATCCCCAAAAACTAAAACACGGCCGGAAAAACGAGGAAAAACATAAAAATGAAGGCGATATATTAGTATCTAGAAAAGGTTTCCCTTTTCTTATTATTATTCTTATTCCGCACTTTTTTTCGTCCGTTAATACGGCCCGAACCGGAACGTGCACCCATGCATGGCATACATCGTTGGATGCGTCTCCATCATGCCTCGATGGGCATTACTTTTCTCCATAATAGGGGTTACCGTGGCAACGCTAGTTGCCAAAAAGCAAAAAAAAAGGCGAAAATTCCCACGCTTATTGCTCGGCCGAACTTTATCGTAGAGACATCGTTCAAACTTTCAAACACTTGGCCCGATTGTCCCTAATGGTACGTCCAAGCTCATTATGCCAAGTATTACAGTTTATGTGATATTGACCTTTCATTTATTTTTTTTTTTTCCGTTTGACTTTGGACGCTTGTTGCTAGGCAACAGGTTATCGTAGAGACATCATACAAATGTTTCCCGACTCGGCACGCTGTGGACTTCAACATACTCAAATTTCATGAAGCTGGGATTTAAGGAAATTTTATGTCAAAATCCAGGCCACATGGCCCCATTCATTCGGATGGGGTTTTGTACCATGGTGAAAAAAAAACCTATCCTTTAACATAGCCTGAACCGGAACATGCACCCATACATGGCATACATCGTTGGATGCGTCTCCATCGTTCCTCGATGGGCATTACTTTTCTCAGTAAAAAGTGTTACCGTGGCAACGCTAGACGCCAAAAAGCAAAAAAAAAGGCAAAAATTCGGACGCTTATTGCTCGGCCGGACTTTATCGTAGAGACATCGTTGAAACTTTCAAACACTCGGCCCGATTGGCACTAACAGACCCTACAACCTCATTATGCTAATTATTACAGTTTTTGCGATATTGGCCTTTCATTTTCTTTTTTATTTCTGTTTGAATTTGGACGCTTGTTGCTAGGCAACAGGTTATCGTAGAGACATCGTACAAATGTCCGCTGACTCGGCACGCTGTGGACTTCAACATACTCAAATTTCATGAAGCTGGGATTTAAGGAAATTTTATGTCAAAATCCAGGCCAAATGGCCCCATTCATTCGGATGGGGTTTTGTACCACGGTGAAAAAAAAAACCTATCCGTTAACATAGCCTGAACCGGAACATGCACCCATGCACGGCATACATCGTTAGATGCGTCTCCATCTTGCCTCGATGGGCATTACTATTCTCAGTCAAAAGCGTTACCGTGGCAACGCTAGATGCCAAAAAGCGCGCCCCATTAATAACTATTGGGAGCACAGGAATGAATGAAATACAAGCGTAAAAACACCTCAAACTGACATAGAACCACCCTAAACACAACCACTGCAGCCCCAAACCAAAGCAGCAAGAGGGGACGAATGGGCGGTAGGGCATGCCCATATCAAAATTTCCAGAAATTTTCTAGTTTTTATTATTATGGGCATGCCAAGTAGTGGCATGACCATATTGCAATCGTCCAGAATGGCCCAAAGGGCAATGTTGCTAGCATTTTGCTAACAAGCTAAAGTCGCAAAAGTCCCACTGCGCACCAGCGGGTGTACAGGCTGACCCCACTCGGATGTGGAAAAAAAAATCCCCAAAAACTAAAACACGGCCGGAAAAACGAGGAAAAACATGAAAATGAAGGCGATATATTAGTATCTAGAAAAGGTTTCCCTTTTCTTATTATTCCGCACTTTTTTTCGTCCGTTAATGCGGCCCGAACCGGAACGTGCACCCATGCATGGCATACATCGTTGGATGCGTCTCCATCATGCCTCGATGGGCATTACTTTTCTCCGTAATAGGGGTTACCGTGGCAACGCTAGTTGCCAAAAAGCAAAAAAAAAGGCGAAAATTCAGACGCTTATTGCTCGGCCGAACTTTATCATAGAGACATCGTTCAAACTTTCAAACACTCAGCCCGATTGTCCCTAACCGAACGTACAACCTTATTATGCCAAGTATTACAGTTTTTGCGATATTGACCTTTCATTTTTTTTTTTTTTCCGTTTGACTTTGGACGCTTGTTGCTAGGCAACAGGTTATCGTAGAGACATCGTACAAATGTTTCCCGACTCGGCACGCTGTGGACTTCAACATACTCAAATTTCATGAAGCTGGGATTTAAGGAAATTTTATGTCAAAATCCCCCATTCATTCGGATGGAGTTTTTTACCATGGTGAAAAAAAAACCTATCCGTTAACATAGCCTGAACCGGAACATGCACCCATACATGGCATACATCGTTGGATGCGTCTCCATCGTTCCTCGATGGGCATTACTTTTCTCAGTAAAAAGTGTTACCGTGGCAACGCTAGACGCCAAAAAGCAAAAAAAAAAGGCGAAAATTCGGATGCTTATTGCTCGGCCGAACTTTATCGTAGAGACATTGTTGAAACTTTCAAACACTCGGCCCGATTGGCACTAACGGACCCTACAACCTCATTATGCTAATTACTACAGTTTTCGCAATATTGACCTTTAATTTTTTTTTTTTTTCCATTTGACTTTGGACGCTTGTTGCTAGGCAACAGGTTATCGTAGAGACATCGTACATATGTTTCCCGACTCGGCACGCTGTGGACTTCAACATACTCAAATTTCATGAAGCTGGGATTTAAGGAAATTTTATGTCAAAATCCAGGCCAAATGGCCCCATTCATTCGGATGGGGTTTTGTACCATGGTGAAAAAAAAAACCTATCCGTTAACGTAGCCTGAACCGGAACATGCACCCATGCACGGCATACATCGTTAGATGCGTCTCCATCTTGCCTCGATGGGCATTACTATTCTCAGTCAAAAGCGTTACCGTGGCAACGCTAGATGCCAAAAAGCACGCCCCATTAATAACTATTGGGAGCACAGGAATGAATGAAATACAAGCGTAAAAACCCCTCAAACTGATATAGAACCACCCCAAACACAACCACTACAGCCCCAAACCAAAGCAGCGAGAGGGGACGAATGGGCGGTAGGGCATGCCCATATCAAAATTTCCAGAAATTTTCTAGTTATGGGCATGCCAAGTAGTGGCATGACCATATTGCAATCGTCCAGAATGGGCCAAAGGGCAATGCTGCTAGCGTTTCGCTAACATGCTAAAGTCGCAAAAGTCCCACTGCGTACCAGCGGGTGTACAGCATGACCCCGCACTGATGTGGAAAAAAAAAATCCCCAAAAAGTAAAACACGGCCGAAAAAATGAGGAAAAACATGAAAATGAAGGCGTAAATTAGTACCCAGAAAAGGTTTCCCTTTTCTTATTTTTATTATTATTCTTATTCCGCACTTTTTTTCGTCCGTTAATACGGCCCGAACCGCAACGTGCACCCATGCATGGCATACATCGTTGGATGCGTCTCCATCGTGATTCGATGGGCATTACTTTTCTCCGTAATAGGGGTTACCGTGGCAACGCTAGTTGCCAAAAAACAAAAAAAAAGGCGAAAATTCCCACGCTTATTGCTCGGCCAAACTTTATCGTAGAGACATCGTTCAAACTTTCAAACACTCGGCCCGATAGTCACTAAAGGACCATAAAACTTCATCATGCTAGTTATTACGGTTTTTGCGATATTTAACTTTCAATTTAAAAAAAAAATCACTTTTATTTTGGACGCTTGTTGCTAGGCAACGGTTTATCGTACAGACATCATTACAACATTGACAAACCCGGGACGCTTTGTACTGCAACATATTTTAGTCTCGTCATGCTTGCTATTATGGTTTTTGAGATATTCCACATTGTTCATTTTGATGCTAACAGAACTTCGGATGCTTGTTGCGCGGCAACGCGGTTTCGTAGAGACTTGGTTCCAACGTTAAAAGACTCAGCTTGATGTGGACTACAACATACTGAGGTCTCATTACGCTGTCGTTTACAGCTTTTGAGATATTGAAGCCAAATTGTCCCATTCTATCCTATGGGGCTTGTTACCATGGCAACAAAAACCAATGCATTTGTATGGGGGACCATGTGAATAAACAATCTGTTAATGCTGCCCGAACCAGAACGTGCACCCATGCATGGCATATATCGTTGGATGCATCTCCATCGTGCCTTAATGTGCATTACTTTTTTCAGTCAAAAGTGTTACCGTGGCAACGCTAGATGCCAAAAAGCAAAAAAAAAAGGCGAAAATTCAGACGCTTATTGCTCGGCTGGACTTTATCGTAGAGACATCGTTCAAACTTTCAAACACTCGGCCTGATTGGCACTAACGGAGCCTAGAACCTCATTATGCCAATTTTTAAAGTTTTTGCGATATTGGCCTTTCTTTTTTTTTTTTAATTTCCGTTTGACTTTGGACGCTTGTTGCTAGGTAACAGGTTATCGTAGAGACATCGTACAAATGTTTCTCGACTCGGCACGCTGTGGACTTCAACATACTCAAATTTCATGAAGCTGGGATTTAAGGAAATTTTATGTCAAAATCCAGGCCAAAAGGCCCCATTCATTCGGATGGGATTTTGTACCATGGTGAAAAAAAAAACCTATCCGTTAACGTAGCCTGAACCGGAACATGCACCCATGCATGGCGTACATCGTTAGATGCGTCTCCATCTTGCCTCGATGGGCATTACTATTCTCAGTCAAAAGCGTTACCGTGGCAACGCTAGATGCCAAAAAGCGCGCCCCATTAATAACTATTGGGAGCACAGGAATGAATGAAATACAAGCGTAAAAACACCTCAAACTGACATAGAACCACCCCGAACACAAACACTACAGCCCCAAACCAAAGCAGCGAGAGGGGACGAATGGGCGGTAGGGCATGCCCATATCAAAATTTCCAGAAATTTTCTAGTTATTATTATTATTATTATTCTTATTCCGCACTTTTTTTCGTCCGTTAATACGGCCCGAACCGCAACGTGCACCCATGCATGGCATACATCGTTGGATGCGTCTCCATCGTGATTCGATGGGCATTACTTTTCTCCGTAATAGGGGTTACCGTGGCAACGCTAGTTGCCAAAAAGCAAAAAAAAAGGCGAAAATTCCCACGCTTATTGCTCGGCCGAACTTTATCGTAGAGACATCGTTCAAACTTTCAAACACTCGGCCCGATAGTCACTAAAGGACCATAAAACTTCATCATGCTACTTATTACGGTTTTTGCGATATTTAACTTTCAATTTAAAAAAAAAATCTATTTTATTTTGGACGCTTGTTGCTAGGCAACGGTTTATCGTACAGACATCATTACAACATTGACAAACCCGGGACGCTTTGTACTGCAACATATTTTAGTCTCGTCATGCTTGCTATTACGGTTTTTGAGATATTCCACATTGTTCATTTTGATGCTAACGGAACTTCGGATGCTTGTTGCGCGGCAACGCGGTATCGCAGAGACTTTGTTCCAACGTTAAAAGACTCAGGTTGATGTGGACTACAACATACTGAGGTCTCATTACGCTGTCGTTTACAGCTTTTGAGATATTAAAGCCAAATTGTCCCATTCTATCCTATGGGGCTTGTTACCATGGCAACAAAAACCTATGCATTTGTATGGGAGAGCATGTGAATAAACAATCTGTTAATACTGCTCGGACCGCAATGTGCACCCATGCATGGCATATATCGTTGGATGCGTCTCCATCGTGCCTCGATGGGCATTACTTTTTTCAGTCAAAAGTGCTACCGTGGCAACGCTAGATGCCAAAAAGCCAAAAAAAAGGCGAAAATTCAGACGCTTATTGCTCGGCCGGACTTTATCGTAGAGACATAGTTCAAACTTTCAAACACTCGGCCCGATTGGCACTAACGGAGCCTAGAACCTCATTATGCCATTTTTTTAAGTTTTTGTGATATTGACCTTTCATTTTTTTTTTAATTTCCGTTTGACTTTGGACGCTTGTTGCTAGGCAACAGATTATCGTAGAGACATCATACAAATGTTCCCTGACTCGGCACGCTGTGACCTTCAACGTATTAAAATTTCATGAAGCTGTGATTTAAGGAAAGTTTAATGTAAAATCCATGCCAAATGGCCCCATTCATTCGGATGGGTTTTTTAAAACCATGGTGGAAAAAAAAACTATCCGTTAACGTAGCCTGAACCGGAACGTGCACCCATGCATGGCATACATCGTTGGATGCGTCTCCATTGTGCCTCGATGGCCATTGCTTTTCTCAGTCAAAAGCGTTACCGTGGGGACGCTAGACGGCAAAAAGCGCGCCCCATTAATAGCTATTGGGAGCACAGGAATGAATGAAATACAACCGTAAACACCTCAAACTGACATAAAACCGCCCCGAACACAAACACTACAGCCCCAAACCAAAGCAGCGAGAGGGCTCGAATGGGCGGTAGGGCATGCCCATATCAAAATTTCCAGAAATTTTCTAGTTATTATTAGTGCCACGGCTGCGCCACGTGGCACGCCTCCTCCATTGAGCTGCGCAAGCTCAATGGAGGAGGAGTGCCTCGTGCGCAGCACGAGGCACTCATACTATTGCTCAGGCTTATTTATTATTTATTATATATTCTTCCGTAAAAACTTTGTCCGGCTACTCCTCCTACAGCTTTGAGAAAACGCGAAAAGTAAAAACGTAGAAACGTGCGCCTTAATCGGGAATCGATGGGTATGACTTTTATTAGCGATTGGCGTGCACGTTTTTGCGCAACGTGCACAAACGTGCGCTTTTTGCCCCATCCGGAACGCATTGCGTGAACTTTGGGGCCTCACCACTCGCACACCGTTACTCGAAAAATTATGAACCGATTTAGAAAGTTGTAGGCCCTGAATTTAACTACAGTCCTGTGGATTTTCAGAGCGATGGCACGAATAGTTTTTGCACGAAGTGCAAAAACATTTCCAAATTTCCAAACTAATGGGGAGCTCATTTTCCCTATGTATTCCTATGGCGCCATTCAAAGCGGATGGGAAAATGTCGAGAAAAAAGACAAAATTCACCTTTTTTCTGAGTCACGTATCTTTCTCATACTTGCACGTAGAAACGTCATTCAAACTTCAAAACGGAGGAAAACTTCTCTTCTCTCTCCAAACCCGAAACAGTTTTTTCCTAAAATGTACACTTTTCAAGATATGAGCCCTCAAGCGAGGACTGGAAATCACTTTTTTTCAAATCTAGAGCACGGGAGTCAGTTTGCTAGAGTGTAGTTACACTGAAAAAAAAACATGATTTCTTATTTGTAACTCGAGGTCACGGCCAAACCGTAAAAGGTAGACAGATAATTTTTGGTCAGAATATAGACATAGGTGTTGTGATTTATAAAATGTGACTTTGACAGGCGTGGTGTGCACAAAATTTTAACGGGGGAGCCAACAGACACGCCAGTTCCTGTCTCTCTCTTCATTGACTCCCATGTTAAATGAAGTTTTCTTAAAAAAAATCTCATTTTTGTTTTCGAATTGCCGTTACTAACACATTTTAAGGAATATCTGTATGAAAATAACATTTAGATAATCTGGTAGGTTCTCTGTTTCTCAAAATGTTTTCGTTTTTCTGCTAAGAGCTACGGTTTGAGCGCAAAGTGGAGTGATTTTAGGTTTGTCACAACCAAAAATCCAGCTGAGTCATTCCCGCTCCCTCTGTATCAGGTTCTTGTTGCCCCTAGCAACCAGAGCTCAGCTGTTGACTGATTAGACTGACCCAGAACTGGTCACATGACTCACTCAGTACAGAATTCATAGTATAACCTGGAAAATGGAGAAATCTGAACCCTGACCTTTTAACCTTAGATGAACACACACACACACACACACACACACACACACACACACGATAGGTGTTATTATGGGATGTCAGGTGTTTTTATAGGATGTTAGTGTTATTATGGGATGACAGGTGTTTTTATAGGATGTTAGTGTTATTATGGGATGTCAGGTGTTTTTATAGGATGTTAGTGTTATTATGGGATGGCAGGTGTTTTTATAGGATGTTAGTGTTATTATGGGATGTTAGTGTTATTATGGGATGGTAGGTGTTTATTATGGGATGGTAGTGTTATTGGTGTTAGCGGTCCCGTTAGCGGTTCTGTTAGCGGTCCTGTTAGCGATCCCGTTAGCGGTCCCGTTAGCGGTCCAGTTAGCGATCCCGTTAGCGGTCCAGTTAGCGACCCCGTTAGCGGTCCCGTTAGCAATCCCGTTAGCGGTCCCGTTAGCGGTTGTTAGCGATCCCGTTAGCGATCCCGTTAGCGGCTTGGGTAGCGATCCCGTTAGCGGCTCGGTTAGCGGTCCCGTTAGCGGTTCAGTTAGCGATTCCGTTAGCGATCCCGTTAGCGGTCCCGTTAGCGGTCCAGTTAGCGATCCCGTTAGCGGTCCAGTTAGCGACCCCGTTAGCGGTCCCGTTAGCGGTTCCGCTAGCGGTTGTTAGCGATCCCGTTAGCGGTCCCGTTAGCGGTTCAGTTAGCGATCCCGTTAGCGGTCCCGTTAGCGGTCCAGTTAGCGATCCCGTTAGCGGTCCAGTTAGCGACCCCGTTAGCGGTCCCGTTAGCGGTTCCGCTAGCGGTTGTTAGCGATCCCGTTAGCGGTCCCGTTAGCGGTTCTGTTAGCGGTTCTGTTAGCGGTCCTGTTAGCGGTTCCGTTAGCGGTTGTTAGCGGTCCCGTTAGCGATCCCATTAGCGGCTCGGTTAGCAATCCCGTTAGCGGCTCGGTTAGCGATTCCGTTAGCGATCCCGTTAGCGGTACCGTTAGCAGTCCAGTTAGCGATCCCGTTAGCGGTCCAGTTAGCGACCCCGTTAGCGACCCCGTTAGGAATCCCATTAGCGGTCCCGTTAGCGGTTCCGCTAGCGGTTGTTAGCGATCCCGTTAGCGGTTCTGTTAGCGGTTCTGTTAGCGGTCCCGTTAGCGGTTCTGTTAGCGGTTGTTAGCGATCCCATTAGCGGCTCGGTTAGCGGTCCCGTTAGCGATCCCGTTAGCGATCCCGTTAGCGGTCCCGTTAGCGGTCCCGTTAGCGGTCCCGTTAGCGGTCCCGTTAGCGGTCCCGTTAGCGGTCCCGTTAGCGGTTCCGTTAGCGGTTGTTAGCGGCTCGGTTAGCGATCCCGTTAGCGGTCCCGTTAGCGGTTCCGTTAGCGGTTGTTAGCGGCTCGGTTAGCGATCCCGTTAGCGGTCCCGTTAGCGGTCCCGTTAGCGATCCCGTTAGCGATCCCGTTAGCGATCCCGTTAGCGGTTCAGTTAGCGGTTCTATATTTTCTGTAATAACTTTTGAATGGTTTGACATAGAGAGTCATGGGTGGTGTCATTGGAATCTGTATCGAGTCCTTGACCTTCATGGGTGCAAATAAGCCCCGCGATCATCCGGCAGTAGTCCGTGGCACTTCAAAATTTCCCGGGAATTTTGTCTAGTTATTCTTATTATTCCGCACTTTTTTTCGTCCATTAATACGGCCCGAACCGCAACGTGCACCCATGCATGGCATACATCGTTGGATGCGTCTCCATCGTGATTCGATGGGCATTACTTTTCTCAGTAATAGGGGTTACCATGGCAACGCTAGTTGCTAAAAAGCAAAAAAAAAGGCGAAAATTCCCGCGCTTATTGCTCGGCCGAACTTTATCGTAGAGACATCGTTCAAACTTTGAAACACTCGGCCCGATAGTCTTTAAAGGACCATACAACTTCATCATTCTAGTTATTACGGTTTTTGCGATATTTAACTTTCAATTTAAAAAAAAAATCACTTTTATTTTGGACGCTTGTTGCTAGGCAACGGTTTATCGTACAGACATCATTACAACATTGACCAACCCGGGACGCTTTGTACTGCAACATATTTTAGTCTCGTCATGCTTGCTATTACGGTTTTTGAGATATTCCACATTGTTCATTTTGATGCTAACGGAACTTCGGATGCTTGTTGCGCGGCAACGCGGTATCGCAGAGACTTGGTTCCAACGTTAAAAGACTCAGGTTGATGTGGACTACAACATACTGAGGTCTCATTACGCTGTCGTTTACAGCTTTTGAGATATTAAAGCCAAATTGTCCCATTCTATCCTATGGGGCTTGTTACCATGGCAACAAAAACCAATGCATTTGTATGGGGGACCATGTGAATAAACAATCTGTTAATGCTGCCCGAACCGGAATGTGCACCCATGCATGGCATATATCGTTGGATGCGTCTCCATCGTGCCTCGATCGGCATTACTTTTCTCAGTCAAAAGTGTTACCGTGGCAACGCTAGATGCCATAAAGCAAAAAAAAAGGCAAAAATTCAGACGCTTATTGCTCGGTCGAACTTTATCGTAGAGACATCGTTCAAACTTTCAAACACTCGGCCCGATTGGCACTAACGGGCCGTACAAGCTCATTATGCCAATTATTAAAATTTTTGCGATATTGACCTTTCATTTTTTTTTTAAATTTCCATTTGACTTTGGACGCTTGTTGCTAGGCGACAGATTATCGTAGAGACATCGTACAAATGTTCCCCGACTCGGCACGCTGTGGCCGTCAACATATTCAAATTTCATGAAGCTGGGATTTAAGGAAATTTTATGTCAAAATCCATGCCAAATGGCCCCATTCATTCGGATGGGATTTTTTTACCACGGTGAAACAAAAACCTATCCATTAATGTAGCCTGAACCGCAACGTGCACCCATGCATGGCATACATCGTTAGATGCGTCTCCATGTTGCCTCGATGGGCATTACTTTTTTCAGTCAAAAGTGTCACCGTGGGGGGCGCTAGACGCCAAAAAGCGCACACCTTTAATAACTATTGGGAGCACAGGAATGAATGCAATACAACTGTAAACACCTCAAACTGACATAGAACCACCCCGAACACAACCACTACAGCCCTAAACCAAAGCAGCTGGAGGGGTCGAATGGGCCGTAGGGCATGCCCATGTCAAAATTTCGTGAAATTTTCTAGTTTCAGCTTAGAATTGTTGTCCTTACAATTTTAGAAAACATTTGTTCTGTTTTATTATGCTTTTATTCCGGTTTTATTACATACATTTGATTATTTTATTGTTGATTTGGAGCTTTTTTTTTGTTTTAGCATGTACACCTTTTTAGTCAAATGAGGTTGTTTGAATGCGCGACAGAACCTGCAGTTCCTCTACTGACCACCAGGGTCCAGATCCAGACCGCATCATCTGGCTCTAATAGCTAAATTTCAAGAACTCCAGTTCGGTCAGGCTACAGCCCGACTAAGGTGTACACAGTGCTTTTAAAACTTTGATATCAGTCGGGCTAAGGCAATAATTCATCATCTTGGCTTCTTGACCTGGGAAAATTCAGCCAAAAAGTGAAGAAAAACCATCTTTATTTTCAGTGAACCCTGGTGGAACGGTAGATATTATCCTCGCCGCTGCTTTCTGAAGCATTCCTGGAGGTCTGCAAAGGATCACATTAACGGATAAAATACCCTCCATCCACTGAGATGGAAGACGCTCTTATCTGACTCGCCGCCACATTTGGATGAGGCGTGAAATTGATCTGATTCAAACGACTGTCATTGACAGACCTGTGCAGACGTCCACCTTTCTGAATCAGTTGTGTTGGAGCAGAGGAACGTCTGAAACCTGCAGGACAGCGGCGCTTGACTTTAAGGTCTCATGTGCTCGATGCACGTCATTTAGTATATAAATACGGGACCAGGTTTGACTTGAACCAAAGGTGTCCATACTTACAAGTACTGAGGTTTCTTACTCACACAAAAAAATTTCATTTTCAAGATCCAGGACTGTTTCTTTGCTCGTATCTTTGATTTATTTCATTCTCCGGGCTGCATATGTGATATGAAGATTCTTTCAAATATAAACATATGAACTCATCATTTAACGGTATCAGTATTGGCCATGCAGTTCTGATTTCATCCAACAAGTAAATAGTTTGAGCTCTCTCGGCGTACGTGCTAAAGTCTGGTGCACTTCACCTCTGAACGGAGCCACAGCTGTGGCGGGTTTTCATGGATTCAGATTCTCCTCCAGTGGTCAACCAAGTCGACAAATACCAACAGTTTAAATGCTCCCAAGCTGCTCAGAAGCACATTGTCACTGATGGCTTGACTGTAGTTTGCCTCTCAGTGTAATCATCTTAATTTTAGCTTTAAAAAGCCAGAAGAATCCTGATTATAGCCTGCTGGTCACAGACGTCGCTCTGTGTTAAAGTTAAAGTTGGTTCCCTCCAGCGCTTGAACGCACTGCATGGTGGGTAAACTGGTCCAGTGTGTTCCTGTTGTAAAACCCACCAACTTTTGTTTCATGCTCCTGCATGTATAATCCCATAGTTTGCACACATCTAGTCACATATGCGAGTCAGGTGACTGCGGAGGCCGAACTCAATCATTTTCGATGTTTAATTTACGCGATATCGGAGGAAACAAAAAAAGGTGTCAATCGTGATGGTGTATGAGACCAATCGACCAAAAGTGGTACAAAAATGTGGTTTGATTTTATTCATGCATGAAATTAATGATTAAAATGTAATTTTACTGTGTGACGTCTGCCAGGTTGTCTGCGTCACCGACACCCCTGAGTGAGGCTGAGCGGCTTCATTCAGGATATGGATCCGTGTCTTGGTTTCAGCAGGCCTTTATCTGTTCTCGATCATTCCCCGTGGTTTTAACTTTAACTTTGTAAACTCTGTATTTGTGTTCATGAAGATCTCTCGGCTGTAGATGTCGACAGGGATCCATCTATCTTCTGCAGAGCGTTCTTGACCTCCGCTGATGTCATGACGGTGGGATTCTGTGCTCTCCGAGGAAATAACTGATCATCTACTTTACTTTTCTCCCGTGGTCTTACGGCCCTTCGATTTTTTTGCGGTAGCCGGTCCTTTCCTTCTTTTAAAGACTGAACCAAACCTTATTTGACCACACATAAGGTTTCTGCCATCCTTCCTGATCGATTTATGTCATTTTCATTTCAGTTTAATGATGCCTCCATCGCCTCGGCTGAGATCTCCTTGGACTTCAGTCAAACAGCAGCCAGATAAAAAATCAATACCCGATTATCAGCTCCAGACCTTTTCCATGCTTCATTTGTCCCGAAGTAACGAGGGAATGAGCTGCGTCAGGATGGTGAACCTCTTTTTCAGTCAGAGGTCTGAGAGTCTACAGTTTAATCAGATCCTGATTGTTTTATTTCAAATCCATGAAGACTGGATCATACAAACTCAGAGACGTCGGCGTCTCCCCGCAGAAGCTCACAATCAGAAAAATTATAGGTTTGTCCGATAATTGCACAGTTTAATGACAACGTACTGAATATATTCATTTTAAAACCAGGACAAGGACACGAGGAACTCCTTTGATTTAAAGGATATTAGACATCCATTATACAATGCGGCAAAAAAGTATTTAGTCAGACAGCAGTTGTGCACGTTCTCCCACTTAAAAAGATAAGGTAGGCCTGATTTTTTTTTATCATAGGTACACTTAAACTATGAGAGACAAAATGAAAAAAAAATCCAGAAAACCACATTGTATGATTTTTAAAGAATTCATTTGCAAATTATAGTGGAAAATAAGTATTTGGTCAACGACAAAAGTTCATCTCAGTCTTCACAAGGTTTTCACACACTGTTGCTGGTATTTTGGTCCGTTCCTCCATGCAGATCTCCTATAGAGCAGTGATGTTTTGGGGCTGTCGCTGGGCAAAACAGACTTTCAACTCCCTCCAAATATTTTCTATGGGGTTGAGATCTGGAGACTGGCTAGGCCACTCCAGGACCTTGAAATGTTTCTTACGAAGCCACTCCTTGGTTGCCTGGTGATGTGTTTGGGATCATTGTCATGCTGAAGGACCCAGCCACGTTTCATCTTCAATGCTCTTGCTGATGGAAGGATGTTTTCACTCAAAATCTCACAATACATGGCCCCATTCATTCTTTCCCTACACGGATCAGTCGTCCTGGTCCCTTTGCAGAAAAACATCCCCAAAGCAGGATGTTTCCACCCCCATGTTTCACAGTAGGTTTGGTGTTCTTTGGATGCAACTCAGCTTTCTTTCTCCTCCAAAACACGACAAGTTGTGTTTCTACCAAAAAGTTCTATTTGGATTTCATCTGTGTAGCAAGGCTAGTGCTACGGGGCCCGACCGACAGGACAGAGAGGACACAGAGTTTTGTGCAGAACCCTTTTTATTTAGCAGAGCCACCAACACACGTGCTCCTGCACCTTCTCCCACAGCATCAGGCTCAGTCTGACCCAGCTGCAGTCTCCCAGTCCTCCTTATCAAGGCTGGCAGGGTGGAGAGGCTGATGGGACACACCTGTGTGTCCGCCTCTGACTCCGCCTCTGTCTCCACCTCCGCAGCCGCCTCTGACTCCGTCCCAGGAGCCGTCGCCTGGCGACCTGCAGCCACTGCCTCCCGGCCGGTCGGCTGCAGCGCCGCCAGCTTTGCCGCGGTGAACCTCAGGCGTGGAGCCGGGGTGGGCCGCTCCGGGGTCCCCACCACCTCGGGAGCCGTCGCTTGGCGGCCCGCAGCTTCTGCCTCCCGGCCTCTCAGCTGCGGCACCGCCAGCTCCTCCCGTGCTGCTGCGACGAACCTCGAGCGTGGCGCAGGGGTGGGTCGCTTCTGCGGCCACCAGCGCTTCTAGCACCGCGAGCTGCCGCTCCCCCTGGCTCTGAAGCACGGCGGTCAGGTCCGCCATGGCCTGGGTGAGCGCCTCCAGGGCCCACTCCGTGCCCCCCTTCCCCATCCTATCGGGCCCCACGTTGGGCGCCAGTGTAGCAGTGTGAGTGCCACGGGGGCCCGACCGACAGGATGGAGAGACACAGAGTTTCGTGCAGACCCTTTTATTTACCCAAATCACACGCGTACACAAGCACCTTCACAGCAGCTTCACAGGAGACCCTTGCTGCTGTGCAGCTATGCCTTATGAAGGCTGGCAGGGTGGAGAGGCTGATTGGGCCCACCTGTGCCCTAATCAGCCTGAGTGGCTGCAGCTCCTCCACCCTGCCACACACCCCCAATGCCAAACTCGCGCCGGGGTCTGTCCGGCCGAGCCTACTCCCCCCCCCGCCCTCTCAGAGCGGGAGAGGAAGCCCGGAACACCGGGCCTTCCTGGTCGGGGGGGTCGTCCCCGGCGTCGGCCCGCCCGCCGTGGAAGCCGCTCTCGGGGCCGGGCCCATGGTGGCCTCGGGCCACACGGTGCGTCCAGGACCACCTCCTCTTCCGTGACGCGGCCCCGCGCCAGCTGCCGGTGCGCCTCTGAGACCGCTTCCTTCACGGCGCAGCCCCGTTCTGGAGCTGGTGCATCCAGGACCGCCTCCTCCTCCTTGACACACTGCTCTGGCCGCTGGTCCGGCCCCGTCTCTGCAGGACCCGCCGCCGCTGGCGGCTGCGCCTCCGCAGCCGCCTCCCCAGCCAACTCCGCCTCCGTCTCCCCCTCCGTCTCCGTCCCAGGAGCCGTCGCCTGGCGGCCCGCAGCTTCTGCCTCCCGGCCTCTAAGCTGCGGCACCGCCAGCGCTGCCGCGGCGACCCTCAGACGGGGTGCAGGGGTGGGTCGCTCCGTTGGCCACGCCGCCTCGGGAGCCGTCGCCTGGCGGCCCGCAGCTTCTCATCGTCTGGCTCTGCAGGATCTGAGTCCCTGGCAGCGTAGTGTGTTACTGATGGTTACTTTGTTACTTTGGTCCCAGCTCTCTGCAGGTCATTCACTAGGTTCCCCCGTGTGGTTCTGGGATTTTTACTCACCGTTCTTGTGGTCATTTTTACCCCACAGGGTGAGATCTTGCGTGGAGCCCCAGATGGAGGGAGATTATCAGTGGGCTTGTATGTCTTCCATTTTCTAATAATTGCTCCCACAGTTGATTTCTTCCCACCAAGCTGCTTACCTATTGCAGATTCAGTCTTCCCAGCCTGGTGCAGGTCTACAATGTTGTTTCTCATGTCCTTTGACAGCTCTTTGGTCTTGGCCATAGTGGAGTTTGGAGTGTGACTGTTTGAGGTTGTGGACAGGTGTCTTTTACACTGATAACCAGTTAAAACAGGTGCCATTAATACAGGTAATGAGTGGAGGACAGAGGAGCCTCTTAAAGAAGGAGTTACAGGTCTGTGAAAGCCAGAAATCGTCCTTGTTTGTAGGTGACCAAATACTTTACTTCATTCAGTAAACCATTACCATTCAGGAAAAATCCTACATGTGATTTCCTGGATTCTTTCCCCCTATTCTGTCCCTCATAGTTGAAGTGTATCTATGATGAAAATCACAGGCCTCTCAACTTTTTAAGGGGGAGAACTTGCCCAATTGGTGGCTGATTGAATACTTTTTTGCCCCAGTGTAGGTCTATTTTTCTCTAGGTTGTAATTACAATCAGCTGTTTGACTTATCACAACTGTGGGCATGATTTCAGACTGGCCTGAAGCATTTATGGTCTAAATCACCTGTAAATCTTGTGTCTTTTTTATCAGAATCAGAATCAGGTTTATTAGGTCAGTTTAGATCAAAAACATGTTGTTTTTTTTTTTAATCAAAAAACATGTGTCCAAACATCCATGAGATTTGACTCAAAAGTCCCATAAATGTACACAGAACCTGCCTTTCATGAATCGACCAACCTGGTTTCAGCAGGTTCTTCGCCACTATTCCGTTCACTCTGCAGACGGACAAGCGAAAGTCTTTCTGGACAGCTTTGCAGGATGTCTGTCATCCACGAGGGAAAGCTGCCTTCTTGTTGCCATGGAGAAGTTGATTAGCACATGTCCTATGCGATTTTGTGCTTGTGTTCTCTTAGATTTAAGTCGCTTTGGATAAAAGCGTCTACTAAATGACAGTAGTAGTAGTAGTAGTAGTAGTAGTAGTAGTAGTAGTAGCACAAGAAGAGGAAGGGTAAGAAGAGAGAAATACTTATGCAATGCTCACAACAGTATTTACAACCCGCATGTGCCTTGATGGAAACAAGGTTTTATTTGACTTAATCAGTTTTGCCAACCCCTAAGTAAGAGGGGTCGCTGGACTTATTAGATCAACGTACTTAGGTCTCAATAATTAGTTCCAGATTGCTTTAAAGGCCTTTTATAAAAATTAATTTATATTTGACACTAGCGGTTTTAATCTCCATTAATAAAATTCATAATTACTTTTTGCTTTATTTTCCCAGAAAGTTACTGCGGGGGAAAAATAATAATCCATGGATTAAAATATTTGATTCAGTCCTTTTGTGTATTTAATAAAATAAAAATCAAACTACACAAAAGAAAAAAAATTGCATTGCATTAAAACAGGCAACAGTGAACAGTGTCTTGCATGAATATTATGTTTTAATGAGGCATCAAAGCACACTGAGGTAATTTTCTGTATCTGTAGCTAGAAAGTTGCACTAAGCTGTACTCTGGTGTGTACTTAAGCTTTCAGGAAAGTACAGCTTTAGTGTCAAACCAGATGGGGATGTGCAGCTGCATTTGTTGATTTTATATATATATAATCTGACAGGGCTTTCATCTCCGGCTTTATGGTTGTTTTTTTTTTTCCTGGCCGTCGTCACATTCAAAGATGTTATGTGAATGTGTGCACGTCTAGACCCTGATGACTCAGATGGCACTGATGCAGACGAGTGCGGGTCTTTTTGTTCTGTTTCATCTGAAAACGTCCAGTTTTATTAGTATGACGTAGAAAATGACTTCACTGTCCAAAGAAATAAGAAAAACAGTACAAGAAATAAATGAGACTGAGTCTGGGATTCAGTTTTCTACAACCACGGTCCTCCGGCTGAGCTCTCAGTTGTCTGTGTTTGTCTGTATTTGTGTGTACTTGTGTACTTGTGAATCTGTCTACAAGTCCACATCTGGAACAGTACGGCTGAAATGCTCGGATGTTTAAAATGCATCCACATATGTAGATGTCAAATGGCAAAGTATCACAGAATGCATTTTGCACCATCATTTAGAATTAATAGTGGAAAAGAGAGGGATAAAATATAAACTTTTTCAAACTTGGTTGTTGTGTAACTGAATGCAGTTTTCAAATGTTTTCAAATTTCACTCTATTTAAAAATTTCCTCTGATGTTTCCAGGTTTCTATTTGTATTTTTCTGGCTTGAGTGATTCTAGAACTCCATCCTCTGACTAGCGTCCATATAACCTCTGCAAAACCTGCGGATAAGCTTTGCATGGGCATGAACCTCCCTGTGTTGTACACAGAAAAGTAAGTAAATCATTGCAACCAAGGCTTTTCATTACCAACATTAGATTTGATTTAACTGATAAACATTATTTAGATGTGGAAGAATATTATTCTATAATTTGTGACAACTTAACCATTTAAGCCTTACATAGGAAATAACACCAAAAAAATCCCCATTTTCTTTTTATTTGAAGTGTGAATATTGCAATCAAAAACCAAAACCAGACTTTAAACAGGGCTTAATATTTAGTTTGGTTGAAAAGATGTGAGAGATTGTGTGGGTAATTTTCTTTTGCTTTGAAATACAGGAACATGTTTTATTGCAGAATAAATGAACATATACTTATTGGTCTTTTGATCGCTTGATGGGATAAGCAATATGAAGCGATTTCTGCAAACATTAGGCACTATTTATTCCTTATTTGTTGACATTTAGAGGTTGTATTGGATTTAAAAGTGCCATGAATTTACCAACGACTCTCATGCCCACCGTGCTCTCCTCCCCACGCAGGGGTGTCAAGCATAGACATATAAACGTAGACGCCTCATTGTGTGCCCGTTGCTGTGATACGTCACCGCGTCCACCATATTGGATGTGACAAATTTCCCAGTAAACTAATACGATGAAATGGGCCGAACTTCATAAAACATTCTACAAAGTATTTTAAGCTAATGTCCGTCGTTGATCCCTTCACATACAAACCCTAATGTATTTGGAAAACAAACAAGCAAGAGAGACAACATTTCTATTTACTGGCATCCAACATAACACGCACACAACCACATCTAACTGGGTCTTCCCATCGTCGTCTCTTCAACATGTCCAGTGTGACCATGTTCAGGCCAGGCTTGGAATCCACAGAGCTCATCCACCTTGGTAAGAAAGAAAATAATTTAATGTGGGTACCCTTGTCAAGTTTTTTTGGCTTCTCGCTAATCACTGGAAGTAGTATTGGCAGATGTTATTAATGATAGATGAGCAGGGAAAGGGAAATAACCCCTGAGGAAATGTTAACCTTTCACTCTCTCCAGCCAAAACAGAACAAAATAATATGCACAGCTAACGTGGAAAAGATTTCAAATAACAAGAATAATACCTTTGCAGTGGATGTGGATGTGGAAGCTTTCACTCCTCAAACCTGCCAAAAACATCCAAACGCATGAAAAATTATTTTCTTTGTAAAACATTGATGAGTGTAAGGCCTAAGTTAATTTATAATGACAGTTAAACCTTCAAAAACTTTTCTTCAGAGCTTGATAAATAGAAGTTTTAGTTGATACTGAAAATGATGCCTTTCTGGAAGAAGAGGCTGTCTTTGACTGAAGCTGCAACTTTAGAAGCCTTTTCTTCTAAATGATGAATGTTTTAGGGGTTTATGACATGATTTCTCACAGCAAAACACTTTGGGCAAAGTAAAGCTGACTGATGGCAGAGATGGATCAAAATATTAGAGCAGAATATCTTAGATTATGATGGAAAAATGTGGACATGCGGCGTGGAAGCAGCCTGAGATCAGTCAATGAACTGCAGGGTTGCTCCAGCAGATGAAACCAAACAGACAGCAGGGTCTCTGCGTGACCTTTCCCCTGCTGGACACCACCAGCAGCTCACTGCAGAATCTTCTACAGGCCAAAAGTCAAACTTAAACACATCTCAACCAGCCTCAGTGTTCCTGAGTCAAGTCCCTGGACTCCAACAAAGTACCAGCACAAACTACAGTGCAGTACAACTTTCTTCTTTTATTAGGAATCCCTGGGGTTCTGTCCCAGATCATTTATTGATCACTATGCTGGACTCTAAAGTAAACTCTCCATTGCGTATTTGTCTGCCAGTGAATGGTAGGGTGGGAGTGGGGGGTATGTACCTCGCAGTAAAAGCAGAGCCCTACAGTGCACTGTAAAAAGTCATGTTGAATCGATGATCGATAACAGAATATATTTAAGGCTTATGATGAATAAGTTTGCATGTTCTCCCTGTGCTTGCGTGGGTTCTCTCCGGGTACTCTGGCTTCCTCCCACAGTCCAAAAACATGCATATTAGGTTAATTGGTGATTCTAAATTGCCCGTAGGTGTGAGCGTGAGTGTGGTTGTGAGCATGGTTTGTGTGTATATATGTGGCCCTGCGATGGACTGGTGACCTGTCCAGGGTGTAACCCCTGCCTCTCACCTGAAATGAGCTGGGATAGGCTCCAGCAGACCCCCGTGACCCCGCAAGGGATAAAGCGGGTATAGATAATGGATGGATGGATGGATGAATAAGTTTGAGGCAACAGCAAAAGCTGCCCCAAAAATGCAAGAAAGTTTTCCAAGAAATGTTGAAAACTGTTGAACCAATTCAAATAAAATCACACCTGGATCAAACAAAGCATCTAATTTCAGATGTCAATAACTTAGTTACCTTCACCAGACTGTAAGTATATTTATTTTTGCTGTAAAGTTGAACATTTTGGCACTAGTGGCAATTAGAGGAAGAGCAGTTCTTCTTAGTTCTGCAGTGACTTCAGCCTGGGAGTTGGCACTTTGTCTCAGCTGCTAAAAAGGTTAACTAAACCTAACTGATGCAGTTCATGACTTTCTAATACCTTTTCATAAAGCAAACTAGACCGTGTACGACATTGCTGAACTAAATCCAGATTAAGAGCTGCCTAATGCGGTCAAAAACTATGAGGATGGCAGTAAACCACTGTTGGGTTGTCACGACTCGGTCGTTACATGTGGACAACTCAAACTTGTTAAAAGAACTTCCTCAGACTATATTTCAAAATCAGCAGCTTGTGTTTTGTGTTTGGTTCTACCTCATTTCTTGTGTGTTCTGTTTATAAAACATAGTTTTATAGAGTTGTGTTGGATTGTTTAGTCTGTGTTTGACCCTCAGTCATCGGTGAGTCATGTAGTCTGAACAGTAAAATGACTCTGTTACAAAACAGGGAGATGTTTAATCCAAACAGGCCAGAGAGCTCCTGACTCTGAGAGTCATGTGGTCTGAAAGGTTTTGTGAAATCCAACAAATCAACAGTAGAAGTCACAGCAACGTTTAAAGCGAGGGCTTATTTTCACGTTGAAGCATCGATCTCAGTTTTAATTGAAATAATATTTCATCAGTTTCTGCTTTAGGCAAGCAGGCAGAGGCGCCAGAGCAGACCCAGCACATGAAATGCATCGGTATCAATCCAACTAATGGGTGCATGGAATATTTGATCAATTCTAAAAAGGAGTTATCGAGCTGTCAGTCTCCCATCCCTGCTGTCGGTAAAAAGCACCCAAAGTAACTGTGAACTCCCATCCTGGTCATCTCTTTCGACAACTGTGCATACTTTTCGGGCACCACGACACACCTTAGCCTTGATGAGGCTCGTTCACAGAGGTACGGTGGACATCACGTTGAGCCTAATGGCCGAGGGGAAGAAGCTGTTCTTGCGGCAGGAGGTTCTGGTCCAGATTGGGCCATAGCCTCCTGCCTGAGGGGAGGGGGTCGAACAAGCTGTGTCAAGGGTGAGAAGGTCAGCAGAAATATGACCAACACAGCCTGAAGTCCTGCAGGGGTCCAGGTCCTGCACGGATAAGGGGTTGGAGCTGATCACCTTCTCAGCAATCTGTGTCTGTCCCTGTTGATGGCCCCGCACAGAGATGGAGGAGGTGAGGATGGACACGGTAGTGGCTGTGTAGAGCTGCACCATCATCTCAGTCGGCAGTTTGAGTTTCCTCAGCTGCCGTAGGGCTGGGCCGTCTTTATGAGGGAGCTGATGGTCCACAATAGAGATGGGGATGAGGGAGTCCATGAGGGCTGTGACTTTCCTGTAGTCCACGATGATCTGCACTGTCTTCTGGGCGTTGAGCTCCAGGTTGTTGCAGCTGCACCTGGACACCAGCCGATCCACCTCCGTCCTGTAGGCAGACTCATCTCTCCGTGGATTTCCGTGGACAGTACTAGTACAAGTACTTCTGTGGGCTGGTCTTTCTGCTGAGCGATGTTCTTCTTTTAATGAATGTAACTCCCCTAGAATCTCGTCCTGCCAGACGTTGGCGGCGGACTAAAACATCTTCAGTTATTTTAGCTACCGCTGTCGAGCAAATAGTTAACAGAAGATGAAGGCAGCGGATGATCAGTCAGACGATTACTCAGAGACAAAGCCCTTATGTACTGATGCAGAATAATTAAGCAGTGTTACGGTACTACTACATCCTATTAATGAGGGAAAGAAACAGATGAATGAGTGATCACAGCTGAAGGTGGTCTAATATTAGTTTGACTTGTTTGGTGACTTCGTATTACACGAGTAGGAAGTATCTGTGAGAAAACACACTTATTGGTTTGTTTTTCATTGACACTGCAGGCACAAACCATGAGCGAAATAATGTACTGAATATGATTAATGGGACCAAACACAAGTATGGGCATGCTGATTTAGTTCAACTGGGGAGCAGAAGTTTAAAATACATTCGGCTCACGGAGAAATTAATGCGAGGTACTGACCTGGCGGGTTAAATTATGTAGCAGCAGTGATATTATTCAAATGACCCAAGTGGTGTTCATAAGTGCTCTTTCATAATTATTTTGAGCATGTGGCGCTCTACTAGCCGATAGTCAGTGGGGATTAGTGAATAATAAACCGTCCCCACTCATCTATTGCCTTTTCATCAGTCTTATTTCTCATTTAAATAAACACTATACTACAGTTATTATTTTATAGTGTGCCATGCTGCGTCTCTCATACACAGACGAGCATGCGGGGGCCAGCGTGGGAGTGTGGTGTGTCCGTGGACATATGGGTGAGTGGAGGAGGTGGGGATTGAACCGTTGACCTTCCAGTTGGACAACGACCACTCCGCTGATCAACGGCCGCCCCATGGCCCTCTGGGAGAGCGAGTGGTTCTGAACACAGCGTGTATTTCGCTCCGTGGCCGACAGAGAGGTTTTTATCTGGATCCATCTTGTTTTCTTCCTGCCGTGAGCAGAATTGGATAAAACTCCATGTCCATGTTCCTCGGATATGTGCACGTTGTGCTCACACTCGTGTGAAGCTGTTCACGCTACAGTCAGAGAGATTCGCAAAACTTAAGATGATTCGAACAATGAGGCAGGATGATAGTGTTTATCTCCACTGCAGCTGATCTTAATTTGAGTCTTTATTTTAGTGTGTGTGTGTGCGCATCCGTGCATGTGCATGTGTGTGCGTGCATGTGTGTGTTTGTGTGTGTGTGTGTGTCCTACACGGTTCCTCTTCCACAATCTGATCCAGCATATTTTATTAATATTTAAATTCCTGATTCTGACAGAGACTGAATTCACTGATGTGAAACATGAAAGAACAAGACTGAGAGAGAAGACAATGATGGGTGCAGTGCGTGTGTGTGTGTTTGTGTGTGATACATGCAGGACTAGCAGTATTTTCGAATGCCTGTGATACATACAGTACATACATGTCTGTATGTACATACATACTAGGGGTGTAACAATATATCGTGCCACGAAATTTCGCGATACAAAAATGTCACAATACGTGTCGTGGAGGTGACAAAGTGTATCGCGATATTGGGTTATTAATATTAATCTATTGTGTTGACTAGTAACGCGCATCCGACCGCGACCGCGGCCGGACCGCGCGGACCAAAATCTTACTCCGCTCAGAAGAAACTAGTCCCGTTTTGCGGTCCCGTTTTGAGGTCTGAACCTTTACTAATGTAAGGCTGGTGTAGAGTTAAGCCTTACCTTATTAAATTAAACCTTTTTGGGGTCGTGAGTAGGATAAACACGGAGACAACTTCTGCTAAGTTCCAGTGTACTTTAATGTCCGCTCAACAGCGTAGGATTTTAGAACATCAACACAGCACCTAGTGCTGTATCACTCCGCCCAATCTAAAACATACTAATCACTACAGATTAACTGACTAGTGTAATTATAGTCCCTGATTTACAGAATATAAAGAATATATTTATAAAATAATGAACCCTGAATTACCAAAATAACCTTAACAAAAATAAATCTCCCTCTTACACTTATAAGGTGAGCATGAATCAATCTTTTTTATGATGTAAAATTGTATGTATTTATTTACTTGTATTTATTTATTTAATTTTAGTTGTTAAATTTCTGGAAAAGAAAAAAGTCAAATCATACATGAGAGAAACTATTCAGTTTGTGGCAAAATATTTGTACTTGTATGAAACTGAAGATGCATAATGCAAACCTGACATTTACTTTTAGTTCAGTTTGTGGAAAATGGTTGGCCTGGCTTTCTCTTTAAAACTTAAACAGTTATAAAGCATTACAAACTGTAACAATAGGGCAAACGCACAGCATTATTTTGTATTTTGTGTCTTTCAAATAAAAGACAATTTCCTCATGACTACCTCATTCAAGGTTGTTAAAAAAATACTGCTATAATATCGTATCGTATCGTTATCGTGACCTCAATATCGTGTATCGTACCGTATCATGAGATTAGTGTATCGTTACACCCCTAATACATACACACATACACATACACACACACACACACACACACACACACACACACACACACACACACACACACACACACACACACACATACATACATACATACATACATGCAAATATAAACATGCAAGCATGCACTCATACATCTACAGATACACATACGTATATATACACTTGTACATATGAAAAACCTGTCCATTATGCTCAGAGGCAGTTCTAGAGTCTCCTGGGGCCCTGGGCAAAAATTCACAGGGGGCCCCTCCAACTAATGAATCAACCTTATGTAGTAAATAATCTGAACCTAATGGAAACTGAACGCAGCCCAACTGGTACACAACACGCAGTTATCTCCATCCGTGCACCTTAGTAGCACATTGTCTAATTTTCTTGCCAGTGAATTTTATAACTTCAACTTCGTCCAAGATAGCTGTTTTATTTTTAGCCGCTAGCTGAGTAAACATAGCTGGTGTCTTTACTGCGACGCTCAACATTAGCGGGACAGACTGAGTGGCTCTGAGCTACGTTAACTTCTGTATTATCTGCAGTAGCCACCACCTTCTGGATGTTTTTTTTCTTTTCCTGTTTCTTTTTCTTTCGTTTCTCTCCGGATGGACAGCTTCTCTTCATTTCGATAGACCCGCTCTCATTGGGTTTGTTTACATAACGCACAGTGAGAGCGAGACATAGAGGTGGGGGCCCCTTTAGGGAGTTCTCCGCCGGCCTACTTAGCTGGCATCGTAGGTTAGCACGGGCTACGCTAAGCCTCCTACGTGTATGTTAGGTAAATAGGAGACCACAGGTATTCCATTAAGTTCAGTTCAGTTCAATTCAATTCAAATCAGTTTTCATAGCTTCCAATACGATACAAATTATCTCTAGATGCTTTTCAGAGACCCAGAACATGACTCCCAACCTGCCTGTACCCTGTCTTTTCATCCAAAGAGATGTCTGGCAGAACCATGTGAACCCAAATAGATATGGATGGATGGATGTACAGACGGATGGAGGGATGGATGTACAGATGGATGGATGGATGGATGTACAGACGAATGGATGGAGTCGACTCCATCCATTGACTTTAAAAAGTGGTTATTAACTTATGCACAAGAAAATTGAGTCAATCTCAAAGACCTCCAGGTTAAAACGTCCAACTTCAGAGCAGAAATAAACATATTTACAGTCTGGTTCATAAAACCGTTTTGGTCTCAATTGTTTTAGTTCACTTCCATGACGACTCTGAGGGGGGTACAAGAGGTTTATTTCGTGCATTAAATTTATTTCTAATATGATTGAGCCAATAGCCATTGGATGAAGAAGCCGTTATGACTTCTTCATCCTTAGTTGTCATGCTAACGCACTTACCTAAGCAACCACGTGTTTGTATGAACCCAGAGTGGGTGTGAAATATGCGTCTATATGGGAATATTCTCGTGTAAATGTCTGCCAGCAGCTCTGCAGATATTTCTGTGGGAGCTGGTGGCCAGAGCGAATTTTGATCGACATATGGTGGGTGTGTTCCTGGCGACTTCCCCCGGGCAATATGATGTGCTCAGTACGAAGAAATAGAGGCTTCAAAACTGTTGTCCAGAAACCAACGGGTCACATGACCGTTCATCCAATCGTTCATCCATGGTTTTTATAGTCTACAGCGTCAATCAAAGCGCTACATCTGGTTTGCTAGTACGGCACGAACCGGTCGATCCTTTACTGACCACCAAGGGCTGACTCGGGATCCGAGTTGATTCCAAGGTTCCTTCGGTCAAATGAACTTTTGCCTCGGACCACAACCCAACAACATCTGAAACGAAGGCCATGAAACCGGAAACCAGGACTATCAGAAATCTCCTGGGACCCGACTTTGTTTGGTCCGGCTCCAGGTATAGTTTTAAACCCATGAGCGATGGGGGGGGGGGGTTCATCAGGGAGCTAAACTAAACTTTAAACTAGGTTCCCGGCTCGACAGTGAGACAAAAAGGGGCTTCATATTGTATTATCATTAAAAAGTAATTCTTACACATAACAGCTTTAAAGAGATGAATGATTAATGATAAAATGAATATGTCATGAGCACTGCCTAACATGACACCACGACATTTGAACAAAGTTAAAGCAAAGACCTCTGGCCAGCTTCACCTCTGAAGGCAGGCTTGATGATGCAGTTAGACAGCGATCAGAGAAACCCTGGACTGAAATGAGGTAAATTCCACATAATTCAGAGAAGAAAGGCAAGGCAAGGCAAGTTTATTTATATAGCACAATTCAACACAAGGTAATTCAAAGCGCTTTACATTGACATTAAAAGCGGCAAGACATAATTAGGCAGTAAATAACAAAGAAAGAAAGAAAGAAAGAAAGAAAGAAAGAAAGAAAGAAAGAAAGAAAGAAAGAAAGAAAGAAAGAAAGAAAGAAAGAAAGAAAGAAAGAAAGAAAGAAAGACTCAATAAAGGCTGCAGCAGGTGTTTTAAGGGAGCGTGCATGTGCAGCCCGCATGTGCAGCCTTCTCATTTCCAGCTCTTACTTTTGACTCTTGACATTTAACAGCTGGAAGAGCTGGGGGGGGTGATGGTGAGGCCCCACCCCTCCCTCCCGACGTCACCGCAGCGCAAGGCTGGATGGATGGCTGGGACTGGAGAGTCCTCACTCGCGCTCGGGGCTGCAGGCTGCGCGCATTGCGTGCCATGTGAGGCGCTTCCCGGCGACGCACCAGAGAGAAACGGACCACAGGCAGAAACCACGCGCGAGCACTTTCCCCCAGCTGCCCAGTGTTATTTTCCTTTGACATATGTCTAATTTAAAGGAAAGCCGACGTTTCCTACTTTTCCTCAGCGCTCGCGACCAGTTGTCAACTTGAGTTGACGTAAAGCAGGTAAGGTGACTTTTTATAATGCAAGACATTTTCCGGAAACTTGCTTTCTTAAAAGCAGGCTTAAGTTTCTGCCCGAGTCTCTGACTGTGGAGAAGTATTTGAGGTCAGTCAGTGATTGAACTATCTGGTGCGCTCCAGTCCGTCCGTCGGTCCGTGCGTCCGCTTAGACGCACAGCGCTGCTCTTTGTCGGAGCTGATCGCTCAAGCGTGCTGAACATGCTCATCTCAGGCAGCTCGTCGAGCCCGCGGTCGCTTCACAATGGCGCAGTTTTGATGAGCAAAGTTCCCAGCAGAGCAGGTCATGCAAGAGCGCATGAAGCAGAGCACACGCACACGCATGTTCCCTGTGATCTGGGACCGCTCTGCGTGACGGATCACGGAGGACAGTTAAACCAAGAGATCCGTCCAATTAAAATGTCTCAGCTCTTACATGCTCCTTTGTATTTGTTGAAATCTCTAATTACTAACTTGGATGAAGAAATATCTTCTTTTTATTTCGATACATGGAGAATGGAATTAAAAGTACTGTCATCATCCCTCATTGCTGAAACTGCTAAACAAACCTGACGGATTAGGACTGAATGACTGGATGAAAGACTGCTTTCACTCTACAGGTTCACATCATGTTTATGTTGGCTGCTTGCTCCTGATTAGACTCAACTAATTTGTAGTTTTAATGAGACGTATGTTGATGGAGGGGGGGGTATTGCCCTTTGTTCACGGTTTCATCATTAACGTGGGTCAGAAAGGAAAGCACTCCGGCCTGAGCGGGACCAGCCTTGTAACCGCCGAAGAACACCCCATTTATCCTGGATAATGAAATTAAACTCAGAGAAAAAGTTCCAGCACTCTCGCTACCAACAGAACAAGCACACATCAGTGGATAATTAAACTGAACACAATGCAGTATCCTGATCATGGGTCCAGAACGCATCAGAACTGGACTTGTTCTTGGTGGGGATGACTCCTGCGTAATTTCCCACCTGCAGATGGGAACGCTCCGGATGATCCCGTCGTCACGAGCCTCAGGTGCTGAACGTGTGACAGACCTGCTGATAAGAGCTACTGAGATCTACCCACCAGGTTTTATTTCCTGCCCGAGTGAAGAGAGCCTCTGAAAACAGTTTCAGGTCTTTACTTTTACCTTTACCGTCAGATTAAATCAAACAAACCTGGAGGCGCTAATGTAAGTGTGAAGAAAAGTCTTCAGAATGACAAGCGCTCTGTGCACGTCGCAGGGGTTCATGTCTGAGGAAAGAGCCGAGGCTGACGTGAACGTCCAACATCTTGGCGCTGAACTGTGGAAAGAAAAGGAGGCAGAACACGGTGGGAAGGGAGATGTCTCTGTTCTCGTTATTTCCGTCAATGACGTGTGTTATTGATTAACTCAGCTGAGTTAGTCTGCATCACAGGAGTTGAATTGTGGCTTTTAGGATCAAGTTCTGTCTGATAACGCACAAAAATAGGAGAACGAACAAAGGTTGGTGAGCATCCTGTCTACAGTAGCAAGGCGTTTTTTAAAGCATCAGAGCAGGCGTCAGAGCGACACGTGCAGCCGTTTCTGTCTCATCTGTATTAGCTTTGCACCCATCATGTCACACAGTAAAGGAAAATATCAGAATGTGTTGTCTCTGAGGTTTTCTGATTGGTTGAATGTCTATAACTCCTGGAGCCCAGAGCTCCAAAGCAAATATAAACAGTCTGAAAGATTACCTACGATCTCATCCGTGACAAATCCAGGAATCCAGGAGAAGGGGCCGAGCCAGAGCCACGTCAAATGTTACTCAAGACTTTCATATTTAAGAGGAATGTGGTGTCCAGGTATCTTATCACTGGACTGCCTAAATCGCTGTTTCCCATTGGCTGGACCGATGTCATCATGACCTCACCGCCCCACCTCCACAGTGACGGGGTTGGTTGGAGTCCTGAAGTCAAGTCTCAAACGAGCAGCAACGATCTGGCTTCCGGGCTGAAACTGATGTGGAAATCAGAATAGTTGCAGTTCCTTGACTGACCACTGGGGGCTCCAAAAGACCTGCCAGAAAACATTTGTCTATTTTACTGGAGAATATGTTTGTGGAGCTGTTGACAAACCAATACAGCGGCACGCAAGAGACGCAAGTCCAAAGCAAGCTCTAACCCTGAAGAACCGGACTGTGTCTTTGTGTAGAAGAAGGAAAGAGTCAGGGTAGAATTAAATTAATTTAATCAAATGCAGTTCTGTGTAAGTAAGGAGACGTGCGACTTTTAGATCCTTAAATGTACTTTCTTTCAAGAAAGGACTCATCTGAAAACTGTCTGCCACAGAAATCAAACGTGCCACTTGATATTTTTTTCATTATTCCTTAAACAAAATTACATGGCTATTTAAAATGAGTATATCTCAGCAACTTCAAAGTGGTGTCAAAATTGAGGTGATGTGTGAGATTACAGTATATGAACCACCAAGCACCGTAAATGACGATGAATCGCAGCAGATTATTGCATTTTATCCCGTTCTGGGTTTGTGTGCATCGCCCGAACTCTTCGGTATTCACACTTCGCACAATAGGTGGAGCAGGGGCTGAGCTGCGGGTGTTTGTTGGAGGCCGTATGTGTGAAAGTGGTTGGCAGATTAGGGTCAACAGTTTCATTTCACAACCTCACATCCGATAGAATCGACTTCACACATCCACATCACTTCAGGCATTGTGATGATCCATCCTCCAGTTCCTACAACGAGTCACAGAGACTTTAGGTTGCACGGACTGAGAGGAGCTTTGCACCGGAAATTAGTGGATGAGAGCCAGTTCAGAGGTGACCAGAGGAGATGGAGTTGTGTTGTTGTTATTCTTCTTGGGCAGCCTTCTTTACACCGGCAGGCCCTGGACGGTCTTGGCTCTCGTGCAGAGCAGCCCTCCGAGGGTGGCTTGTAGCTATTGGATGCTGGAGTTGGTTATCTGAGGTAAACCCTCGTCCTTCAGTGATGTGTTCCCTTGGTGTTGGGACCATGTTCTATCATTTCTTGCGTGATTAAAATTGGCTTGAACGGTCTGTGTGTCGCCCCGGTTGTGATACCGCAGCGCTCGTTAAGAGGAAGTTCAAGTGAGAACCAGAAGAATATCGCAGCTCTATCGTCCTTGTGCTCTCACATTCATAAGGTGTTTCATTTGGGGATGTACTGTATCTTTGAGGAGGAAATGATTGAAGTTAAAGACTTTTATATGATTTCAACTTTCACCTATTTTGTAGATGCTTTCTTGGTGCCGGTAGCACATGTGGCAAGTCAAACTGACATAAGCAACAGAAAAACATAATTTAGCCGCCTTGTTTGATGATCTATTATAAAAAAAAAAAAAAAGAAACACCACAACATTAGCAATAATTCTGATTGCGTTTTATCCAAGTGTATTTAAGAAGTCAGCTTCTCAACGGTACGTCTACTCATGGGTTAATAAGTTCAGCAGCCTTAGAGACTATTCTCCCTCTACTCACTCTGCCATGCTCATGATCTTAATCACGTCTACTTTCTGTTCTTCTCATTCTGATGCAGAAAGCAAAAGTCAGTATGTTGTAAATTTTTACCGTCACGTGTGATTTTACCGTCATGTGTGATTTTACCATCAGTATGGTGTGATTTTTACTGTCATACCGTCAGCGTGATGTGACTTTACCATCAGGTATCATTTTACCGTCAGTGTGGTTTCATTTTTACCGCCAGGTGTGACTTTACCGACAGTGTGGTGTGATTTTACCATCAGAATGGTGTGATTTTACCATCAGGTATAATTTTACCATCAGTGTGGTGTAACTTTTTATCTTCAGGTGCGATTTTAACGTCAGTATGGTGTGATTTTTGCCGTCATACCGCCAGTGTGGTATGATTTTACCATCAGTATCGTGTGATTTTTTTACAGTCAGGTGTGGTTTTACCATCAGTATAGTGTGGTTTTATTTATTTATTTTATTCACGTCTACTTTCTATTCTTCTCATTCTGATGCAGAAAGAAAAAGTCAGTATGTTGTGACTTTTACCGTCACGCGTGATTTTACTGTCATGTGTGATTTTAACGTCAGTATGGTCTGATTTTTACCGCCATACCGTCAGTGTGATGTGATTTTACCATCCGTGTGGTGTGATTTTTTACAGTCAGGTGTGATTTTACTGTCAGTGTGATGTGGTTTTACCATCAGTATGGTGTGGTTTTACCATTAGTGATGAGCAGCCAGAGTTCAGAAAGTGACCCTGACTTGAAGGAGTTTCAATCAGCATCATAAAGGGTAAAAAGGGTGATGAGGGGTGATAAGACATTTTCAGCTGAGCAAACACAGCTAGAAATGTTTTCCTTGACATTCATTTTGCTCTCAAACACTGAAACACGAGTCGTAACCAGGACCGCACAAAGTTCTGGTCAGTCACAACGACCACGATGAGTATCAGCAACAACTATGCTAATCACTTCTCTTCTGCAGATTCTATTGTGCCTCTTCACCTTACAGGAAAAATCCACTCGAAAGCTGTCGTGCACATCATGAATGGCCTTCAGGGACAGACGCTGCATTCAGGGTCCACATTGTTAACCAGAAACAGCAGCTGTTGTTTTATTCTCTAGATGTGTCAGTCTTCCCGCTGGGCTACAGTGACGAGATAAAACTGTTAAAAGAAAATCACTGTATAATACAGTTTCAGATCCCTTAATCAGACAAAAAAACAGACTGTTTTACTCATATTGATGAAGGAGACTTGTACAATGTAATTGGACTGAATTTAAACCTTCCAGTCTTGAGATATCCAACAATCTTTTTCTTCGTGGTGTTTTGAATTTCCATCATTGGAAATCTTTCCAGATCCAGAGAAGTTGAGATGAAGTGTTAAATATGAACAAAATACAACACAATGATTTGGAAAAAAAAGGAAAAATAGAAAACATCTCAAACATTGAAAGTGAGACATTTGATGTTTTCATGAAAATATGCGCTTGTTTTGAATTTGATGGCAGCAACAAAAAGCCAGAAACTCCTGATCTCCTGACATATTGCTTTGCTATTTGTTGTATTTTTATTTACCTGTACAGTACTTTGGTTGCCTTATGGCATGTTAAAGCGCTTTATAAATAAAGTTTTGATTGATTGATTGATTGATTGATTGATTGATTGATTGATTGATTGATTGATTGATTGATTGATTTGCGCCTCCGTCATCATGGTTGAGATGATGTGGGAGGGTGGAGTGGAGAGAAGGAACAAGTACCCAAAGTTTGCAGCTGTGCGCTCACATGCTGGATGGAGGGCTAAAGAAGGGTATCAGGGGCAATAAACTGAGAAAGGAGAATCAGGGGCAATAAACTGAGGAGGGGTATCAGGGGCAATAAACTGAGAAAGGAGAATCAGGGGCAATAAACTGAGGAGGGGTATCAGGGGCAACAAACTGAGAAAGGAGAATCAGGGGCAATAAACTGAGGAGGGGTATCAGGGGCAATAAGCTGAGGAGGGGTATCAGGGGCAATAAACTGAGGATGGGTATCAGGGGTAATAAACTGAGGGGGGTATCAGGGGCAATAAACTGATGATGGGTATCAGGGGCAATAAACTGAGGATGGGTATCAGGGGCAATAAACTGAGGAGGGGTATCAGGGACAATAAACTGAGGAGGGGTATCAGGGGCAATAAACCGAAAAAAGGGGTATCAGGGGCAATAAACTGAGAAAGGGGTATCAGGGGTAATAAACTGAGGAGGGGTATCAGGGGCAATAAACTGAGAAAGGGGTATCAGGGGCAATAAGCTGAGAAAGGGGTATCAGGGTAATAAACTGAGGAGGGGTATCAGGGGCAATAAACTGAGAAAGGGGTATCAGGGGCAATAAGCTGAGAAAGGGGTATCAGGGTAATAAACTGAGGAGGGGTATCAGGGGCAATAAACTGAGAAAGGGGTATCAGGGGCAATAAGCTGAGGAGGGGTATCAGGGGCAATAAACTGAGGAGGGGTATCAGGGGCAATAAACTGAGAAAGGGGTATCAGGGGCAATAAACTGAGGAGGGGTATCAGGGGCAGTAAACTGAGGAGGGGTATCAGGGGTAATAAACTGAGGAGGGGTATCAGGGGCAATAAGCTGACAAAGGGGTATCAGGGGCAATAAGCTGAGGAGGGGTATCAGGGGCAATAAACTGAGGAGGGGTATCAGGGGCAATAAACTGAGAAAGGGGTATCAGGGGCAATAAACTGAGGAGGGGTATCAGGGGCAATAAACTGAGGAGGGGTGTCAGGGGTAATAAACTGAGGAGGGGTATCAGGGGCAATAAACTGAAGAGGGGTATCAGGGGCAATAAACTGAGAAAGGAGAATCAGGGGCAATAAACTGAGGAGGGGTATCAGGGGCAATAAACTGAGGAAGGGTATCAGGGGCAATAAGCTGAGGAAGGGTATCAGGGGCAATAAACTGAGGAGGGGTATCAGGGACAATAAACTGAGAAAGGAGAATTGGGGCAACAAACTGAGAAAGGAGAACCAGGGGCAATAAACTGAGGAAGGGTATCAGGGGCAATAAACTGAGGAGGGGTATCAGGGGCAATAAGCTGAGGAGGGGTATCAGGGGCAACAAACTGAGGAGGGGTATCAGGGGCAATAAACTGAGGAGGGGTATCAGGGGCAACAAACTGAGAAAGGAGAATCAGGGGCAATAAACTGAGGAGGGGTATCAGGGGCAATAAGCTGAGGAGGGGTATCAGGGGCAATAAACTGAGGATGGGTATCAGGGGTAATAAACTGAGGGGGGTATCAGGGGCAATAAACTGATGATGGGTATCAGGGGCAATAAACTGAGGATGGGTATCAGGGGCAATAAACTGAGGAGGGGTATCAGGGACAATAAACTGAGGAGGGGTATCAGGGGCAATAAACCGAAAAAAGGGGTATCAGGGGCAATAAACTGAGGAGGGGTATCAGGGGCAATAAACTGAGAAAGGGGTATCAGGGGTAATAAACTGAGGAGGGGTATCAGGGGCAATAAACTGAGAAAGGGGTATCAGGGGCAATAAGCTGAGAAAGGGGTATCAGGGGCAATAAACTGAGGAGGGGTATCAGGGGCAGTAAACTGAGGAGGGGTATCAGGGGTAATAAACTGAGGAGGGGTATCAGGGGCAATAAGCTGACAAAGGGGTATCAGGGGCAATAAGCTGAGGAGGGGTATCAGGGGCAATAAACTGAGGAGGGGTATCAGGGGCAATAAACTGAGAAAGGGGTATCAGGGGCAATAAACTGAGGAGGGGTATCAGGGGCAGTAAACTGAGGAGGGGTATCAGGGGCAATAAACTGAGGAGGGGTATCAGGGGCAATACACTGAGGAGGGGTATCAGGGGTAATAAACTGAGGAGGGGTATCAGGGGCAATAAACTGAGGAGGGGTATCAGGGGTAATAAACTGAGGAGGGGTGTCAGGGGTAATAAACTGAGGAGGGGTATCAGGGGCAATAAACTGAAGAGGGGTATCAGGGGCAATAAACTGAGAAAGGAGAATCAGGGGCAATAAACTGAGGAGGGGTATCAGGGGCAATAAACTGAGGAAGGGTATCAGGGGCAATAAGCTGAGGAAGGGTATCAGGGGCAATAAACTGAGGAGGGGTATCAGGGACAATAAACTGAGAAAGGAGAATTGGGGCAATAAACTGAGGAGGGGTATCAGGGGCAATAAACTGAGGAAGGGTATCAGGGGCAATAAACTGAGGAGGGGTATCAGGGGCCATAAACTGAGGAGGGGTATCAGGGGGCAATAAGCTGAGGAGGGGTATCAGGGGCAATAAACTGAGGAAGGGTATCAGGGGCAATAAACTGAGGAAGGGTATCAGGGGCAATAAACTGAGGAGGGGTATCAGGGGCAATAAACTGAGGAAGGGTATCAGGGGCAATAAGCTGAGGAAGGGTATCAGGGGCAATAAACTGAGGAAGGGTATCAGGGGCAATAAACTGAGGAGGGGTATCAGGGGCAATAAACTGAGGAGGGGTATCAATGGCAATAAACTGAGAAACGAGAATCAGGGGTAATCAACTGAGGGGGGTATCAGGGGCAATTTTCCGAGTCTAACGGAGCGCAACATCAGTGAAGGCTGGCTCCTGACCTATGACCCTGCAGCTGGCAGAAGGGCACTGTTGGAGGTGCGCCAGTTGGTGCCACCTGCCTGTGCTAAATACCAGCAGGAAGACGTGTGAACTTGACCCACAAACATCTGGAATGAGCCAGTATCCTGTGGTCAGATGAATTCATCCATCCATTCATCACCTGCTTCTAAGAGTTCAGGTGGCGGGTCACCAGCTTCAGGAGACAGGCCCAGACCTCCTTTGCCTCCAGTATACAGCGGTTTTCCCAGACTTGCTGATATATAAACTTCCCTCCAGCATGTGATGGGTCTCCCGCGGAGCTGCTCCTGGTTGATCACGTCTGCTGAGTCCGACAACCCTGCAGATGAAAGTTCTTCCAGATGCTTGCAACAGCAAACTTGTTCTGCACTTCATGAGCATAGGTGTGGGTAGGAACATCCATCAACCTTGCTTTTAGCTCAGCTCTTCCTTCACCGCAGCAAACTAATACAAACAACTGCTGCACCAATCCACCCTTAAATCTTCATTCTTCCCTTGTTCCGCCCCCAAGATACTTGAACTTTTCCGTTCCTCAGACAAATTGAATTTTAACATTTTACACCGTGGAAGCTACGTCTTCCTACAGAGGAAAGTGACCATCTATCTGAGGTCAGGGTGGGTCGTTATCAGCGATCTGGAATGACCAGGTTGCACATCTGAAACAGTGAAAAAAACATCAATGCTGAAAGATTCTAGAGCTACACACCCTTCAATCCGGATGAAATCTTTTTCAGGGAAAGGCTTGCATCTTTCAAGATGAAACTGCTGAGTGTATCCATGAACAGGGAGTCCTCAGGGGCTGCGGATGACGGCCTGCCTGGATTCCAGACCGTTCACCAACTGAACACATCACTATGCGCAGCTTTCATACTGAAAGGTGGAGTAAGTACATAACCACAGGAATGTTCAGATGTATGAATCCGTGCGTACGCTGGTTCCTGCGTGTATTTCCTTGATGCATCCCAGCTGACGTGGAAATCAGCTGGGATGCACCACTTACACCGCCCTCTCTCGCTCCATTCATGATTATGCAAATTTACCTTGTAGTAAAACTACAAGGTACGCTTTCGCTTTTTGTGGAAGAAAAATCTTCCCAGAATGTGAAATGAATGCACTTTTGTGGGAGTTGGAGGCAAGACAATATATTTCATTTGGAGTTTTCTCCTCCAGAGTGGGTACAGAACAGATATTGATTGAGGGCGATGTTCTGATCCAGCAGGATCCAGCAGGATCAGAACATCGCACCACAGTTGGAATAAAGAAAAAATGGGCTGACATCAACGTCAGTGTGAAAAAAAAAGTTGCTGTACGTCAGAGGAGTGTTGCAACCGCATGGGGAGATCCAGGGATGCTGGAGCGATGCCACATCCTGCCAACACATGCAGCGACTTGGATATTATCCCAAATCACATTAAATATAAACATTCTTTGGTTATTGATTAGTCACATCAGTTAGAACCAGTCAAACTTTTATACTTGATACTTGAACTCTTCCGTTCACTTGGTGTCATCTGGATTTGGTTGTGTCGCTCAGGGATGACCGAGAGCTGAAGGCTCCTGTTGCTATAGAAACCAGCGTGGTGAGGACTGAGTACCGGTCCCGGCACGGAGCCACATCTCCCAGTCTCCCTTTTGTAACTGGGACCAGTTAAGCAGAGATCCCGAAGGATCGTTCTGGGTAACCCAAAGCAGTTGATGAGCCATTCCTGATCCTGGACCTGTAGGACAGCGTGGCCCCTGGTCTTCCCAGTCCCCAGCGGTATTTGGACTGTTGGTAGATAAGTGGGGACACAACGCAGAGGTAAACATCACCCTGTCAACACTTTGTCTCTGCGGTGCGGCTGGGATGTATATTTTTCTTCGAATCACACTATCACTTTATCTACATGGTCTTCTCTTTTGGAGTTGGGGCTTTAGATGCAGAGAGGCAAATTAGTTCATTCAGTTTATTAACTATAACTGTAAATGGTAATGAACGCTTTATGATTTGTTTTTCGTTGCCTGGGTGGTATTGACATACAGAATCAGCGGTGATGCATGTAAAAGCTGTATAAAAATAAAAAAGAATTGGCCAAAACAGAATCTGAAGCTTTAGTCTGACATTTTATTTCCGCTTTCAGACCCCGAGCGGAGCATGAAACTGAAGGTCTTGGCCTGGATATCCTTTTTACATTATTCAGAGATCCGTTGGCTTCACCAAGAGCACAGAAATAGAGGCCATTTTCCCCAGAGAAGCAGTCATTATTCATCTTCTAAGATGGGTATCCCAGCTACTATTTAACATCATTTTCAACGAACCAAGTAACAAGAAAAAGAAGCTGTGGTGAAAATAATTAGTCCCAGTTTTGTCCAGTGAACTTTACAGCCTGGTACCAAATCTAGAACATGAAAGCAAGCAGGCATACCTGAAGGAAACCAGGCTTTTCTGGGAGCCTTTTCACAGCCCTGCTCTTGTGTGAAAAGGCGTCTTTCCTCTTTTGTTGCTTCCGCAAAAATACAAGTACAAAAACAAGGTTTTATCTCAGCATGCAGATCATTGCAATTACATGTTATGGGCTAGACCACAGAGGCTGAATCATTTTTCACTGAAGACTCTTATTGTTTCTATAAAAAGAATATCAGGCTGGTCTCAGCTCTATAATTGTTCTTGGTGTGTTAGGCTGCTTCTTTAGTATCACACATTTCTTTGCTTGAAAGGCACTGCTTTATCTGCTCTCCCAAGTGATGTTTTTACCCATACGTTAATTAAAAACACATCTCCCTGTCAGGGGACTTAATGGCTCCGCTGGCTGGGCTGCGATGTCAGTGGATGTACGGTACTCGTAAAAAAAAGGGCCGCTCTGGCTGATTTCTCTATTCATGAAATCAGTGCCATTATGATGAATAGTTGTGAAAAGAGCAGCATTTACCATCACCCTGAGCAGATTTTTTCACTAAATACCCGACATCACAGTCGCAGTACAACTTGACACTGCAGCTAACAAGTTGACATGAAGTGAGCTCCAGATAAATACTGATGCTATTTTGGTTGAAATGTTTGTTTTTCAGGTCTCAAGAAGCCGGATTTACACTACCGCGTAGCTGGGTTGGGTACTCATGGGGCCTAGGCCATTGCTCGGTGTTTGTTGTGTCGATATGTAACTGCACCACCCACCACCAGGTGGCAGTAGAGGTTCTTTTCTGCAGCGTCGTATTTTCCTTTTGTTCACTTCCTGTGAGCAAATAAAGTATGTTTATCGTGAGTTGGAGGTGATAAATGTTGACCATCAGTCATCTTTACAGAGATTGTGGAAAACTATTGCCGGAGAAGAAATAGCAGAGGAACATTAGAGAAAAAACGAAGAAGAAATCTGCCAATTATGATATTTGTGGTTATAGTTAAACTCAGCGAGAGCTGAATCTGACCATATACATACGACATTGGGAATGTCAATCCATGGCATTTGACTGAGGTGCATCCATCCGTTGAGCTCTATCCTCCTGCTAACTTCGCTCATGACGCTGCGTCTGTTGTGGTCAGATTCAGCTCTTGTTTTTTCTTCAATGATATAATCCTTTGTGCTATTAAATGTCATCCTAAAACTGTTTTATGCGTCAAAGCGGCGTAGGTGTGAACCTGGTGGCGTAAGCTATGGCAATGCTTAATATGCACTATGTTGCGTAGTTACGAACCGCAGGAAATGAGATTGGTAGATTTGTTCTTCCGTGATTTATTTATTTTTCATTTCACAAACAGGTCAGCAAATGCAAAACCAGATAGATGTTTGTCTTTGGTCTCTAGAAGACATTTGACAGTGTTTTTACAACGATGTAATATGAAAGCGACTCTAAAGTGACAGAAAATACAATTCTTATAAATTTATGAACTGCATTGTGTGTTTCAGAAAAAACTGCTGCAATAAACATGAGCTTCAAGGTTGTTGATGTAAAGGCCACTAAATCAATTCAGATATGTTTTATAACTGCAAGACCAAACAGACTCAACTGAAGCGGAGCACCAATATTTTCCATGAAGTGACGGTCAGAGAAAAGCTGCTTGTTCCGCCTCACAAACTAACCTAGAATATAAAGGAGCCAGAAGTGACAGCCGAGCCATTTTGAGAGGGGAAAGGACTGTTGCCATGGAAATACAGGTGTCCACAGGTTGTTTTTCTTTGTTTTTAAGGCTTTAATCGGTGCTGGGGGAGACTTGAAGTTACAAAGCTGTTAATGATTTCTAAACTCAGCGGTTTTAGTCATCAGTTTAAGACTTTCATCATTAACGATGGTTCTTGAGGTTGTGTCGTTTGACGGAGGTCCAGCGTAGGCCTGTACTTGTCAGTGTTTGACACTTCCCCCCAGTTTGTAACTTTCAGTTTCTGTCTTGCCCCGCCTGTGTCCCATCTGCCCTGATTGTGTCTGCACCTGTGTCTCGTCATGTCTCGTTATCCCTTCAGTATATCTTGTCTTGTCATTCCTGGGTTCCCTGTCGGTCCGTACTGGTTCTTCCTCCATGTCTCCTCGTAGTTTTTCCCTGTTCCTGGTTTTTGTTTATCCTGCTCTGCAGCGCCTTGTGTTTTGCCTTTTTTTGGATTAAACCCTTTTTGTTGAGAACTCCTGCCTCCGGCCTCCCTCTCTCTCCTGCATTTGGGTCCTTAGAAAACCAAACCACAACAGAACGGACCGACCAACATGGACCCAGCGGGAGAGTATATTACTCTTTTTGAGTTCTTCCGCCGAGAGGCAGAGAAAAATGGGGACCCCTTTCTGGGAACCTGCCAGGCTTGAGGTGGGGTGGGGTTCTCAGCCCCAGGGGAAGCGACGGCGTCAGCGCCAGCCCCAGCCTGTTCCTGCTCCAGCGGTGGTCCTGGACGCATCGCCCCCTGTTCCTGCTCCGGCGGTGGTCCTGGACGCCTCAGCTCCTGCTCGAGTTCCTCCTCCGGTGATCGTTCCGGACCCCCCTCAGCCAGCTCCGAGGACCCGTGTTCCCCCCCAGCCCGCCCTGGATGTGGACTGTGGAGACATCTGGGATCTGTCCCTTGAGGGGGGGCCAGCGCCCCGGACCGGGGTACCCCCGCAGCCGGCGTCCCGGACCCGGGTACCCCCGGAGCCGGCACCTCGGACCCGGGTACCCCCGCAGCCAGCGCCACGGACCCCGGTCCCCACTCGGGCAGCTCCGGGGATCCTCTGCCCCCCGACGCCAGCTCCCCGCATCCTGTCTGCTCCTGTTCCGGCTCCTCGCATCCTGTCTGCTCCTGTTCCGGCTCCCCACATCCTGTTTGCTCCTGTTCCGGCTCCCCGCATCCTGTCTGCTCCTGTCCCGGCTCCCCGCATCCTGTCTGCTCCTGTCCCGGCTCCCCGCATCCTGTCTGCTCCTGTTCCGGCTCCTCGCATCCTGTCTGCTCCTGTTCCGGCTCCCCGCATCCTGTTTGCTCCTGTTCCGGCTCCCCGCATCCTGTCTGCTCCTGTCCCGGCTCCCCGCATCCTGTCTGCTCCTGTCCCGGCTCCCCGCATCCTGTCTGCTCCTGTTCCGGCTCCTCGCATCCTGTCTGCTCCTGTTCCGGCTCCCCGCATCCTGTTTGCTCCTGTTCCGGCTCCCCGCATCCTGTCTGCTCCTGTTCCGGCTCCCCGCATCCTGTCTGCTCCTGTCCCGGCTCCCCGCATCCTGTCTGCTCCTGTCCCGGCTCCCCGCATCCTGTCTGCTCCTGTCCCGGCTCCCCGCATGCTGTCTGCTCCTGTTCCGGCTCCCCGCATGCTGTCTGCTCCTGTTCCGGCTCCCCGCATGCTGTCTGCTCCTGTTCCGGCTCCCCGCATCCTGTCTGCCCAAGTCCCTGAGCCCTGTCAAGTCCCCGAGCCCTGTCAAGTCCCCGAGCCACGCCAAGAATCCCCGTCACGCCCCCCGCCAAGACCCAGGCCTAGGCCTCGGGGACGCCCCCCCGAGCTGTCTCGCTGGTCTGCTCGATCCCGAGGTCTGCCCCCGGAACTTTGGCCGTGTGTGGCCTGGGCCCTCCTCCAGGCCCCCTCCGCCCTCCCTGGGTGTTGACTGTTTGGGACTTCTGGGATCTGTCCCTTGAGGGGGGGAGGGGGGGGGGTACTGTCAGTGTTTGACACTTCCCCCCAGTTTGTAACTTTCAGTTTCTGTCTTGCCCCGCCTGTGTCCCATCTGCCCTGATTGTGTCTGCACCTGTGTCTCGTTATCCCTTCAGTATATCTTGTCTTGTCATTCCTGGGTTCCCTGTCGGTCCGTACTGGTTCTTCCTCCATGTCTCCTCGTTGTTTTTCCCTGTTCCTGGTTTTTGTTTATCCTGCTCTTTTTTTGGATTAAACCCTTTTTGATGAGAACTCCTGCCTCCGGTCTCCCTCTCTCTCCTGCATTTGGGTCCTTAGAAAACCAAACCACAACAGTACTTATATGTAGACCTGCTGAAACACCCCCAGGTTCCATGAATAAAGAGACATTTCTCTTGATGTTTTTTTTTTAATTTGATTTATTTTATTTTTGTACATGTAAAAAACAACACTTCAAGAGAAGTTTAAGAAAACAAAACAAAAAAACAAAGAATTTCATCCTTTACCACTTGATAACTTAATTTACATGTGCAAAAAAGGTACATGATGTTGCTGCAAAAGCGAAAGAACCTGATATTAACAAACATGAACTGTTTTTATCTTTATTTCCCTGTTTTTGTTGAGACATCTTTATGACATTTGCAGTATTAGTAGGCGGAGTGGAGGCCTAATGGTCACAGAGCTGGTTCTGGCTCTAGAGAACCCAGGTCTAAATCCCGGGTTGGCAACAGAGCAAGGCCTTCAACCCCCCAACTGACCCCCGGGTGCCCCAACAAAGGCCGCCCACTGTAACTAGCGATGGGTTGAAAGCAGAGGACTAATGTTGGTGTGATTTGTGAGATTTATACTGACAAAGATGATCAAAATCGGATGAAACGGTCCGTTGGTGGTTTAGTCCGTTTTATGAAGCCATAAATCGGTGCCGTATGGAGGGTTTGTGAAGGTCCTCATGCCAGAACTCCTTTCTGCTTCTTTTACAGGTTTAAAATGAACGAAGGTCCGGAGAACAACGAGACTCAACTGTACGACAACTGGACGTTTCACAACGCGCCGGCGGAGTACGCCGTGCGGCGGAACAACATCACCTATGTTGGATTTTACCTGCACCAGCCGTCCACCGCAGCCATCTTCATCGTGTCCTACCTGCTCATCTTCCTGGTGTGCATGGTGGGAAATGGCGTGGTATGCTTCATCGTGCTGCGGAGCAAAAACATGTGGACTGTCACCAACTTGTTCATCCTGAACCTGGCAGTGAGCGACCTCCTGGTTGGGATTTTCTGCATGCCCACGACGCTCCTCGACAACATAATTACAGGTGAGGACACTGCCAGCGTGTCGCTTGATTGAAATTGATCGCTTGTGTCAGAAATTGAAGGGTAGAGCAAGCTGGTGGTAGCCAGAGTATTTCCATCAGTCAGTGGATGTGCATTTTGTCCAGATGGAAACATCCCAACAACTGTGTCTGTACTGAACAGTTCTCATCTTAGGAGGCAGATTTCTGACATTTTGAAAGAAAATGCCCCCAAACAAACAAACAAACAAAGAGGGTTATACATATCCTAGTTGCAGATAAGTGTTTACAACACAGCCTGGAATTTCACACTCATAAATATCTGTAATTGGCAAATTTTCTGCGACCGACATCAGAAGCTAATGAGTTTCTGGAGGACAAATCTGATCCACAACACCCCCTCGAGATGCATTCTGGGATTAATATTTAAGACTTCTGTGTTTTGAAAACTTGTAAACACTTAGAGCTAGATAAACATTTTGCAACCGAGAAAGAATATTCTAATTGGCTGTTAAAAAAGTGTTGGAGGAGCAGCGACTTGTTGGAAGACCCGGGTACCCTAATCAATCCCTTTTAGGTATCAATCAGTATAAGAAGTGAGTATTGGAAGTTCACCTGGTAGATCACAGCGTATCCGTCCGTACTGAAGACTCCAGACAGTTAATTATCTCAGAATGCATTGCATTGCATGTCGGGAAATCTCCTTGTACATTTTTGTGTTTTTTTTTCCTCCACAAACATTGTTTCTAAGACAGGTCAAATACAAAAGTATAAATAAAAAGTTGTATTGTAGACGCCTTTACCAGAGCAGTTCACGGTCCGTTCTGAGCTGTGTTCATGTTCAGAGTTTATTTTGTGTTTATTCTATGTTTTTGAACCTGTGTTAACCTGGTAGCTGAGCTGTGATGTCGCCAAGTACTCTCCCGAGTACCGTTGAGAACTCTTCTAACTCCATCCTCCTGACCTCTGGGGTCGTACCTGCCGAGTATGAACTGCCAAGTACACAGGCCCAAAGTACATGGAACTGAGAAACAGCTATTGGCCGGGTTTCCCAGATCAGTTAAGTAGTTCTTAACAGCGAAAGACTTCTTTCAAACCTTCTTAAGGAGCCTGTGAAAGAAAATCGCGTTTCCCAGAGTTGCTCTTAGCTTAAGTATCTCTTTCATTAAGAAGGAAATGAAAGATGCTGCTGACCCAGTCTTTACAACCATCTTAGTGAACAAAGACTCACAGATCCAGCCGCGTCAGGCAAATCAATATCACACCAAGCAATGAGATATTAAAACAATGCACCCCGCACAAATTTTGATTTATTTTATTCTTTAGATTTATATTGTTTAGCATTTATTGGTGACAGCAAAGGAAAAAAAAAAGAAAAATAAGGAATAACAAGTGTGTTCCTGTATATGCTTTATGCTTTACGCACAAATAAAACGATCATCATGAATATCATTTATTTGATAATTTGGCTGCTATACAGCATATTCTCGCTGCAAATCAACCGCGTCGCCGCGCGAATTCGTGCGTCAGCACTTCAGTCCCCTGGACGTGTCGGACCGGGCTGTCAGACCGGGACACCTGCGCCGTGCCCGAGCCCGAGCACCTCTACGTGTGATGACAGGGAAGCAGCAGCTGAAGAACAGGAGCCTTTGATGAATCGTTCATTACAGTCTCAAATATAATCAATGGTGTCGGTTTATATTAAAGAATCTTTTTGCCCAGAAGAAAAAAGAGCGAAGACAACGACCCATAACTATTTTTTTCTCTTGAAAAAACCTGCACCGCGGGGTTTAGGATAAAAGACGCTGCAGCGCGAGTCGGGATGCAGGGTCTCAGAAGAGGAGGAATACGTGCGAGGCGGGGCTGATCTCTGCAATCTGAAGCGCTCTATAATTGTAAAAAGAATTTCACTTATCACGGGTTCTTTTTGGAACATAACCCCTGCGAAAAACCAGGGATTGCTGTAATTCCACGTTGCGATTTGCGAAACTCGCCTTCTCTTGGCTCATGCTTTTGAACACACACAAACGCCCACCCCGTTTCCTCCCGGTTTCTGCGTGTGGGGAAAAAAAGCCTCACTGTAGCCAGAAATAACGGAGTAACGCACCGTTTGGATGAAAAAGGGTCATTGAATTATATTTATCATCTTAATTTTTTATTATAACGCACAGGCAGCAGGGAATTAGTGCGTTAGGCAGCAGTGCTGCGTGTGAAAATGCGCTGATAGTGATCGGTGATCGATTTGCCTGGCATCGATTCATTTGGTTTCAGAACCGGACAGCTGCTCCAAAGAGCTTCTGAAAGAGCGAAACTAAAGGACGGTGTTAAGAAGTCATCTGGGAAACACCCGTATCTTAGGGTTCTCTCTTAGTTCAAACCTTCTTTGAACCTCTCTTAAATCCTTAAGAGAGGTTGGATCTGGGAAACCCGGCCATTGTTATTTTATTTAGGTTAACACAGGCTAATTTAAGAAACAGCTGTAAGTTTCAAACAGCTGACCGTCGCTGTGTCGTATGGGTGACAAATAGAATAGAATAGAATAGCATGCATTTTATTGTCATTTACACATGTACAGTGAGCTATACATACCTGGGATGAAACATTTCACTCTTCAGTGCAACACGTAATAGTAGAAAAAAATACGTATATAAATAATAAATACAAAATGTGCAAAATATAAGAGTGATGGGTATGTAGATAACATAGAATGGCAGGAGGTTATTGCACATAAAAATTATTGCACAAGTCCGGTTGGAGGGGGTTGAGGTCAGACTGTAATAACCGCATGGTAGAGTTTAGGGTGGCGAAAGCTTTTGGGAAGAAACGGTTCCTTATTCTGTTTGTGTTGGTCCTGGCGCTACCTGTAGAACCTGTGGGCCTCCCTGAGGGCAACAGGTCAAACAGTTCAAAGCTAGTGTGATAGTCTTGGCTCTGCTGAGGCTGTTGAATTAATAGAACGCTTATACACACACATATATATATATATATATATATATATATATATATATATATATATATATATATATATATATATATATATAGGCAATAATAGGTTATAATAATAATAGTAGTTTCTAATGATGGAGCAGTTATTAACTATTAATTGAGTAATTAAATTAATTAAAATGTGTTTGTGTTTTACAAAATGACCAAAACAAAACCGATCAAAATCCCATGAAGGTTTCTGTTGGAAGAAACAGGTTCGGCCGTTATGGCTCCACCTTGTGGCAGGACAGGATCAGTACAGTTAACGTGAAATCTTTTTTTCAATTTCTATGATCATCTCAGCCGACTGTACGATTATACGCCCTTCACAGAAACTAGTTTGACGTTTAAAGTTGCTGCGGATGGTTGCCATGTCGACACTGACAGTGACGGTGACATCGGCGGGACGTTTCTGTTCTGCACGTCCAGGGCCATATTTGACTTCAGCACGTTTGAGCCCTCCCTGGACAGGTGGAGTTTACACTCAAGTGCCTGAGATGTGGAGCAAAAACCACAAGAAGAAGATTTTAAAGCTGGCTGAAGTCACAGCAGAAGAGGCGAGGCCACTCGATTGGACAATAACCCACACCCACGAATAAACCGCCTCTGCTGAGAATCAGCACCGGCAAACATAACGTGGCTTATCGAAAACTTCATATGAGATGGAAAAATTGAAGCACCAGCTGCTGAGCATGAAGTGTAATCATTTATTCAGCAGAAAAGCATCATTAAGGCTTATTTTATCACGCGACTGGTGAGAGGACTTCAAAGAGAGCTTTGACCTAATCCTGTTGAGTTGCAGATGGAGCGTTGAAATTAAAATATAATACATCTCTGTATTAAATATTCATGTTTTTGACCTCGTGAAAAAAGTAAAATAAGCTATACAGATCGAGGCATTTTCACCCAGAACTCCTCTGAAACTTAACACAAGTTCATCATAACAGAAACCACGAATATTTAAAAGAAAACAGTCTCCAACCCACCACCTGACCTGTCCTGGGGTCAAGAGAGAGTTCATGGTGCATGTTCATTTGCGTTTGCTCTACAAGAGCGAAAACTTGTAAAAGAGGAGCGAAAAGCTGAAAACCTTTATAAAAGCAGCTTTGACTAACTAAAGCATTCCAAATAAATTAGCTGCAGTGTTAGTCGCTGCTGCGAAGGGCTGATAACAAGGTAACGTGAAATAGGTTGGCAGCATCCATCCATCAATCCATTATCTACACCTGCTTCCCCCGTTTCAGAGCCACGGGGGTCTGCTGGAGACTCTCCCAGCGGTCTGGAGGCAGAATAGAAGTAGGATTACTATTATTAAACGGCAGTCCGCTCTGCCAACAATCAAGAGACCACTAAAGACACGCAAGAGTCATTTTAATGTTAGAATATCAGTTTACCTGAAAACCTCCTGAAATCACTCTGGTCTCAGTTTACAACAGAAAGATTCATTTATTTCGTTTGTATTAGTTTTAACAGCCTCGTACAAGAAACTTTAATTCTATAACAACTATAGAGGAGAACATTTACGTAATTGCACATCAGGAAAAATGAAACAAAGCGAGTGAATTTATGAATAATTAAAAGGTTTTTGATTGGCGGCTGGGACAGCCGGTGTCTCGCTGTCATCCCTTTAGTGCTGGATTGACCTCTGATTGACCTCTGAGCCGTGAATAAAGACCTTACTGAACAAAGTCAGTCAGTCATTTCTCATCATCTGAAAGAGAAAACATCTTTTTGTGTTATTTTACTAACCAGTAAAATAACAGCTGACTGTGTGATTGTCTAAGCTCGTACTTTCCGAGCGTTGGATAAACACAGCGGCCATGTCTCATTTGACCGAAACAGCGTTTGAAATGTGAGATTGTTGAACAAATGTTTGCTGGCAGCTCTGTGGCTCATATGTGATTTTGTTCAGCGAGACCAAGAAGGCAAGGCAAGGCAAGGAAGGACAAGGCAAGGCAACCTATGGCAATGCAAGGCGGGACAAGGCGAGGCAAGTTTATCTGTACAGCACATTTTAGCAACAATGCAATTCAATGTGCTTTACATAATAAAAACATGGAAAGTAAAGAGAAGGAAAAAAGTACAGAGCAGTGACAAAATAAAGAAAGGTGAGACTTAAACTAGAGTTACAGTGCAGTACTAAAACTAGAAATTCTGAACAGTTTAAATAATTCAGTCAAAGGCAGGTGTAAACACATGAGTTTTTAACTTTGATTTAGAGGAACTGGGGGTTTCGGCGTTCCTGCAGCTTTCTGGTTTGTTCCAGATCTGTGGAGCATAAAAGCTACAGCCAGAGACGTTCTATGAACGAGACACCCCACTACGGTTCGGTTTCCTGTATCTGTGTCACGTGGGTTTCCCCACTGACCCGCCCCTTTAGGAGACTAACAGCAGGTCGTGAGTCTATTGAGTCCGATGGGAAAAGTCAACGTGAGCACAGTTTATTACCAATTCCTTCTGAATATTCTGACACCAAAATGGCAATTTTCAGACTGACAGATAAGGAGAAAATGAACTTCGTTTGAGACCTGTCTCTGTCTGAGCAACACACTCTCGTGAGATTTGGCTCTCATAGCTAATAATATAATATAATATAATAATAATAGATAGCTCTCCTCTCTGGTGCTGATTCAGAGATTCAGAGTTGTCGCTCACTGCAGAACTGCCAAAGTCGTTTTCCCATCGGATAAACTGAAATTTAAAATTAAAATAAAAACTTGCTTCTTTGCTTAATAATACTGTTATTGTTATTATTTAAGTCTTTTTGGAAGGGAAAAAAAGAATATTAGACTGATCCGATGATTGATATCAGGTTGATATCAGACATTAGAGTAGCAGATAAAAAAAAACGAGCGGCAAAATAAGGCGCAAATATTAAAGTTGTACTGTATCTCGTTCACAATACTTCCAAAACCATGTGGGGAGAGGGGCAACCACGCCCACTTAGGAGACAGGAAGTGTGTACCATTTCATACCATTGGCAGAAACGGTAATGCGTTATCTTCTGTATAGAGTATCTTTGCTACAGCATGGAATGATAACCACAATGCAATGGAATAAGGTCACGTGTTGCGATGAGTCCTGGTCAGACACGATAGAAGAAGAACTGAAAAAAAAAAGAACTGGCCACACCCCCTGTGACATCACCAGATGCGCTGGGTTAAGGCTGGATTATGGTTCTGCGCTACTCCAACGCAGAGCACATGCCGCTGCCGTGACGCCGTCGTGAATCCTTCGGACTTCTCTGTCACTCCCTTTCGCCGCGGTGCAATACCCCCCGCGAGCGCTAGGGGGGTCGTTCTTTTCCTGAATGGTTTATCCAACTTTTCCGGTCACAGTGAATCAAAGAGATAAGGACAACTATTGTGCAAAAAACCAAAACAAAATAAATCACACATACACGAAGAAAAGAGCGCTGAAAGTTCATGACTGCTTCACAAACCGGAAACTGGAAATGCGTTGCTACCAAGCAAACCAATCACAGCCCTCTAGGTCTGCGTTGGTCTGCGACCTCTAGACGCGTAGTTACAATTTGTGGGAGGTGCGCGTCAGGCACGGCGTGGCGTGCGGCGTGGCGTGCGGCGTGGCGTGCGGCGTGGCGTGCGGCGTGGCGTGCGCGATGCGGCGCAACATGCGGCGTAGGCTCGGCGTTGATTTGTTGCAGAACCATAATCCAGCCCTTAGACCTCTTGCAAGATGTTACAGGATGATTGATTTTCACTCCCAGAAAGTCTCCAGTGGAAGAGTCCTGAACTTAGCTACTGTAGAGGAACTGCAGGTCTGGATCCAGCCCCTAGTGGTCAGTAGATGACCTGCAGGTCTGGATCTGGACCCCTAGTGGTCGGTAGAGGACCTGCAGGTCTTGATCTGGACCCCTAGTGGTCGGTAGAGGAACTGCAGGTCTGGATCTGGACCACAGTGGTGGGTAGAGAAACTGCAGTGTTGGAAGTCAGGATGTTGGCTTAGTTCAGGTTTCCGCTGGTCCAGAGTTGTGGGTCCTTCATGTGCCTACTGTCAGCTCTGTAGTGTGAGTATCACAACCTGGGGTGGTTTCAGTCGGTTAGCTCAAGGTTCAGCAGCATCACAGGACCAAGTTAAAGACTAGTGGAACCTGCTGACGATACTGTGTGACCAAAACATCAACAGACATTCTCCTCCCTGATGGAACAGACACTTTCCAAGGTGACAGCGTCAGGATTCATCCGTCTCAAACTGCCTAAAAGGCTCAGGAAGCGAGAAACGTCTATTTCACACATTGACTGACCACAGACCCCACCCCCCTCCCCCAACCCCACTGTCTGAGCATCAATTGGATGTACTCGATGAGACTTTACATGGATCATTGATAGACCTTTGGGCAAAAAATACGAGGCAGAAGTAAATATTTATTTCTGGACAGAAATAAATGTCATGACATTGGGGGAGCTAATTAGAGAGATAACGCAGCAAATGCAAGTCATGATTAAAGTTACATTGCTGTTTTTTTTTTTTTAAATTGTGGCCTACTAATATATTTGGTTTATCTCCTTCATATTCAACCCAAAAAACATTGTTAAATATCCCCACACTGACTATGTTGGTTCTTCAGAAGACTGTAAAGCCAATCAAAGTGCAGACTGTGTGTATTGACAATACAGCTGCCTTCTGGGAAAAATCCAGACAGTTAAATGGCAGTTTGGCGCCGAGATGACCCAGGATTTAAGACTTGGCTTTTAAAATGAAGTGGAAGACAAACAAAAATACTGTTATCTCCTAAAAACATACTTTTTTTTTTGCTCCATTTAAATTTGTCAGCCAACATGCTTCACTTTGACTTTTCTCAGTTAATGTGACGCTGCAGCTTGAATACAAATGGGATCAAATCATAATTTTGTTACCATAAGCAATTAAATCAAGGACTTCTGTTCTGTCGCCCTTCTAGCAGCGAATGTAATTATCCAAATTTCATAGACACATGCTTTTACTCTATACCTTTCAGGTATGTCCAACACACGCTCCGACATGCAACAATACTCTGCATTTAACAGAACACTGGAATTTAAATGACAACAGAAAAATGCTTGCCATTGATCCGAGTTTAATTACAAAGTAGAATTGTGAGAACTCATTTGCCAACAGCTTAAAAGTAACAAATGTCCTTTACATGTGAAGGTGCTTCTGTGCAGCCTTCCCTCATTAATACACGTGGAGTACTTTGATCCAGGATTGTTCCAGCTTTCGACAGCTGACTCCATCTTCATGCAAATGATGTTGAAATTATATATTTTTCCGGAGACTGTTATCTGCTGCCAACTCCGACGCTCACACCTCATATCAGAACACAGCAAATGCCTGCTGAAGGTCCCACAGATGCCAGACCTTCTGACACGCATAAATCAGAGCAATATTGATCTGAAGTGCAGCAGAAACCTTCAGTGGTACTCACTAGCGGAGCAAGCGGGGGGGCAGAGGGGGCGGCCCCCCCGGGCCCACTGCTGCGTGGGGGCCCACGCCAAAGGGGAAAAAAAAAAGAAAAGTGTGCTGAATAAAATAATGAAAGTTGGACTATATAACACTTGCGTTCATAAGGGTTAAAGCTGTTTAAAAAATAAAAATGAAAAAAATAGTCCCTTCTCCCCTTGTGTGTCTGCCTGTCATGCACAGGTAGGTGCGCGCTAGGAATGGGTGATATTTTACCGTTCACGATATACCGTCAAAAAAATTCTCCATGGTAAGAATTTGTCATCTCGAGGTAAAAACGATAAATTCCCATTGATGACGGAAGAAAGGAAGAAATGAGCCAGAATGAAAGAAAGAAAGAAAGAAAGAAAGAAAGAAAGAAAGAAAGAAAGAAAGAAAGAAAGAAAGAAAGAAAGAAAGAAAGAAAGAAAGAAAGAAATAGAAATGAGCCAGAAAGAAAGAAAGAAATAGAAATGAGCCAGAAAGAAAGAAAGAAAGAAAGACAGAAAGAAAGAAAGAAAGACAGAAACAAACAAACAAAGAAATGAGCCAGAAAGAAAGAAAGAAAGAAAGAAAGAAAGAAAGAAAGAAAGAAAGAAAGAAAGAAAGAAAGAAAGAAAGAAAGAAAGAAAGAAAGAAAGAAAGAAAGAAAGAAAGAAGGATAAATTCCCGTTGATACGTTTTTGTGTAACAAACATTGCGGAACGGGGATCTTGCATCAATTCAATTTAATTGGTGTAGTTAAGTAGTATTCAGTATTCTTTTAGAGCAGTGTTTTGGGGGCTCCAAAGACTGAATGTGGTGATAGATTTATAGTTAAAAAGGTGGAGTTGAAATGGTATTTTTTTATCGTCATTTTTATTATCAGGATAAATGTCAGAAATTATCGTGATACATTTTTTAGTCCATACCGCCCATCCCTAGTGCGCGCGCATGTTGTCTGTTTACTTTTAGCCAGTTGTCGCATCAGAAGTTTAGCCTTAAAGCAGGAAACTCATGCAGAGTTTCAGCAGCTGAAGTTGATTAAAAACTATCTCCGGGCTGCATGGATGAGGCCAGACTATCAATCTTGTTGTGGTTCTCTGCCTACCACTGGATGAAACCATCATTGGTAAGCTGTCATAATATTAATTATTTCTGATAACATTGTCATAATGCTGGATATATGGCTTTTCCTATATTGTTTGTTGCTGTTTGACCGCCGTGTCTGCTCGGTCATTGTGTTAAATACATGTCGTCGCACATTGTCGCACATTGTCGCACATTGTCGTCCTACACTGTTGTGTATGTTGAACACGTGTGTCTGAATTGTGCTACTCGGCTCTATTGAATCCGACATCACTGGATGTCATTTGATGTTTATCTCTAGTTTGATACCTATGTTTTAAATCTGCATTAGGTTTATAATTAGGTTTGACATAATGACTGGCAAAATCCATGGTGCTGAAATCTCATTTGAATCGTACTGATCGTGTGCGCTTGTGTGCCGTGGTTGTGTGTCAGAGAGGCTGATCTGTGGCATTTTTCTTTTTAGCGATTATGTTTTAACAGGGATGTTTAGGCCACAAGGGCCCATCAAGAATGCTTCGCCCCCCCCTGGGGGAGGCTGGTTCTGTTCTGGACCCTCTGGAGAGGATTGTTAAAAAAGAGAGTTCTTCATACAATGAAGATAATCATCAACAACCCTGAACATCCTCTTCACAACAGTGATTTGGTAACAGAGTCTTCAGTCTTCAAATCCACTGCAACACATACAGGAATTGAAACCAGGACTAGCGGAGCTGAAACCAGGACTAGCTGGGACCCGGGGCCACTTTGCCTGTTTCTCCCAGGGTCAGACTCGTCATTGGGAAAGCCTACTGATATTCTGCAGGTGCTCGCAGAGTTGCACTTGATAGGAACCTGAAATGATCTGCTGTGTTGAAGGAGCATAAATACCAGAACAGTTTTCTCCTGTTGCACCATCACCATATTTGGGCTGCATTTGTATGTTGTTTATTGTGTATTATGTGGTTACTAACTAATTATGTTTGTTTTGAGACTAACATGCCTTCTGGCTATGTAGCTGCTGAATACTTTTCAATTTCCCCTGGGATCAATAAAGTATCTATCTCTCTCATTAATGCATGTGGCGTTGTTTCGGTGGTGAAATCAGAAATGACAGCTACATGTAGCCCATCCTGTGTTATCACAAGCGGCCTAATCTTAGCATAGCCTTATCCTCGGACCCTTCGGGACCAGCCCACGGCCACTCAAGGTGGTCCGTCAGTAATCGTTAAGACAGGGCTAAGCATTATAAATGAAAACCGCTGTATAATTGTTAATTTAGCCATGGACGTCAGTGGAGACCGTTGGGTTTTGGCATATTTCTGCGCTGGCTTCAACCCTAAAGTTTGAGTGCGAATGCTTAATTTCAGCAGTAATTGGAATAATACATAATGACAGTTGGAGCCTTGCATTTTTGAAGGTATAAACCTAAGAGCAGCTACTGCTTTAATTTGGATTCTGGATGGGATAATTGCAAACCTCTCCGAAGGGTGAGAATGTGTGAATAGATAATGCCATTAAAAATTGTACAGCAATAAAATCTTAAAACGTATTAAAAACAGCAGGCAGCTGTAATAAGACTGGAATAATACGATCATAGCTTTTGGAGACAGTTAAAAGACAACTGCTGCATTTTAAACTATTTGCATGGAAGACTGATCCAAACCGACAAAGAGCATTACTGTAAATATATTTAATCCAGAGGAACTAACATGCAGTCTAGTACATGTTGAGACTGGAAAATTAAAAAAACCTTTTTGGTTCATACTTAGCAAACAATGGACCCTTCCTGGCAGGGTGAAGCAGACTTACGTTCTGTTGAAATGGTTACCAAGACATGAGTGAAAACAAGGTTTTAAGGGTAAAAAATCAGAGGGAATCACTTTAAAAAGGGCTGAATCCGGCTTCCCAGACAGTAATGCTGTTAACATCTATTTCTGAGTGGGTCAAATCATCTTGAAAAAATCACTGAGGCCCCAACAATAATACATTACGAATAAATGTGTCTATATCAATAACCTTTTCAATTTTTCAGGAGGGAAGGCAAAGCTTAGCAGCCAACTAGGGCTGGAAAAAGCTTGATTTAATCACTGCACTGATTAACTTGCACTTGGAAGAGCTGTCAAAATCACACACAGATTTGGCCCAGGTGGAGGACTATATGGCTGTAAAAGCATCATATTAGCAGGGCTGCACATAAGTGGGCCGCCAGAGCGCATGCGCCATCAAAATCCACAGTGCGCTGTCAATCTTGTGCTGTGAAGCGCTTTTGCGTACTAACAGCTGGGGCTCATATTATTGGTTGTGGCCAGACCAGAATACTAATATTAAAATATCTATTGGGAGAGCTTTTCCCCAGAACTGCCACTCAAAGTTGGTACTGGCCAATCACAGCGCGTCCTTACTCCCCCTCCATGATCGTTGGGCAGGAAGAGAGGTAAGGATCAGCTTTACTGAACAAACCCCGACACGTCTCGTCAAAATGTCCAAGAAGCAAGCGCCATTAAGTAATTATTTTGGCGTTCCACCACCACCAACTACAAAGAGACGCCAAACTGAACCACTACCCGAATCGAACAGAAAACGTGTGTTCGCCGAGAAGTGGCTGCATGATGTTACGCGGCGACGCATACCGTACGTCGCGTTCCCGCGTATCCTACCCCGTAAACTCTGCGTTGGTGCAACGCAGAACCATAAATCAGCCAGTGTCCGTCAGTGCGTGCAGCAGCAGCGTGCCTGCACCAGCAAGACGCTGCTCTCTGATTATGGCTCACAGTTTATGAAAACCCCAAATAAAAAATAAATTAGAAAATATTTTATGAAATCAATAAACAATTCCATCATCAAAATTATAACAAATAAAAGGTTCAATATATCTTGCTTTGCATGTAATAAGTCTAGGTAATATATTAATTTCACCTTTTAAGTTGAATTATTGAAATAGATTAACTTTTACAGCATATTCAAGTTGAATTATTGAAATAAATTAACTTTTACACCATATTCTAGTTGATTATTGAAATAAATTAACTTTTACACCAAATTCTAGTTGAATTATTGAAATAAGTTAACTTTTACACCATATTCTTCACCTGAAGCAATATTCTACACCTTGGCTGATGTGGACATACATAGCATAGGAGGCTATTTCAGCTGCTTTATGGTTGGCTGTCTGTACAGTCATGCAAGTTCAATGCTATTAAAGAACACGTTTTTTCATATAAAATAAACACATTTTTATGCAGTTTAGAAGTTTTGGGGCTTTTTTTTGGCTCCTGCGCTGCTGAAATCGGGGCGTCCTTTATTTCTATTTCTGAAAGGCCGATAAAAACTGTAACTTTTATACTGACTCTACAGACTAACACGCACCATAATTTGTTAATTCATCTTTATAAGTGAATAAATATCGTTTTGCCTATAACTTATTCCTGCATCCCTCTTTTATCGATCCGGCGAGACGGGTCACCGCGTTTTTGGAGCCCCAAGTCACATATCCAGGGGCTCCTCTGAGCACCAGACCAAAATAATTATGTGCAGCCCTGCATATTAGTATGACGTACCAAGGAATCATGCTTCCCAAACCAAATCTCCTCAGTCTTGTTGTCTTGTTAAGTTAAGAACATTGAGCCTCATCCATGTTTGATGGTCACCGAGACAGTCCGGCGAAGGTTTCAGAGGATTACTGGTGTCCAGTTTAGTGGGCAGATAAATCTTGATATAATCAGTGAAACAATGAAAAGAAACATGATGTTTCTGAATACTGCTCAAAAAACAAAACGAAACATACAGTATACAATGAAAAGTGCAGGGGACCCATTAAAGAGCCCTGAGGTACCTGCAGTTGAGAAGAGTTGAAAAAGAAATGTTCAGCAACGTGGACAGAAAAATCTTCTTGATGCAAAATCTGGTAAAAATTGAGGTTTTCAAAGTTATTATCCATCCGGTGCCTTCAAACCTCACCTAATCAATCTATGAATCAACCCATTACTCAGTCAGCATTTGAACCTTAATTGAAGCCTAACTTGATGTGTTTTATGACATAGAGGCTGCTTTAGTTTTTCAAAGAAACCCAAAACAACAGTTCCCACAGTGAAATATGGAGGTGGGAGCATAATGCACCATCTAAATATAATATATAATGCACCACCGGAAGTCCAGGTCGCTGCTGGATGAACGAGTCAATGACATACATCTAAATTCATCCTAAACCTTAATGGACACCAGAATCAAGGTCCTGCAGTGGCCCATTCAGAGGACAGATCTCAAGGTTGATTTCCATGCTCAGTAACCACTGAATTTTGAATTTTTAATTTGTCAGTTGTAAGTCACCAAGGCAGCAGTGTCAATCATTAATTGTCAGTTTGGCCTTTTTCTAATCTAAACTGAACATATCAGGAAAACATAATTGCATGCCAACGCTCTAAAATAAAGACTTGGCTATATGTCTGGACTCATTTAAGAACGTCAAGGTTCTACCTGCAACTCAGCTGTTAACAATAAAAAAATAATTTCTTAGATGTTAGGATTTCCATTATGTGACTCTTTACCCTCTTCATCCTGCAGAAAAACCTTTCTGGGAATTTTAACTCAAGAAGATAAAAAATATTCAGTGAAAGTGTGAGGGAAAAAAAGAATCGTATTGTACAGTTTAGTTGTACAATACACTCGTGGCTTCGTCGGAAATTTCTTGGGCAGAAGAATAAAGATAAGAAATAGAAAATAAAAAAATTGCAAGGACCACCCCTCCCCAAAAAAAAAAATAGAAAGCTGCAAACAGAAAGCATCCTGCAAGCCTAACACGGAGTGGCACTTTTCATATCTTTGCAAAGTGGAACTAACAGCGAATGTGATTCTGGGAAAAAGAGGTCAAGTGGAGTCAGGCGGCAGTTTGTAAAGGCACATTCACGATTCAGAGCCCAGAAGGCAAAAGACTTATTAGTGTCACGGAGATCAAAATTGAGCTCACCCAGCTGTAACACAGAGGACTCTGTCAATCATAAAAACAGGAAGAGCTCATCATCAGTCCAACAGCGCTTCATCGGGAAGATTTCCGATGACAGCGGCTTGTTATGGGGTGATTTTTAGAGGCGGAGTTTTCAGTGACATGCGACTGACCGACAAATCACACTTGACTGATGCATTTTTCCTTCGACTGTGGGAGCAGAGTGACTTCTATCTAAATTAATCCAGCTGTCTGCACATCTGATGCATCGTCTCGACTTTTAATTACCAGTAAACAAATCCGCATGTTCTTTTTCACACTTCAAGAACATTTACCTCAGAAGTAAGCTCAAAACCCCGAAACCAAGAGACAGAAATAATGCACTGCAGCCGAACGGTATGACACCATGTAAATCAATGTGGCACAGTTTGATAACGTTGTAAAATCAGCGTAGAACTGCAGAGGAGGACCGAGGAGCAACATCTGGATGCCAGAGTAGAAGTAGGGAAATTAGGAAAAACAAGAAGCACTCTCAAGCAAAGGCTCAGCGTATCATCACAGCTGCGAGACCGTCAGCACCTCGTCCGCTGAATGGGGTTTTATCTGAACATGGTTTTCTGAAGTGTTTGGTTTGATGCGTTACGTTTGTGTGATACTTTCTATGATGAAAACCTGCACGAATGATCTAACAGACACAGAGACTTTTTTCTGATTATAAACTCATGTCACATTCACATGAGTAGCATTATCTGAGGACCAACGATCATTTGTAATGATTACGGAGGACGTCTGCAACTTTTTTTTTTAACAATATCTTAATTGATTTTTTTATTCACACACAGGATATTATTATAAAGGAAATTTCACAATAACTTTTGACTTAAAGGCTCATGAGGCTCCTTTTAAGAAATGAGACTCTCTAGCGCCACCCTTCACCACGACGGCCGTTGGGGGTACTGCAGCCAACAGTGAAGCCGGCACGGGAGAACGGGGAGAACGCACATGCAGCGTCATGTGACGTCACATCCGCAGGGCAGCGCGGGAAATTTGGGCCCGAATTGCAGCACATTTTGCAGCACACAGCCTGTTCAAGGCAACGGAGAGATACGCTAGAGGGCTCATTCTTTTGGGTTTGGAACGCTTCATCTGACATTATTACTAGAAAACTAAAAACGCATACGAATTTTTTTCATAAATCCTGCCTCAATCCTGCCTCATGCTCCTTTAAAGGGGACCTATCATGGCATCTAATACCTATTTTAAACAGGCCTTGAATGTCTTAAAAACAAGCTTTTGATTACTTTTGCTAAATAAATTAGAAATTCAGCCTCTGAGCCATGTCTAGATCTTCCCATTCTCTAACCTCCTTCTCTATGTGGGATTCTGAGTGGGCGGGGAGGCTATGATAATGAGGCACTGTGCTGACTGGCTGCCTGACGCGAATGACGCGATACACTGGCGGAAGCTCCGGCCGGCGGAGTTAGTTGTGGGCGTGTTTTCACGCATCGCTCCTGTCGTGACGTCACGACAGGAGCAGAATCTGAACGGCTCGTAGAAGTCACATGACACTGGATGGATCATCCGGGCGGCTGTACAGACACTGCAGAATTTGGTTGCTTTCCTCCTTCTCTGTGTTGGCAGGCTGAGGGGAGACCACTTTATATATGTTAAAGCATGAAAAAAACAGTTTTTCATAATAGGTCCCCTTTAACAGTCTTAACCCCCCCCCCCCCCCCCCATCCCAACCCACATCCATTCTCTCTTTACATCTTTCTTGTTATAAGATCCAAAATTAGTACAAAATAACATACGACAGTATTGTAAGTACAGTTCAATGCTACCTCTTCCAAATTAAAGATATACATAAACAAAACAAATAAACAAAAATTACACTTTTGCTGTTGCCCTCCAAGACCATTCCCCTTCTGAGGTTCACCACTACTCTGATATTTAGGTATCCTGCCCTGCATTTTCCTCCCGTAGAAGCACCCCTATATCTCCCTTTTTAATGAATTGATTAAACGGTTTCCAGATTTCCTTGTACATCCCAAGTTTGTTTTTTAATGTATAAGTTATTCTCTCCATTGACATACATTGTGCCATAGCCTTGATCCAAGCACCGATTGTAGGTGCATCCGTTTTCTTCCAATTAAGAGCAATAATCCTTTTTGCCTGCTATACAGCAAAATCAATACATTTATGTTCTTGGAGTTTCAGATCGAGATCTGCTGGTCTGGATATAGATGCAGCAATAACAACATAGGGTCCAGTGGATCAATTACCTCCCTCCAGAATTTTTTAATTTTGTCACATTCCCAGACACTGTGCACAAATGTCTGCATTAACCAATTATATTGGAGTAGCTTTAGATCTGTATTTGCTGTTTGTTTCTGAGATTTTTCACATATTATTTTCCAGTCATCTTCTGAAATGTCCTATTTTAAGACCGCCGTCCATGTCACAAGTTTAGTCAATGAGGTTTCATTAGAGCCAGATGCAAGCCAGTTATATATTGATGAAATCAACCCCTTATTGCAATTCTTTGTGATAGTTTCTTCTAGGGGTGATAGTACAGGACGTCTGCAACTTTAATCCCATGCAAATGTGCCACATCTATAATTTCCACCGGAAATCACTATTTCATCAACCAGAGGTCATGGGATAATTTTCACACCCCAGTAATTCTATTATTTGCAGTATTTAAAAAGGTTCCTCTTGTTGCCATCTCTGTTTCTTTTCCTGGCATCGTTATGGTGGATAGGGTGTTATTATTGATGTATAATATGATGTTTTTGGAGGATAAAAGAGAAAAAAAAATGAGTCAGCATGAAGCTCCCCAGTGTTTATAAAAAAAACTACACAATCCCAGATTAGCAGAGCAGCGATTATGAGAAGATGAGATTCTGTATGCTGTATGCATCTATCTCGTCTGATAGCACAACATCTTCAGTTACTCCAGTTAGTCACTATTCTGATTACTGTTACCATGGCAACTGCAGCACATAAACCTGCACATCTTTGTGCTTAGACGAACAACAACTACTAAAGAAAAAAACTACGCCAAACCAAACACGCTGATCACAAGACCCATGGACCCCATACTGGATCAGTCGAGGTCCCGGGTTAACAACAGCCGCCAATTGGGCAAGTAGGAAAGCGTGTCCATAGGCAGAGAGAAAAGAGGTAAAGCAAGGGACAAGATCTGAGAGTATAGGACTTTGAATGTTGGGACAACGACAGGAAACGCTGGTCAGTTGGTTGACACAATGCAGCGGAGGAAGGTGGATGTTGTTCAGGAGACCAGGTGGAAAGCTAGCGAAGCCAGGAGCCTGGGAGCAGGCCTCAAACTGCTTCATCCTGGGTTGGATGAGAAGAGAAAGGGAGTTATCTTGAAGACGTAGCTTGTTAAGATGATATCTGGGTGAAAAGAGTGTCGGACAGCAGGGGCGTCTCTAGGATTGTGACACATCTGGGGCTTAGCCCTGAAAAGTTTATGATGTGCGCGCTTAGAGCGCGCGCCCGAAAATTTTGGACATAGAGACATTGATTTATCACGTACAATTAGGTCTCTGCATTAATTCTGACTCTACACCTACTGTCTTTGTTCATTTCTTGTTTGTAACTTTTTACTTTCACTCCACACTTGCCTTTCTCATTTACTTATATCAAAATGTGTGCAGCTTTTTCAGGAAAAGTGTTAGTGCTATATCTTTAAAACGTGGAAATCTTTTTCTGTGACATCCCAAATACAAGTCATCTGAACAGCTTTCTGCCTGCTGCCTGCTGTTTTGACTCACGAGGTGCGTCGTGTGACCTGGAGGTGTTAACCACTTGTGCGCCAAAGCCAAAGAAGTGGCTTGAAAAATAAATAAATAATAATAATAATTATAATTGTTAATTGAATTGTTACTCAAATCTGTCCACTGTTTTATCTAAGCATCAACATAAGAGGACCGTAGATTAACCTAAACAATAAAAAAAAAAAAAAAAAATCTTTTTTTTTTTTTTTTTAATTCATATTCAGGGCTAATTAAAAAACATCCGGGGCTTTAGCCCCGAATGTTTTAGCCTAGGGACGCCACTGTCAGACAGAAGGATGAGTCTGAGAAATTGAAGGTGTGTTTGTGATTATGCTCCGGAGGTGGGATGTGAGAGGCAGGAGAGGACCTGGTGTGTCATCTGGGAGGAAGATAGACGAGGAGACTTGGTGGTTGGGATGAGGACGTGCAGGAGGATGTAGAAAGAGGTTAGCTAAGAAGAAGTGGGACACTGAGGGGACGGAAGAGAGTAGACAGGAGTACAGGAACAGCGTAAATGTAAATGTACTTTATTTATATAGCACCTTACATCGACCTACAGGTGAACCAAAGTGCTTAACATAATAATCATACAATCAAGACAAAAAGTGCTTGCAGAATAAAACAAGAATAAAACATATGAACATAAAACATCAAGACCATAGTATAAAAAAGTGTCGCCACACTACTGGGTATTAAAAGCCACCCTAAATAAATAAGTTTTCAGTTTAGATTTAAAAAGGCCCAGGTCAGAGGTCGCACGTAAGTCACAGGGGAGCTGATTCCAGAGCCTGGGGCCCGCAACTGAAAAGGCTCGGTCACCCCAGTGCTTCTGCTTTGACCTGGGCACTTGCAACAAACTTTGGTTGGAGGATCTCAGAGCTCTGCCAGGCTCACGCACCGTTTAAATCTCTGCTAAATAAGGAGGGGCAAGGCCTTTCAGTGCTTTAAAAACAAACATTAAAAGTTTAAAATCAACCCGAACAGGCAGCCAGTGAAGGGAATAGAGGACCAGGGTGATATGCTCTCGTCTGGGTGTTTGTTAAAAGACGGGCAGCTGCATTTTGTACCAGCTGAAGACGGCTAAAAGAAGATTGGTTGATGCCAACATAAAGTGCATTGCAATAGTCCAATCTGGAGCTGAGAGCGTGGATAGCTCTCTCCATGCCGCGTAAGGTGAAGGTAGAGGTGGCAAAGATTGGACAAAGGGTGTAAGATGATTTGTACATAGTAAGGAGGACAATAATGATATACAGGTTGGAGGGGGCAAAGAGACAGAGATGGGAAAGATGGGCATCAGGCTACGGGGATTAACCCTTGCAAGGTGCTCAGGCCCAGGTCAAAATGACACCTTCCAAGGGTTAAGAACAGAGATGGAGTCTCGTGAGGGGGTGAGGGCCTCCTGCCGGGTGGTCGGGGTTCGCCTGGGTCCTGGTCCGCCGCCGTGGGATCCCTGGCTGCCTCTTCCCGTAGTCCTGGGACTACGGGAACCCCCCCCCCCCAAAAAAAAAACTGGGTTTGTATGTGTATATATATGTATGTGTATGCTTATGTATGTGTATATACAGTATGTATATATATTATATATATTAAATATAGTAACAATGCAGATATATATGCCTTAGGTTCTTACCAGCATGGTAGTAACATGTGTGCAAACAAAGTAAAAAAAAAAAAAAAAGAACAGAGATGGAAATGTGTTGACAGGTGCCAGAATCGTGAAGATGGAAAGAGTATTGATGATGAGGAACATGAAAGAGAACCAAGAGTAGAAGATGTGCCGATGGTGGACCAGGATGTAGCAAAGAGGGCACTGAAGAAAATGGAAAGAAAGTTGGTAATGATGATATATCTGTGGAGGTATGGAGGTGTCTACGAGAGAAGTGAGCATTTGTGAGCAGCAGTATGCTTTCATGGCCAATTTCCTCGTGTCTTTGTTGACCTTTAAAAAGCTTATGAAGGGGCAGAGAGAGGAGCCATGGTATTGTTTGAGGATGTCTGGAGTATCAGAGAAGTACGTTAGAGTGGTGCAGGACAAGCATGGGAGCTGTAAGAAGACGACAGGGAGGTGTTAAGTAGGTGGGACAGAGGAGTTCAAGGTGGAGGTGGGACTGCATCAAGGATCGCTCTGAGGTCTATGTTACGATGATAGACAGACTGACAGATGAGGTCAGACAGGAATCACCATGGACTACGATGTTTACAAGAGATGTTGTGACGTGTAGTGAGAACAAGGAGCAGGTGGAGGAAACTCTAGAGAGGTGGAGGTACGCCCTGGAAAGAGGAGGACTGAAAGGTTTGCTGCAGCGAGACAGAGAACATGTCTGTGGATGAGAGGACCCCACAAGGAACGGTGAGGCTCCAGCGAGCAGAGATGAAGAAGGTGGGGGATTTTAAGTACTGAGGGCCAACAGTCCAGAGCAATGGGTGGAGAAAAGTGTCAGGAGTGATGTGTGATAACAGAGTATCAGGAAGAATGAGAGGAAAGATCTACAAGATGGTGGAGAGGCCCCTGCTGTTGTTTGGTTTAGAGACCATCACAGTCTCTAAACTCTGAGGAAAAGAGTTGGACGTAGTAGCACGCTGTTGTCAAGAGGTCTGGAAACGTGTTTCAAAGGCACCGCCCGAAAACCATCCCTGAGGGTTAGTCCGGTTCTTTTCTAGGTCTAACGCACAGACAACCAATTATTTTTTCACTCTGTTTCCTTGGAGCTTAAAGTTCGCTCTGCGGTGCTTCATCTTACATCTGATGCTGTTTTCATTGGTCCTTCGTGACGGGAGGAAGACGTGGCCTTTCACACTTTCACATGTTCCAATACCTACAAATGTGTCTGTCAAAGCTTTTCCATGAGCCACAGGTGTGAAACACAAAGAAAGATTGCTGGGTTTGGGGGGTCCATTCAGAATTTTATAAAGCTTTCTTTGGGTGTCTTTTCATAACCATGGTAACGTGCGCTGAGCTTGTATCCGGGTCCATAAGAGGTTCAGTGTTAAAATAAGCTGCACACTTTCACAATTCCTCGCCTGATGGTATTTTCTGAGCCACAGAGAATGAATTTCATATTTTTCAAATGTTAAGTGTTTTGGTGAACAATTTCAAGGTAATTTCACCTTGGATAAGGGCGAGAGTACCTCTGGGTGTTTACGCAAGATGTTTACACATCTTAATTTAACAAGACTACAAACAGCTGTGAAGCTGTGAAAGTTGATTACTACGTGATTAAAATAAAACTGTACCGTCACAAAAGTTGACAACTTTATGTGCTGCATTGCCACAGAAACAAAGATTCAGGACACATTTATGTGGGATTAAAAAAATTAGAAGGTTAAAGGTTGGTGTAAAAAACTCCACGGCAACAGGCATTTGTCCTCCAGGTTGCAATAACAAGGACAAAGTTCAGTTCTGGCCGCAGAACTCCTGGAAGCACCTGTGTGCAGCTCACGTACAGGGTGACCCGAGTAGGGTCACCCGATCCCCCAAGTAGGCTCACCCAAGTAGGGTCACCCATTCACCCGGGTAGGGTCAACCGAGTATGGTCACCTGATCACCCAAGTAGGGTCACGCGAGTAGGCTCACCCAATCACCCGAGTAGGGTCACCCAATCACCCGAGTAGGGTCACCCAATCACCCGAGTAGGGTCACCCAATCACCCGAGTAGGGTCACCCAATCACCCGAGTAGGGTCACCCAATCACCCGAGTAGGGTCACCGGATCACCTGAATCACCCGATCACCTGAATCACCCTATTAGGATCACCCGATTACCTGAGTAGGGTCACCCGAATACCCAATTAGTGTCACCCAATTAGTGTCAAATATCGACCAATCAGCAGAAGGGGCGGGGCTAATTTGCACCAATTAAGGTGAAAGAGTCAAAACCGTTCCCATGACACCACCCATGACTCTGTATGTCAGACCATTCAAAAGTTATAGCAGAAAATAGGGACTATCAAAAACTGACCAATCAGAAGAAGGGGCGGGGCTAATTCAGGCCATTGAAGGTCAAGTACTCAAAACTGAGTCCGATGACACCACCCACGAGTGTTTATGTCAAACTATTCAAAAGTTATGGCAGAAAGTAGGAACTATCAAATATGGACCAATCAGATGAAGGGGGGGCGCGCTTTTTGGCGTCTAGCGTCGCCACGGTAACGCTTTTGACTGAGAAAAGTAATGCGTGTCATCGCAGGATGGAGACGCACATTTTGATGTTTAACAGACCTGGGTGCACGTTACGGTTCGGGCCGTATCAACGGCCGAAGAAGTTGCATAAATTGCGCCAAAATTACTTTTTCATTAATTCAAAATGGCCGACTTCCTGTTCAGTTTCTGCCATGGCACCAAGAGACTTTTGCGACATGATACAGGTGTGTACTGATTTCCGTGCATGTACGTCAAACCGTATTGTGGGAATCGAGGCACAAAGTTTTCTAAGGGGCGCTGTTGAGCCATTGGGCCACGCCCATTAATGCAAACCATTAAATATGACATTTTTCACCAGGCCTGGCTTGCGTGCAAAATTTGGTGACTTTTGGGGCACGTTTAGGGGGGCAAAAAGGCCCTCATTTCGTCGGAAGAAAAATAAAAATAAAAACGAGAAAAAACGAGAACTCCTACAGATACAATAGGGCCATCGCACTGTAAGTGCTCGAGCCCTAATAATAATAATAATAATAATACTAGTAATGATGATTACTTGCTCCCTTTGACACATATCAGGAACACAGACACAAGCACTGTTTGATGTCACCATGTATTTAAAAGCATGTGTGTAAAGTGTGTGTGCAGGAGATACCGTATGTGAGGTTTAAATGTAATCACCCCCCAGGCGATGGGTGATGGGTAAAGGCTACACTTCCAGTGCGGTCACATTAGATTGATGGCACGCTTTGAGTAGAAAAGGAGAGGCGGCTGGTTATAAGTTGCTTATAAGCAGAACTGGCAACCCTGCATACGTCAGAATACAAGACGAAAGCGACAGCATGGGGACAGAGACAACAGTTGAGGAGGAGGAGAATAACGTAACTGAAGTGGAAGAAGATTTGTTGTTAATATATGTGAGTGGATGATGGAGGAGAAGCGGATGATGTTTCTGCCTCTCCGCATCAACCGCTACCACTTTACATTTTTGATCAATCACACAACCGTTCTCCCACACCAACGAGGAAGAAGAAGGTTCTGCCTGAGAACGAGCTGTGAGAACTCCCAAACCAGGGCAGTGAGAACAAGAATGTTTTCTGATCTTGTGGAGCGTTCTTATCAGCCTTAAATGTGTTTGAATGTTTTCTTCTGTTTGCTGCCGAGTCCATTTTACTCAGGTTCATGTTGCGTCTAATTGAAAATGATCCAGTCTATGTCTGTAAAAGCTGATATCTGACAAACTGCCCTGATCAAAGTCACTTTCATCATTGGTTAACTGCAGAAAAGTGAAGGTTCAAGTCTGGTTTGTTTTAAAGATGTCATGGTAAAATGTAAAAATTACTAATTAAAAAAAGTGGGTTAACTTGGAAAATAAAAAAAACTGCAACAAAGTAAGACACAAGTGATATTTATGTTTACCGATACCAACTTCTATTTCTTTGCTAACAGTCTGAGTGCAAAACAGAGTTTTTTTCTTGTCAGATTAATTACGGTTGTTAATATAAACCCATAAAGCACATTTAAAAAACAAATCATCCGGTTTCAGGTCTGCTAGTCGTCATTTCAGGTCTGTTAGTCCTGGTTTCAGGTCTGCCAGTCCTGGTTTCAGATCTGCCGGTCCTGGTTTCAGGTCTGTTAGTCCTGGTTTCAGGTCTGTTAGTCCCGGTTTCAGCTCTGCTAGTCCTGGTTTCAGCTCTGCTAGTCCTGGTTTCAGCTCTGCTAGTCCTGGTTTCAGCTCTGCTAGTCCTGGTTTCAGGTCTGCTAGTCCTGGTTTCAGGTCTGCTAGTCATCGTTTCAGATCTGTAACGTTAACATAACCAACATTACAAAAGCTTTACGTCCCATCTGGGTTTTTTTAAATGTCTTGTAGGTCTGAAATATAGAAATGGATCAATATGAGTAAAAAACCTTAAACTTCTCCGGTTCATACAGTCTGCGTATGTAAAATAGTATATCAAGTCTTTAAGATTAGGGTTTGTAAGAGCTGAGAGTTTAAGAGCTCTAATGTGCTCTCTATAAATAAACAACCAAAGAGAAATGAGAGCTGTATCGATACGCCAGCTTTGACTCCGGCCTGAGAGCGATCCGGACAGCATATAACCTCCCTCATCTCACACTTAAAGAGTCTTATCATACAGCTGAGCTGATAATGGTTCAACTCCAAGTAACAGTTAGACTGTTAGACGTGTCTTTTTTGATAAAAACAGTACCGGGAAAAGATAAAAGTGTCCTGGCAGACTGTTATCGTCATCAGCTCATTTTCTTTCCTTTAACACCAAAGCTAGATATGCGGCACACGTACAGTATGAGATCTCGGGATAAATATTATAATATAATTTATTACCTACACATCAACCTACGGTACATTACCTTGATGTATCATAATGGCATCATTAGGCATAATAATGTTTTGATAAGGATGTAATAGATCAGGAGTGGTCTAATAAACTGCCTTCTGTTTATTACAATTAAAGTACATGAACAAACCAACTCTGTTGGTTGTGAATCAAAGCAAAGAGCAGTATGACATCTCAGGACCAAAGATGTGGGCTGTAGTCATTTCCATTTCCTTCCCACACAGTAAAGCGTTTTCAGGACCAGCTCAGCCAGCCGTGGATTTGTCTCTTCCACAACATCATGGAGCTGATTGTGTTGTAGGAGAAGACGGGCAGCTTCTTAAAGCTTCAAATACCCATCCCCAGAAGACAAAAGCCCAGGGGCCTCATTTATAAAAGAGTGCGTAGGATCCATACTAAAAGTGCACATGCGCCCAAAAGCCGAAAATGGCGTGCACAAAAAAAATCCGGCTTTATAAAACCGTGTGCACGCACATCTGCACGCAATGTTCGCTTTATAAATCACATTCCAGTTGGAAGGTTGCGCACGTGAATTTGCCTCATATCCCGCCCTCTACACGCCCACTTTTTACCAAGAAGGTAAATTTGCATATAAATGAACCAGCCGATCAACGGTGTTTTACACTCAAAAATCATGGCAGGGAAGACCAGAAAGCGAAATTTTGCGGAGACTGAGATCGAGATGTTGTGGATGAGGTGGAGGCCAGGAAAATGACATTATTTGGTGGTCACAGAAATGGCATCACTAACAAAAATAAAGCAAGTGAGTTGCCTGCCAGAATCTGATTTCTGGCCACGGGAGCGCGCACAGCAGCCCGTTGAGCGATAGCGCTGAAACTTCAGATTTTCAGATTATGAAGCTCAAGAATGAGATCAAATCATATTTAGGTAGAAACAACCTTTCATTAACTGTATTTGGCCTTCAATCAATTTTTGGCAGGTAAAAAGACCCATTTTCAGGGGAGAAATCAGATTTTGGCAGGCAATGACTTTTTGGCACGACACCGGCACAGGACACGCCGTGCAGGTAGGATGATTTGACAGATGAAAATACCCCATCAGATCACGCTTCCACATAGATAAATGCAGGTAGGACGATTTGACAGATGAAAATACCCCGTCAGATCACGCTTCCACATAGACCACGCTTCCACATCGACATCAACATTTATCTATGTGGTATTTTCATTGTTTCATTGTCAAATCATCCTACATGCCAATATCTATGTGGAAGCGTCGTGCACATTCTGACTTCCTGCTGTTAAATCGTCTATTTGCATGAAAAAGCCTTTGAAAAAAAAGAAACTGAGATAAAAGAAACGGGTATCGTACGGTAGTATTTTCTGCCGAGGTAGGACACCTCGGCAGAGAAGTATCATTTCATCCTATGGGTAGGACGATTCGCGGAGGTAGGACACCTCGGCAGAACACCTCGGCAGAACACCGGCTTGGGTGTACATGGATCTATAAGTCTGATATGGGATGACATTAAAAGTATGACATGAATCTGACTTCATTTCACCACCTCACCGCCTGCGTCGCCAGTTCCTCATATCTTCAAAATGTTCGTGCGCGAGGGTCAGGGTTGGCGTAAAGATACACACATTTTTCGGTTAGTTTTTTTTTTTAGATCCCAACCTTTGCGTAGAAGGTGGCGTGCACATCTTTCAAGCCCTGTTTTTTGAGCAAGCAAGCTTTATAAATGAGGCCCCAGGAGGTTAGAGCAGAAACTGGGATCTGAACTTCAACAGAAGCTTCTTCTCCACTCATGGTCTACTAACTGCATCATCCCACATGACTGAACAAAGATTCACACCTCTGGAAGGTTTTAATGTGCAAAGCAGACGGAGCGGCACTCTGCTTGAGTCTTATGTTTACATAATTCATGGTGAAGTCCTACCCAGGTTCCTGCTGAATAAAGCCCTCTCGGGATAACCGAGGGGCTCGGCACGCTGCACAACATCCAAACTGCAACAGGAAAGAAACCTCAAACGTGAGCAGCACCAACACCTGTTATAATCCTGTAGAGAAACTACAAAAGCCAACTTCTAAATCATTTTGTTTCTTTGTCACCATTATGACTAATGTCCACTGCCGTGGACTGCAGAAAGACTTTTATCCCCATTCAGTTTGTGTCACATTGAGCAGCTGGAGGTAATCATCATGACAGCCTTCCACAATGAGAGCGCTTGGCTGCTGCAGCCACCAGCCTCCGCAAGCGAGAGCTCATACAGCTTCCCCCACTCAAAATACGGTGAAATCTCTCAAGCTTGAAAATGAAAGGTTTGTGTGTGTGACTACCTCAAAACTTCAAGAGCAGAGGTGTTAGACGTAATTACACAGTCGTCGAGTAGCCAGGCTCACGTGAATGTTCATGTAGCCCGTCAGGTACAATCACAGCTCCAAATCCAAAACGTTGGGACGTAAAATGTGAATAAAGACAGAACGCAATGATTTGCAAATCTCATAAACCCATATTTAAAAAAAAACATAAACATCAGATCATGAAACTAAGACATGTTGTCATTTCATGGGACATATTATTATTTTGAATTTGATGACAGCAACACATCTCAAAAAAGTTGGAACTAGGGCAATAAAATGCCGGAAAAGTACCTAGCCCGAATCAAAGACAACTGGAGGAGCACTTGACAACTAATTAGGTTAACTGTCAACATCTCAGTAACATGACTTGTTATCAAAGGAGCATTTCAGACAGAGAGAGCATCTCGGATGTAAACATGGACAGAGATTCACCAGCCTGAGAGAAGACAAGATTCGGAAAAATGCTCCTCAAAATGAAACTGTGAAGACTTTGAAAATCTCACCATCCAAAGTGAATAAAATAAATAAAAGATTCAGCCCACAATAATTTGTACAATCAACAAATTACACCTATGGCTTTATCATACAAAGAAGAAGACATATGTGAACATAACCCATATACTTCTCTGGACCAAAGTGCTTTTAAAACGGGCCGAGGCAAAATGGAAAATTTTCTGGGATCAACATTTGAAATTCTCTCTGGAAACCATAGAGGCCATGTCTTGCCGACCACAGTTATCAGCTTACCTTCAGCCTGCATCTCTGATCGTCTGGAGTTGCTTTAGTGGGCAGCGTCCACATCTGGAGAGGCTTCATACAGGATTTAGTGGAGTTGCTTTAGTGGGCAGCATCCACATCTGGTTCCTCGTGACGAGCGATTTTTTTTTTTTTTTTAATTCTTACCTTAGCCTAGATTCATAGCCCTTTGTTTAAAGGGGACATATTATGGCATTTAATGTATATTTTAAACAGGCCTTGAATGTCAAAACAATCTAAAGCTTGTCTTTTCTACATAAATCAGAAATTCAGTCTCCGGGCCATGTTTTTATTTTTTCTGCTTCTAAAGCCTTTTTCTGTGCTTCATTTTCAGGGCGGGGGGGGGGCTATGATAATGAGGCTCTGCGCTGATTGGCTGCTTGAATGACGTGTAGGAGGGGAGGAGAATAAGCCTAGCTCCGGCCAGAGCAGCCGGCTGCGTCGCACACAAAACGTGTCCCATGCGAGAAGCTTCTGCGACAAAATCAATTCCATGGCTTTATTTTTTTTTGTATTAGACTGTCCTAACTGGCCGCGAATTTAACAGTTTCAGTGTGGACAGGGAGCGTCCGATGTCACACAGCTCGACCTGATAGTCGGACGCTCTCATTCAGTTACACGCTGTAAACGGATCTTAAAGCCTGATTTACGGTTCTGCGTTAAATCGACGCGTGGCCCTACGCCGTAGGCTCTGCGTTGGTGTAACGCGGAACCATAAATCAGCCTTTAGTCACCTCGTCTTCACAGAGGAAGATTTCTCATCATTTATGTTACAAGACAGATGAATCATGTTAACTGTAAATAAATCACAACACTGAATTTTCACAAATGGCAACTTTATTGTTAAAAAAATTAAATATGAGTTGTATATAAATAACATTTATGCACTATTGCCGGCTCAAGGAAGGACCGTGCGTTTTCTGAAGGTGTCGCTTCAGGTGCTTGGAAGATCTGAAACCAGACAGAAAAAATGTATTACTAATTTACCTTAACGAGTGAGTGGCTCCGTTAGGGAACACTGGAGCCGGGCCGGTCCGTGAGCAGCTCCGGCAGCTCCGTATGCGGCGCCGGGGCTCCGGAGCTAAGCTAAATACTTAGCCCATGCAAAGATCATACAAATATAAATAACATAAAAAAAAAAAAACTTACCTCTGACTCGTGTGCAGTTGCCGGGTCCGTGCTGTGGGAACTGATCCTTTTATGAGGGTAAATGTCGATGCAAAATCTCATTTCTACTCTCCCTCGCTGTTCAAACAGCCACCGCTTCTAAACAATGGCGGAGCTCTAGCCGGCGGAGAGAGCTGGTTGTGGGCGTGGTTTCAGCAGCGGAGGCCAAACCTCTGCGCCTCGGGTGACATCACCCTAGGCGCAGATTCTAATCGGCTCAAAAAAAATCACGTGACACTAGGGGATTCTGTAGGGCGGGGGTCACAGACCTTGCAGAAATTCATGGGATTTTGTCTCCCCTGTGCTGGCAGGGTGAGGGGAGACCACTTTATATATGTTAAAACAAGAAAAAACTTGTTTTTCATAATATGTCCCCTTTAAGAGTGATTTGTGATTGTAGCCATATTATATAGGCAGGTTTTGCCTCCATACGGAGCGTTTTGTTTCTTTGGTTATTTTTCCCTTCTCTTGGAGTGTTTATTGTTCTCTTTATAGTCAGAGTATAGTGTTTAGTTTTGTTTATAGCCATTTGTTTGTCACTCTGCCCGAGGTCTCCGGTGAATTCAATAAAAGCCTTTTGTTATCTAATATCTCTGCATCAGAGTCCTGTTTTGAGTCTCGGCCTGACACATACAGGATTTACATTTTCTCCCATCCAGAAGGAAGGCCTTCGATATTTCAGTAGGATGATGCTGAACTACTTACTGCATCCATCACAACAGCATGGCTTGGCAGGATAATTGTCCGGGTACTGACCCATCCTGCCGAGTTCAGATCCGTCCTGTTTTGAAATTCAATTTTAATTTAAATGTTCCTCTGCATCCCAACTGTTTTGGATTGGGGTTGTGTATAACACCACAAATGAGAGCGCGATTTGGGTGTGGTCTTTATCTTGATGGCTGGCTAAAGCCAGTGGTGTGTCGTCGTCACCGCAGCTACTTATTTCGCAGCTCTCTCTTAAGTGTGGAAGACCTAACAGAGCACAGAGACCTTTGCGACCGGTTTTGAATTGGCCTGGAAGGGTTCGGGGACGAAGCTCAGGAACAGAGCAGGAACCAGGTACCAGCTGGACTACTTCCAGCTCATCGGCTTCTGCCCCTCGCAGCAGCTGGGTCCATCGCTCAGATCTTTTCAGGACACTCCGAGTTCACGAACCGGATTAGTCGCAAAAAAGAAATCCAAGACAGGTTCTCCAGAGCCGCAGTGAGGACTAGCAGAGGTCCACTGGGACACATTGGGATTGTTGCTTCAATACTGATGTTTGAAATGAGGACTTTTAGCTGGATTTGATCAGAATGAATGGCAGGTAACATTTCTAGCATCACAGGTTTCCACGAACTATGCCAGCGAAACTTTGATAGCTAACCCGAGGTAACTGAACTATGGTGGGAGTGTTTCCAGGCTTGCTCGTTGGTCAGGCAGCATAATCCTCCCAATACCCCCGTCCACAGGGGAGCACATGTGACACAATAATCAATCCCAAATCAATATGCAGAGGATAATGATCTGCTTTAACATATTCTGGCTTTTTTTAGCCTCAGCAGCTGACTATCTTTCGAGAAGTTTTGTGGTCTTGGGTATTTCAAAGGTCGATGCTGCCTGCCCATCTGGCCTTTGGCAGGAGTGTCCCCCCTTATGATCCAGGTCCTGGTCCAGGTTTCTTCCTTCCTAAAGGGGAGTTTTTCCTTGCCACTGTTTGGCTTAAGGTTTTTCTCCCACTAGGGGAGTTTTTACCTGCCATGGTTTGTGTTTATGTAATAATTTCTCGAGGGTCATGTTCTGGGTCTCTGGGAAAGTGCCTAGAGACAACTTCTGTTGTAATAGAAGCTATATAAATAAAATTGAATTGGTTGTTCCTGTGAAGCAAACGTGATCAGTTCAACGGGAGTCTCAGCCTAAGGTCAGGATGATAATAGCATCTGTCTGAAGCCGTTATTTCGGCATTGAATTAACCAAATGAATTGTTCCCATCAACAGGATGGCCTTTCGGGAGCCTGGTCTGCAAGATGAGCGGCATGGTGCAAGGGATTTCCGTTTCAGCATCCGTCTTCACTCTGGTTGCCATTGCTGTCGACAGGTACTGTACCCACGATATTTCTGCTTCTAAAGTCAACATTATTTCACCATTCATGAAAGGAAATTGACTGATTCATGTCCGTCCTCCTCCTCATCTTTGATTGGAATCTTAACCTTAAAATTCTAGCTAATTTGTTCGTTTTTTTTTAAACATAACGCTCATGTATCCGTTAAATCATCCATCCCAGTGCATCTCCTGAAGCACTCAAGGCTCGAAAGTCTGTCGAAGAATCTTAACTGATTATCAAAATTGGAAACATTTAATTTTGATTGCACAATTAAAATCAGAGATTAAAGGCTCTTTTTCCAGGAATTTTCACTGATTGTGAAAGAAGGATCGGCAGCCGTTATAGACGAGATGCTTGCAGTGTAATCTGGCACAGAGCCGTTCCCAAGACATGTTTCTGCGTTCAAGGCAAACTCATCAACTGCGAATGCAAAAAGCAAGAACAAACGAGCAGAAGGAAAAAAATCAAACTAGTAACTTGGAAAAATGCAATTAACATACAGTATACTGAGAAGTTGAATTCTGCTCTTCTGCTGTGAACAAAAGGTTGTTTTTTTCTAAATATTTTTATCCCCATTTTTAACACCCAGTGCTCCTACCTAAGTGACAGTCCTGGGCAATGCCATCCTACACTGCACAGCCCTACACTGAGCTCAGGTCTCCTCCTTAACCTGAGGAGTGAGCAGGCCGCTTCTTTTCACCAGACAGGGTGGGGCTTCTCCGGCCGGACGTAGCGTGTGGGAGCACGTTATTCCGGTTTATGCCACCCCATCTGGGGCCCCGGTTGGCCAGAGGGGGCATGTATAGCCCAGGACTGTGTGCATGTTTTTATGAGGGTAGCTCACATTAGCTATCCAAGGGAACACAGGGAGAACATGCAAACTCCACACAAAAAGACCCTTTCGCCAACCCCACCCAGGGTGTGGGCGTTGAAGTCATGGGGGAACTTAACATGCACTTCAGCGCCCACAGCATCCCCGGCAGGAATTGAACCCAGGACCTTCTTGCTGTGAGACGGCTGCACTACCAGCTGTGCCACCGTGCCCCTTGAACAAAAGATTTTTATTTAAATTGTGGCATCTGAAAACCTCTACACATTTTGCACCAGCATCTTACCAAGGGCGAGTCCAAGTACGGAGCAAGAAGCACATGAATATGGATTAAAACATTTGTGTCTACTGACAGATTTATGTTAAAGAGTGTGAGAGGTCTCAGTGTGCCCACCGACTGGCACAGTTGCCGGGTTACTACAGATGTGCTGCTGATGAACAGAACTGCGCTGTTACCAAGTACAACTGTCCGCTGACAATTCATTAAGCTACTGATGCAAAAGTTTTCACTGTATATGTATATATTAGTGCTGGCCAACGATTAAAATTTTTAATTTGAATTAATCCATGATTTCTGTAATTAACTGCGATTAATCGCATATTAATTGCAAATTTATTCACGCATTTTGTGCTGTTCTAAATTACCTGAAAGTATTTTTTTTATGTTTTTACTACTGTTAACAACATGAGAAAGGGCAAATATGCTGCTTTATGCCAATGTTTATTCAACTTTCCACAAAAAAAGCTTTTGACCTAAATGTAACATTCCTTCATAAATACACACAAACATAAATAACACAATGTAGTCCCCAACTTGTAAAGACTAACTTAAGATTTATTGTTTTTTTAAGCAGCTCAATGTAAAATAATGAACCAAATGCATCACAAACATTGTACAAGAAGTGCATTGGTCAGTTAAATTTTCCATGTAACTATGTCTAACCTCATATGGAGGAAAATAAAAGGCTCAAAAAATATCCCCTTCTTCTAAGTGGGATCAAAACAGGGGTTACAAAAAAAAAATCACAGACAAATAAAGTGCACATGTAACAGCAGGGAGTGTAACTCAACCTATAAAGTGCAGTTGGGCTATAATTAGCTAATACTTCAGATTCTTTGGAACAGATCTCTATTTGCTCATCTAATGTATTGAGGTGAGGAACCCAGCCTCCTTCCCTCACATCTATCCAACGTTGTCTGCTTTTGACGGGCGGGGGACGGGGACGGGGGGGGGGGGTGCGCTGGGGTGCGCTGGGGTGCGCTGGGGTGCGCTCTCTGCATCGGTCGTGTTTGGATGCAAGTGAGACTCGACGAACTTCGATGGTAATTAATTTCAAATCAACAGTACATGCAAATAACTTTAGTCTTGTCCAGCGAACCATCTGGGCATCTTTTTGGAAGTGAACTAGCCGTTCAAAAGTCCCTTTTCTTTCTCCATCTTTCAGTTCACCATACTTTTCCTCAGGCTACGGGTGCTGTCGAGGGCCAGAACTTATATAACGCGTTTTTTTTTTTTTTTTATCCTGTCGTTAATCACGCATTAAAAAAGTTGTCAGCATTAAGAGGACGTTAAGCGTTATTAACACGTTAACTTTGACAGCCCTAATATATATATATATATATATATATATATATATATATATACATATATATATATATATATATATATATAATGTATACATTTATACAGGCGCTTACTGCTACTGACGTGCATTATTGAGGCTAACGATCAGCACGCCTAGGCTGGTCACCCACTGCCGACGACGGCCCACAGGATCAAAAATAAAAAAGAATAAAATCTCATTCTGTAACCAAACTCATGATGAAACGTCATTGTTGCTGCTTTCGAATGTCCGGCGGGACGTCCGCCAGTCTGCCTCACCGTGAGCCACCTCATCAGGTGGAAAGGCCCGTACAGAACACCTGTGGGTGAGGCTGAGCGGCTTCATTGTCTTTCCTCATATTTGGATAACGATTGACTGACTATGCTCGATACTGCCCCCACGGACGTCCGGGTGTAATATTAAGCATCGAGGTTCCGTATCAAAACACGGGCGAAATCACAGCAGAGGAAGACCCAGGACACGCTGGAGAGACTATGTCTTTCGGCTGGCCTGGGAACGTCTCGGAAGAGCTGGAAGAAGTGTCTGGGGTGAGGGAAGTCTGGGCATCTCTATTAAGACTACTGCCCCTGCGACCCGGTAACGGATAAGCGGTAAAAAATGGATGGATGGATAGATGGATACCCATACACCAACTGTTATATATTCAAAATGATACAATTCAGCTAAAAAAGACATTTAAAAAAAAAGAGTCCTCAATCACCTTTTTACTCGGATTTACTCAGAACAAGATTTTACATAAAAAGGTGGTTTGATGTGACCGGGAAACATAAAAAACTTCAAATAAAAATGACCTCTGGAGCAAGCGTTAACGCAGTTCAGTGTGTGCTGGTATGAAGACTAGGTAGACACGGTGTTTTAAACGGAAATTAACTGCTCAGGGGTCTTTAAGTGAAGGCTGAAACGAACTCCACGAGGACTCTCTGTTCTTGTGGGGTTTGGATCAGCCTTGAGATCAACCGGGTTTATTCTTATGAATCTTGGTAGGTATGTGGTTATTTGGCAGGGTCATATTGATTATTTTGGCTCTCCTGTATTTTTGAGTAGAGACTCAGGCTGTGTTGGTCAAACATGGCGTAAACCTCTCTGCCCATCTGAGATCCGAGCTTCACCGTATGGGAAATTCTCCCTTGGAGCTGATGAGGAGGCCCGATAACTGCCGCAACCCGTCTATGAGAAAGTCAAACCCTAAAATAAAAACATCAGAATTGTAAATAATGAAGCATTGTACAATATGTGGACCTGTTTTTAACCTTAACCCCTTTTCTTTAAGGAGGTATGCGATCGTGTCATTGTGATCTGTTTAATCATATTTATGTTGTGCATTTATTTTAAATTCAGAATAAACAGCATGTGCAAAAGAGGTGCATATTAATTATTTGTGCATTTATTATTGATTATCTGTGTTGGCTGGTTGGACGAATCCAAAGCAAATTTCCCTGATGGGACCATGAGTTAGCTTGGCTATATATGCCTGAGTCTGGTACAACCGGAAAAGAGGATTATTAAGGAAATAGCAAATACACCATTAAAAACCCTTGAATATGTAGAAACCTATTATCAAAAGATGGGAAGATATGAAAACTGAGACCACACACCCTCAGCCCTTGATCTCACCGCTGCTGCCCGTCATTGCCAGATTTGATTGATTTAGGCTGACCATATTTAGATTTTCAAAAAAGAGGACACTCGGCCCGGCCACGAGATAGCCTACTTAAATGATACTCGCAGTTTACTCAAAGATTCGTTATAATTTTAATATATTTAAAGTTTATATGTATGGATATAATATTCAGTTATATTACAAAATAATATCTCTCAAAGACGGAAATTCAGATAGGCTTCTCAGAAGTTACTCAACTTTTTTATTTTGTCTAAAATAACAGTTACAGTCAGTACTCGAGTTGTAAAATAAAATCAGGGGGGATGGTGGATTTTATCATATGGGGACAGATAATTTGTGCTGATTACAAATAATATAATATATTACAAATAATAGCAGTGACCAAAACACCTGCAGAAATACTGCAGGAATGACATAGCACTAGTTAAATGCAGCCTTCTGTAAGCTTGAAATATCCACTGGGCTTACATCAAATACATCAAAACACAACAATAAAAAACTGTTTTCTGAACTTATCAATATGACTCTGTCCTTCACAGGATAAGTAAAATGGATCACTGCAAAAACTCAAAATCTTAACAAGAATATTTGTCTTATTTCTAGTTAAAATGTCTCATTTTAGTAAAAAAAAATCTCATTACACTTAAAACAAGACTCATCACTGAAAAAAACAACAATTTTCACCTGTTTCCAGTAGATTTTCACTTGAAATAAGTAGAAAAATCTGCCAGTGGAACAAGATTTCTTTGCTTGTAATAAGAAGATACATATTGTCCCACTGGCAGATTTTACTACTTATTTCAAGTTAAAGTTTATTTGACACAGGTGAAAATTGTCAAATAAGTTATTTTTCTGGTGTTATTTTTCTGGTGATGACTCTAAATGTTGAAATAGCAGTAAAACCACATTCATTGATGAAATGACATAAGGGATGGAAAGGAGGGATGGCAGTTTTACAGGGGGGATGATTTTGACTGTTTTTATTTCAGGGGGGGATGATTTTGACTGTTTTTATTTCAGGGGGGGATGATTTTGACAAAAGGAAAACCGGACATTATCAACAATTTATAAAACCCCCCCGGACGCCCCGGACAGGACGTAAAATGTGGACATGTCCGGGGAAAAGAGGACGTTTGGTCAGTCTAGATTGATTACCACATAGATTAGCATTAGCCAAGCAAAGCTAAAATAGCTAACACTTCAAAGTTAGCTGTAGGTTTGCTTGTTCTGCTCATTTGTTCACAGAACAGCTCTGGATGACATCACAGGCAGTTTGTCCGGTTTTCTTGTTTCTACAACCAAAGGTTGAATCCAGAGGGACCACGCTAATTCTTCATATTGCAGAGAAAAGTCGTACGATAGCTGAATAAACTAGGCACATCCCGCTAAAGGAGATGGTGTAAAGGCAGTCGTGTGCTCCATTTCTGTGGCATTTTAATGAAAACATTTAACAGACAGATAGTTTAGATAAGACTTCAGGAAATTGTGTTAATTTGTGAAATACACCCCCTTTTAAACACTACTTTGTAGTCATCAGCTGCTGCTGCCGTGAACTGAACTGGAAAAGGGACCAGTGGGTATTTTGATAAATCATGTCTTAAACATTTTATTAAGACCCATAAAAAGATTCTCATTTGCATAAAATTTGTCCTTTAAGCAGTAATCCTGTCTATAATGTCCTTTAACAACACTGTTTTTCTTTGAACGTACAGGTTCAGATGCATCGTCTACCCGTTCAAGCAGAAGTTGACCATATCCACCGCGACTTTGATCATCGTTGTCATCTGGGTTCTGGCCGTATCCATCATGTGTCCCTCCGGCGTGATGCTGCAGGTCACCAAGGAGCAGACGGTCCGCGTTTTATTGGGCTACGACAACAAAACCAGCCCTTTCTTTTGGTGCAGAGAGAACTGGCCGAACCAAGAGATGAGGAAGATTTACACCACTGTCCTGTTCGCAAACATCTACCTTGCCCCCCTTTCCCTCATCGTGATTATGTACGCCCGGATTGGCATCACACTTTTCAAAACAACGGTCCCAACTGGCGGCAAGCCGGGCCACGAGAACCGCCACAACGTGTCAAAGAAGAAGCAAAGGGTGATAAAAATGCTCCTCATAGTGGCCCTGCTCTTCATCCTCTCCTGGCTGCCGCTATGGACGATCATGATGCTGAGCGACTACGCCAGCCTAACTGAGCAGCAGTACAAAATCATCAACATTTACGTCTACCCCTTCGCCCACTGGCTGGCCTTCTTCAACAGCAGCGTCAACCCCATCATCTATGGGTTCTTCAACGAAAATTTCCGACGAGGCTTTCAGGCTGTTTTCAAGTTCAGCCTGTGCGCGGCGGACGGACAGCGGAGTAAAACCTACTCGCGCAGGCTGCAGGGGAACTCTGTACTTCCAGCTAATAATGTTCAGACCTCCCTGGAGCCCATTTCTCTGAACAGCCTGGAGAAGAACTCTTCCAGGCGACTCAACCACGTCGCTGAGCACGACATGGTCATGGAGGACCTGGAAAAGGGGTCTTGCAGTAGTGGCGGCGTGACTGCAGTGTCTATCTAAGGACGTGAAAACCACAGCTGGATTTTCAAGGTGATAGGTGTTGAAACTCACTTCCGCTGTGCCTACATAAACTGACAGGCTGAATGGGTGTCCGGGAGTGTTTGGGTATCCAAGGTCATCCCACTCTTCTCACAAAAGCAGCCATTTATTCCACAGCAGTATTTTCCTACGGTGTTATTACTGGTCTAAAAAGGGTAGACTGCTTTTAGTCTCTAATCTTTTCTAACCTTTAATGTCTATTCTACAGAAATCAAAGCAGGTCACACTGTTCAGCAAAGACAAAAAGTCTTAAAATCTTCATGCTACATTAAAAAGTCCACCTTCTTGCTCAATGACATAGTTTATTTATTTTTATAGATGTATAGATGCAACAGACTGTTGCGAGGATACCTGCATAACAGATTTCCAGAGTCAGACTGGCTCGTTAGATACACCTGCACTTGTTTGGAGTATTACTCATTTCTTTCACACATCAGGATCAACACTGTTCACGCACCGCACGGTAAGATTAAATAAATGTACTCACTTTAATTCTATCCCTTCGGTAGAACTTCACACCGAGGACTACACAGCAAGTGGTAGATCTGACGTTACAGTACTACATAGTTTCAGATCTACTATTAGCTACCTAACACTACATCTAAAAGTAGCTCCATAATCGGAGATAAACTCACTACGCTGGTGGTGATTGCTAGCATAGGGGCTAGCTGGCTAATGATTGTGATTAAATAAGTTCAGGTAACGTTAGCAGAATTGAAAGCATTGTTGCTTTTATTCATCTTGTAAACGTCCCTGTTGATCTTCTGGAAAGTTGAATCCAAACGTTTAACCGTTTAGTTTGGACTTAAATAAAATAATTAAATAAACTCCTTTTGTCCATCCTCTCAGAATACCTGGAATAAACTCCATGAAACAGGAGAGTTCAGGGTCTTCCAGTGTTTTTCTGTGGAGCTGAGAGCCACCGATGTCTGAGTTCTGGTCCCTGTGGAACTGTCATTGGCTCATTGACATCTGGGAGGTGGCGCTTACCGATAAGTCATCATAAGTCTTTCGTTTGGAGTGACAGAGAAGTGGAGTTACTTTTAAGTGTGACTTTAGAATATAAAACAGGTAAAATACAAGAAAATATTGACGGTGGCCAAACAAATTGTAAACACAGGCCGCACACATGAAGCTGGTGACGTTTCTGTCGCATAATGTGACGTTCTGAAGCCTAAATGTCTCTGTTTACAAGCAAACGTGAAGACAGACTTTTTGGAAATCTCCACTTTGGCCGGAGTTTTCAGAAATGATCGTTTTTGGTGACTTTGAGTTTCCTTTTCGTTTAAACGAACGGCCAAAACGAATGAAAACACCACTGTTTTTGCTACGTGTAAACGGGACCTAATTTTATCCTGAACACCGTGTGGTTTTATTTGCTTGCACATATTTTCAACCACAATAGGATTTGATGATTTTTTTTCTTTTAAAAACGCCAATAATCAGCCTACCAGGTTTACATCTATCATCATCTTTTCCAATCGTGCCTTAATGAAGAGACTGAAGAATACATGCGACCATTACTGGTATGGTTGTTTTATTTATACTCCCCTGGCATGAGCCCGGGCAGGAAGAGGATGCTGGCATTTCTGGATGTTGCTCATCCTTCATGAAGGAGTTTTATCTGGTGTTTTATTTGAAGCAGAAAACAGAGCTTTTTAGGAGTGTTTTTGAGCTGGAAGTCGTGTCTGCCTCTGCTGCAGCATCACCCGAGGGCCTGAAGATCACAGCCGCTCGCTGCTCTTTCCCAGCTTTGTCTTGTGCAAGATTGCATTTCCCCAGAATGCTCTTTGCTATTCTTTCACACTGAAATAAGCAATTCTTTTCAGGTGTTGAACCTTTTTTTTCACAGGCAGATAAATCAACTTTATACTGTCAATGAGCTTTTGATGTTTTATTTAAACCAAATGATCCCACAGATCTGTTTATACGTAAGATCATGGAGTAAATTGTTATTTCAAAATTCAATATTTAGTATTCTCAGCCTTTTAATAACAGTATTTATACATGAAAACAAAGCAAGAGTAAACATAACCTAAGGAATACTCATCACACGTAATGAGCTACTCTTCAGCACATTTCTGTAATGAAATCAAAATAAGTCTTGAATCTGAATTTGTGATGTGATGTCATTAAACAAAAAGCTCAGTCTGGCTGTTCATGCCTATTCATCTCTTTAGAAATACCTGGTACCCTCCCACTCATAGCCGTGTCCACCAGTACAGAATGTACAAGAACCAATCACCGTTTATGTGCTGACTCCTACAGGAGCGTAGAAGAGCCACTATTCAAACTGACCAAGAAGTCTGCAGAATTTAACCTGTTGATAAGACCCGTCTCTCAGATGCAGAGGAGCCACTGGCATGTGAGTATCAGTCCCACAAAGACCAGAACTCGGACATCTGCAGGTTTTTAACTCCACAGAAAAAACTCTGGATGATCCTGAACTCTCATCTGTTTTATGGCGTAAATGAAGATGAGGAGTCTCGGGTACTTGTAGTACTGATTCCAGGTATCCAGAGAGGACGAACAAGAGCCTATTTTGTCCCTCTTTCTAAATTTAAATAGGACTAAGCTGCCAACTTAATGTCCAGAAGATCAGGAAGAATTAGTTAGCTAGCTTGCAGAAATATCAGGGAAATTAGAACATTACTAGCGCTGTGAGTTAACCTCAGATTTAGATTTCAATTTGGTGTTAGATAGCTAGCAGCGTCATATCGTAATAACACTGCGGTGCATGGACAGTGTTGATCCTGGATTTTGTTGTCTGCAATCACGAGGCTTCTGCTGCTCATACTGTGATGTATAAACCCTGGACCTCCACCTGAGCCTCGTCGCCATCTGCATCTGTTTTTACATTTTCTCCATCTACTTCCATGACGTAGTTTTGTTCCCTGATGAAAGGTGGCCTTTTTTTTTAATCCAAAATTTTCCTAAAACACGTTGGGACAAGGTTTTCACACAGACATTCGCACTTGTAAAACTGTACATAGCGCTGATAGAGTGTCCGAGTTAGCAACAGTAACTAAGGTGGGCGGGGCTTACTGCAAATAACACCTTGAGTCCAGCAACAGTTATTCACCAGCGTTCCTGCTCCGCTGCAGCCATTGTGGAGGTGTTTCATCGATACTGGTCCAGCCGTCACTCCGACTACGTCACATGGAGTTTATCTTTTTGGTCGGATGTTTATTCAATGGTATTCGGAGGAGGCTTCTTCTGTCTCTGTTGGTCCCGCCTCCTACAAATCAAAGTTAAATCCAGAGAGTCTTGCCAGGATAGTAACAACTTACATATAAACTAACTTTCAGGACATTCAGTTATAGCGTCGAACATCTACATTTTTTTTTATTGTGAAAACGTGCGCTTCAAAGTGTATTCACTTTCAAACAAGAACATCTCACAAGCCTGACATGAATGTGCCAAAGGTCTGATGTGGTTTTATTTTTATACCTTTTTGAAGAAGAAAACCTTGTGCAGTAACAGTACAGTAAAAAAAAAGTGTTTTTGGTTATAACTGAAGCTGTGAATCCGTTTGTCGGTTTTTGAGTTTTTGAGGGGTTCAACTAGGACCTGTCCCGTATGTGGGCTTTCTTAAACTGAGACTGGTTGGTCGGAGGCTCGTCGCGGCTCCTTGAGCCAGTCATTCGCTCAGCAGCACGGCGCAAAGTAAAGTTGCTTTCGTCAACTAAAATTATGACTAAATATCGTCGTCAACGAACCTTTATCACCTGAGGAAAACGAGACGAGACGCAACGAAAATGCAGGTCATGTAACGATAACGACAATTAAATATATAATGCAATATCGTAGACGGATAAAAACAAGACTAAAAGGTAGATTACGAAATAAAATTCTACTAAAATGTGTCTTCATTTTCGTCGGCCCGCGGGGAATCAGATCCAGAAGATGCAGCTGCAGGTTAGAGGCTGATGCCGTTAACGCAGAGCTCTAGGTTCACGTCAATTAAAAACAAAGTTAAATAGAGAAAGGGGCCGATGGCCGGCCACGCGGGGATCTTCTCTGGGGCTGGGAGAAGAAGAAGAGACCTTTGGATACACTTTCCTACATAGACGTGGAAAAGAAAACTGAATGTGTCGTCAAAAAAGAAAAAGATGGTGAGAAATGCGGAAAAATAAATATGTTGTAAATTCAAATTAGAGAGTCTTCTGTATCCGGAATGAATGTATTCTTGAGTCTGTAAGGTAACAATAATATAATAAAAAGATAACCTTGTTTGAATTGTAAAATGGGTTTGGCTAAATACAATCTTTGACTAAAACTAGACTAAAATGTAATCAGTATTTTTCGACTAAAACTAGACTAAAATGGTCACGGACAATTCTGACTCGACTGAAACTTGACATGACTAAAAGGAGTATGAACGTGACTAAAACTAATAAAAACTAAAATGATAGCTTGACCCAAAGACTAGACTAAAACTAAAATTGAAACAGGCTGCCAAAAACAACACTAGCGTAAATTCAGATCCCCCGCTTAAGTCCAAGCATAAAAGCATAAAACCCTTTTTCAGCATTATTTATATGTAAAAATGATTAAAAAATGGTAATCAAAAGAGAAAAATGTAAAAATAAATCATGTGGGCAATACTAAGTACTCCCTTACTGCCAGCTTCTGCTGAAGATCAATCTTGATGGTGATAACACAATGCCAAGGGGAATAGACATCAGCACTGGCATTAGAAAATCAACCGTTCCCGCCAACCTTTTTCAAATAGTTGGTAGTTCAGTTTTTTACAGTCAGAAAGATGATCCACAATGAAGAAAGGTGTCAGTCTCCCCCGGAGTGGACGTCCCAAAACCCTTTCCTAAAAGGTCAGACTCTACCGTGCTCAGAGCCTGCATGGCTCACTGAACATGTTGAAGTTGATGACCTCTCAACCAGAAGAAGACTGGACAAAGAGTCTGCAGGAGCAAACAAGGACATGTAAGCAGGACTGAGGTTCACAAACCTGCGTCTGAACAAACCAGCAGACTTCTGGGACAATGTCCTCTGGACACATGAGACCAACGTGGAGATGTTTGGTCTTCATGTCCTCATGTCTTCAGCAGCGAATCCACATCAGAACGGTCCAAAAAGAAGAATCCAGGTTTTGGAATGGCTTGGTCAAAGTCCAGACCTGAACCTGAACCCAGTTGAGATACTGTGGTGGGACCTCCAGAAAACTGCGTAGACACGAATCTCCACCGAAGCAGAGGTTTATAGACGAAGTTACTGCTGCTGCTTACTGCTGCCCGGATGGTATCAGCTGCTGTTTGAGGCTACACTGAAACCAAGACGCATGAGAATCAGATTAGTTATGTTTTTAAACCAAAACACATGTGCAGTAGTAAACTTTGGACACGACCATGGTCCTGCATCAAGAAACCTTTCTGTATGACTTTATACCGCCACAACCTTGAGCTCTTGTCTGCATAGGACAGGGAAAGTTCACCCAAATGGTTCACTCCTGCTGCTTCTGGCTCTTTGCTGCAGAGACGGTCCCGTTAAAATACCGTCTACGGTCGGACCTCTCACACAACCTGTGAACACCAACTGAACTTCACATCAGATGACAAAGAAAATTTGCCACGTCTTGGAGAGGATGCGCTCCTTCTGAGCAGTGCCTGAGGCGTTTAACACTTAATGAGGCCAGACACTGTCAGCCATAAAAATCACGACGAAAGCAAAGTTCCTTCTCACTTACATGAATGTAGGAGCAGGAGGGACCACTCAGTGTGTGTGTACGGGGACCTACCCAGAGAGCAGCACCTCCACGAGCCTCCACAGCTTCATTTCCAGCGTTGATAAGTGTCCCTTCGTCCCCCAGACCTCGCGGTCCTCTGAGCATGGTTCGTGCTCCCCGTCCCTGGATGGATGCGTTGTCATGTGTTGACGCGTGTAGCAGCGAGGTCTCTCTGTGACCCTCGTTTAACCCGTCATTGTGAACATCTGTCCTCGTTGGACATCTCATTTCCTCCAGGTACATTCATCCACACTGAGCGGCTGCTCCGTGCTGCCTTTTCCTGGCCGATATAATTCATGCAGGTTAAGAAACCGGCAGCATTTCTTTGGAGCTCATAAAGCATCGCCTTCAAAAAGAAAATGTTATCTTGATATCTTGATTTAGCTTAAAGCAACCGAGGAGTTTTCTTATCTTAAATGATAAGTTTCTATTTCATTTAAAGGAATAATTTATTATTTTTAGGAAGCTTCCTTCAATGCTTCCTCACAATCCCCCCCAAAACTGAAACCGGGACTGGCAGAGCTGAAACCAGGACTGTTGCCCCTTTTCCACCAAACCGGTTCCAGGGCTGGTTCTGGTTCTGGGCCAGTGCTGTGTTTGGAACATGGCTTTCTGTTTCCACTGACAAAGAACTGGCTCCAGGCCAGAAGAACCAGTTCCAAGGTAGCACCAACTCTTTGCTGGACTAGAGGAAAGAACCGCTTACGCAAACGGAGGGGGTAAAGTTGTTAAGACCAACAGCAATAGCAAGACTGCGCCATTTTCAAATAAGCAATGACTTAATCTGGATGCAGCAAAGACACAGTGGTCTGTGGAGGAGACAACCTGTCTTTTAGCGATGTGGTCCACGGAGCAAGTCCAGGCAAAACTGGAGGGTGCTACGCGGACCAACCAATATTAGCTTGATTTTCGCACCAATGCAAATGTAATGACGTGGCTCCCCTTAGCACCCTGAGCTATGAAAAAGCAAACCGGTCCTCAGCTGGTTCGCAAGTTGAACGAGTTGTGAACCAGCACCAGCAATGGCTCTGAACCAGCTCTGGAACCGGTTTGGTGGAAAAGGGGTAGAACTGAAACCAGGACTCACGGAGCTGAAACCAGGAGTAGCAGAACTGTACTCTACTGTTGCAGCAGGTCCAACAGGCTTCCACTTAGAAAGGGTTCTGAAATGATCTGCCGTGGCTCTCAACTAGGGTTGCCACCCGTCCCGTAAAATACGGAATTGTCCTTTATTTGAGAAAAAAATGTTGCGTCCCGTATTGAACTAATACGGGACACGATTTGTACCGTATTTTTATTAACGCCCCATACACACGTCTGTCACACACACAACACTAAATTTATCAATAATGAACAAAATAAAACACAGGAAACATTAAGGCCAGCAAAATCTTTGTTTGTGTAAATTAACTTTTACACCATAGTTGAATTATTGAAATAAATTAACTTTTAAACCATATTCTAGTTGAATTATTGAAATAAATTAACCTTTACACCATATTCTAGTTGAATTATTGAAATAAATTAACTTTTAAACCATATTCTAGTTGAATTATTGAAATAAATTAACTTTTACACCATATTCTTCACCTGTAACTATATTATATATCCTGGCTGATGTGGACATACGTAGCATAGGAGGCTATTTCAGTTACTAGTACGGTTGTCTGTCTATACAGTCATACAAGTTCAATGCTATTAAAGCACTTTAAACTTTAAATCAAAGCATTTTGTTTTTTTCATATAAAATAAACACATTTTTATGCAGTTTAGAAGTTTTGGGGCTTTTTTTTGGCTCCTGCGCTTCTGAAATCGGGGCGTCCCTTATTTCTATTTCTGAAAGGTGGCGACCCTACTCTCAACTGTCAGCAGATGAATGGTGGAGGAGGAGCTGTGGAGGTGCCAGCTAATATTTGCCAGAGAAGCCGAGACTTCAAATGCTGTTTTGGTGGCAGAAACAGCCCAACCCTAAGCTTCGTTCTCGGACCCCTCCTGACCAACCCACAGCCAGTCACGGTGGCCTGATAGTGAAATTAACAACACAGCAAAACATATTCTCTTTACGTTTTGAATGATTATGCTGTACTGTGTTTTCATTTACAGCTCAGACGCTATTCTATAGCCATCGCAATGCTAGTAGCAAAACAAAGGATGTGCTGGCTGCCAATCGTATGCCCACGGCACTAACTGCGCATAAATGTACTGCTTTATATAAATTTGCCTGGTGTGGTATTTTAAATTCTAATAGTGGGGGCCGACCCATCTACAATTCTATGGGCTCCAAAATATTCAATGCCTTGTTTTCACTGATGTTGGGGGACCAGGGACTTCCCCACCCCACTGCCCTACTTGGCATCCCATTAAGATACGAACATTTAAAACCAGATGTTCATCTGAGTTGAAAGTCTGACTTGTTTTGTCTTATTGCCGGTAAATATGCATCTCCAGTAAAATAAAACTAGAAAGGCACCGATTGCAGTTTCCCTTTCACTGATTTGGTTGTTAGCCTCTTAGCCTATGTTAGGTTTGTTAGCATACTATAACTCCACAAGCTGATGCTCTTTCAGGCATTGGACTGAGACTGTCCAAAAATACCCTTCGGGTATTTTGAATTGAATTCAATTGAATGATGCATTTACTGACCAGTGAAAAAAAAAAAAAAAAATTATCTTAATTTATCAGTGCTTGTTTGGCTAAAAAATTAATTCCAATCCCTCACCCAATCATTAAGTGCTTCCTTATTTAGGAGTATATTACATACCGGTACATCTCAAAAACTCAAAAGTATTTTGTGTGAAGGTAAAGTGAATGTAATGAATCTCTATTTTGGTGCCTGTGATGACATGAACAAAGTTTAAATAGATTTATTGCTGTTAGTACCTTAGTATAGTTTGCATGCCAATATTTTGTGTATGTGCATGTATGCTTTTGTGTCTACATGTTCTAAATATTGTTAAATAAGATTTATGTACTCGGACACGAATGTGGATTTTTATTTAATTTTTTTGAAGTGAGTAAACAGTGTCCTATTAAATTGTGAAGGGCTATTCAACACATGAATCTAATACCTCTGCAACTGACAGCACAACATTGCTGCGATGTTCTTAGTGGAGTTTCAGAGTATTAACGAGGCGCGATGCCGCAGCTTTGTGGAAGTAAGACTATAGTCTCTACTTTTTTGCGCGCACATAATCGGTTCTAATTTCCCTGCATACAAAAGGGATTGAGAACTTAATTAGGAGGAGATTTCCGATGATAAAAACTGCAGTGCCTCAGGAAAAAAAAATAAAAAGATCTAACTACCATGATGAAAAAGTTTTAAATTAAATTTGCCCTAATTGTCCAAATCCCTTTGGAATATCATATCGGCAATGTGGCAATATTTACACCAACTGTTATGCTCTTGACCAATAGGGGCGAGAGACTATATTTGACTTTAATTGTTGATTAGACCCCACTGATGTGGGAGAGACAGGAAAGTACCTGCTCTCTGAGGTGTGTTTGCCTTACTGAGGATTCATGAATGAGGGGGGAACGTTTCTCTCTTGTCATGCAGTCCTTAGGTCGGCCGACTGTGAGACCCCACGCTGGTTCCTTACGGTCCTAGGTGGTGCTTTTCTTTCATGAGAGTGTTGTTTTTTTTTCTCTCAACATTGGACCAGTGAACACTGCTATATTGTAAGATTTTTATGTGAAAAAACAGGGTAATAACATTTAGTGTCTCTGGAAAAGATGCAATTTTGCCTGAAACAGTAAATTGTTTCTCTATTTTATGTTTGCCATTTTAGTCTACCGTGTTGTCCTGTTGCATTGTGAGAAGTAGTGAAACATTGAAGTGACCACGCAAATGTTAATTTTATTTAACGAGTTTACCAAATAACACAGCCTTTAATGCTAATAGGGCATACAGTAGTGACGGGTTTTTGACACTGTTTCTTTCTGACTTCTTCTTGCTCATTCTAGCTGAGAATCTGATGCTTGCCTTCTGTGTCTGTTGTACACTTTATACTCTCAGTGACCAGAAAAACACTGTTTAGTAAAAATGAGCAACAGCTCATGACCCTCAGAAAAATTCAGAAGTCCCCTGGTGGAGAATCTTGGGTATCTTGGTTGGAAAAATGCAGGATTCAGTGGAACCGGCAGGACTAAGGTGGAATACACATATATCAGTATTATTATTGGCCATCTACATGAACATCCAGAATATTACCAGAACTGAAACCAGGACTAGGAGAGCTTCAAATGAGCTTTGCAGGGACCTGCAGCAGAGCTCAATGAGCTTTACCGCAGAGCACGGGTATCAGATGATTGCACGTGGTTAACTACTAGTTAGCTTTTGGACTCTGCCAGTTGATTCAGCTCAATCAATGCGCCTTTATTCAGACATTATATATATATATATATATATATATATATATATATATATATATATATATATATATATATATATATATATATATATTGACTTGGTTTTGGAGCCTGCCCCAAGTGGTTATTCAAATAACTGCAAAAACTGAGCAAAATAAAACGGTTAACATTTTATTGTTTGTTTCAATTAACTATTTAACAAATAAAAATAAAGGCTTTTATATGTTTTCTCACATTGTGTAAATCTTTTTCGATCATTTGTATTCAACTATGATATATATAACTGAATGAACTGGATACGGGACGATTGTTTTGCTTATATCTAACACGTGTGTAGGACTACCATGATCAAGGTTTTAAAAAATAAATAGAAGGGTATTTGTATATTTTGTTTTCATTCTTTATTTTTGGGTCACATACAGACAATCTTGCAGGAATATTTTTGGTAACGATGCAATAATCTGCTTGTCAACAACCTGCCAGAATTACTGCACATCACAAACACATGAAAATGAGTCTAATCATGTGTAACACAGATGACAGCCAATGGCGTTGTCAAAGCAAGACTTTTCCACGTTTAGTTGTGAACGTGGAAACTTGTTTTTACTACTTCATAACTCTTTCTCATCTCACCAGAAAGGGACAGGTCCTCTGCAGGGGAAGAGTTGCATTTCTCTGGTCACTGATTGTACATTTCGTAATGAATAACTGTTTTTTTTGTTAATGTTGTGTGTTCGGAGAAGTGGATTAACAGGGGGAGGGTGGGTTGTCTGATGTTGCGTGCATACTTTTAAAAACTGTCAAGTTTATTTCTGTCTCGCCTTTGTATTAAAAGATAATTCGATGTGCCCGAACTATGCGAGGAGACACATCCATGTTTCTGTGACAGCAAAATGTATAAATTGTCATAAATAAAGCTAATTGTGCAGACATCAGTCCAAGTGAAGAAATTGACTTTGTGAGAATATATATATATATATATATATATATATATATATGTATATATATATATATATACATACATATGAAATATTTATATACATACATACATATACATATATATATATATATATATATATATATATATATATATATATATATATATATTAATATATATATATATATATATATATATACACACATGTGAAATATACATATGTACACACACACTAAATATACACACAAGTAGAATGTAAGGGTCCACATACTCTAGGGGTTCATAGCAGTACTTTGGTGGTACGCAGCAATACTCTCTGGGATTCACGAGATTTAAGGAGAAAAAATAATAAAGAAAAAATAGCATTAGTTCCAATTTCTTCATAACCATAAATAATTAAATGAAATATACTGTAGATGTAAATGTATAAATCAGATTTCATATTTTGTATTTAATCTCAGCATCCTAGACACAGCCCCCCCAGTCTTCTCTGTCACAGGATGGTTTAATTCACCCAACGCCGCAGAGCCCAAAAAACACCAAGCCAGTGCCAAAGACGGAATCACAGCTGCAAAAATACCATCACTTTGTTGAAGAATGTTGAAGGTATATTTTAACGGGATTTATGTCCATGACCTGCAACTGAGTTTTTCTGCAGGGATAAATAAGCCAACAGCAGCAGGAAAGCAGCACGTCTCCAGTTTTTCAGAGGAGACTTGAGCACAAACATGTCTGTTTCAACGTTTAATTAATATCACACTGATAAAACAGTATTGTATTTTACTGTTTCTTTTTGTTGGTATTGTTTTCAAACCAAAATGTTTTGCACTGTTTATGGGGAACTTATTCACAGGGGCTACATACAGTAACTGAAAAAACTGCTCTAATCCCTAGGCTAAGGATACCGTGCAAACCTTTCGGTTGGAAAATTGATCGGTTGGCTGATTATTGGCCATTCTTGATAATATTCTTCAGCTACTGAAAACCCCACACAATATTATAGTAAGAAAACACCAAATGACTACGAGCACAGCTTGAACCTTTTTAAAGGAGACCGTCTCATACAGATGTTTGATATGGATATATGGATGATGTGACAACCCTGATGAAGCAACAAGACCAGGAGTGACGAAGACTTCATCACGGTTCTGTACGTCCGGACCTATAACTTCTGAGTAAAATTCTTTCTAAGAAAGTTAAAATAGTCTTGTTTCAAGAAAACGTGGACGATTTGGCTAGTTTTAAGAATACTAGTCCAGAAATGTTTTCTTGTTGGTTTAGGGATGGCATCCGCTGCAAGTCTGAAATGAGAGAAACAGGAAAACACACAACAGCCCACAAGCCTTTGGAATCTGCAAGAGAGAAAACAAACAAACAGATACAGGAACAGGTAGAGACAAAAACAGCAGCCATTTCAGGTCTCTAAAACTGAATCAAGACTAGGTTACTGTGACTTTCTGTCCCCCAAAACTGTGGAGTGAGTATGTAGGTGAGTGAGCAGGTGTGTATGTGTGTGTAACTGTGTGTGTGCAAAGTGAAAACAAGGTTTTACCTGCAACTACAGTGGAGGAGGGAGGCCACAACCACGCCACCCGAGAGACCAGAAGCCGACAAGGAAGAAACCCGAACCCAGGCCACCAGCAGCCACATGGAAGACCAGAAGAGGGCGGACAAGGACCCAGCCGAGCACCAGCCACCCGGCATGGGCCGAACATGCGACCAGGAGGTCCACACCCTCCAGGCCCACGACCCCCACCCGGCGAGAAGCCAGCCTGCCCGGAGGTGGCCCGGACAGGCCACCTCGACAGTCGCCCCAATTAAAGCGGGGACCCCAGAGCCAAAGGCGCCCCCTGCTGCAAGGCCAGCGGGGGGAAGTGGAGACAGAGCGCGAGAACCCCCCCGACAAGGAGCCACCCGGATAAGCCCAACAGCAAAGAGCCCCAGACCCAGGATAGACAATGGACAACCATTCATCCATCCATTCATCAATCCATCCATTTTCTATACCTGCCTTATCCTTTGCAGGGTCACGGGGGTCTGTTGGAGCCTATCCCAGCTAATTACAGGCGAGAGGCAGGGGTCCACCCTGGACAGGTCGCCAGTCCATCGCAGGACACTGCAGGACACCCATTCACACAGACACCAACATACACTCAAGACATGGACAATCATTCTCTCACCACTCCCATCTCCCCTTGGAGGCCCGGCACAGCCCAGGGCGTCTACTATCCACCCACGCGTTAATGCTAAGACCTTCAACAGTGTGGGCTCATGTTACTAAACCTTTCAAGAGTGACATTAAATTTCAAAGCTCAGTTAAAAGGATGGAACCCCAACAAGATCACAAACACATGAAAATGAGACCTGAAGCATCAACCTGAAGTAGTTAGCTGGATCCAACTGCTTCATCTGAGCCACTACATCGTCACCACAGTCTCCCAGCTCCCAGTGAAGGTTTATCCCACGTACTGTCATTGTCATTTAGCATATGCTTTTATCCAAAGCGACTTAAAAATGAGACACACACACACCATGGAGCAATTAGGGTTAAGGCCTTGCTCAGGGGCGCAAGGCTGGTTCATCTTGGTTGCCATTCTGGGGCTTGAACCTGAGTCCTCCAGACCCAAGCCCACCTCTCTAGCCACTAGCCCCTAGTAGAAGGAAGCCTAACTCCAGTCACAAATCCTTAAAACCAGGCCTCACATCAGACAAAGAGTTTCGTCAATGGTATGTTGATGGGATGAACAAACAAACAACTCCGTGTCTGGACCGCTTCGGCTCTGTGTTTCAGATCATTGTCTTGTTTGAGGGTACCATGTTGTTAAAGACCCTGTTCTTTCAGAAAAGTCCTGCATTTTCCTGCAGAATCACAGTGTAGAACTGATTTACTCGTCCTTGCGAGGACAAACACTGTCCTCCAGCCACAGGAAAACAGAAAAACCAGCAAACAAACAAAGCGGGTGAACAAATATACTGGAGGAAACACCCAACATGTGCAGAATATATGAACAGCGACTGCAGCAACAGTCTGAGGACAGCACGCCCGAAGAACACACCAAACGCCAGGACAGAGTGTGGTTGAAAGCTGAGGGGAGTAACGATGCTGGTCTGCTGATAACAAGATAAGGCCGCCGGTGGATGGGTAGCTCCTGCCCAAAGCCCTTTGGACCCTGGACAGAAAAAGAACCAAAATTGAGTAAATTGAGGTGACTGAGGATCAAACAGACAAACACTTCTGGGAGATGACCCAGAGATCCTGGATGGAGGTGAAATGACTCTGGAGGGTGTGACGAAGCCTTCTGTACAGGTCTGACCAGCATTGAAGCTGGAAACTGGGTGGGAGGGTGGCTGAACAGGTGAGGAGGGAACCCATCTTCAAATCAGGAAGGAGGTCGGTGGAGCAGAGAAGAGTCTTCTCACAGCAAAACAGAGGAACCCCTCACTGCTCCACTGCAGGCTCAGGTTCTGGTGAGTGATGGACTGATTAGAGCCCAGGTTAAAATGTATTTACAAAGAAAGACTTGCAAATGTTTTGTGTTAAATACAAGCTTGTTAAGAGGCCGGGTACCAGGAAAAGCACTTGGAGCCACATTTACATTTAACTGCACAAAGACAACGAAACAAACCTACGTGTTCTGCGCTGCTGCTGGGAAACAAAGCCTGCGTCAACCGTATCCGAGTGCCAGCGCCTCAGGCTAATCTTAGACGTGCCGTGCTTTCAAATGGAAAATAATGATAATGAAACACTGGAAATATTTCCGTCAGTGTCACTTCAAATTACTCATCTTCATATGACGAGGAACGAGGAAAGATAAAGCAAAAAAGGTTGATGCAAATGTGGCGGCATGATGCACTCTGTCCAAAATAAGCAGTCTGAACCCATTTATAATCATATTTGGTGACAACAAATCATTTTTCTCTGCAAAATGAACTACAAAGGCAGAGGAGAAATAAATTAAACTGCAGAAAAGTGTCAAACCAAATTGAAATGGGGAGTGGACGGAAGAAGGAGGAGCTGCAATAAACTACCAGATTCATATTTTTTCAGATCAATAACTGATACCGGCTCAGAGAGGACGTGCACTGATGAGACCGAGCTTGTGAAAAGTAAGGAGTTACTTGTACTTGATCAAAATCTTAATGTGGACGTATTCTAATCATTTTTGGTCATGTTATGTAAATCTCTGCAACTTCTAAAGGAGCTTCAGGAGAGGCTCCTCCTGTTTTCTGATTGGCTGAATTCGGAGGCTAGCTGACTGGCAGGGCTAATCTCTCATGAACGTTCATTAGTCTTGTTGTCAGTCAAAGTACTACTCAGTCCAGCGGGATGAAAAATGCACTGGATATGTCAGAATTCTTCAGAGGTTACAGCAGCTGCTGCACACGTACGACGCTCCACCCAGCTAACGTCCAGGTTGCAGAACTAGGGTTCATTGCAGTTCCTCTACCGACCACCAGGGTCAATTGTTTGATTTCACACCCATGACATCTTTGGGTGGGTGCATCTTTTTTTACCACATCATGAGAGTTCTTATAAAGTAATATATGTATTTCTATTATGATTGATTGATGGCAGTTAGCTGAGCAACCACTGGTTTTTACGAAGCCAGCGTTGGTTAAATGTAATATCAAAAAAAAAAAGAAAATTTGTATAATGATTGAATAACTTCCCTTTTTGAGATTAATTAAGTATTTTTTAATCTTAATTTGAATTGAATCAACATGTAAAACGGTATATTCTACTTTAAATTTCTGCCGGCAGATGGGGTTCGGCCGATGGAGCTGGTAGCCACAGCTAACTCTGACTGACATATGGTGGGCGGGATCCCGTCTGTTTCCCGAGTGACATGGCTGCCCCCTTAGGAATAGAACCGGTCCTCAGAAACCAATGGGTCACGTGACCCAACCATTGTTTTTTAGTCTTTGACATGTACGCCTCTCAGATACAAGCCGCGCTTGTACGCCAGACGACAGTCACTCTACGTCATCATTCGAGGGCGATGAAAGGCAAGCAATGTCTTTTGGCCAAATGACGTAAAAACATTGAAGATACCGTTGACAGCATCATTTTCCCTCTAGCGCATCGGTACTCCGGGATTGACCCGGGGCTGGGCCCGGATGCATAGGTCCATCTGTGATTGGAGGAAGAGGACCAATATACAGCTCCAGTTCGTGCTTGCGTAAGCAGTAAGTTGTTTTGAGAAAAATCTTGTAATCTTGTAAATCTTGGCCTGAAAACTGTGTGTATGACAGTTTAAAAACTCTTTAAACATTTTTGAAAGTCAGGAAAAGAATGTGTGCCCTCTATCTATAATTTGTCTCACTTTGTGTACCACCGTTTCTCTACACCCAATAAAGAGACAGCATGAACGGTGAAGTAAGCACAAATGTCTCACCCGAACAATTTACTTTAGGTGATGACATTTCACTTGTCAGAGTAGAAAAATTTGCCCAAATCCAAAGCTGAGAAAACAGCAGGCAGATCGACTGCAGTGAAATGGATTATCCAGCAGGAATAGTTTGAGAAATGTATGTTTTTAAAATGACTTTCATTTGTCAAAGTTTCTATGAAATGAATATCTTGTGGTAAATCATAGAAAGACCGAAGCCCTGCCAGAGTACGAACACGACCCAGCTGACATCCACAAGTTTGGAAAAAAACTACCTAGGTAGCAGACACAACATCTGTGCAAACCTGGGTAATTTTTGTCTCTTTACATGTAACAACAGGTTCAGAAAAGCAAATAATCTAAGCGATAAAAATTGAGAAAAATAAATCATATTCCTTTTTCCCTGTGGAGGAAACCAGTGAGCATTGTTTGCAGTGAGACCAGCCTCTGCCAGATATTAATGAACTTTTAGGTGACTTTCAGCAAAGTACAAGCCAAGCCAGCGCTGAGGCATCACTTATTTGATATGAACAAACTTACTGAAGATGAGGGGACAGCTTTACTCACTCCCTTCAAAGATTCTCAACAGGACTGACATCTCGCCTCTGACAGAATCTTGACTGTGGTGTCTTTCAGAAAGTTTTGGGTTAATTTAAATGTATGTTTTGGATCAGTGTTGTTTCAAGCGTTCTGCGAATGTATGTCCTTTATCCTACAGAACAACATTATGCTGTATTTTCCGATGATCCCATTCACCCAAACAAGTCCTGTGTCTGAAGCAGAGTTGTGCTCCCACCACCGTGTTTCAGTGTGATAACTGTGTTTATTTGAATTTAAAAGCCTTCTTCACCAAAGTCCAGCATGCAAATGTATCCAAACAGCTCAAGTTTGGTCTCATCAGACTGATTTACACACAAATGTAGTAGTAGAGCTCCTCTGGGCGATGACCTTGTAGGCCACCTCGATGAAAAGTCCTCACAAGAGCCTGCATATATCATCAAGTCAAGGGGAGTTTTTCTTGCCAATTTTTATGTTTATGTAATAATTGCTCCGGGGTCATGTTCTGGGTCTCTGGAAAGTGCCTAGAGACAACTTACGTTGTAATAGATGTTATATATATAAAATTGAATTGAACTGAATTAATTAATGTGCAAAATTAATTCAATAGCTCTAGCAGTAAATAGTCATGATTTAAAATAATCCCAGCTGTGACCTCCAACCCCTCCAAAGTAAGGTGGTAATTGGTGTTATTCTTTTTTTAACAGTGTTCCAGCTTCCACAGCTTCATACTAATCTCAGGAAACCAACTTTTTATCAGAATGTAAACAGTTAAAACCGATAAAATACAAATGCTTTCTTGTAATATACTAACTCAACTTATAAAAGCTTTCCTGTATCAATTTTTTGTATGTATATTTCCACAATGAAATGAAATTGATGGGAATTTTGTGGCTTTAAGGTGAAGGTTGAATGTAAGAATCCCTGTTATACTGTCCACTGCATTCATAAGTCTTTCAGCACCATGGAGAGAGAGACGCTACCCGACCACCAGCTCTATTTTCATTGACTGAACATTTTTAATTATTCATTAAATCAATCACAAAGTAGTAAGTGGACAAAGTAGTAAGTCCAATCGTGTTATTGTCATAATTTGAGCACTATCATCCACTCAACTGGAAGAATATTAAAAATCCTCCTTTGCAGTCCATGGTATTGTTTTTGGTGTGAACAGTTTCATATTTCATTCAAAACTGCAGCCTGACTGTGGCTCCCCAAATGTAATCTGGTAATACAGATTTAAGAAAAGCAGTAAAGCTGAGTTGCTGCTCTTATTACAGTTTTTCTCAATCACTTTGGTACATTTTTCCAATCATTCTTGCAATTTGCAGAAGATCAAGTGCATTTCTCAAAACAGTTTGAACAAATAGCAAAACACTGTGGATCACCTGCAAAAGCCAGTCTCTTGCTCAAAATCCTTAGTCCATCCCTCAAAAGCAAGTTTTTGTGTCAATATACTTGTCAGTGCCATCAGAATGTTTAATCATTGTGTCATTGTGTACAGATAAGACAGTCAAATTCATTAGTCATGTTGGCAATTGAAGGCACTTTGAAGGGACATGTTGATGTAAAATGTGGTTTAGGTGTGATGACAAGTGTTGTACATTTGACCTCATATAATGTATACGTGTAAGATTGACTGGAAAAGACAAGATTCACATTTACAGAATGACTTCTTCATTGGCAAACATTGAAATTGCAGTCCGTAAAGAAAAAAAAAAGACAGCGTTGCACATAACAAAGGTGAAATACAATACATAAGTGTAAACATAGGTCAAAAATATAAACATAGGTCATACAGTAGGTAAACAAAAAAATATGAACAACTCCCCAAATTCTAATCTCAATCCTGATCTTCAGCTTCTTCCCGTTCCTGTCTGTTAGGCCACAAATTCTCATCCACGTCACACCTGATGTCCTCCCGTGCAAGGCAGCGTGGATAGTATCTTCTTGCATGCCTAATCCATGCTCTGCAGGAATCTGTTGTCCAATAAGGTTTCGACCCCGTCTTCTGCGCTTTGTCAGATTGAAGCCAGCCTCGTTCATGTAAATGAAGTGACAGGGTGGATCACTAGCTTCCAGTTCCATCATGCGCTAAATACAGAAGACAAAATGTTATTTTTGGAATTACTGCATTACATGCATTTGCAAAAGAAGTTAGATCAAACGTATATGACATATTGCATCTTCTTTTCTACAGCCATAGCATATGTGCAAATGCCACACTTACAGTAGTGTAGTGTACATCTTTACATTACATTGCATTTGGCAGACACCTTTTACTGTAAACCCAAAGCGACTTACAAACGAGGACATATCTATATATGGTTTTGGAATAAAAGTTGTACCTGGACAAAGTGGTAGCGCAGCTCCTTCACCCTCTCACCATTTCTTTCAAATGGGACAGTGTATAGCTGTTTCATGCGCATGTGTTGTTTTTTTAGCACTCTGTCAATGGTAGAGATACTGACTGTTTGGATGTTTGCAAATGTGTCATTGTCCTGCAAAATAGTAGTCTGTATCTCTCTCAGTGTAATGGCGTTGTTTTCAACAACAATGTTGCAGATAGCCATCTCCTGGTGTGGTGTGAAAATCCGCCCTCTACCACCCCTGTGTACTTGTCTTGCAGTCCTATGTGGGAAATAGAAATGTAAACCAAAACAAATTTGAGGAAGACACAATGGCATTGTATAGAGCATCAGTGGAATAGACTACTGTAATTTTGTATGGGGCATTACTGTATTGACATGTAAATACAGTAAACTCCATGTAATTCAGCACATACTGTTAGATTACACACCTGTCCTCTCTACGGAAAGTTTGAATAATTGAGGACACAGTTGTTCTGCCAACATTTGGCTGCACCCTTCTCCCCGCTTCAGCCATAGTCAGCCCATGATTCAAAACATGGTCTACAAGTGTTGCTCTGATTTCATCAGGAACACGCATGTGTCCGCCTCTTCTGCCTCTTCCTCTTCCTACTCCTCCACCACGCAGCCTCACCCCTCTTCCTCTCCTTCTTCTTGGCTGTTGTCCTTCCATTGTCAGACATTGTAACTTTCTATTGTGCTCTGGTTACCTATATACTCCCCAGTAGATTGTTCATGAGATGCTCCCTTGAGCTCATTCAGAAAACTGTCGATCATTGGTTGATCAACTCTTTTCATTAGAGAAAGTCTAGATTCACCTGGGAGGAATTTACCAATTTAGATCATATTTACAGACAAATGTCTTATGGAAATGTATATATGCTTGACATGTTATGATGGCTTGGTAAATCATTTTGCATGTGAAGACTTATATGATGAACTATAGCCTAAATGTTTTGGGGAAAGAGACTATTTGATAGATTCCTATAACAAAGCATTTTGATTAGCATGACAAAAGCAATTGATAATGTACGAAAAAACTGAGAATTGTACACAATCATTTGCATGGATGGACAAAAGCATTTGCAATTTGTTCAATGCAATGAGAAACTGCCTTTTTCATCTGCACAAATGGCATGATGATGTGAAAACTGAACAAGAACTTTTGAGAATTTCAATTCTGATGTGAGAAATGTACCAAACCAATTGAGAAAAACTGTAACAACGGCGGCGGTGGTGGTGTGTGGAGGCAGAGTAGACGACTTCTACTGCAAAAAGAATTCACAAAAAAGGTGACAAATAAAAATAGGTAACTTGATGTAAGCATTTGAGAGTTACTGTGACCTTGTTGGCCGAGACTACACCAGCAATACATGCACACATGCCCACCTTATGTCAATCACCAGGGCTAATATGGGGATCGAAATTGTTTTTTGTACCAAATTATAAATATGTTTATTTCTGCTGTTAGTTGGACATTTTGACATGGACGTCACTATTGGATCCAGACTCTAGTGGCTGGTGTGGGTCCAGATCCTGACCCTAGTGCTCAGTAGGAGAACTGCAGGTCTACATCCAGACCCTAGTGGTCAGTAGAGGTACTGAAGGTCCGGATCCAGACCCTAGGGGCTGGTAGAGGACCTGCATGTCCAGATCCGAACTCTAGTGGTCAGTGGAGGAACTGCAACTTGTAATTCTTCTGGGCTGACCTTAACACAGGAGCTAGATTGTTGATTCTTGGTTAAAGTCTACGGCGTTTTAGTTTTAAACTCATGTTTGTAGCAGGTAGCGGGTCGTCACTAGCTCCAGTTAAAGGAGCATGAGGCTCCTTTTAAGAAATGAGACTCTCTAGCGCCACCCTTCGCCACGACGGCCGTCGGGGGTACTGCAGCCAACAGCGAAGCCGGCACGGGAGAACGGGGAGAACGGGGAGAACGGGGAGAACGGGGAGAACGCGCATGCACCGTCATTTGACGTCACATCCGCAGGACAGCGCGGGAAATTCCGGTCACAATTGCAGCACATTTTGCAGCACACAGCCTGTTCAAGGCAACGGAGAGATACACTAGACGGCTCATTCGTTTTGGTTTGGAACGCTTCATCTGACATTATTACTAGAAAACTTAAAACGTATACGATTTTTTTTCTTAAATCCTGCCTCAATCCTGCCTCATGCTCCTTTAACAGTTCAGTTTTTCCATTCCCATCTTTTTACGATGACTTCACTTACCTGATCGCTGTTTGGATTGTGTTTTGTTTTAGTCTATAAAAGGATGAAAACAGAATCCAAGACTTGTCTGTGGAACGAGCTGTATCAAGTTTACATCCAACAAAAGCTATCAAAACAAAACATCCACTTTGTGTGACTGGTGTAGTGGCCGAGCGTGGGTTCACTATCAGACGGTTAAATTAATTACATCACCAGATTTTCTCACTTCACATGGAACAAAGTGCACATTGAAGAGATTTCCTGGTGACGAGTACCCTTGAACGTCTGCGAGAACAAAGTAAACAAAAACCGATGCGACGGACTGAACGGCTCACTCAAACCTCAGGAGCGCTTTCAGAGATGACAGCTCGGTCTCTCCAGGCACAACAGGTGGAAACAGGAGGCTGCCTATCTCATTATTGAATTAATTTAGCCTAAGTGAAGTAGTTTGCAACCTGGTTTTAATCATGATAATCTTCATCTAACTGTCTGGATTTATTGGCTTGTGATGATAAAAGGTTGTTTAAGATTCATCTATTTATAGACCTAAGATTCATCTATTTATAGACCTAACCACTTAAACCTCATCCAAATCTGTTTGATTTCCCAGAGCTGGTTTCAGTAATACAAATGAATTAGTGGTCACATTAAAGGTTGATGCTCCAGGATACAGTAGGAACTCCAGGGTGTTTGTGGTCGCAGCTTCCGAGTTGCATTATGGTCTGCTGAATCAATGGTCGTTCAGAATTCATTCATAAAAGAGCTCAATCTTGTATGAAATGCTGTGAGGACGATGATGTTATCCAACACCTTCACAGCGGGAGACAAAAGTCCTCTTGTGCAGTGTGCATGCTCAATTAACTCCATGGGAACGCTTATTTTTCAAGTGGGGTGGGCCTGAGTGAGCCGAGCCTTTTTATCTTGTCACGTTAGCCTTTGGAAACTCATGAAAGGGGAGGGTGGGGGCATGTGAATTTTGGGGGGAAAGGCTCGCTAAATGGTTGCTTGAAAAGCAAAAACCAGCAAAACCACAGAAATCTGGTCCTCGTTGTCAGAAACCGTCTCAGTCAAGTCAGCTTTGTGAAAAATAAAAATTTGGCAAGCTTTGCCCCTCGGCCCTCATTTATACAAGCAAATGCGATTGGAGACACTGTCATGCAAATGCCTGCCATATCTGAGCCAAGTTGGCCCCCTGCCCGGGGGATGGACGGCTGCTTTGGCTGTGAAAACCGCGGAGGCCGATGATGTGAAAAGGATTCATCTGTTCTGAGACTGCAGGCTTTAAGTCACCACGACAGCTACGTTAACCAGCCGTACAACCTGGAGGGCCGGAGCTGCTTATCGCAAATCACACCTCATTAACTCGGACCGTGAAAAACTGACTGGCTTACTGGCTTAAACATCCCCTGAAATCTGTGCATGAGAAAAAGATATGCATTAATCAATAAAAACAGATAAACCAGTCACCGAATTCCAACAGACGGTAAACATACCGCTGGAGGACAAGAACATTTCTTTACTCTTAGCAAAGAGCTTTAACTCATCCTTTGAGGTGGTTTCAAAATGATTATGGGTCTGAACCACATCACAGAACTCTCTTTCAACAACCACTTGAAAAAGCAAAGAGGAGTTTTTTCATGTTGAAATATCAATTACGATGTTATTTAAAGGAATATTTTATGTTCTAGCTCCTTTTTATCCCATCCTTTCAGCAAAGGTGACTCAAACTAACGGTATTCCCTCATCTTCATCATCTGTGGATCACTCTAAGGCACTCTGTGACATGTCGACGCCATGAAACTACCTTGCAGCGCTACAGAGGACTCTGCGGCAGAGGCGAGCAAAAGACTCGTGGAAGAGGAACGAGAGTGCCACGAAGAACGAGATCCAACAAGAGTAAATCTCTGGCAGTTGTTTACCTCCTTGCGTTCGTGGTGACCCACTGAGCTCCGTTAGACCTCAAGAGCCGACCTTAGAAATGTCCAGGTTAGGGTTGCCACCCGTCCCTTGAAATACGGAATTGTTCCGTAATTGGGAATTAAAAGTTGCGTTCCGTATTGAACCAATACGGACATATGTTATGCTCTTATTTATTTATGTCATAATATACAGGTGAAGTTTGGAAAATTTGAATATATTGCAAAACTTCATTCGTAGTAAATTCAACTTAAGGTGAAACAAATATATTATTTCCCTCTACATGCAAAGTGATATATTTCAAGCCTTTATTTGTTATAATTTTGGTGATTATGGCTCACAGTTTATGAAAACCCCAAATAAAAAATCTAAAAAAATTAGAATATATTATGAAATCAATAAACAATTCAATCATCAAATTATAACAAATAAAGGCTTAACATATCTTGCTTTGCCTGTAATGAGACTATGTAATATACATGTATTAGTTTCACCTTTTAAGTTGAATTATTGAAATAAATTAACTTTTACACCATATTTTTCACCTGTAGGCTACAGTACATCCTGGCTGATGTGGACATAATTAGCATAGGAGGATATTTCAGTTGCTAGTATGGTTGGCTGTCTGTACAGTCATGCAAGTTCAATGCTATTAAAGCACTTTAAACTTTAAATCAAAGCGTTTAGTTTTTTGATATAAAATAAATACATTTCTATGCAGTTTAGAAGTTTTGGGGATGTCCCTTTTTTTGGCGCCTGCGCTGCTGAAATCGGGGAGTCCCTTATTTCTATTTCTGAAAGGTGGCAACCCTAGTCCAGGTAGAAGCTGAAGTAGAAAGAAAATGCAGTTCCACTGGCCAGAAAGAGTTTTGTGTCTATCATTATCTATAAAAAAGTAGGTTTCTTGAGTAAAGGTCTAATTACAACAACCTTAAAACTCTGTGGCACATGGGTAGTCTGTTCTCATGTTCTCATCGGAGAAATCAAAGACGAATGTCGGGCTTGGTTCTTACTAACGGTTGGTTGCTCCGCTAAGCGTGGTAGCATGGTGAATACGTATGAGGAAGTGATAGTGGCTAACCATTGGCTGAGCTAACTGTCAATCAATCATATTAGAAATACATTTAATATTTTATGTAAAGTCTCCTGGCGTGGCACAAAAAATTCACCGCCCTCAGAGCCGTCACGGATGTGACATCAAACGATTGAGATCAAAACAGATTTTTGTAGCAGACTGTAAACATGTAAATTTCTGCTCTAAAGCTGGACATTTTCAAGTGGAGGTCAGTGCAGGTGGACTCGCTTTCGCAGGCCCTAGTGGTGAGTGAAGGAACTGCAGCCTCGGTGTACTTGTCGCTAGATGGTTAACCCCTCTCCAGCCTCTACCCTCGACTGCCTGCAGCGCCGCCATCGTCGAATTCCTCCCCGCTCCACTAGCCCACCGGTGGAGCCCCAAATAAATCCATTCTCACCTTCCTACGTTTGTGTCCGTCTCTGCATTTGGGTCCATAACTCAGCCCACACGTCACCGTGCATCAATTTGTTTTTCCTTTTCGTGCAGTCTGAGGTTTATAGCATAAGCTGGAAGCTTTTCCAGGTTTGCTTTTCTGTTCTCTACAGGATTTGTGGTTTTTTGTCAGGTGTAAATTGTCTTTATGGAATTAAAGCTGACATTTTTCCTATTTGTTTAGCGAGCTCACTGTGCCTACTACTATCATACTTTGTGTCATTAAAGATGACCTCAGTCTGGACCTGTATCTGAGGGTTAGATCCGTTCCAGAAGGAAAAAAAAACACCTTCAACAGCTGAGAAAAACATTTTCTTTCATGACTAAATCCAATAAACACACTTTGGACCGTGATCGATCCAAGACAGATTTCCAACCTTGAAAGTTTCTATCTTCTTCTCCTGTCGGCTAATTATGGATCTTGGAAACTGGGCCGCTAACATCTTGTCATCAACATGCCAGAGAGTGTGAATCCCTCATCGTAGCAGCACTGTGGCTTTTCTACATTTAGCTTTAACTTCCACACCGCTGCCAGAATCAGCTGCCTGAGCGCGGAGCCGCTCCCAGCGCGTCAGCTGAAAGGATAAGCCCTCATCAGTCACGCACAGCGGCAGCTGGCTCCCAGTCCCCAGCCCGGTGGATGTCACCGAGAAAGCAGCACAATGAAAGTCGTCCGTTTCCGCCTGATCATCCAGTCAGGCTGCTGCTCGTGACTCAACATTCATTGGACGTAACGAGGGGAAACGCTGCTTCCTAATTGAATGTGTTCATTAGTTCAGCCTGACACTTCCCAGATTAGTGGGCGTTTTGTGTGAACGCTCATCTTCATCTGATGTTGCCACGCAGCCTTGCTCCTCGGCAGCATCATCCTCCAGTTTTGGGTCTCCTGTGTTTGTTTCAGCTCCGCCTCTTCCTGTTTTCTTCAGCGCACGCTGATGTCTCGCCCCTTTGGTTCTGAGTTTTATCATCATCCCCGGAAGATTCATTGCAGCTTCTCACCAGAACAGCGATGGCTGCAGTATTTCAGGTTTCAAACTAAAAGCCATTCTGTCAGCCAGTCCTGAGCTAAATAGAGCATCCTTCTGCTTCGAGCGACTTTTTCCTACAACTGCATCATGTTTGTGTGCAACATGAGCAGCTTCACAAAGTGTATCAGGATATTAAAACCAGCGAGTTCCTGGAGAAGTCAGCCCTGCAGACATGTCGAGTGCCACTGGCGCTGGCGGGTTCTTCACACGACCCGTACGACGCGAATCATGCTCCCCTCACCAGTATGTTAAATTACATTTATTTATTACTTATGGTGTCTATGCTGAAAAGGAGAAATAATTCAGTTATCACCTAAAACCTAATGCTAGCCAGGCAGCACCCAGGGATGTCCAGATCCTTTTTTTGGTCCTGGGTCCGAGTTATTTGATTATGAGCATTGATTGATACAGAGTCCTGATCAGACACCTTGGCAATCAAAAAAAAAAAAAAAAAGAAGAAGAAAAAACAACGAATTTGCAGTCTGCAATAGGAGCTGCTGTAGCATTGGCTGCACAATCTGAAACATTTCTGAGGAGTTGGCTTTAAGTTTACATCAGCCAGTGTTCCCAACTCACCAGAGAGGAAAGTAGCTGCTGGCTTCAGAAGCTGTATACAACCCAAATGGATGATAATAACTTTTGCACATGCCTGTAAAATCTATTGTTCTTGTCATCAAGAAACTTCAATTTAGAGTAAAAAATAAGTTTGGTTTTATGGATAAAAACTGGAATTATTAACATAAATACTGCACGTTCACATTCAAGAAGGAAAATATCCTCATAGAACCTATTGGGGGTGGGGAGGCTCATGTAGAACCATGATTGGTTGCAGTTCCTCGACTGACCACTAGAGGCTGCAACAGCGAGTCACTCTCCATCCACCTCCATGTTAACATGTCCAACCTTAGAGCAGAAATAAACGTATTTATGACCTGGTTACCTTAAACCATTTTGGGCTCAATCGTTTGACTTCACACACACTAAACAGCCTTTCACATTAAAATGTTGGAACAAACCGTCCATTTTCTATGCCAGTTTAATCCTGTACAGGGTCGGATCATTACAGGGGTCCACCTGGATAGGTCGCCAGTCCACATTCATAGACAAACAACATGCACACTCACGGGCAATCAAGAATCATCAATCAACCTAACATGCATGTTTTTGGACTGTGGGAGGAAGCAGTAGAACCCAGAGGGAACCCACACGGGGGAAACATGCAGACTCTACACCGAAAAGGCACATTTCCACTAGCGGGGGCGCTGTAATGTGGCCTTCAGGAACCTTTACGGGCCCAAAAACGGCTCTGTAGTAGGAGAGGGACGTTTTTCAGCCCAGAAGGGCTACCTGGTGGGTGGTCTCTGCCGATTGAGTATTCTTTCTTTTTTTTGTCTGAATATATATTAATGGTTAATATCAAGTTTGGTAAAACCCAAGGAATATATATGCATTTTAATGTTCTTAATCTTTTTTTTTTTTTAAACATATATGTAAGAGGGTTAGGGGGGTGGGGTGGGGTGCCGAGCACCAGCCACCCGGCATAAGCCGACTGATTGGGTATTCTAAAAGCAGGAAATTATGTTCAGCCCTCTCACATGAACTTAAATCATGCGATCACAAATCATTTAATCATTTTGACCAGAGACATTTTGCTATGAGTATGTGAAAAAAACGATCACGGTCTGGCGGGGGGTTTCTTTTAACCTTGATCGCTACAACCTGGGTGTATGTTTAAAAAAATAAAGCAAGTAGCATCTTTTGTTAAAAGGAACCCTGGCTATTAAGACTTGTAGTCCCTAATTAGCCATAATTGTTCTCTTATACTAAAATATGTTGTTAGAAACACATAAAATAATCTAATTGCTTTAAAAATCTACAATGTTTATCACATATTTTGATGTGATAAACATCACCTGCGCAATGGATTCTGGGGGCGATGACGTAGAGCGGTGGCTCTGGGAAGATAAGCCCTGTTAGTTTAACTGGGACAGGTATCTAAAACATAGATGAGCAGCACTCTCCCGGCCGTGGAGGCTGACGAGGGAGCCCATAAGACGTCTCGGTTCAGGCAAACTGGATTAAAGTTCTGTGATGCACGGGAGATCTGCAAAAATGATCAATGTCGTGCGCATCTTACCAGTGCATTAGGCTCCTGCGTAGACGGCGTAGCCTACGGCGTAGCCTACGGCGTAGCCTACGCCGTAGCCTACGCCGTAGCCTACGCCGTAGACGGCGTAGCCGGGGCTTTAGAGCCTGCAGCGCACCGCCATCCTCTCTCCGCTCTCTGCTCTCGCCGCCGCCGGGATGGAGACGCCAGTGGGCAATATGCACGTTTGGGTGGGCATAGCCCACCCCTGCCCCCCCCTAAAACCGGCTTCGGTGCTGGGTGATGACAGACCAGAGGCTGAGGGGACTGGCCCGGGACTTTGACGAAACGGGAGGCGCAGACTTTGCTTCAAATAGGCAAGAACATCTTTATTTAATTTAATGACACCAGATCTGGCTGGGGTTTTTATTGTAGCATCGGCTATCTGCTGGTTGAAACGTGTGGTCTGTTAGTCTATCTGAGTTTTATGGTGTTTTTATAGTTCATGCTTTACGGTGCGGCACTTTTTTTTTTTTTTTTTTACTTTTTTGTAGGTGCGCCGTCACCTTAATGTTTAGCTGTGTTTTGATCCGTGTTTCTGGTGCGCCGTCACCTGTTTAGCTGTGTTTTCATCTGTTTCTGGGTGTCAAAACAGTGGACGGGGGTTAGCAGGAGCCAGCGTCTGACGTGACTACCCAGAATGTAAAGAACAATGGCGACCTACATGTTAAATTATATTTTCAAATTTTATAAAAACGAAGACATCAAAAAAGTTTTTTATATCACATTGTTATAATTGATACCAACATTTATCTTTTAAGACCTACATGTCTTAATAGCCAGGGTTCCTTTTAATGTGTTGCTTCTTCTTTTCATTCTTCTGTCGGCCGTTTGCAAGCTGCAAAAGATGTGCATTACCGCCACCTGGTGGTCGGCTGTGCTTTTTCTTCAGTCAAAGGTTCTTGTGTGGCGCTACAGTGTAGTGGAAATACACCGGCTGAAGGGGCTGTGGAGATTGTTGACCCAGTAGAGGTTCCTATCTGGCAGATTTACCCTGGAAACACACCTAAAGAGTCCTGCCGTGCCCGGGAGTGGAACCAGGAACCTTCTTACTATGAGGCAACAGTGCAAACCACTAGGCCCCCACTCCGCCATGTTGGAACGAATCAATTCATAAAAGGATAAAAGGAATAAAAGGAAAGAAATCAGTGTCATTTTATGTCCGTTTTTGTACAGTATTTAACAGCTAGTAGTATTTATTTCTTCTGTGAGGAAATGAAAGTCTGTCATTTTTACACACTTTAGTTTATTTTGACATCTGAGGGCATCCTTTGGCCAGATTAATTTGCATTTTCTTCACATAATGCTGTACAGAGTTTCAATGAAGGCACTTGAATAAAAATACAGCAAAAAAGAGAACATTTGGAAGAAAGATAACGTGCTGCTCCCAGACACAGATCGCTATCATCACAGAGATGTGTGAGAGGACCGGGCTGGGACTAATCATGATCCGTGACAACATGGCTGGTATTGTTCTGAGTTTGTGAGGCTGTCTCAGTGCGCACTGGTGTGACTCGTGGTAAAATTGTTGATATACATCCATCTGTGGACACATTTCATCAATACTAATCTGTACAAATGCAGATACAGCTGAGATCAAAAGCAGAGTCTGATGATGTTGGTCGAAGATTTCATTCACACCAAGGCTGTTATCAGGCGCCAAGATGGGATCTAATTCTCCTCATGGCTTTTTTTTCTTCCTCTTGTGAGGTGATGTGATGCTAGTAAGTAAATCACATACACACTCAATATCTGAGCAAAGAGATGAATGAGTCCTGCTTATTAAAATGTTTAAACCATTCAGCTGTGTTGCGTGATACAAAAACCTGAAAGTGACTGAGTACAGTCACGAGTCTCCACATTCACATTATCTAAGAGAGAGAACTGTTTGGATAAAATTAAGGAACTGACTGTAGTTGAGCCTGACCGAGAAGAGACAGTCCTGGTAATGAAAACATGGATGAGCAATGTACCCTCACTACAGTCCTACAGGGGCACAACCAGTCTGCATGTACTTTGAGGACCTGGCGTTTGATGGCGTCCTCAGAGTACTTGTAGGGGTTCCTCCAGGAGTCTGTTGCCACAGGTCATTCGGCACCCAGTCCCTGTACAAATGCAGCAAGAGTTTGGTCCACATTGATGGTAGTAAGTTGGATTTCTTTCAGATAGGGGTTGCACTTGGTCAGGTCCATCCTTTATGAGACTTTATTCATAACTTTTAGGGAAATAATTTCTGGGTACAGCAAAAAGCTAGACTGGGTCCAGTTTGGTGGCAAAAAGATTCCATCTCTGCTTTTTGCAGATGATGTGGTCCTGTTGGCTTCGTCGCTCCAAGTTCTTTAGCTTTCTTTGGAGTGGTTCACAGCCGTGTACGAAGCAGTGGAGATGCAAACCAGCACCTCCACTCTGAGACCATGGTCACAAAAGGGTGGAAAGTCATCTAGGCGTGGGCAGTGATGTACCGCCTCAAGAGGAGTTTCAGTGTTTTGGATTATTGTTCACAAGTGAGGAAAGAATGGAGCGGGAGATTGATAGTTGGTTCGGCAAGGCATTTGCGGTAAAGTGGACTTATACCGGTCTGTTGTGGTGAAGAGGGAGCTCAGCTAACAAATACGACTCTCTGAGAGTCCCCGGATGGCAACCAAGGTGAACCACTATGGGCCCCTAAGTAAAGCCCTTAACCCCCTAAATGCTCCCCGGGTGCTGGGAAAATGGCTCCTAGTGTAATGAGTGATGGTCATTTCAGTGTGTTTCGTGAGATGTATACTGACAAATAAAGATTATTATTATTTACTGCCGCCTAGCTACGTAGGTGAAAACTGTTTTTGTATTGGGCTGAATGTTTATTTCTGCCGTAACTTTTAACATTTCAACATGGGGTCAACAGAGACCCCCATGATGTCTCTGTTGACCCCCTCATTTCTGGTGCAAGCCTTGTCAGTCGTTTTCTTTAGATTTGATTCAGGTTAGCATCAACAAATCCATCCTACCTGGATATGCTAAAAATCTGATTTGGGTTGGCAGTCTGGTGGAGAAGGTGGAGAGAGCGGGAATAAAAGCATTGACATGTGTTCTTGGTTATCTTTTATTGCTATGTGCTCCCCATTACAACAAACAGCATCAGTAGTGTACACTTCCATCTACACAAATACAAAGAAAAGCAAATGGAGCAGAGAACGAGACGGTCTTGACAACCAGAGAGTACAACGGTAATCATACAGTACATGGAGGATCCTATAACATCTGTCTGCAGCTCAGGGATTGTCATGGTAACATCTATTCTATTTCACATAACAAGCTCTATTCAACATTAGCAGCAACGTTTTATATGCAGCAAGTAAAGGATGGGGAAACAAAAGTGTTAAACTAGAAGACAACGTCAGCAGCTAAAAAAAAAAACAAAAACAGCATAAAAACAGCTTTACTGGTTTAGAAAACTATGTTTTCTTGGTTAAAATAGAGCACTTGGCTGCCATGATGTGACGTCTGAGCTATGTTAATGACTTCTACGAAACAGCTGTGAAAAGACAGCTTTCTGACGACATGTAAAACATCTCAATATTGAGCATGTATATTTACATCTAATTGTTTGCAAAAAAACAATGTCATTTCTCATCTATGGTGTTTCTTAGAAATGAAAAAATGCAGATGAAAAAGAAGTTGATCAGTTTTAAACGGCTCGCCCGCGTCACGCTGCAACATACTGTTAAAGTTAAAAAAAGCAGAACCCTTTTGATTTTAATAAATATTTCTGTTCTCAATGCTATATACATGTTCTATACACTGGCACACAGGAGTGAGTGTGAAAGGTTGCTGGAAACACAAAAGTGTGTATTTGCTATTGCAGTCAGATGCATGGTGGTTGTGAGTAAAACCTTTCAAAAATAAAAAATAATAGCTTTCTTCCTGAACGTTTGTTCACCATAAAAAAAAAAAAAACTTGAAGAAAACACTCGAGAGGAAAACATCTTCCACATACAGTAAAACTCTTGGGAATGTTCAGCTTATTGTGCTTACAGTGAGCTTTCTATGAGAGACATGAACGTACAACAGAACCGGTGGGACACTGCACTTGAAAGAAAATAATGAGTTTCCGGCCAAACGGACAAACCTCTCTTCTTTTCCCTTAATCAAGCTCTGGGTTTTCTGAGTTCATTGGATGTCTTCTTTCATACAAAGCAAAAGAAAAGAACCTATTCATTTTACTGTTAGACATGTGCGCAATATTGACGTATTTACACGTCAATGCTCAAACCATTCTTGATGCAACGATTCGGCGTTGGGAGGTGCGCCGTAAGGCAGCGCTCTACTGTGTTATGGAACGGGACGATCCCATCTTGAAAGGTTGTTTTCTCAAAGTAAGAGTACTCTAATACGGAATTTAAAATCACATAAACCAAATTTTCTGTTTCTATCCCAACCTGCATTCTGAAAAGATTTACACAACCGTTTCTCCTGAAACGTAACGATTTCTGTTGAAATTGTCGGTTTCATGGAGGATTTGAAACAACTCCTTAAAAATGCAGCTTGATGCTGATGTTAAACGTTTTGTTGACTTATTTTAGGGTGAATAGGACTGGGGCTGGAGTTGTAACTCCGGCTGGTCCAGCCCGGATCACTTTAGTGAGAATGCGTATTGTGTTACGGTGAGGGGCCAGCCGGGCCACGGTTCCTTGTACGTTTACACGTATGTTCACAAAAGGCACCAATGTTATTCATGTGGGTTTCTTTTCTTGTCCGTCATCCCAGATAGCAAAAGATGTTAATTCAATGTTGAATTATCATCAAAAAGGTTGATTTTTGTTTACGGTCGACGACTGATGGTGGATCAACGATCAAACAATCATCCTAATGCCAACATCTAATCAATGTTGAATCAACGTATAATGGGTTAAATTTTCCCAGTATTTCCAGTAAAGATGTCCACTCTCCCCTTCTCTCTTCGCCCACAGATTTCTTTGATATTTAGACGTCTTGCAAATGACTAAATGTAGTCAACCATCTTTTCACCGTCCTTGTTAACCAGGTGTTTGCTTGACTTTTGCTTAGTTTTTGTTGTTTTAGTGTTTTGGCATGCTTTGACCGCAAAATAGCAAATTGATAATATTAATTAATAATAATTCAGAGCCTTCCATGTTTATTTCTACAGAAGGCTAAATTACAGCTAACGATGTTGCTGCGTTCAGGCGTATCGTATTCTCAACTAAAAATATTTTTTCGGAAGTCTCTGGCGGTTCTGCAGGCTTCGCTTTCTTTGCCAGACTTGACATGGTAAACAAATACCTGTGGGTATCTGTGGGTATCTGTGGGTATCTGTGCGCTCAGTTCCCGTACCGTACCTATGGTGGAGGGCCGCACCAGAACCCACACAAAGAGCAAAAAACATCCCAATTCAAGTTAGAGCAACACTGAATTGGGATGTTTTTTGAGCCTTTAACTCCTTCAGCCCGGTAAACGTGTTGATTCTAACATATGGAGTGGTAGAGAGAGAAGTAGCTTGTGATAAATGTTTTTCTTTTTACTTTTTCTAGAAATGTATACTGTATGATTTGGCATTTTATAAATGAAACAGCTCCTTTGTTTGCTTATAAAAGAAGCTTTCAGAAAACTTATTATACAGACTCATTATTAGTGTTTTTGAGCCATAATGCAACATTTTCCATCTCAACATTGATTCACACGTCGGGAGAGAAACACAGCTCTGCTGTTTAGTGATATCGCAGCTACTTTCCTCCTAATCTGGAGGATTTACTTGAGCCTAAAAGTCTACATTTATTTACCGCATGATCCTCATAAATCACAGAACTGATCAGAGCTGCGTTGTTGAAATTTAACTTTAGGGTGCTTTCAGACTTGTTGCCCGTTTGTTTTGTTCTGATTAAGGCGCTAAAGCGATACAGTTGTTTCGTTTTTCGCTTGTGGCGTTTCACAAGGCAACGTCTGTAGCGGTTCAAAGCTGCCATGCGCGAACCAGCTGTTCTCTCATTGGTCAGAAATGAACGCGAAAGAAGTTTCCTCTTCCGTACCTCGGGAAAAACAACAACTATGGAGCATTGTAAGCGAGTGTAGTTTGTTTCTGTGTGTTTCTGTGGTTAATCGGTTTTTGTGTCGATTATGTTCTCACTGCAAACGCACCGTCCCAGGTCTCAAATGGAAGCGAGCCAAGACTACCTCTCCTAGGCGATCTCGACTCGCTTGTTTTGTCCCGCATCCGAGCGCAATTACTGTGTTCAAATATACCAAACAAACCGATTTTTCAGGGGGAAACACTCCCTGTTTCGGAACAACTGCTCCAAACGGGACAGGTGTGAAAGCACCCTTAGTCTTTCTGCTTTTTAGTGGTAAAAATATCTCTTCATGGAGCTTTAGGTTTCTGAATCTGTTTCAATAGGTTCTGGTTGTGTTTTTCATGGCTATTGAAAGTAAAAAAAAAAAGTTTTTAATGTCTTGATTCCCTTCTTTGATCACTTCAGGCTTTATGAGAGAAAAAAAAAAACGTTGATTAAGCATGGTTAAGTAAACCAATAACTTTAAAAATGGAAAGACGACGAGGCGTGAAATAGTCTATGACATGTACGCGAGACGACATTTTAACAAAAACTGTTAGTCACCTTGTGGTAGCCTCTTATGCTAATGCACTAAAAACGAAGGCCTCGCTAGCCTGTACGCTAACCTCTACCGGCACCTCTGTCTAGCGCTCAAAAACTACTCCCACTTTGGTTTTCATCCAACAAAAAACAGATGTTTCTTATTAAAGAATTTCAGACGTTTGAAGGCAGATAGACCGACTGCTTCCATGCTACACTAAACTTGTGCTAAAGGTTAAAGCTAATTCCTGCCTTGTATTTCTCACGTAGAAAAAGGTGTTGTCAAACTCTTGGAAAGACAGAACTGCTGAACTTTACTTTTAATCTCTGTTTATAGCGACCACTGCCACAGTAAAGGTAAACATGTGGGTAAACTTATAGGGTCAAAGTTAGACTGACGTTAAACCTGTACGTGTCGTCGGACGGTAAACCCGACTGCCACGCTGTTAGCACCTGTGGTTTCACCGGCAACTGAACATTAGCTTGAGCTCAACTGATGCAAGTCAAAAAAGGACCACGTAAAGCACCAGAGGTCTTGTTTCTCTTGATTAAACCTGATACAGGTAAGTTTCAGCACGGCTCGAGCTACTTAACACTCAAACTTAGCGTAAGCGTGTCCCGATTTAAAGATGTTGTTGTGCGTCTACTGGAGGTTCGGGACCAGAGGCACCTTCTTCCTCCTCTATTTGACCAAAGACGTGACAGATGAGTGTCCCACCACTCAATTCTCTGACTGTTGTACAAACAGTGAGTTTCTTCACGACAGAAATGCCCTCAAAACATGACATCTAAATGCACTGGTGTGGGGTTTTGGTCGATCGTTTCCCTGACAAAATTATACAAAAATGATAAAAACTAATTTCGTAAAAAAAACATTCATTTTGGCCAATGAAGTCAGGAAATATTGGAAATACAGATAAAAAATTGAGCAGTTAACATTTGTTGTCCTGACGTCACAGAGTGCGTCTCAACCCTAAAGTTGGTTTCGGACTCAGCAGAGGCATTCGTGGTAACAGCCCAATTGGAAGCCGGCGAGAGCATCAGTGGGTTGGGTGGGTGCCATTTACAGAGGCTACCGCCCTTGTGCAGGCAGCGCAGGTTCGAGTCCCGGCCTGTCGCTCTTGGCTGCACACCTTCCCCCTTCTCTCTACCCGTTTCCCGTCTGCCTACTTTCACAATAAAGGCCACAAAAATCTTTTAAAAAAAATCAAATTTGTGAGAGTCACCTAAAAGTTTTGACTCCACTGATGTTCATGAAATTGTGGACGGTGACCCCCAGGGGTCCCTCAGTCCGGATCGGTGTCATCCTAAAAAGACAACAGATGTTGTGCGCAACAACTCCTCATAAAGGACTTGCATTTTGACAAATATTTGCAGAGGTTTATTTCTTTTATGAGCAAAAGTATGGCTGCAGAAGAAAAAAAAGAGGTCCTAGATATCCATCTGTATTATTTTGGGACTTATTGTGAGAGGAGAAAACCCAACTTTGTTTCAAAACATGACTTTAGTCATTTCACATTTGAGTTTTACCAATATTGTGGAATAACACTTAACTTGTGCATCGAATGACAGCTCGACCTGGAACATCCACTATCACATTAAATGTGGAGCGCAGCAGTGGATGAAACTGAAACTGCTGCAGTTACTTGGTACCATGTTAAAGCGCAGCTAAGTACGTCACGTGCAAAGCAGTGGTGCAACTGGCCCATGTCTGGCAAAACATGTGAAAGCACCCACAGATCTTCATAACATCCTGATGTCTTCATGTACAGTATTTACAGGTAGTTTTATAAAAAACCACTACCATATAACATCTGCAGTACTGTTGCGCAGTAACAGGTGGATGTACTGCAGTCTTAGCCCTGCCAGCCACACTACTCACTTTGGATCTGAGCGTATGTCTCTCACCTCTCCCATTCTCGTCCTCTAATTCCAACCCCTCCCTTTCATATTTCCATTTCCAGCTGTACAGAACGAAACAAAACCCAATCAAAACAACCAAAAAGGTGGCAGAATGACGAATAACACCTGGATCCACAAGTTTAACTGCTAAACTACAAAAGTGGTTCTCCAGGATCCACCTTTCTGTCCTTTGTTGCTAGTATTCTGGTGTCGCTCTGCCTGCATCTCTGATTGGTTTCATGCCCATCCCACAGTCTTCAGATGCAGGTTCTTCTGGTTCGGTTGATACTACCTCCTGAAAATTAAAGGTCCAAGCCCAAGGAACCAGATTCTTTAATAGACGAGGATAAGAATGAGGATGGCTGGCCAGGCTAGTGCAGCCTAAACTAATCTAAAACTAATCTGAATCTAAAACCCTACTACTGGTTTATCTCTGGTCACTGTTCATGTGCACTGGATGTGTTTGATTTGGTCCCTCTAGTGATGCCAATTACAGCGGCAGCTGCATTTACTAAGTCACTAAGTCAAGCTAATATTGTTTTTTACCCCCCCGCCCTCCAATTCCCAAATCTGTGTATTTTAGTCAAATGGTCCGTTAACGGTAAAGGTCACATATTCTGCTATTTTGATCCTTATTCATATGAATCAAACACCACAACGGAACCGTTTTACTTTGATCTCGAGTCAAAAGCTCTCTGGGTCTGTTGGACTGCGCTGCCTAAATTCCTAATTTCCCTCGTAGTCCAGTAAACAGCCTATTTGGCCTCCCTTCCCTGCTCCCCGCTCACTCTGCTGTTACTGGTTACCTCCCTAAACCAATCAGAAACATTGGAGGATTCTTCTAAAGGGGGCGGAGCTGATCCAGCGTGTGGACAGCTGTGTGGGTTGGGTTGATCTTTACTAAGACTTCAGGGCTTGAAGTTAGAATTTCAACCAACCTGTAAATGCAATCAATGCTTGTGGAAGCAGAAAGGTGTTTTGAAGAGAATACATACATATATATATATATATATATATATATATATATATATATATATATATATATATATATATACATGTATGTGTGAATGAATGTGAATTACTTATTCAATAGTTTTATCTCAAACAGCTAGTGAGCCTGAAAACTTGGTATACGACACTTCACTTTGACCCTTTGAAAGTCAGGAAAATAGGAGCTTAAACGTTAAAACGAACTAAATGCTTTATACATCTTGAAGGTGATGCTTTATAGATTGGTCGATTGATGGATGGCAAACATAACCCTCAAACTTTGATTTATGTTTCTCTGCCCATCGGAGGCCGGTGGAGTTGGGTTTGTGTAAGTGTGCAGACATTTCCACTGACTTGATTGGCTCATATGACTGCACCTGCTGCCATTTCATCTTTTGCCATCTGTGCAGCATCGGCTGCAGAGCCAAGGCCTTTGCAGCAGATGCTGGGGGCTTAATTTGTTGATTAAATGACCAGAGAAAAGACCAATCAGAGGGGACATGTAGATACCGAACTTGGTAAGTGATGCCTCATAAAATATCAAGACCTCTTTCATTCAAAATATTGCAGTTTGAATAAAGTGACACTTCTTTAAAAAAAACTAGAGAAGTTTGGACTCAGAGCGGCTAACAGTGGCATTTGAGTACTAATCTGTCTTTTGGTGGTTTTATGTCACTTCATGGAGTTCTTCATTTGACACAGATAAAAATTCCTTTAGGACCATATGCCCCTTAACTTTAAAGTTTTTACTCATTTTCCCATTTTAACATCAAGAATGAGAACTGTTTCAGCCCAAACGATAATGTCAAGATCTGAGACGACAATGTGAATTTAAAAGTTCGTACGAGGGATCAAAAGGGGCCGGGGAAATCTTAGAAGCAAAGTGAACCAGCACTTTTGTTTTGTTTTTGTTCTTTTTTTCTGTCTCCGGGATGTTTTTGGTGTGACAAGACTCAGGATAAAGATGGATTATCTGCTGTACATTAAAGGTCCTAAAGAGAAGAGGCAACAGCTTCATCTCTCCACTTCAGGATATCCAGTCGGCCGCCGGCTCTCCATTGAGCTGCCTGACCTCCGGAGCTCATTGTCCACCAGGGGAGAAGGCCACAGAAGAAGCTTTGTCTCGGTAAGATCCAAATGCCGTGGAACCCTCCTCGGAGCCGTGGCGGTCTTCGTCTGGGTTTTCTTCTGAGGTGCAGGGGTGGTAATGCGCTTTGTAGCGCTGCTCAGCGCAGTGGATCCTCTCCCCGCGCCCCGTTTGCCACCGCCGGTACCGTTGGAAGCCGCGGCGGCTGTTAACGTCTCCAGCAGCTGGGATGCTGACCCGAACCGGACGTGCTCCTCGGTCTCGGCTGCCTCGGAGAACAGGGACAGAGCCCCGCTGCGCCTACCGCAGGAGTCGCAACACAGCTTGTTGTAGCCTGGGATGGAGCAGTACCTCGCTAGGACTTCCATCTGGCAGAAGATAGATCTGTCTCCACTGCACGGCTCATCTGGAAGGTAAAGAGACAACAGCGTGAGTTTAGAGCTCAGTAGGCGGGAGGTGGTGCTTTCAGTCGCTTCACCTCATTGAGGTTGTTCAATAGTCACAGCTTTCTGAAGGCTACCTGGAACAAGCTCAGTGATGCCGGGGGGCTCTTTCCTTTTATCTTGTATTTCTGGGAGCACTGCATGGTTTGACTCCGGGGTAAATCTGCTGGGACCATCACTCCTGACAAGCTTGACGACGCTCTTGAATGTTTCTCCCTCATGAATAATAGGGCTGCAACTAACGACTATTTTAATAGTCGACTAGTCACCGACTATTGAAACGATTAGTCGACTAATCGGATGATTAGTAAAAAAAAATTAAATTTAGTATGAGGTTGCTTTAATTATGTGGTAAATGATAATAAACACAAACAAGATGGCACTAGAGCCCTGCTATAGCGGGACTGTTTTCTTCATCCTGCTCCCGCTGCATTTCTAACCATTACCGCCTGCAACGTGTGTTACACTCCCGTCCCTCCCGCAAAACTCTGAGGATTCATGCCCGCACGGCGCACAATAATAGAGATGCATTGATTTAGTGTCTTCGCCCGTCCCGCAAGAGAAATGTCCAGACAAATCTATCTGATTTAATGTTAACATGATCATTGTGGAGCTTGATGGATAATTGACAGTTCATAGGCCACCTGACCGAAAGTTAGACGCAAATCCATCATTGTCATCAGCGCACAAGCCTTTTTTCGCCTTTCGCGCTGCATTAATTACCTATGTGATTGAGGTTATATCAACGAGTAGGCTGTGAGTGGCTCAAATAATACTAATAAATAACATAAAATAAACAAAGTTTAGAATTAAACTAATTAATTTAATAAATTAATCGCTTGGCCTTTACATTGCTGTGGAGGGAGAGAATGTTTCTGACCGACTGCGGTCCCGTGCGTCTCTCTTCCAAGATGCGCCACAGACACTAAACGCAGTTTCTCCAAATATCTGACTTAATTTAATACTTTGTCAGGCATAACGTTAAAGCTTTCTTTTAAAGCCAAAATACGCTTAATATCTTACCAAGGCGAGTCCGTTTCGTTCAACACTCCGACGTGCTTTCTCTTCACATGCATTACCGACGTGCTCCCGTGATAAGCAAGGTCAGCTTTGCAAACCTTGCAAGTCATCTTTTTATTCACCGTATCGAGGCTAAAATGCTCCCAAACTTTTTATTTTATTTTTTATCAAAGTTTTATCATCCGCAGAGCTGCACTGAGACGCTGTCGTGCATGCGCGACTCGACAGAGATTGTATTGAAGTGAGACGCCTCACTCCGTTGGAAAAACACGTCTGGCGACAATTGTCGACAATGGAATTCATTGTCGACAATTTTGATTATCGATTTTTGTCGACAACGTCGACGAATCGTTGCAGCCCTAATGAAAAATCCCTCTCACTGTGGAACACTGAACTCCAAATGGTGTGGAAAGGTTTTTACAACCCTTTCCACTTGGAGGTGGAGCAAAGGACTGCTTCTCTGTGACCACTGCTGATGTCTTTCCTTCTTTGCATTGCGCTAACACACTCCTGAGAGCATCTACAGAGGTCCGAACCTTCAGAGGTCAGTTACAATAAAATCACAAGAACCGTGGGATTAACAGGACTATAACCTGCCGTGTCTTTGTTCCTTCAAGTTTCGTTAGCATGTTACCACGACACATGGGACGCTTTCGTGGTTTCAGCTTTTCTCCCTCGTCATGGATCTGTTTATTGGACTACTCCGTGTTGAAAGCCTTCGTCTCTTTGATCGTCATGTGGCGTGTTTGAAGATGCTTCTCGTCTTCGTCGTCCTCCATTTCTAACGGTACCGCATCAAAGGAACCGCATCAAACGAATCAAACTCCGCTATGGCTTCAGTCGTTACTCTGCACCTATGTTTATGTTTATGTTTATGTTTATTAAGGATCCCCATTAGCCGACGCACAAACGCCAGGCTAGTCTTCCTGGGGTCCTGTTTAAAAAGTACAATATAAACAAAAATACACAACAATACAATGTACAAAACATACACAGATCCAATTGCAATTAAAATATCCTATCCAACCAGCAACGCCACCTTGGGAGCACTTGAAAACGTTTTTTGTAATCCTCTCAAGATGTCAAACGCATTGGCGACACTGCAGATTTCTGCCTTTAAGATTTCTTCCCAACACAAGAGAATAAGACCTTGTTATATCTTTAGGGACCGATGGACCGATGAACGGGGAGGAACGGAGATGTTTCAGAGCGTGTTTCCATGGAAGGCTGCTGAGGCATGGTAAAGGTTTAAAAGAGATTATGTACGTAATGTTGAACCATTAAGACAGTGTGGCCGCGTGAGCCAGTTATTATCACAGGATAATTGGATTTCGTGGTCACAGCGGTCACAGTTGGTTTAACAATTTAGGATGGGTGTTAATTTGTTGTCTCATCTTTGTTACTTTAAAGTCACAGAGATAAAACAACGTCATTATTAAATAATAGTTCACAACCTGGTAGAAACCCACTGATGTGTGAAGATTTTTTTCTTTTTTCTATCCTCTGTCATGGACGGGTCCGCTAACAAAAAAGTCAGCTAACAAAAAGTAATAATCTTTTCTTTTCTCGTCGTCAGTTCTGAAACCATTTTTTGAAACCTTTTTTTTACGCTGTTTCTTTTTGCGGTTGCAATTCTGAATTGATTGTCAATGTATAGCAGGGAGGCGGGACATAGATAGATCTGAATCACTCAGCGCCTGACGTCGACGTCAGAGCGCCGAAAACCGCTCTGGTGTCACGGAGAACCAGCTGGTAGAGATAAGATGTCCATGTCCGTCTCTTCTTTATCATAAGCGATTGTTTGTGTCATTGATTAAGTCCCGACATCGATCTAAGGCGTCGAGTCATCCAGTAGCCAAAGAGCTACTAGATCTTAACAACAATACCGAAATCACGGCATCGGATGCTAACAAATGTTGTTGTGAGTTTGGGTATAATAAACACTGCAAAATCTCTTGAATGTAAAAGAAGAGCCATAAATCAAAAGGGGGAAAACAAATTGAATCAATAATTTAGAGTTTTCCTGTTGTTCAGGGACCACAAACATCAGAATATCTGAATTAATTAAGAGAATAAAGAGAACAAGGTCCTGAAAACAGTCATAAATGGTCTTCCTGATTATTGCTTTATTTTGAAATTGGAAAAATGCACCAAAATCGCGACTGACACAACTGAAATTGAACTTAAATTATCAGGATGAACAAGAAACTTCATCAATGTCAGAAGTTTTTTTAAATTTCTGTCAAACAGAATACTCACCGTGGCAGGGTCCAAGTCTGCACGGCCTCACCGTCTCTGGTTTTTCCCCGTTACACTGATCTCCGATCCGGCATGTGACCATCCGCCTTTCCATCCCTTCTCCACAAGTCACAGAGCACTGAGGAAGAAACCGCGGTTGTTAGGAGGCGGCGCTGGAGAGAGTGGCGGTGTCTCACACGGGCAGTAAAAGTCTGGATAACACTGACTGTAAAATTTGTAAAACTTACTTGTAAAATTTCACTGTATAAAAATCTTGTTAAAACTGGTGTGGCATCCCTCCAATTAACAGCCATTGCCACCGGTACAAAATGTACCAAACCCCTCCCAATAAGGAGGGAGGCGGGTTATCAGGGCAACCGAAAGCGTGACAGGTACAGTTTGATATCACAGATCACAATGCCAGTTTTTATGGTTTTGTAGCTCGAGTGGCCTTTAGAGAGGGGAAAGACATGTAGCAAAGAGCTATGGGCCGGGACCAGAGCCTAGACTGGAACCTGGGCCAGGATGTGGACTGGAATCTAGAACAGGACCTGGACCTGAACATGGCCGCAGGTGCTTTTAAAATGTGGTCTCCATCCAACATGTCCTCATTACAGCAATTTTTTTTTTTTTTTTTTTAATGTGGATATCATCACAGTATCATTAAATCTAGTGTCTGTTTCCCAGCGGCCACACCAGATGCCATCTTTCACGATCATTTCCACGTCTGTTGGGGATGATCCACGGGTGAACCGTGAGCTGACGTACGGACGTGTTTGCTGGAGTTACTGGAGCAGATAATTTGGCCCCATGGTAGACTTTGCCTCAGCAGCAGCTGGTCATATCTGCTCAATAACACCGCAATTCAACCCAAACATGAGATAAAACAACCTCAGCCACCTCAAGACGACAGAAAAATCCCCCCATGAACTCAATTAAAACATCATTAAATCATTTATATTTCAAATACAGATGTTTTTGCCTCCCCTAAATAAATGTTAGCTCAATTTAGATAAATAGAAATTACGATGTTAATATTCTGCTAATATATTTCGGTGCAAAAGTCTTTGCACAACGGCTAGTTTCAGCAGCCCAGGCTCATCACGCCAAGGTCTTTCAAGGGGATTTACAAGTTGTTTATTTCTTCTTTGTGTAGACAGATATCAGTTTACCCAACAACATTTGTATTTTATACATTTTTGGTACATTTTTCTCATCTATTCTAGGTTTGCGTCCACCTCAGAAAAACGTTTCCATTTCCATTTCCATTTCCATACCATTCATTTAGTGGATCTTTCTTTTTGGAAAACATGAACACTTGAAGAACTGAAGGCTTACTTGTAGTTCCCAGATGTGACAAACTTGCAGATGCAGACACTTCCTCTACATTAGATTTAAAATGTTCCTTTTTTCATAAAGCATACATTTTGGATTTCTCTTTTTTTCCCTTCACATCCCCACAAGCAGGTATGACGGCCACCTGTCTCATAATACATCAGGCAGGTGGCCTGAACAAGCTGGAATTGATGAAACCTACTCTATATTTATGTATGTATATATATATATATATATATATATATATATATATATATATATATATATATATACTTTTATTTTACATTCCTAAACCTAGCAGCCGCTACCTATAAATGTATTTATTTTTTTATCATTGCACATACACACCGTTGCATGTCTCCACCTTCACAGCAGAGTCCTGCCTGGGGTCTGGCATCGAATACTAAGACAAGCTGCTCTGTATGTACTTTTTTTGGTGGAGGTGGGGGGTTAATTTGACATTAATTACTTGGGAGAGCCTGAATTTTTTGAGTTTTTCAGGTCGGATCGGGCGTGTATATGCGCAATTTCAACTCTCCAATTAGCAAAATACTGGATACCTTCCCCTGCCTCATCATCATCTCGGCTTGCCTCGACGCGGGCCCCGGGGCTGCTTGAGACCAGGTCGGATCGGTGATTTTTGTAACAAATTTATCAAATGAGCCTTTCAGAGAGGCACTCTTCCATTTTCTTTAGTTTTTTTCTTTTTTAATTCCCTGATGGAAATTTCCTGAATCTGTCTCGTTCTCTCGACATTGTGTGACAGTTTGTTACACACTCCACCCGTCTCGATCAAAACAATGCGCTTGGTCTGACGCAGTTGTATTGAACAGCCCGAGGAGCTAGAGACGCTGGAATGGTAAGTAATACACTTTCTGGAAACTAACAACATTACCATTCAGAGTTCCGAACTTTCGGCCTGTCACATGCTTCCTAGAAAGGATCCTGCCACGAAACCTGCTGTAATAATACGATTCGTGACTCGGAAGCACAAGGTGGAACTGCTGAAACAGGCCAAGAAATTAAAGGGTACAGGGGTTTATCTGAACGAGCACCAAAAAAACGGTGACATCGCCAGGCACGCACGCCTGCTAAGGAATAAAGAAAAGATCAAAGGTACGTGGACACGAAATTGCAAGGTGATGATACGACCGAATGGTGAGCAGTCCAAAGTTATTACAATCAAACAGACACGCAAGCCGTCGGTAGACTGGAGAGCTCGTTCGTCCTGCCGATGCAGCAACGGATGATGAGAAACAGCGGCAATATTTCTGTGTTTCCTCCGTTTCGTTTGATGACTTGTTACATGGGATTGTCCCACTAATTCAGCTCAAAACCAGACACGGCGGGTCCGAGATCGCAGCAGAGAGCTGGCTGTCATCCTGCACTACCTGACGACAGGGACGAGCTGCAGCAGCCAGGTGGAGCGTACACGCGCATGTCGTCAGGAGATGAATTTACCGAAATATCTGGAGCATCGGTGTCGGTCGAGTGATGACTGAAGAACCTCTGTATCCAGCTCAGACGTTTGATGATCGGTGGACAAAACAGCCCACCAGCAGCATCACCGCTGCATCTTCCGACGAGCACGGACATAACAAGCACGACTCTATCTGCACCAGGACTGTGTTGATCTGCCGCCGCTGTTTTGACACATGTTTGTCTCATTGCAGCGGCAATGTCACATCATAAATATGAGGATAACAGCTGCTCAGCCTCCCTTCAAATCAGTCTGCCAGTTTCCGACCTCCGTGTCGAGTCACTGTGGTCAGCTGGTGATGAGCCGGACCAGCGCCGTATTGAAACTGAATTGTCTACAAGTGGAAGATGTGAAAAACTTGAGAAGTGTCTTTCTCATGCTAGCAAACGATGTAGCATTAGCAACATTAGCGTTGTTAGCACCCATTAGCTCCATCATTAGCATCTCAACCATGAAGAACTATATGTCACTAAATTGAACGCCAGGGGGCATGATCTGTATTTCATGTGGATTGGAGGAGGGCAAATGGAAACGAGGCATTAGCTCAGGAAATTTAGGGTGGACTGATTTTGTTTTGTTTGTTTGTCTCTCTTTTTCCATCAGGCAACCTTCTTGACGCAGCCTTCCCGGGACTATGAGTGGCTAGGGGGCAGTCTGAGGTTTAGTGACAGATCTGGGGATTGATTCAGCTGTACTTTATTTAATGGATGGTTTTAGGTTCTTAAGTTTTAATTTGTTTCATATGTTTTTTTACTGCTCATGTAAGAGTCATGGAAGTCTTTTCTCACTTTGATGACTGATGACTCAGCTGGCTGTGAACCTCGTCATCTCTTGAGGATAACAAAGATGCCTTGACCACTGTCACCTCTCCCGTGCTGGAGATAATCACTCAGGATTTGTTGCAGTCTTTGGTTTCCTTGGGTGGGAATATTTCTCGTTTACGTCCTCTGTAAAGAGCCCTAAGATGACGTTGTTGTGAATTGGTGCTTTAAAAACAAACCAAATTGAATCTTTGTAGTCGTTAAATAAAAAAAAAGGTGTAATATTTACAATCCATCCTTGAAGCATCTGTAATTACTCATAAAGAGTTTCTTGAGGACTCTTGAGGAAAATACATGAAATTATAATAGGTTTTATATTCCAACCGTGTTATCAAAAATCTGAACCTCAATAATTACCAGCTGACACAGAGTCTTGTCTTATTAGCTCTTCGTTGTTTCCCGCTGCGCCACGGTATGTAAGATTAATTGGATTTTTCTGACAGCTTTCAAAGGTCTCAGATGCAACAAACGGGGGTGTTTCATGATGAAAAATGTGCATTTAATGATACAGATGCTTCATGTAACATTTGGAAACGCAATTCTGTCAAGTTCAGTGTCCACCGTTTTATCTTCTACTTTAAAGCTGCTGCTGCAGCGTAAACGCATCGCTCCACTGCCCGGTTCACAGCTAGTGGATGAAAACAAGTCTGAATAGTTTAAATTAATCAGACGGATGTATCGCTGTGTAATCAACTCCAAGACCAACGAGTTGCAACCGGTAACACTGTGGTTATCTGTGTGTGAGGAGGGTGAGCTTTTAAGCTGGATACCTCTGACCAGGCTCCGGTCCTCCACTGGGCGGGACACGGGACTCTGTTGCAGGGCCTCCGGCTCTCTGGCTTCTCGCCGCTGCAGTATTTGCTGTGGATGGAGCGGTTGGTGCCGTCGTGGAGGAACTGCACGCAGCGAACCGTCCGGATCTGGAAGCCCAGGCTGCCGCAGGTTTTCGTGCAGTGCTCCCAGTCCTCCGAGATCCACCTGGACAGGTAAAATATGGAGAAGGAGGTCTGACGTTGGCTGAGTGAGAGCACAAATGTCAAATGTCATAACTTACTAAGCTTTGAAAGCTTTAGTGATTTATGTTTTCTTAAATTAATTTTTAAGTGTATAAACAACTTAGCACCTGAGCCACTTTGTCGATTTGTTGAGAGACAAAACAGCAACAGAGTCACGAGAACCTCCTAAAACCACAATTGCAAAATCCTGTTCTGCAGGACAACTTTCAAACAGTCATGTTCATCACCAAAACTAAAACCTGGCTAAAGAAAAATCTAAACTGTACTCATCTGTAAATAGTGTGTATATTTGTGTGGGAGAGTGAGTGAGGGAAGGTTATATATCATGTAAATGCAATATTGCATTATTGATTGCAATGGTCTTTTTAATTGATGTATATGAATTTTATATTGTACTGCAATGTTGTGGAAGAGCCCAACTGGGGACTGGAGTTGAGAATTAGCACTAGCTATAAGTCTACATGCATCACATCAGCTGCAAGCTTGTATCTATGTTTAACTGCATTGTCCCTTTCAAATAAATACATTTAAAAAAAAGGAAAGTAAAGAAGAAGAAAGCGTGTTTCCTCGTGGAGAGAGGGAAGTATGTCTTCTTTGCTTTTGGACAACGGCAGCACCTGAAGGACATAGCTGACGCTGAAGCGGCGTGCCGACATTAGCCACCAAAACCCCATCAGAGAGTCCCACAAATAAACATAAAAACTGTTCGTTTTAGTAAAACCTGATGCAGACAGGAAAGTGGCGGGACATGTGACCACAGCTGGTTGAGCAGGCTCCCAGTTGCCACGATTAGTGGTGGAGGAAGCGCCAACAATGCTACAGCGCATGAACGGCCTGAGGGCTGAATCATTGGTCACGCCGCGGTGGAAGTCATGAATTTATGTCTAAATGGCTTTGAAGTCGCTACATAACCGGCCCTTTGAAGGAATCCCCGACGCTGATGTGGCCCAGGATGAAATAAAGTCTGGCATGCTTGGCTTACACGGATAATAAGAAAAATGGGCCGTTGCAGGGAAGCTACTTGATGTTTGTGTGCGGAGAAGCCCTTTTCTGCCTCTGAGGCCGTTTTCAAGCACGGAGACCAGACGCGTCTGGAGGATTCACAGGAAACAAAGCCAGGTCTTTCCCCACAGCTGTCTGGATTAAACACTTCAAAACCAGGATCCTCGTCTGGAGGTGCGTCCTCACAGCGGGGAGTCTGGCTTCGTGAGCACCGCAGGCGGAGCGTGATGCGCTTTGTTCACGAGCTGCTGAGAACCGAGAACGAGGCTCCTGGTTCGTCTGCAACCAACCTGAACACATCCCCCCCTGAAATGTGGTTGTTCCCACTGGGAACGGCGCATGCATGAACCGAACATTTCCGGCATGTGCTGCCACCGTCACGGCAGGATCCTCCCTCTGCACCGCGCCTGCATGATGCTGCACTACGGTGAGGCACACGGAAGCTGAGCGGCAGCTGTTTGCTGCTGGCGCCAGTGACTCTGCCCAGGCCACCCCCACATCCACGTCCCTCCTGGGGGGCTAAATGCTTCATGGCAGGGGGGAATCTTAGGGATAATATGACGAAGGTGAATAGCTGATAGTACGGCCAGTTGGGTACTTCAAAAATAATGAATGTTTTAAGAGAAATGGTTCATCGTCAAATCGCTGGGTCACCAGGGACTGAATTCATCAATGGCAAGTAGGAATGGGCGATATTTTACCGTTCACGATATACCGTCAAAAAAATTCCTCACGATAAGAATTTGTCATCTCGCGGTATAAACAATATTCCTGTTGATGACGTTTTTGTGTAAAGCTGATTTTTGGAAGGAAGGAAGGAAGGAAGGAAGGAAGGAAGGAAGGAAGGAAGGAAGGAAGGAAGGAAGGAAGGAAGGAAGGAAGGAAGGAGGAAGGGAAGAAGGAAGGAGAGAGCAAGAGGAAAGAAGGAAGGAAGGGAAAAAAGAAAGAAAGAAAGAAAGAAAGAAAGAAAGAAAGAAAGAAAGAAAGAAAGAAAGAAAGAAAGAAAGAAAGAAAGAAAGAAAGAAAGAAAGAAAGAAAGAAAGAAAGAAAGAAAGAAAGAAAGAAAGAAAGAAAAAAAAAGGATAAATTCCCGTTGATGATGTTTTTGTGTAACAAACATGGCGGATCTGAGAGCGAGATAGATTTATAGTTGAAAAGGTGGAGTTGAATTGGTATTTTTTTTAATCGTCATTTTTATCGTTATCGGGATAAATGCCAGAAATTATCGTGATACATTTTTTAGTCCATACCGCCCATCCCTAATGGCAAGAAGCACAAAGGTAAGACAGGCGTTCTCACCGAGGATCCAGAAGTTAAAGGGGTTTAGTCTAAATCCAAAAACTGACAAACAAAATAAGAAAAAAAGCCAGGAAGGCTCATCTGATAAAACTCCCACCTTATCTAGGAACCGAACAAACAACTGAACAAGACAATAGTATCATTTCCTCAGGGGTCAGGAGAGATGCCTGTAAACGCAAACGTTTACGTTGCTGTCATCAGATTAAACTGAGCTCTTTAAAAATATTTCATTGGGACGCAACTTTGACGTTCATGGTGCCGTGCGATCAGATGCAGGAGAAGCCACCTCGGGGGGCCGTTAGACAGCCGTGGAACCGACCAGAGGATGGAGGCCTGTGCCATAGGCGGACCAGCAGCCGGACTGGTATCAACAAAAGACATCCAGCACGTCTGCAGTGGAGCAGGAACGCTGGTAACCCTAACCTGCGGATCTGAGGGGCTGTTAGGGGGCTGGAGGTGACTTGGTGCTTTTGGAAAGTGGCTCTTGGTAGAGTAGTTGGATAAAGCAAACCCCGGCCCGGTACGTTCTGTACCGGTGGAAGTGGCTGCAAATGGGACTTGCATCAGACCAGTTCAAGGAGAGAAAACATGTATGACTAGTATTTAACAGCAAACATCCCTCCTCTCTACATTTATTCATCTGTTTTGACTAAAGCAGTGCTATCAGTCCCACAGCTGACTGGACTTGCGGTGTTTCAGCCTCATTACTCCAACTTGAGGTGAATTTAACCCAACCTGAGCTTCTAAACTATAAATATGAAGGAGCAGATGGAGGCTGAGGACGTGTTCTACAACAAATCCAGAACCCCTCCTTAATACGCATGCTGTGGACGGATAAATGATAAACTAGAGCCGTCTGCTCCACAGAGCCAGCCGTCTGGGATGCTGAGATTCCAGTCAGCTCCATCCTCCTTAATTCTCTGAAATCCTCCCTTGTGAACTCAGTCTTGTTTTCAGGGCTCATTCGTTTTGTAAAAACTTGTAGAACTCATTAATCTGCTTTCCATTTCCTGCATAACGGGAGAGACTCTTCTTGTTGGGAAGAAATCGAGTAGGGCGCATGTGTGTGCAGTGTGCAGCCCTCCTGCTGTAATGACTGTCCGGGTGGACTCCGTTATCATATGTTATTCTACATACAAGTGGACGCATTTCAGTCAGTCAATGAGAAACTTCACTCAGCTACGACGAGCTGATTGAGATTTAAATCAGCGTCCGGCAGAGAGTCGGCAGCTAAAACCTCGAACCCGGAAACAAATGAATAACTTATATATATAAATGCTACAAATAAAATCAAGGACACATTTCATCTTCTGCTTCCTCCAAAGTCGGGTCACGGGGGAAGTAGTCCATGCTTCCCCCTCCCCGGAATTCCCTCCCCGGACACTTTGTCCAGCTCATCTGGAAATTCTGTTTATGAAAGTAATGAACAGAATATCGGTGACAGAGGGCAGCCTTGGCTAAGTCCAACCCCCCCACGAGAAACCAGTTTGACCCAGAGCCGACAATGTGGATCAAGCTGGCAGCCCATATAACAGGAGTGGGCAACCCTGGTCCTCGAGGGCCGGTGTTCTACAGGTTTTAAGATGTTTTCCTGCTTCATTGCACCATGATACAAGTGACTGTGTCATTAACAGAATTGTGCAGACCTTGATGACAAGCTGATGACGATGAATAATTAGAATCAGGTGTGTTAAAGCAGGGAAACATCTAAGACTAAGTTCACAATGCAGGCCTTAATGCTCAATTCCGATTTTTTCCCATATCCGATTTTTTTTTGTGTGGCTGTTCACATTATCTTTTAAAATGTGTCCTATATCAGACTTGAGTGTGAACGCATCGCGGCCCTGAACTGACCCGCATGCGAGGAGGAACAATAACAAAGACGTCAGACGCAGCACGCCGTCATACGGCGGTAAACATGGAGGCAACAGAAGTGAGCGTACATGGATATATTTTGAAGTTGTTGTGTGGTGGAAAACGACGAAACTGTGAGCAAGTGTTAATGAAGAGGAGAAGGAGGAGAAAGAAAGCCGCATTTTTAATAATGGCTATAATGTTTAATAGTGACTCCCGCCCCCGCCAGCGCAGTATTATGACAACGGTCGCTCTCAAGTGACGTCAAAGTCGCATTAATTCCGAACTGGCTGTTCACACTGAGGTCGCATTGCAAAACATCAGACCTGTATCCGATTTAGAACCACATATGGAAGCGACCTGAATCTGATTTGAAAAGATCAGATTCCATGTGACTTGTGCTGTTCACACTGTCATAAACAAATCAGATCTGAGTCACATATGAGCAAAAAATCGGATTTGGGTCACTTGGGAACTGCAGTGTGAACGTAGTCTAAAACATGCAGGTCTCCGGCCCCCGAGGACCAGTAATGCCCAACCCTGCCATATAAGGAACTCCAGCATCCCAGAACATCCGGCGAACCCCCCTCAGGAGTCCCCTTGGGACACGGTCAAATACCTTCCCCAAGTCCACAAAACACATGTGGCCTGGTTGGGCAAACTCGAGGATAGATGCAGGAGTTGTGGTGGAGACGTCCCTGTTCACCCACCTGCCACCTGGAGATGTTCTTGATCCAGGTGCAAAACAATTACGGACGGCGGACTGCAGCTGATGACCTTGCAGCTGATGACCCTGCAGCTGATGACCCTGCAGCTGATGACCTTGCAGCTGATGACCCTGCAGCTGATGACCCTGCAGCTGATGACCCTGCAGCTGATGACCCTGCAGCTGATGACCCTGCAGCTGATGACCCTGCAGCTGACGACCTTGCAGCTGATGACCCTGCAGCTGATGACCCTGCAGCTGATGACCTTGCAGCTGATGACCCTGCAGCTGATGACCTTGCAGCTGACGACCTTGCAGCTGATGACCTTGCAGCTGATGACCCTGCAGCTGACGACCTTGCAGCTGATGACCTTGCAGCTGATGACCCTGCAGCTGACGACCTTGCAGCTGATGACCCTGCAGCTGATGACCCTGCAGCTGATGACCTTGCAGCTGATGACCCTGCAGCTAACAACCAAGGCACCAGCGGAGGTGTGGAAGGCCTGGAGCCGATCAGGAGAACATCTACCCGTATACGACACCTCGGTCAGGCTCATCCTGCGCACCTGCGACTCCTCACTCCCTGGTTGCAGAAGTCAAACTCTTGGATGAACAGCCAAACCACTGCAGCTGCTCTTTTTTCAGGCTCTGAAACTCAGTCTGAGTTATGTTTGAGCATTAAGATGCACAACGCATGTTTGTTTTTGCAGATGCCAAAAAAGCGTCTAAAGGTTAAATCTACCCCCCAAAGAGAAGTCACCCTGACTTTCAGATGGAAACTGAGTTTCCTGAACAGCAGCGAGGCAGGAATTCAATCAGTGTCAGATGTCGGCAGCCTCAGATCTCACACTTCATTCGGCTCTTTGGTGTAAAGCCGAGCAGACAGCCGGTGGGTAAACACCAGCTCTCCGTGTGAGGTCCTTCCTCTTTATGAGGCTTTTCTTCACACTGGTGAAGTTCGCTGATAACCTCAACGAGCTGCCTCCTGCGGCTCTGAGCTTTGGATGGCAGCTGCTCTTACAAACTGCAGCCAATTTCTGAGGGGCAGCCAGCAGTAAATTCTCTTTAGCCAACAAATTAATCTCTTCAATTCCTCCTAGATTCCTCGGCAGCTTCTGTTACAGCTGTGTTATTAGCTGCGTATCACTAATCTAGTGTGGCTCACTGCTCAGCAGAGTCCCGTTGATGGAGACGTACACCTGTACAGGTGGACACGCCAAGCTACGATCATGGCAGGTGAAAGGATTGACTCCTGGTGGACCGAGGCTGTATCCAACCACCCGTGTGGACCCAGAGTTGGATCGACCCGGTGTTCAGGAGGGCTCCAGGTGGTCATAACTTAACTAAAACTAAATGGGACTCAAACCATTTGCCCCTTCAGTCCACTTGTGTCCCTCATGAGGACGGTTCCGCGTGAATGGTGTGTCGGTACAAAGACATGCTCCTGGACCTGAAACACCTGCTGAGATCTGGGGGCTGAGCAGGTTTGTCCCCTTTTTCTCGACCCCACTTGCTCTCTCCGCACTTTCAGTAAAGACCACCCAGACAGGGAAGAAGATTCAGCCCAGATTTAGCACATTGAGAGGTTTCTTTGGCCCACACTTGACTTGGACTGTTTCAAGACTCGGCCAGTAATCCACCAGAGATGGATCAGTTCTTATTTTCCTTTGGGCCTTTGGGCTGGCCCGTACAGCAGTTCTGTATCCCACGTTAAAACTGGCTTATGAGATTTGGACCACATCTGGCTCACACCTCACATGCCAAAACCCAAGTTCATAGACCAGGGGTCGGCAACCCAACATAATGAAAGAGCCATATTGGACCAAAAACACAAAAAACAAATATGTCTGGAGCCGCAAAAAATGAAAAGTCTTGTATAAGCCTTAGAATGAAGGAAACACATGCTGCATGTTTCTATATTAGTTAGAACTGGGGGGAGATTTATTTTCATTATGCACTTTGAGAAAAAAGTCGAAATGTCGGGAAAAAAGTCAAAATTTCGAGAAAAAAGGAGGAAATGTCGGGAAAAAAGTCAAAATTTCGAGAAAAAAGGCGGAAATGTCGAGAAAAAAGTCAAAATTTCATGAAAAAAAGTCAACATTTTGAGAAAAAGGTTGAAATGTCGAGAAAAAAGGCGTAAATGTCGAGAAAAAAGGCGGAATTTTGAGAAAAAAGGCGTAAATGTCGAGAAAAAAGTCAAAATTTGGTGAAAAAAGTTGAAATGTTGAGAAAAAAGTTGAAATGTCAAGAAAAAAGTTGAAATGTCGCGAAAAAATGTGAAATGTCAAGAAAAGTCAAAATTTCGACAAAAAAGTCGAAATGTCGAGATTAATGTTGAAGTACAATCTCGAGAAAAAAGTCTAAATGTCGAGAAAAAAGGAAGAAAAAAGGAAAAAAAGTGAAGAAAAAAAAGGAAAAAAAAGAAAAAAAGACGAAAAAAAGGAAAAAAAAGGTCAAACATTTTTGAAAAAGCTCCAGGAGCCACTAGGGCGGCGCTAAGGAGCCGCATGCGGCTCTAGAGCCACGGGTTGCCGACCCCTGTCATAGACCATGAGGTTCTTCTGGTCCACATCACCCCTGCCAATGCAGTAACGGAGCTGTGAGCGCCAAAGGTAGTCCAGATTGCGCTCAAATGTGTCTGTATCTGTGACTCCAAACATCCCATCTGTTGAGAATAATGCCTGAAGAGCAGTTGAGAAGCTTCCTTTTATCGTCCGTCAGTCCCGCGCCGTCTCATTGGCCTTCGACGATCCAGCGAAGATCAAGGCCTCGTTGCATCAGCAGCTCTGAGGCCGCGTGTGCTCACCAGGTACGCATCCGTCACGATCACGTCTGGTGGAAACGAGTCAGCTTGTGACAGCAGAAAAACAAAGGGAGCTACCGCATTTACACAATGTGTGTTTTACTGGGCTGGATTTCAACGGGAAAGACCTGGAAATGCCTGACGCTCCCCATCGATCCGGCTGAAAGTCCCAAGGGAGCGACACATCAACGTGCCGGATCGCTCCAAAGTACTCCAACCGGGAACCAAGCAAACGGTCTGAATACTAAACTGCAAAACCTGCTTTGCTCTGCGTCTGTGGGGAACAGCGTGTAGATGGAGGAGAAAAAGAACTGAAACTATTTTCTGAAACAGGAAATGTGGGAAACTTGACGAGGTTTGAAAACTTTCTGTTCAAACCGCCGGTTTGAAGTTTGCTGCCTTTTTCAATAAAAAAGATGAAGAGGAACTGCTATTTAATTTGCAAAGGCTTTGCCTGAAAATAGCTCCAGCTGTCTTGATGTGACAGAGTCCTCAAGTTTTCTGAACCTCAGTAGCAGTTCAGCACTTGTTAATCAGGCGAATGTAAGTTGCAATTAAGACCTCCTTTGTTTTAAAAGGAGGCTCGTCTTCCGCCGGGGCCCGCTGGGCTGACGGCGCTCTGGTGATCCCCCCCGTGTGTGGAGAATGGAGGAGTTCAGAGGTTCGGCGGTTTGCAGATTTAGCTGTGAAAAGGCTGCTGTCTTGTCTGGATTCCCTGCTAATGGGAGACGGCAGCTGGCGGTGCTCAGTTCAACAAATGATGTTAAACTCGTCTTCACCGTCCACAGCTCATTTCCCAGAGCTGGAACAGCATTAAAGAAAAACATGGCAAGACTGGGGATGGTAAATAACCTACTTGGGGCCCGATTTACTAAAGGTGTGCAAACTTGACAGCACCCGCAAACCAATGTGCGAGCTGATCTACTAACAGCGTGCAAAGAGGACTGCGTCTCTGAAATGCGCAAAATTGCACACGCAATCCATTTAGTACTTTTGCCCTGATGAATAATCAATATGGGGCGTACCCGGCAGAAATCGCTAAATACTGGGAGGGGAAAATGCAAATATGTCCATTTACCACGCGCAATGAGATTTACCAAGCCTGAAAGTAATTGTGCGTATTGTGATTGCGTCTGTATTTAATACGTTTGAAAGGAAGGTGCTAATCTGCTGCTGCTGTTATTGTGGCAAGGAGGCGACATCCAAAATCAAAGAATACGCAGAGAGAGAGAGTCTTTATTCTGCTGCATGCTATTTTAAAAATGGTTGCACAAGTTTTATTAAAGGCCACTTTTTCTTTAGTTCTCCGCCTTATATCTTGCCACCTTCTTTTAATGTGCCCCCCTCCACTCGCCCACAAGCAGGCCAAGCCTTTGTGCCAAACTTTGTATTTTATTGAATACTTATCTTATTGAACGTGAAATCATCCTTCGTAAATTACATTTAATTAAAACCCGTGCTTATTAATCACAAAACACAGGTTAAACATCATGACCAAATCCGCCCTGACCCGTGTGTGTCGGTGATCAGCGCAGAGACTGCAGCTTCGCCTGAATTATGGTTCTGCGTTAAATCGACGGCCATATGATGGTCCCGTCTGTCACACATTTACTGTCAGTGTTTTTCTATATAATATATAATATTTGTAATATACTGTGGACATCTGAATAAAAACTTAACTCATAAATAGATGAATCAAAGCGCTCTCCAGCTCTGTGTCTGATTGTCTTTTTCTCCTCAGATCATGCCGAGCACCGCGGGGTCACGCAAACCCGACCAATTAAATATTAAAATCAAATTCGGTCCTGTGGCCCGTTTTTCTATTTCGTATTTTTGATCTGTGCCTAAAATTGAAATATGAAAAACCAGACGTTTTTCCGTTTTTTGTCTTACCAACTGCATTTATTCTATCGCAGGTTTTCTCCCATATTGCGTTTCTTTTGGTAATGTTTAAATTTCTTTGCTGTAGTTCATGAATGTGTTTATTTGCCTCTTCCACTAATATCTCTAACTCCAACTCGTCAAATTTCATTTTGCGCTTGTGACTTGTGACTGTGCTTTCCATCCAGACTCTCCATGGCGCAGAGTTTGCGCTCGCAAACCTTAAGACACGCAACACCTCATTTAAATACTGCTGTTTGCACCTGTTATCAATTGCGCACGCAATCTTAGTTGATCACCCCCAAAACACACAACAACAGCACGCGCAAACTTTTTCAGTGCACACGCAATTTAGTACTCTTTATTTAGGATCTTAGTAAATCGGGCCCTTGGTTGTGCAAATGTTGGTAATGGAGCTTTGGGTCACATCGGGTCTGCCACAGACGGACATCACACGATCTTCTCCACCGTCATTAATTTTACAACAATTAAACCAAAGCCAAACGAATGAGACATTATTCTTTCCATCATTGAGATTTTTGGACGTTCACATCTATGCAGCCCTCCGAAGGTTCAGGTTCAGGTCCGGACTCTGACCAGGTCCTTCCAGAACCTTGATTCTTCATTTTGATGTAGATCTGCTGCTGCTTGGGATCATTTCCTGTCACATGACCCAGCAGCAGAGCCAATCTTCAGCTCCCAGACAGATGTCCCCAGATGTGTCTCCAGAAGACTCGGGTCTACCGAGGAATTCCTGGCCCACTTCATGACGAACAAGTGTCCAGGTCCCGACCAGGGTCCCTCCACCACCGTGCTTGACAGTGGGTCTGAGGTGGTTCTGCTGGTTTCCTCCAAACATGGTTCTGGACATCCAGACCAGACATGTCCACATTGGTCTCATTTTGTTTTTGTCCTGGAAACCCAAACAAACCGTCCTGGTTCAGTCTTCCTCTAATTGTGATGTCATGGAGTTTAACATTTAAAGCAGCACAATGTAACTTTCAACTTTTGTTGAGTTTGGCGGCTCCTTTGGACAAAATCGGTAGCGCTTTACCAGAAAGAACACTACGTTTCCCATGAGCACCAGCGCGTACTGCCGGAAAATTCTGTCCCCGTCGCGTGCATTTGTTTTGATGAGAGAAGACGGGACGGACTTTCAAAACTACTTTTCTGTTTTCAGCGGTCGTTTGCAGGATGGATAGCGAAGAGGTAAAGTATCTATTTTTGGCTATACAATATAATATGACGAAGTTGAAAATCACTAAGTTCAACTTGGTTTTATTAAGTTGTTTCAGCGAGATAATGCACCCTACAAACTCATACGCTCTGCACATTTTTCCTGTCACGTTTTTTAGAGGGACTTCGTCATAAATTAGTAGTCCAACATTACTGACAAAATAAAAAAATACTTTATAACCTGTGAATAACTGAATGCCCATTCCTTATATTTTGCAGATCAGCCCTGCACAATTTTACAGTTCTCGGGAAAAATACTAGAACCCAAGACGAATGTGACGTATGTGAAAACATTCTAATTTTGATTCTTATTGAACATAGAACTCTACATTTACATTTGTATCATAACAATTCTGTCTCTCTTGTCGGACATCCCTCCTCGTCTTTCATCCCAGTGAGTGAACGCCGGGCCAATGTTTATTCTTGTCGCATTTAGCTTGTTACTCTCCCGCTTTCTTTTTTTCGCCTCCTCCGATAAAACGTTTATTTTCCTCGTTTTTTTCGCTGCTTCGGCCATGATAACAGCTTCTGCTGAGCTCTGCGCTGCACCCCCCGCCCAGCTTTCGTCTCGACTACGAATCAGGAAGGAGGGGGAAGTGACGTATGCCGTAAAGCAGTCAAAGCCGTAAAAATGTGTAGTTTTTTAGTGTGGAAGGGTTCCTACCATGCACCTCAAAGTTACATAGTGCCAGTGAAGGCGATACAGACCCCACAGACCATGACAGAGGTGTCATTAAACCTGTTGGAAGTTGATGTACCATCACAATGACTCTGGAAATAGTATATTAAGGTGGAAAAGTTACATAGTGCTGCTTTAACGTGTTCAGCGAATGCCTGTAGCCGGTGAGACGGATGCTTTGAGGTGTGTTTTCTGGTATGCCCACTGCTGGGAAGACTGACAGCTGTGATCAGTATTTTCAGCTGAATAATAATCTACAAAACATTGAACTCAAGGTTACTTGGCAGTTGATTTATACACCTTTCCAGATTTGCCTCTCTATTACCATTGCTGACATCTTTCTCCCATGGCATTATGTTAGCACATGCTTGAATGCACCAGAGCAGTAACGTGCGAGTGGTAAGCTAAAAGTACCAACCAAAGTACCAAAAGTCAACCAATGTCACATGTTGGTAAAACATCTCGTTTCCACTCGTCTCCCTCCTGCTACAGCTGGACAGATGAGAAGCAGACCATGTAAACTCAGCTCATCCTAACACAAACTCAACAGTTTGATCTTAACCTACGGTGGCGAAGGCCCAGCTTGAATTAAGACAGGATGTTATTGGGCATCTCCTCTCGTGAGCGCGGGCAGGTCGGTACTCACTGAGGTTGGCTGCAGTCCTGCAGGTTGCACATTCTGCGGATGGGTTTAGGTTTCTTGCCGGTGTCGCAGTAGCCTCGATGGACCATCTTAGTGTCTCCCTTCTTCCGACAGCCGTACTTGGTGTACTGAAACCCTGAGAAAAATAAGAAGGCTTTTCCATTAAATATACTGTACATACAGATATGTAAAAGCATAACCTTTATGCAGGTAAAAGCAACCGAGCTGACTGTTTTCACTTTCTTGAGACCAGAACCTTCTCTAGCACCGAGCTTTCAGTCCAGCAGATACCTCGCTGACTAGCTCCAATATTACAGCAGACCTGAAGGGCTGTGGCCTCGGCGTTTCATCCTCTCTTTTTGGGGATGCTATTGGTGTCCTCGAGCCATGATCTCCAGCAACCACGCGACTGGTTTGCATATTCCGGTGTGAGTTCAAGAAGGGGATCAAAGCATCCACGTCTGCCACGTCCAGAATTCCATTCAATTCAATTTTATTTGTATAGCTTCTAATACAACAGATGTTGTCTCTAGACGCTTTCCAGAGACCCAGAACATGACCCCCGAGCAACCAGAAGAATCCTTTAAGCCAGTGGTTCCCAAACTGGGGGGCGAGGTTGGAAGGTAGATTAATTAAAAAAAAAAAAAAAAAAAAAAAAAATAAGATTTTTTATTTCTTTAAAGGAGCTTGAGACAGGATTGAGGCAGGATTTATGAAAAAAATCTGTATACATTTTAAGTTTTCTAGTAATAATGTCAGATGAAGCGTTCCAAACCCAAAAGAATGATTCCTCTAGTGTATCTCTCCGTTGCCTTGAACAGGCTGTGTGCTGCAAAATGTGCTGCAATTCGGTCCCGAATTTCCCATGCTGGGCTGCGGATGTGACGTCACATGATGCTGCATGTGCGTTCGTTCTCCCCGTTCTCCCGTGCCGGCTTCGCTGTTGGCTGCAGTACCCCCAACGGCCGTCGTGGTGAAGGGTGGCGCTAGAGAGTCTCATTTCTTAAAAGGAGCCTCAAGCTCCTTTAAGATTTTGCCTTCAATACATATGTGCAGTGAGAGAGAGACAGGAAATAGGGGGAAGAGAGAAGGGGAATGACATGAAGTAATGGTCTGGCCGGCGGGAATCTAACCGGGGACCTGCTGCTTCAGGCCCCACAACTACCCGGTGCTACTGGAAGGAAGATGCATGTGGTAATCTCTCACCTGCAACCCCAGTTTGAGAGGATCTGTAACATGAAACAAGCCCACCCCACTCACTGGAAAGGTGTGGGGATTAAAGCTGACATTTTTGCAGAGCAATTGTTGAAATTTTGATTATTTGTTTAGCGGTTGCTGCTGTTTTTTTTCCCTCGGGGAGCTGGTTAGTTTTGGAAAAAAATATGTTGAAAGTAATGCATACTGTATTGTACAGTAAAAAGGGGAAAAATCTATTTTTACAGAGTTTTTTCGCACATATGTTGAATATATGAAATAAATTGCAGTCGCATTTGAATGCAAAAGATGTGTGTGTCTGTGTTGGAGTCGGGGGTGGGGGGGCTCGAAAATTCTGTTACGTACAAAAGGGGGGCCTGGCAAAAAAAGTTTGGGAACCACTGCTTTAAGCTGATTCTGGTTAGGAAGGTTCCTAAAGGCCTCGCTGGGGAGGTTTTCTGGTTATGTCCAACTGGGAGGAGGCGCGAGGCAGAATCAGGCCACACTGGGGAGGTTTTGTCTCTGGGCTGCCTGGGACCGTCTCCGTAATCAACCCATCATCTAGGCAGCTTGAAGGAGACGGTTGAGGATAAAAAGGATCTGCAGCTCTGAGGAATCTGAGAGAGACGCTGATGGTTTTTGTTTTCAAGAAAGTAATTACGATTTGAAGATCCTAGATGCCCGTTTACCAAAAACACATGGCAAAAACTTAAATAACCTCCTTACTGGTGTCCCTTCATCACAGGAACCTCGCTACCCAGTGATCCTGTCATGGGCCATGGTTTTGTCCTTCCTCCTGCATTAGTTACTAAGAGATTGGACAATGGGATGGACGGGCTGGTGAGCCCTCGTCTTCGTAGGTAAATCTTTTAGCTTGACGTCCCACTGGACATGTCCCTTGTGTGAACTGTGTGAATTGTGAACCTGTGGTCTGAGGAAATTGATTTATACATCCACACAGGCAGCAAAGTAAAGGTTAGAGGTAGGATTACACGTACGCCCACTCATTTCTATCACCTGTGGAAATGTCCCTGTGGGGGTAAGACAAAAAGGAAATTGTAGATGAGGATTTCTGAACACGAGAGTAACCTTAGAAATGGAAAGGAGGACTCCACTGGAGCCTGACTTTTCACTCCAACTGGATATGAAACCTGCAGTTTAACATTTATGGTCACGGAGGTTGTGACGCTGGATGGGCAGACATGGACGGAGAGGACCGCTGGATTCAGCATCTGCTACTGGGAAACGTGATGGTGGAATCCCTTCCTTGGTGAAGAGCAACCTCTTCATGAGGTAGGAGTATCGTCAAATTACAGAAAAGACGTCGTCCTCTGTCTCTGGTGGGGAGGGTTATGCAAAATCTAGGAAATCTAGTTTTATGAGCCTTTAAATATTACACCATCACAGCAGGGATTCATTCAGGCGGCTTTGAGGCACAGTTTGCAGTAGAGAGTATTTGGGAGGAGCACTTTTCTTTGAGAGTACCACAGCAAGCGTAAAACTGCTGAAGGCTTGTATTTTTGACCTACTTGTCAATACTTTTGAATGATCTTTGGGTCAGAGTGCACAGTAATCCACATTCGTCCCTGAACTCTTTAGATAGAAAGAGCCGAACAAGACTTTAGCCCGCTTCCCTGCTTCTGGGCTGTGTAAAACTTCCCCTCATTGTATTATCCCCTCAGGTTTCCACCGGGTCTGTAGTGTGATGGATCACAAGTCGTCTTTTCAGGAGCTGCGAACATTCAGTCAAAAGGCAAACCATGCAGGATTTGTCATATTTAGAAGGGCCCCCATTATTCTTTTTTCCTGACTTTCAAACGGTTCAAAGTAGTCTTTAACGTTCATATACTCAGTTTTCAGGCCATCAATAAAAAAAAGTTTTGAAAGAACAGTCATACCAGAGATTTTGTATTTCTCTGATAACAAACTATCTGCACATGCACATGCACACATTAGCCCAGATCAACCCAGCCTGTGCATCCGTCCTCACGCTGGGGATTAGAGTAAGTTCAGAAAGAAATGAGGCAATGTGACCGCAACTAACGAGTCAGACTGGTTTAGGAGTGAGTGGGGAGTAGGGGGAATGGAGACCCAACACAATGTTCACTGGATCATGTGGAAAATAAAAGATTTTGACTGTATTATCCGAGTCTTAACTTAACTAAAACCATTCTGCTGGATCTTTGTGAACAGCCATCAGAATTGTATAAAGGACGAGGTTTCTTTCTAATGGCACTTTTGCACTAGGACTTACTCGGCCCGACTCGGCTCGTCACGCCTTTACCCGCCTCTACCCGTTTGTTTTTCCACAGCCAGGTGAGAAGTGGGCAGGTTGGGGTGAAGCTTCTGTGACGTACTCGATTGCGCAACCGCTTTGTTCATGTCGGCGCTGATGAGAAATCAGCTGGAGCCGGGAGCGGCTGAGAGTAAAAACAGCCCGTCTACATCCCTTTTTTAATTCTCTCGTCAGTCACCAGGTTTATGAACATCTGCACCTCAGAGTTGGATCACCAAACAGACGTTTTGCGCTTTATAATAAAATCGCCGCGAGCCGCGGGTCGCTCTCGCTCTGACTCCCGCTTCCTGATTCAAACGTCTGACGGCCCCGCCCCCCGACCAATCAGTGGCGCGGAGGGTGGTGACGTCAGAAATAGTCCCTGCTCAGCCCGCTATAGAACCTCACTGAAATGGTTACAGAAAAAAGTATCGGCTTGGAGCGGCTCTGCCCGTCTCAGCCCTAGTGCAAAAGGGCAAAACGGGTAGAACCGAGCCGAGGTGGTACTAGTGCAAAAATGACATAAAGGTTATTGGAAAAGGTGACGAGGACTCTTCCCGTTTGATTGAATGGTAATATTTCATTTACCTCCAGAACAAGGCTTGGAACACGGGGACCAGCTCTTCAGCGCCCACTCGTACGAGTCCTCCTGGATGACATTGTTGTCGTTGACCGGTACCGAGTCCTCGTGGATGATGTACTTGTACATCAGAGTCGAGCGCGTTTCATTGTCCTTGGGTATAATCTGTAAATGAAAGGAAGGAAAAAAAAGAAATAGAAACAGAAGATTTACACATCAGCCTCCATAAAACACATTAAAATACAATACTGTAAAACTACAGTAAAAGTTGAATATGTCTCCTAAATAAACTGAATAACTGAACGGATTCTTTATTGCATTTGTGCGTTGTGGACTCTGCCAAGGCTGATTTATCAGACACCGGTTCTGTTCATTACTTTCATGGACAGAGTTCCTATCTGCAGCCGAAGAGCCGAGAGGGGGTCCGGTTTGGTGACCTTACAGCTGAGGCTTTTTGCAGATAATAATAATATGATGTGGTTCTGTTGGATTCATCAGCCGCAGACCTTCAACGCGATCCGAGATAAGTGGTGGAAGATGGGTGGAATCAGTCAGTGTAACGTAAAAAGCTCCTAAAAGTTTCAGCTCAATCCAGATTGATCAAAACAACTGAGATCAGATCATTGTCAGCTCCTTTGAAACACTTTTCTGACAACAGGACTCAGCAAATGTTTTCACAAATGTAAATATTATTTCTTCTTATGGATGTTAAATCCATTTTGTACATAAAAGAACTAACTTCCCGCTTGAAGCCAGTTTAACTGCGGTGACGTACACATCTGAGCTTCAGGTCAAACTTGCAACGTTATGGCTAAGTTAGTCACATGTTGACCAAGTGGCCAAGAGTGGTTGAAGCACTGCTGCAGCTGTGTCAAGCACAAAGAAATAACAAGTTGCATGAGCTCTTTAAAAGAATCGAGCTTAATGAAAAGAAAATCGAGAGTCTGTGAAATTTGTTATTGTGAATCATTTTCTAGAAATGTTGGAAATAAAGTATGTTTAATAAGTTACTGCAGTGACATTTCCATTCATGATGGAAAACTGCAGTCAGCAGGTGAACAATCAGGTGTCCAGGATCAGGTGTAGCAGATGTGTGTTCATATGGGCGTTAGACTCGGAGGAGATCGGACCAGGCGCAGGTTATCTTTAAGTCATGAGGGAATGGACTAACCCTGGATGATTAAAATCATTTAAGGCAGTTCTTCGGATACTTTTGAGCTGTTGGAGCTTTAAATGATTCTCAAGTGGTAAATGTTTTAAATCAAAGCTGAGAGCCTTCACTTTCACCACATCTTGAATGTTTTATCTCAAATTTACTGTGATGGTTGTAAAAAACCCTGAAAACCGCTTTTGGACCAGAGTGTTCATTCTGATGTGAAAACTCAAAAATACAAATGTTTAGTAATTAAAACGCTCCAAGAATTCACTCTTCTACCTCATGAATGAAATAGTTGATCTAATTTTCCAGAACATGCTTGCCTTACATTTTTTTGCTTCCACCCTTCACTTGCTACAAAAAAATCATTAATATTAATGCAAATGATTATGGAAGCAGCACAGATATCTTAGAAACCGCTCAGAGGAGTCGTGGTGACACCGACTCCTCTTTCAAACCGCAGGATAAAATGGGTTTTGGATTTTCTTTGTCTCAGTGTGTGGGCTGCTGTAGATCTAATTAATAACGTGTAGACACGGACTGTTACGTACAGAACAGAGGGATGGAGGTGACAGGAGTCCCCGAGGAAAAGATAATCTCAGTGAATAATATAAAGGCTAAGGTGTGAGTGAAAGCTTTGAGAGAGTGACGAGTTTTTCCTAGCACACCATTAAAGACAATGTGCATATATTATATAAGGTCAGAAATCAGAGTCCAATAAGCAGAAACAAGCCAACAGCATAGAAATAATCCTCTAAGCCACTACCTTATCATTTAATGACTCTCTCTTAAAGGATAGATTTGACCAGGTGATCCGCCCTGATAGCCGCAGAGCTCATCCGTCCTGTTTGAACCTGGGTTTACACCATTTTCTGGCTGTAAGCTGTATTTGTTTAAGTGCCTGGGGGATCTCACAGTCTGATGGCAGATGCACGGAGAGCACAACTGGTTGTGAAGAATGGTTGAAGAGGCAATTTTAACCTCCACTCTGCTGGGATGACTTTATGATTCACAGTCGGGCTCCAGGGAATACGCATTTATACTACAGACGCAGTGTTTGGACTTCGGGCTATGTGGCTCCTGCACATTCCATTTCAGATAAAATCGTGCAGTTGCAGCCTTAAATGAGGCGTTTTCTATCAATCTTGGATGGAAAGGGAACAAGAACACGATGTATGCACACAGCAGGCACTCCTAAATGACTAAAATCAAACCACAGCGGTTCAAAAACAAACCTGACTGCCTGGGTCACGGTGTTATTACGCTGTCTCGCTTACTTGCCAACGTAGCTCCCGGCGTACGAGGTCCGCATCGCAACTAAGGCTCACCCCCTCGCTCATTAATTCCTGGTTGATACGTCCACATCCGAACTGTTAACTGCTAAACATGTGTGGTTAAATCAAGTCACAGTTCTTGTTTATCCCTGCAGCTATTCTTAGCCTGTCTTCCCCTCATCTCTGCTTCCCCAGCAGACACAACCTGGATCAAAACGTGCCACTACTGGACACTACACTAATCCATCCTGGATATCCAGTCAAGCCCAGGATTTTAAAAGTCCCATATTCTGTTTTCCTAATTTTCAAATGTTTAATCATATCTTAAACTGCCAAGTTTTCAGCTTATCTAGCTGCAATTTTAAGTGGGGCCCGACTGATTGAGCAAAAAACTGAAGTTTTAAAAGAGCAGGTGTACCGGCAGCTTTTCTTTTTTCAAACCTTCTGTTCAAATGACTTTACATCTGCAGATTGATCCCCGTGCTGCCGAGCCCATGCTCCTATCTTCGTGATTCATTCAAAGGAGACCGTAAGCGTGACAGAAGCGTCATTACCAGAACCACCACGGGGTCGTGCAGAGGTCCGTCAGTGTGCAGCGTCTCCACGTCTCCCTCGATGAGGTACTGCCACTCCACACCGAGGTCAATGAAGCTCTTGGACTTGACCTCGTCACCTTTCCCATTCAGGATGTAATGACCCGTCGCCTGGTTCTTGATTGCTGGAATCAGTCACAGATTAATCAGTTACAAAATGTATAAATCAGTCGATAAAAAAAACATACAAAAAAAAAACCTTTCTGAGCTCTCTAAAGGATAAAAAGAAACTACTTCTAACCCCAACAGTCATTTGGAAAGAAACGAGTGGCAGCTTCATCCCCAGATTCATGCAAATGCCTGAAGAAACGCTTATAAATACGATGCAGCTGGATGCATGCCACAGGGTGGCTCACCCCAGCTGGATCTGGATCTGGATCCAGATCTCTGGATCTCTGAATGCATGTCTGGATCTGGATCTCTGGATCCATGGATCCATGCATCGGGATCCGGATCGTGTTTTCTGGCAACAATCATCAGCAACTTCTGTGTTTTAGAGGAAACTTTAAAAGAAAACTTCATGCAAAGTCACAAACGTTACCAGAAGAACATGGGGATACCGAATAAAGTGTTTAACATGTAAATAAGAACATTTTGGCACTATTGGATTTATTTTGGGCTTGGTGCATTGATCGGTCCACTTCCGGTGACATGCTATCTCATTAAACTGAGTTAACGACAAATAAGCTCATTAGTGAAATGTCGGATGTCTCTTTACCAAATGTCAGCGTGAACGCAGTTTAAACACTTAAAATATCTACTGCTAAAATACTGCTACACCCCCCCTCCCCCAAGAATCAATATAATCTAATTTCATGAAGCATTAATTCAATAAATAGAAGAAAAACTTTCATAGCTGCTTAATAGTTTATAAGAAAGAATGGTTAAGTATATTAAGTAAAATAAACATTTTATAGCCGACAAAAATAGCTTTTAACTTTACACCAGAAGGTTTTATTCATGCGTGAATCAAGGCCAATCAAGAATGATTATAGTTGTCGTTTGCTTGATTTCCAACAACATTCATTTTCTAAAACCTGTGTAGGGTCCTTGAAAAGCAGCAAGTAATTATCTCCCGTTAAAGACTCAAGGTGCTCAAATCTGAATGATCGCAAATAATATAAAGTAAAAGACAGTTGCTTTATAAACCAAACATCCTAGTCGTCCGCGTAACTCTGCAAACACGCCGAGCCGTCTCTTCATGTCTTGATATTTCCACTCAGAAGTTTTCTTTTTTGGCGTTCATGAACAGTATATCTCCAGACCTTCCGAAGGTCTTTCAAAGTTTGTCTTCTTAACTTCAGCAGAAACACGTGTTTCATTGAAAATGAGCGACAAGGCAATCAGTGTCCAAGGGGAAGCTTTGAAAGACCTCAAGGAAGCATGGAGGCATGTTTTTCATGACCATTTTAAAAATTGTGGGGAAGTTTTGCTGCTTGGAAGTTAAATGTGAAGAAATTAAGAGGTGGCACAAGGCCTCTGCCATTGTGTTATACAGAACCGATTCAGCTGTTGAACCCAGCACCGACCCGTGATGTCAGTCAGACACAGCACTGAAGTGGTTCACCTCCTACCTGACCAACCGCTACTACCATGTCTCCCTGGGAGGTGCCAGGTCTGACAACACTGAGGTGACATGTGGTGTGCCACAGGCAGAGCCGCCTGGGAGATTTGCGAGGCCCTGTGCGAAATTTTTGGGTTTTTCGAAAAACCCCAAAATTTTGGGGGGTTTTTCGGGTCGGATCGGGTGTCTATATGCGCAATTTTAACTCTCCAATTAGCAAAATACTGGATACCTTCCCCTGCCTCATCATCATTTGGCTTGCCTCGATGCGGGGCCCCACGGCTGCTTGAGACCTGGTCGGATTGGTGATTTTTCTAACAAATTTATCAAACGAGTCTTTCAGAGAGGCATTATACTCTTCCATTTTCTTTAGTTTTTTTCTTTTTTCATCCCCTGATGGAAATTTCCTGAATCTGTCTCGTTCTCTCGACATTGTGTGACAGTTTGTTCCAAATCCACCCGTCTGGATCAGAGCACCTTGTGTCTGCGCTTGGTCTGATCAATTGTATGGAACAACAGACACGCGCATCATTGCACATATATTTATTGATATGCACAGACTAGTACACATTTAGGTCTGTAATGGAACGTGACTGTTGATATTTATAAGGGAAAAAAGGAAAAAAAAAAACGAAAAAAAAAAACGCACACCCCTTGCGGCGGCCCTGGCCACAGGGGTCAGTGTTGGGCCCCATCCTGTTTTTGATATATCTGCTCCCACTTGGCTATATCATCAGACAACACAAAATCAACTTCCACTGTTACGCTGATGACACTCAGGTCTATATCAAAACCCATCCAAATCCCTCTAAAACAGTCTCCTCCCTCAACACCTGCCTGGAGGACATTCCCCCCTGGATGAATAACAACTTCCTCCAACTCAACAGCAGCAAGACGGAGGCCATCATGATCGGTACCTCCCTCCAACTCGCCAATGCTAGCACTGCTGCACTCTCCCTCGACGGTCAGCCCATCTCCTTCTCCCCTGTTCTTACCAACCTTAGAGTTAAGCTTGACTCTTCCCTATCATTCCAACCTCACATAAAACACATCTGCAAGATCTCCTACTTCCACCTTAAAAATATAGCCCGACTGAAGCCATCCCTCTCCAAAGATGACTTAAAAAAAACTGGTAAACGCCTTCATCTTTTCACGGATTGACTATGGCAATGCACTTCTCTCCGGTCTACCTGCAAAATCCATCCACTGCCTCCAACTGGTTCAGAACAGCGCTGCAAGATTGCTCACCGGTACCAAAAAG